>NC_068347.1:16997277-17638501 GCF_014633365.1 Diospyros lotus
ACACAATAGGAATAGCAGCACATGGATAGCCTAACTCGTGAAATAATGTTTTCAGCCACATTAATTCAATCACACCCAAAGCAATAGCACAATATTCGGCCTCTCCCATAGACCTAGCAACAATAGTCTGTTTCTTGGATCCCCAAACAACAAGATTCTTGGCAAAATAGACACAAAATCCACTGGTAGAGCGCCGAGTCACTTTGCAACCAGCATGATCTGCATCAGTATATACTTGCAAAGACAAATCATCTCATGAAGGAGAGAAGACCAATCCCAAGCCAACTGTGCCCTTTAAATATCGAAGTAAGCGCTTACAAGCTAACCAATGCTGAACCTTAGGACTAGAGAAAAATTGACTCAATTTATTAACTGTAAACGCAATGTCTGGGCATGTATGTGTCAAATACTGCAATAAGCCAATGAGAATTCTATACAAAGAGGGATTGAAAAACAATTCTCCTTCATCTGTTAACGAAACCCCAGCAACCATAAGAGTGTCACACGACTTGCTATCTTGCATAGCAGCCTTTTTCAGTAAATCAATCACATATTTAAATTGAGTTAGATGTATACCACTACTATCTCTATAAGCTTCAAACCCCAAAAAATAGTTCACAGAACCAAGAGTCTTAAGGGCGAAATGAGTGTCCAAGTCATGAATACATGATTTAAGAGCAACATTATCAGAACCAATAATTAGGATATCATCAACATAGATCAATACATAAAGCACACAACCAGCAGCCTTCTTAATAAACAAAGATGCATCGGATACAGCCCGGACAAAACCCCAAGATTGTAATGTTGTTCTCAGCAAAATCACTAGAATTAAACTGAACATGCCGAGACACACACACTCTCCCAAATGGATGCAAGCACTTGTATCTAGCTCGAGTATGACTATAGCCAAGAAAAACACACTTGGTAAAATGAAAATCAAATTTATGTCTATTATATGAACAAAGAAAGGGAAAACAAGCGCAACCAAATGGTTGAAGAATGAAGTAATTAGGTTGTTTATCATACAGCAATTCAAAAGGTGTTAGAGACTTTAGAGAAGAAGACGAAAGCAAATTAATAAGGGGAACTGTTGTTTGAAAGGCTTCTACCTAAAATCGAAGAAGCATAAGCCTTAAGCTTAGTGTTGTATTGAAGTTCAGCAAATTTGTGAAAAATAGCAAAGATAGACAAAGCATCAAATTTAAGCTTTAAGGGATAGAACCAAGTATACCGAGTGCATGCATCTACAAAGATGACGTAGTATCTATAACCTTCCACAGACAAAACATGGGCAGGTCCCCAAAGATCAAAATAGACCAATTCCAAGGGTTTAACAGCAGTAATATCATGATTAGCAAAAGGAAGTTGACTTAATTTTCTAATCTTACAAGAATCACAAAATGACAAATCTAAAATTGAACAAGAAATTCCCATTTTATTCAACAGAACTCTGAGTACATTCATAGAAGGATGTCCCAATCTATTATGCCACTGTTGGCAAACTTGAGTATGCTGAACAACATTTACATCCTATGGCAACTCATGACAGAATGAGTTTGGCCGTTTACATGCACCTAGTTTATCACATGTAGTTGAAGGAAACACAGAAGGAAGAAAAGAAGTTTCTAGGGATGGAGCAAGAGTGCTGCCAACACCAGAACAAGAAGCTGGAGTCAACCGATAAAGCCCATCCTTAAGGTGTCCCCGAAGCAGCACCAGTCCGGAAGCTTTGTCCTTAATCAAACAAACATTCGAATCAAACTCAGCCACAACATTATGGTCATGAGTAAGCTGCGACACGCTAATTAAATTTTTCTTCATACTAGGAACATGAAGGACATTAGGTAAGGAAAGAACTAGATTTGGTTTAGATTTAGCTTGCAAATAACTAGTGCCAACATGAGTAATAGGAAATTGCTTACCATTACCAACAGCAACTTTGTCTCCACCAGTATAAGAAGCATGCAAAGAAAAGTTATTTAGGTTTGAGGTGATGTGATTAGTTGCCCCACAGTCAACAAACGAGGTTGGATCTGGAAAAGGGGAGGCTTGCAAAACTATCAGGTGTGAAAGAGTTAGAAGGACTACCATAGTGAGAGCCTTGCATTGACACCATGTTATTAGTGTAGACCCCATTAGAATCACTAAAGGAGGCCAAGTAAGCTCTTGAGGGATGCTGATTAACAAACTGAGGCTGATTACCACCATCAGACCTGCCAAAACCTGAATTGGATGCTCACTGGAAATTTTTATCAAAACGATGATAACACCGATCCACAAAATGCCCCGGCTTTCCACATAACTGACAGTAGATTCTCCTATTAGAAGTTCTACCTCGGCCTCTCCCTCTTCCTCTATTACCATATCCATTCCCTCGTTGAGAAGATCCTCCTCGATTACTACCGAAATTATAATTCTAGACAGAAGGTACTAATGCCACATTGACATGTGATAAGCGTCTTTTATACACTTATTTTGGTTTATAAACTTAGCATTTATACATTCAATGAGCATGATTTCTACTTAATTTGGTTCTATATATGGTTATGTAGATGTGGAGCATGTGTTAAAGCGGACATGGAGCAAAAAGAGTGATTTTGGTGCATGATGGGAGTGAAATGAAGCTTGGAGGCATGGTCGAGTATCGAATTAAAAGAAAACAAAAGAGTATCGAGAGCAAGAAGTTGAAGATGATAAAGCAAGAGGCTAAAGAAGAAGGCTAGCGGGCTTATAGCGATATGCATACCGTTGTAGGACCGCTATAAGACTTAGTTTCTGGAGCTCACGGGTCTGCAGCAACAAAAATACCGTAGTAGGACCGCGATAGGGATCAAAGCTTCGTGAAAAGGCTGTTTTAAGCCCGTTTCAATCCAAATAAAAGAGAAATAGACTCTTTCAAGGTGCAGGACTTTGATAACCTAAAGAGGACTATATAAAGACTTATTCTTGGGAGATTTGGGGAGTTTTGGGATGGAAGAGAAGCCGACGGAAGATTGAAGATTTTACTATTGAGTTGTATTTCTCTTTTCTTCTTCAATTCTTTGTTATGGATTCCAACTCTTTTCTTTTTCTTTTGATTGCAATAATGCATTGCTAAGTTTTTATAACTAGGGTGAATGATGAAACCTCGACTTCTAATGGTTTGATTTAAAGTTATTCGGTTTGTTATTTTCTTATCTATTTTGGTTGATTGTTTGCTATGTTCATAATGTGTTTTGATGCTTGATCACCATTAAAACATATTTGTGATTTGTATTGCTTTCGAGAGATTCAATATGGATTAGACATGGTGGCTAACAAAGTAGGGTCCTATAATAGGTAGAGATACCGTTATGCCCTATGAAATCTTTTTGTGATGATCTCCGTGATTGAATGCATGTTTATATGTTCGAAGGTTAATTAGAGATAGTTAATCTCATATATATACATAGAACTGAAAGACCATATAGAGAGGCTTTTGGTTGTAATTGGATTATCGATTTTCAACCTAAGATAAGGAATAGCAAAACCCGAGTAATGAATAATTGAATCATAGAAGACCGACGGTGGATTCACAAACCCTAGTGCCTTAACTTCGAGAGTTTTTGAATCAAAGAAATTGTTTTGTTTGCATCTTTTATTAGTAAATTAGTTTTCATTATAGTTGTAGTCTTTGTTAATGTGTGTGTTAGGTTAAGGTTAAATCAGTGAGAGTAAACATCAAAAGTTAGTACTCGTGGGTACGACACTCTATTCATTACTATATTATTTGTCACGATCCGTCCACTTGCAAAATATAATAGGCAGGACAACATGCATAGTAGAAACCAAATCAAAATTTACGACAGAATTTTTGACTGAAAGTCTTTGTTCATGCATCAACAATAAGTATTGCACCTTCTCCAAATCTATTTCATCTATTTGATATGTAATAAGGCTAACAACTGCCTCATACTCTTGATCTATTCCATTAAGAATTGCAAGTAACAATTCTTTATCATTCAGCAATTCACCTATGGCTGCCAAAGCATGTCCTACTGTTTTAATCTTAAGGATGAAATCGTTTATAGACAGAGAATCCTTTTTCATAGATCGTAGCTGCTGTTTTAATTGAAAGGATTTCGCTATAGTCTGACGAGAGTATAAATTTTCTAAAATACTCCATATCTCAGCCGATGACTCACTATGGATCACCTATGCAAATACCTCTTGATCGATAGTTGAGAACAACCATCCCAGCAGAAGCTGATCAGATCAAATCCAGCTCAAATACGTTGGATTAACTTTCGTTTCTTCACCATCAGACGCAGCTAGAAACTTCGTCGGAGGCGTTGTTTTATTGAGAAACGACACCAGATCGAAGGCTCACACTGTAGCGAGGAGTTGTACCTTCCAAAAGATATAGTTGCCAGAGTTGAGTTTAATCGGAATAAAATTGAGCGCCTAAGCAACTGTTGAAAAATTCGACTGAGATGCAGTCGATAAAGAGGAGAAAGAACGAGGAGAAGGAGACGAGGAAGAATCAAGAGTTTGATTGGAGGCCATCAGGTTAGAGCTGTGGCTCTGATACCATGAAATGAAAAATCCTAGGGCGTGGAAAAGAAACAGAACACTAACTGGAGCAGAGAAAAGAAGAACTAAATTTCCAATAAATGAATAACCAGCTTACTTGATTCTAAAGATGAGCTGTTTAAATAGCCAGCTCATAACAAACAATACAACTACAACTGCTAACTGAAAATATTAAGAAAGACATATATATAACAGAAAGTAAAGTAACAACAATCTTGATATTTAAACTACTCCAACAACAATCTTCATTTATGCACACCATAAGACCTTGTCCTTAATGAGGTCATTTACAAAGAGGGATATAGTGAGACCGGGAGTCACTAGATTTGCTCCTTCTTTCCTTACTCTGCAGAGTTTGATAGAGAAAAAGGTCCAATTGAGGACAATGTTTACTAGCTCTGAATGGGAGGAGTGTAAATGGTCAAAGACTGTTAAAGGGGAAGCAGCCTATGCTACTTTGATGAGCATTGCTTTCTAGAATGGTGTAACTTTATGCCTTAAGGTTTTTGCACCTTTAGTGAAGGTGTTTCGAATTGTTGATGCAGATAGAAAGCCTTCTATGGACTTTTTATATGAAAAGATTAAGCAAGCAAAGGAAGATATTAAGAAGGCCCCAAATAATCTTGAGAATAACTATCAGCCAATTATAGAGATTATTGAAGTAAGGGTGAAAGATAGGCTAGATAGTCCATTGCATTTGGCGGCTTACCTTTTAAGTCCCTACTACCTTTTCAAGAATAAGAATATACATCTTGATAATGAAGTGATGGATGGGCTTTTTAATTGTATGGAGATGTTTTATCATGGTGATGATCATCGTGAATTGCAAGGTCATATTATAAATATTGAGTCGCTAAAATATACTCATAAAGAGGGAGCTTTTGAAAAAGTGTGGACAGCTCAAGGGTGTGCAAAAAATGATGACAATTATAATCCAGGTATAAAATTCATTTAATCCTTTTCTTAGTTCCTATTGTGTATTAGTGTATAAATTTGTTTACTTTATACTTGTTAACCTATGTAGTTACATGATGGATAACTTATGAAAATCAAACTCCAAACTTTTAACAAATTGCAACAAGGATTCTCTCGTTAATCAGTAGTTTATCCAGCTGTGAAAAAAATTGGAACACTTTTGAAGGAGTTAGTATATATTTTAAAAAAAAAATTAATATTTTAATTTCATTATCCTTGTGAAAGTATGAACTATATTTCTTTAATATCAATTAGTTATCAATCATTTAAATTGATATTGTTTTTATTTTATTTATGTAGATACATACGAAGAAAAGAAATAGACTAGATTTGGCATCGATTGAACAATTTTGTCTATATCCAATTTAATGCGAAACTGATGAACAAGCAAAAAAGGGAGAAGGAAATGAATGTTGATGTGCTACTTGCTAATGATGCCAGTAATGCACAAGGATGGATTGTTAATAGAGGAGATGATGAAGAAGTTGAGCCTGGTATGGTGCTCACTTGGGAAGTGGTTGGTGAAACATCCGGAGTAGACCAGATGCTTCAACATCGAAGAAGTTCTAGGATGAGAGAGTTTCATGAAGATGATTTTCAATCAAAATAAGAAGATGAGCAAGAAATCAATGAATTTGATTTTGAGTCCACTGAAGATCATGTGCCAGAAGAATATGGAGGAGAAGAAGAAGTTCAATTAAATAGTTATTAGTTGAATTATTCAGATATAGTTTATATTGCATTATTGTTGCTTTTGCCTTCTTAAACCCAAAACTGATCTACAACAATTTGTTTCCTCAAGCTAGAGATGGGAAATGGACGGGCGGGGCCGGGCCGACCTGCATCCCGCTTGGCCCACCCATTTGGCGGGCCGAGCCGAATTTGGCCCACGAAGGAGACGGGCCGAGCCAAGGAAATGGAAACTTGGGACCGGCACAGCCCTGTGGCCCCTTAATAAATGGGCCAAAGTGGGTCGGGCCAGGCCATGGGCCTGTTGGGCCGGCCCGTGGGCCTGGCTATTTGGGTCAGCCCGTGAGCTATTTATTTTTAATTTTTGTATATATAATTTTTTAAATATATTTTTTTAATTTTTCCCAAATGTAACTACTATATTTTAAAATATGTTTATTAATGTTTACTTATAATTTTGATGTTTGTAAAATTATGATGTTTACAGTAAACATTATGTTTACAAAAATTACACTAAAATTATGTTTACAAACATAATTATCGTTTACAAACATTACAATAAAATTATGTTTACAAGAAACATAATTTTTAATTATTATGTTTATAATTATTAAATACAAACATAATTTTTAAATATTTTTTTATTTTTTGGTGGGCGCTCGGGCCATTTTAGCGGGCCAATTGGTGGGCCAGCCCATAGGCCATCTTGGTGGGCCGAGCCACAGGCCATATATTGCTGGCCCGGCACGGCCCTCATTTCGCTAGGCGGGCCGGCCCGGCCAGTTTGCTACAGTAACGAGCCGAGCCGGGCCGAGCTATGAGGCAGGGCCGGCCCATTTCCCATCTCTACCTCAAGCTTATTCCATTATTTCACTTGTTGTTCCAACTTTGATTTACTTGAAAATAACATCAAATTACATCAAAATGTTAAAAAAAAGAACAATTTTCCTAGGCCCTGCCTAGGCGCTAGGCCCTAGTCGAGCGCCCGACTAGCGCCTAACGCATTTTAGAACATTGTTGGTTTTCTTTGACGACATTGGTTAGAATAATGACCTATCTGCCTACAACAGTAACATTTGTTTCCCTGTCTAATGGCATAAGGGTCGATGGAATTGGACTTGTTCATTGTTTCCCTTTGCGACCGTGCAACCGATTATCTTTGAGAGGGGTTTGTCCTTGGTGTTTCATCAGGTGGCCTTGTCACAATCTTTCCTTTGCCCAAATCTAGTTTTTGTGGTGGTGCAAAAGATTACGATAGCATTGGGTTACGGGTTCCCCTTTTGTTGAGTTGTGCTTTAATTTTCAAAGCAAGTTGAATGGCACTAGATAGAGTACTATGTGACTCGTCATGAATATTGGCACGAAGTCCATTAGTGAATCTCGAAATCTTCTGATTTTCAGATTCATGGATGTCAACATATGCATCAAGTTTGTGAAATTTAGTAACATACTCATGTATCGTTCGATAGACTTGTCGACAAAGTTGATAGCGACTGAAAAGTGCTTGCTCATAATTTGGGGGAAGAAAGTGCTCGACCATCGATTGTTTCTTCCAACGCCAGGTTGGAAATTTGCTTCTGCCTTGTTGAATCCTTGCTGATTGTAACTGGTCCCACCAAGCTAGCACGACTCCTTTGAGTCTATAGGCCACTAGTTTGACCTTCAAGTGTTCTTTTGTTCCCCAATAATCAAATAACTTTCTACTTTGGCCAGCCAATCGAGAAATTCTTCGATCACGAATAAACCATCAAATTGCGAAATTTCAATCTTCATATAATAGTCATTTTCTCAAGGCCTTTGGTTATTTACTGGTGGAATTGGATCTTCTTCGTCTTCACTTGAATCTTCATCTTGAAAAAGTTGGTTTCTGTGTAGCCTAAGAGTTTGATGAGGATTAGCCTCGTTATATCTCTTTTGTCAAAGGTTATTATTTGGTCCACCACGGAAGTGTTGGGAATTGTTGAGTCAAGGTTGTAAGCATTGCTTCCATATTTTGTAATCTACCTTCAAATGCATCTACTGATTTCTTTGTCACAAACCTCTGGCTGGTTTCTTTACCTAACATTATTTTTCTCTTTTCTTTTTTTTTCTCGTCTTTCTTTTTTTTTAAATAAGAAACAAACTCTCCAAACAATAAAAAAAAAAAAAAAAATTGACACTTTTTTTTTCTTTTTACTCTTAAAGGAAAACGCCAAGAAGACACCAAAGTATATGTAGAATTTTGTTTGGGCTCGAGATATGATATGGTAAGGTAGTTTTTGCGCTTTGATTTTGGTAGATATTGGTCTTGGTTAGTAGAGGCTAGGATGGAAGTGTTTGTAAAGGTTAGTGGCAGTGAGTTTGGTTTCAAGATAGTAGAAGAAAATGAGGGCTTTTTTTTTCTTTCTTTTCTTTTTGGAGATAGTGGTGATTTGTAAAGATGCTAAAAATGGAAGTAAGGTGATGGGGGTGGAAATGGAAATACCTTGGTGGTATTGAAGTAACCAAGAAAGCTCCACGGGCTTTTTTTTTTTTTTTTTCTCTTTTCTTTTTAGAGATAGTGGGGATTTGTAAAGATGCTAAAAATGGAAGTAAGGTGATGGGGGTGGTGATGGAAATACCTTGGTGGCATTAAGTACAACCATACAATTAGTAATAAACCCACTCAATACTTAAATTAAGTACAACCACACAATTAGCACTAAACCTAATCAATACTTAGCTAATGGAACACACACATAAGACACACCTAACTTAATAATGCAAAAAGTGAAAAAAAAAAAAAAAAAAAAAGCTTCGTCAAATTGGGCTTCATTTGATCTTCTTTGGTTAGTACTAATTTGGACATGGGCCTTTTTTGTGTTTTTAAAATATTTAGACTGCATTAAGAGGTGAGTTGGTGAAGGAAGCCTAGCTTGTCAACAGCCTATTATGGGAAGAAGGGGTGCTACCGAAAATTACTAGTCAGAAGAACGGACAGCAACAAGCAGATCTGGCGAAGGAGTTTGTCGTGGCCATTGCAAGAGACCAACATGGACAACCAGTGAACAGCGTCTCCGGCATGGGAAGAGTTGTCAGTGGCCAGTAGTGCGCTGTAGCAACCAGCCAGTGGCGGTCGTGGTTCATTCTCCAACAGTTCCAGTAGCTGAGACAGCAAGTTGTTAGTGATGACAGCGGCTTGGATTTCCAACGAGCTTCCGGCGGCTGTCCAGCTCTCACGATCCCAAGGAATCCCCAAGTATATAATAGTCATATGAATTTTATGTTTCTTCTTTTGATTGTATTTTTTGTTAAAGCTGTTAATATATCTAATTATAAGCCTATAAATAGGCTAGAGTAGTTAAAGGACGTTTGGAATGATAATTGAATTCTCCCATTTCCCTCTCATCAATTCTCTCTCAATTGGCCTCTGATCACTCTCTCTTTCTTTGTAATTCTCTCCCCAATTCTTGACATATATTTTCCCCTTTTCAATCTAATTTCCCTCCATTTCTTCCAAATTCCCATCCAAACCCTAGAGTCGTAACATTTGGAATCAGAGTCGTCATTCCTTAGTTGTGATTTCAATCGATTCTAGAAGTGAAGACGAGCCAGAGGAGATTAAGGAAATCGATAGTTCAAGCGAGTTAGATTAGAGATTTTGTTTACGTTTTAGATCCAAGTCAGAAGGAGACAATGATTGATCGAAATCGAGATCTGCTAGTGAATTCCAATCAATCATTACCTATAATTTTAGTTCGAAATTTGAAGGCAACTTAGCCAGGCAAATCCGACTTCCGTTTGAATATGAGAATTTGATTCCAGAATTGAAGGCAGACAAGGCCGATCAGTCCTTAGCCATGAATTTTCGACGAAATAAGCGAACTCTCGAGGAGCTTCAACAGATCAGATCGGCTAACATTTCCGATCCGATTCCAAAGGAACCAAGGGTTGATCGTAACCAAGCGAGCAACAATTCTCAACAGATTTGGAAGGCTAATTCCGACAGCGATTTAGACTGGCGGTTCATGGTGGCTGCTAGAAAGGATTTCAAATTGGAATTGCTGCAATTCAGGCACCACCTCGCAGCGAATCAATGAAGCAAATCCCAACGAATCCATAAAATTCATCAGAGCCAATGGTTCTCCGGCCCTTGAACAATGATTGGGTGAGAGACGAAGGCACTGAATTCAGGTGAATTTTGACAATCATTGGACGGTGATTGAGTGGCAAGTCCATTGGGGATCTTGATTGTGGGGAGATAGCGACTAGTTGCAAGGCAAAATTAAACTCAGATTTGGAAGGCAAAGCTGAGCAAAGCAACTCGACTCAAAATTGAAGACGTGTGAAGGTGAAGGAAGTGGATCTTGAGTGAGGCAAGAAGGAAGGTGCGGTCATTGCATGTGACTTTGGCTATTGTTCCAAAGCAATTGTATCTAGGTCATTGCATGTGACTAAGATGAGAAGGAAGGTGCGGTCGGAAGTGGATCTTGAGCGATCGCTCAACAATGAGTGCGCAATTCAGGGGAATACAGGGAATGGTTACAGCAAGCACTTCAGGAGGTTGAATTGGATCTATCACCTAGTTGTTCATTTCGATTGGAAATTAACGGTTGCTGACTGACGAGCGATCAATTCTAAGAGGTGAATCATGCTTGTTAAATCGAGGACTAAAAGCAATTTCAGAGACGGTCCTTGGAAACTACACAAGAGGCAATTAGCAAGAGGCCACATCAAAGGTGAAGCAGATTCTTAGAAGGAAAATTCGTAGCAGCTGATTCTCAACTACAGCATCGCGATGTAGGTTGCAGCTCGGAATTCTGGATTGTCGAACCACAACAAGAGACGACGTTGAGCGAGCAGTGATTTCAGACACTGCCGACAATAGGCGATTATCAATAGTTGTGATCCGATCGTGATTCTCGGCTCAGATTTAAAGGCAGCGCAGAGCGAACGATTATCGAAGTCGATCGAGTGGCAAAAGGCTGCTCAGGTTTGGTCTTTCACAGAAGCTAGTTGAATCACGAAAATTGTGCAAGCCAGCAAGCTTCTGAAGCTGCCTCTTAGGTGCATTGTAGAAGCATGTCGTTGCTGGAAGCTAATCGTAGGTGAAGTCAGTGCGAACAATTGAGTGATGGTTGAAGGAACCAAATCGAAGCAGTTGGAGTTGAGGATAGAGGCATTGAAGTTTGGGATGACGCAAATGCATGAGGCAATGACCCACAGCTGAGGGGATATTGCGACCGGGATATTGCGACCATCAGCGAAAACATGTGGGAGGACGTAGCTTCCTCTCAAGAAGGAATGCAGAGAGAATTGGAGAAGCATCGGAAGACACGATAGAGCAACATGGCCAGCAGATCCATAGCACGTTCAACATGCTGTCTTCGCTACCTCACTAAAATGCCCTCCCCAGGGAGTAGCTGATCCAATTCTACCCAACCATGACACCCTCCCTATGACCTAGGACTTGCAAGAAGCAGAGGAACTACCGGCCTGAGAACCGAAAATTCAGGTAAGAGGTCCATCTTCCCACACTCCACATCATATGCCACTGCCTAGGGAAAGGGGGGCCAGGCAGACGAATTTAGCTGGAAATTTACATGACCGATTTGGGGAGAAGAACATGATTAATGTGACTGAGTTCAATAAATTAAGGCAGGAGAGATCGGTGATGGATTATCAAGTTAGATTTGAGGAGCTAAGGTCCCTAATGTGGAGTACTCAACCAGCTCTGACGAAACACTATTTTGTATCAAGTTTTATTAAGGGACTGAAGGGCGAACTAAGGTCAATGGTCAAGATGATGATGCCTACAATCGTGAATCAAGCAGTGGAGAAAGCAAGGTTTTAGGAACTTGCCTTGGAAGCCATTTTTGGAAAGCATGAGCTACAGCCTAACAGATCTACTAAAAGCAGCCAATAGATTGAAGGAGCCTCTAAGGCTGCAAATCATATCGAGCAAGAATCTGAGGGAAAATTGGAATTAGACTGGCCAGTTGTAACTAAAAACTCACACAATGAAGACAGATCAGACATGGATATTGGTGGGGATCACAATTTATATTTGCAGGAACCCGATAGAGTAACATCGAGAGATGAGGATGACGTTACAGATAGGTTCCATACCACTAATGAAAGACAGCCATGCAATGAGGACTTGGACCAAAGAAAGAAGCGGGAGGTTAAGGACTTGCACAATCCTACTGTTGCTTCGAGCTTTGATTTTGTTGTTACTTCAAAGGGTGTAGATCATTTACAAATGTTAGCTCTAGTAGAAATGGAGCAATTCAAACTGAATAAACAGGAGAACACTCATATGGCCTAGAAAATGATGGAAAATGAGTCTACTGCCATATGATTCAGGAGTTCGGACACTAGAGAAAGGAGCGTTGGCATGGAGATCCTTGAGGTCTACAGTTTATGTCAGCAGGGTAAGAAAAGTAAAGGAACATAAGAGCGAAGAGAAAGAGTCCTAGAAGGAGAAGGAAAGAAAGAAAGAAAAATCCATCAGATCACGAAGGCAGGGATTGGATGAATAGTAGGGCCGATACCTTTAAGTTCTTGGGGACAAAAACTCTCTCAAGAAGGGGGGAATTGTCACGACCCCAAGGATATAATAGTCCTACAAATTATATGTTTCTTCTTTTGATTGTATTTTTTGTTATAATTGTTAGTATATCCAATTGTAATAGGCTGGAGTAATTAGAGGACGATATGTTTGGAAAGATAATCCCATTTACCTCTCATCAATTCTCTCTCAATTGGCCTCTAATCTCTCTCTCTTTCTATGTAATTCTCTCCCCAATTCTTGTTGTATCTTTTCCCCCTTTCAATCTAATTTCCCTCAATTTCTTCCAAATTTCCATCCAAACTCTAGGGTCGTAACACTAGCAAGATTGCCGGTGGTGCATTTACAGCTGCAGCCCCTTTTGTTATATCCCGCTTCAAAGTCCATGAGATGGACAGTCCCTTTGGAATAATTTTACTTAACTCCTTTTCACCTTCGTTGAGATGGTCCTAGCACGGGTCCAGCAAAGGGTTCAAGGGCGGCCTATGAGTGGATTGACTTGGTCCCCTACGCTTATGCAGATGGCTTGGTCAACCAAGGACAAGTACCAAAGAGGACAAGGAGCTAGTACGGGAAGCAGGTTGGTGAGCTGGCACGTGATGAGATCACAGGAGCTCAACTGAGTGACCGAAGTATTTGGATCAGACGCGCATCAGAAGCAACCAACATGCTCTTTGAGTCTGAGATAAAAGTTACCATTTATTGCATTTCCATAATGTATGGTTTTGTTACATGCATATGGCTACTATCACTGTGTCACGTAAGAAACGATCCGTTTTTGTTGCTTATTTGTATGGTTTTTGAAGAAGTTTTAAAAACCAGATTATCTTCTTGCATCTACCGCTAAGCGTTAGCGCGTACAATCGTTGCATCCTTTCACCTTCATCCATCTGCACAGTCCAAATTCTTCAAAATCTACTGCGTATCACTACTACAATAACCACCTTGTTCTAATCAAAAATCAACTGGTAGGAACCCTAAATCACAACCAAGAAACTGTTGCTCTGATACCAAATGTTAGGACTCTAATCCTAGCTAATGTTTTTTTTAAAGGTAGAACTAGAATTTGAGGGAGAAATAACAAAAATTGAGGGGGAAACAGACTGAAATTAGGGAGACTGACAAAAAGTAAGAGGAAAACCAAGAGAAATTGGGGAGAAATCTAGTAGAATTAAGGGGGAAATCAGAGAGAACAATAGGGGAAAATGAGAGAATTCAATAAATTCTTAATAACTCATAACATGATCTGCACTCTGGGGTTACAAGTTTATATAAAAAGCTAACCAACAATTATTTTTGGCAGTTACCATATCGTCCACACCCAATAATTGCTCCTAGATCACTCCACTATCTCCCCACTTTTCATAACTATAAATTACTTGTAAATAATACCCAATTACTCCAAGAACATAACTATAAAAATAATGCAACTGCCCCTAATTAACTAGTACGTTGTGACAAAATGCCATGCTTAGATCTAGCAACCTCAATACTCAAGAAATATTGTAGTTGAACCAAATCTTTAGTCTGAAAATGAATATGCAAATGAGCCTTCAATTGAGAAATCCCCTACTCATCATCACCAACAATGACAATATCATCAATATAGACAACTAAGTAGAAAACACCACTAGGAGCATGGCAATGATAAATAAAATGGTCAGCTTAACTCCTACTTAAACCAAAGGATTGAACAACAAAACTAAAGTGACCAAACTAACACCGACGTAATTGTTTCAAACCAAACAATGACTTCTTAAGGTGACAAACCAAATGAAAAGACTTCCCTTGAGCAACAAACCCAAGTGGTTTCTTCATATAAACCTCCTCAAGAAGATCGACATGGAGGAAAGAATTTTTTATATCAAGCTGATGAAAAGGCAAATGTTTAATGGCAACCATGGAAAGAAACAAATGGACTGAAGCAATCTTAGCCACAAAAGAAAAGTTGTCACCATTGTCAAGACCAAACGAGCTTCCAATCTGTCAATAGAACCATCAGGACCAACTTTAATAGTGAAAATTTAGCGACAACCAACCAAGGATTTCCTAAGAGGAAGAGGAACCAAATCCCAAGTCCCATTAGCAAGCAAAGCAAACATCTCCTCATCCATAGCATGATGCCAACCGGTGTGAGGAAGAGCCTCTACAACTGTTTTAGAAATAGAAATAGATGAAAGAGTAGAAACAAAGGTAAAATGGACGGAAGATCAACGATTATAGCTCAAAAAAAGTAAAAATAGGATGCGGATTACGAGAAGAACGAGTACCTCTACATAGAGAAGGGTGCACAAGATCAAAAACCAAAGGAATAATGACACATGTAGGAACTCCATCTGAAGGACTAGCATCTAAATCTGGAATAAAAGGTCGTGAATGACGTTAACATGTTAAGTGAGGATGAGAAGCAAGGGAATGTCAAGAACCTAGGGTTATAACAGGTTTAAGAAGTAATTGGGGAGAAATTTAATTGGAGAATAAATCAGAATTGAAATAGAACGAAGAACAAAATGATTGGAGAGGGAAATGGGGCAGAACTGGGGGAAGAAATCAATAGAAATGGAGAGAGTAACAGAGAGAAACGAGAGGGAGAGAAATGTAGAGAGAAAAATGAGAGATTCAATATCAATTTCCAGCATGAAAAATCCCATCCATTTACATAGTCGTATATAGGCATATTTGCTCCTAACTAACTGCATGGCACCCATGTGCTTCTAACCAAATGCTAAAATATCTTCTAACAACTATTATCAACCTATTACTATATTGCCCTTCTATGGATCCTTGGGTCATGACAATTCTCCCCTCCTTGAGAGAGTTCTTGTCCCCAAGAACTTGCAACAAGTAGCCATGGCTCTTTATCCAATTCCAGCCTTCTCTACCTGGTTCATCCTTCTTTCTTTCTTCCTCCTTCTAGGTCTCTTCTTCTTCATTTTTAGGTTCTCAATTGAAACAAAAATGATAATCATTGCAGACAAGGCTGCATCTTCCTCCAAAGAGTAACATACTATTTCCCTTGGGTTTGCAATAGCTACCAAATTAAGGTGGCTAGTACCCATAGTCTGGGGATCTAATATAATGCCAAAACCTGTCAATGTGTCCACATCAAATGCCTTCAATGAATTTAGCCGCTCCTTGTCACAGGTAGCGGTTGAAATCTGCCACCCTACAGCCTTCAAATGTCAATCATTCTGAAACTCACTCAACCGACTAGCTACCACATATGTTCCCCTCTTCTCATCATCTTCGTTGTGTGTTGTTTTGAATACAAAGGGTTGACTAACTAGTTCTCCATCCATCTGTTCGTCCTTCAACGTAATAGACAAGCATTTGGATTTGCCAACTAGGGGAAGAACCAATACAGCAGTGGGAGTTTTGTTCCCTTTGACAAAACCTTTGACTTCTTCAACTGCCTCCTTTAGCTTTTCCCCAGCTACAATCGGCTTCAAGAATTCCTCACCACTTTGAATTTGCTGTTGGTGGATAGAACTATTATCAAGGTCAAAACTTCCCTTGACTGGAAGAGAAATTTGCAATCTGGCTTGACCCTTCATTTCTTTCTTGCCAGCCCTCATTCGACACATTCAAGTGTATTAACTCTTGCCTTGGCTACTCCATTTTAAGGAAGTCCTCTTTGTTAAAACTTCCGTGATAATCATCGAAATATTCTACCAGGAAGTTGTAATGATACTTCTTAGTAGTATCATCGCAAACTCCTGCAGCTTCTCGCGAAACATACGACCAAATTCCTCGCACTTTTCATGAATCCCACTGCTTGCTCCCTTGTCAATTCAGCTAGACACATTATCCAACCTTTCCCCAACCTGATTCTTCTGAATAAACTGCTCCTGATTCTTCTTGTTGCCAGCTGAAATTGCAACCTTCTTCTGCTGCCATTGAGGCTCCAATTGCCTCATGCTTCCATTGCTTCCCATGGATTCACGAGCAAAATTTTCCACTGAAAATGCAGCATTCTTCTACTGCAATTGAGACTCCAATAGTTCATATATGCACTGCTCCCCATGGCCGACTTTTCACCAACAGCATACTCTGATGGCCAAGGAATGGGAATTTTGTACATGCTTATGTTTTGCCTGTTATAGCAGTTCCTATACTCACCTCAATTGCAACTCAATAGTTGAAGAACATCAGCTCTACTTTGCCTCCCTTCTTCAAACAAAGTTAACCAAATTTCAAAGCCTAAATCAACCTCTTGTTCCCTTTGCTCACAGCCTCAAGCGCCAACAATCAACTAGCTGGATAAGCTGGAAGAATCCACTTCTGACACAGAATCCGCCGAATCCGCTGCGCCACTCTAATCTGCAACTGAGTTGCCAATTAGAGATGACTAACGCAATGGATAAACATCCTCCTAACTCACCTGCTGCAAGCAATCTCTATCAATACTCAAACCTTGATCAGCTACTAAATTACCAGAATGGTAGCTGAATCGGATCTTGCCTTCAAAATTCAAACTGAGATCCGTCATAGCGTTGCCTATGAACGATCAGAAATTAATCGTCATAAAGGGTTGGAAATTAGTAATGATGGAATGGAGCAATCACAGCCTAAGAATCCTTGCACTCGACGCCAATCAAGACCGACAACGACTGTGACCCACACCTCAATCACCGTCCAATGACTGGGACCACTAGCTATCATTTGGAATTTAATCTGAGAGACGCTCACCCGCTCCGATCTGCTACCGAATCGCGATATGTTTGTGGTTGCCTCCTTGAACCTCGTCTGCAATAGCCGAAATCACAGATTCCGTCGGCACAAGGAAAGTTCGCCGTACTGCTCAATCACCTTTGTTCGCCGCTATTCCAAAAAATCGAACAAGCTTCCAGATCGCTGGAATTCCGCCAGATCCCCGGAATTCTCCACTGGAATCGCCTGGGCAACTCGCCTTCCTTGAGCGATTGTGATGCAACCAGAGAAATTCTCCAAAATTAAGAATCAATGGTTGCAGATTCTTCAAAATTCTCCCGCAAACAGCTCTGAGGATGGGAAGGCCTTACTCATCTGGGAGTTCCAATGAACAGGAGCTCCCCTAGGAGTAGCCGTTATCACGCCTATCTCCACAACTCGCCTACTCCAACTGCCCAATTAGATTCGTCTGGCCAAGTCACCTACCAATTCCGAATCGTTCGGCCTACTCGTTTGCAATTTCTAATCAATGCTCACTGAATTCACAACTAAGAGTTACTGTTGGCTTAGCCTTCAAGACTCGAGCGAAAATTACTTGTTCGCTCATATCTGTCGGAATTGCCGAATTCTGCAACTCATTTGCTTCCACTAAGAGTCACTTGAATTCGCTTTCAATGACCGACTTGCTTTGCTTCGAATATGGCTTGCTTACTTCAAATTTGATCGGACACTATTGATTTTCCGAAACCACAACCAAGGAATGACTGCTCGGATACCATTTGTCATGAACCTAGGGTTCATAACAGGTTTAAGAAGTAATTGGGGAGGAATTGAATTAGAGAAGAAATCAGAATTGAAATAGAACGGAGAACAGAATGATTGAAGAGGGAAATGGGGCAGAAATGGGGGGAAGAAATCAGTAGAAAGGGAGAGAGTAACAGAGAGAAACGAAAGGGAGATTTGGAGAGAAATGTAGAGAGGAAAATGAGAGATTCAATATCAATTTCCAGCATGAAAAATCCCATCCATTTACATAGCCTTATATAGGCATATTTGCTCCTAAACAACTGCATAACAACACCCATATGCTTCTAACCAAATGCTAAAATATCTTCTAACAACTATTATCAACCTATTACTATATTGTCCTTCTACGGATCCTTGGGTCATGACAGGGAGGAAGGAATGGAAGAATAGTAGGAACCAAAGAAGAAAAAAGGAATAAGAAAAACCTTATCAAGAGATGAGGAAGAAGGAAAGAAAGAACTAGATTCAAAGAAAGTAACATCAAAAGAAAAGAAATACCAATTAAGATTAGGGAAAAACACTTTACCTTTTTTGAAAGCGATAATATCCCAAAAAGAAACATTTAACAAAATTGAGGTGATAATTTGTCCTATCCTAGAGATAAAAGATGAACAAAACAAGTGGAAGCAAAAATACAAAGAGGAAGAGGATATGTTCATGAGGAAAAAGTATAGAATGAGGAATATGCCCATTAAGAACAGTAAAAGGCATTTGATTAATGAAATAGCAGGAAGTCAATAGAGCAACATCGCCAAACGAAAGAGGAACATGCATATGAACTAATAAGGTACAAGACTTCTCAATGAGAAGACGATTTTTACGTTCAATGATCCCATTTTGTTGTGGAGTATATGGGCATGAAGTTTGATGAGAATGCCATAAGAAGACAAAAAATATTGAAAAGGCTAGGAACAATACTCCTCAGCATTATCACTTCAAGGGATACGAATAGAAACTAAGTCTTAACCTCATTATAAAATAAAGTGAATAAAGGCAATAGCTCGATTCAATCCTTCATCAAATGCAACCATGTACAATGAAAATAATCATCAATAAAAATAACAAAAACCTTGTTTAGATTTAACTCGACTCGAACCCCAAATATTAGAATGTACAAGAGAAAAAAGGAGAATCAACTCTTTTATTAATTCAATTAGGAAAAGAAGAGCGTACATGTTTGCCCAATTGGTAAGATTCACAATCTAAAAACTATAAAGAAGACAAAGATGGCACCATCTATTTTAGTAAAGACAAATGAAGATGGCCCAATCTACAATGGATTGAGAAAGGTGTGGTTGTCGTAACAGTACAAACAGAGGGTAAAAAGGGATGATAAAGGCCTTCAAATTCATTTCTTGTACCAATCACTCATCTAATATTCCGATCCTACACCAAAACAGATTGGAATCAAAGATAACCCGACAATCAAGAGAGTTAGTCAAACGACTAATAAAGATTAAACTATAAGGACAATTAGGTACATGCAGGACTGAACTAAGAGATAAGGCAATGAATTGGATTGGCCTATACCCCTAGGAATGGCCTCAAAACCATCAGCCACAGTAATAAAAGGCAACATATTAGAAGATTCAATATGAGAAAAACAAAAATTTATTACAAGAAATATGTTAAGAGATTCCAGATTAAAAATCCAAGGACTAAGCATGGAATGTGATACACAAGAAGAGAAAAACCTGCTATTGAGAAAGGAACAAAACCTACAGCTTGCAGATGTAGATGCCAGTTTAGTTGCTTGGAATTGGCAAAATTCAGCTTACTCCTCCCCAAAAATAAGCTGAGAAACAGCACTAGGCCCTAAGATTACACCCTATCCAACAAAACAAGGGTGGAAACAGGATCAGCATGTAGCTGGTCAGTGGTATCATCCATAGTTCACATTTTCTTTAAATGGATGACCATGTAATGCACAACAGATCTATTTATAATGACCTGGTTTGCGACAATATGAACAGAGGTTTTTTTTTCCCCCTTTTCCACCATTTGCACCACGTTGTGGCTGCTTATTCTTGAACTGAATACCAAAGGATGTATCCTGGGAAACCATAATCGATGCCTCAGCTGTGGAATCAAAACCAGTAAACACCTAAGTACTAGGTAGCAGCCTTGAAACACTTCTTCCATGGTAGGAATGACAGGTGCACTGAGAATGTGTGTCCTAACACTCTCCAAGTCAGGTCCTGATCCAGCTAATATAGGCATCATGAACAATTTATCGCATTGGACACGTCATTCAGTAATATTTTTGGTGACTGGCAGCATGATAATTGAAATCTGGCACAGCCGATTGAACCTTGCCCAGATATGTGGTCATATCTAAATCTTCTTTTTTAAGTTAAACAATATATTAATAATTGTATACAAACAAAAGCAGTTGTTTATATAAAGCCTTTGTGCATGTAACCATATTTCTGCACAACTTTTGGTCACACAAAAAGGAGGAACTAGATCTAGTACAGTGGACTGCCACAATACAGAAACAAGTTGTGCATCAACTTTGTCCCATAATATCCTTATCATTTTCCAGTATATCTCATTCAACTTCTTAGTTAAATGATCACTAACCCTTTGGGCTCAAAACCACATTTTAATTGAGGTTGACCAAGAAACATAATTTTTCCCATTCAACCTTTCAGATAGATGAGATATTACCTCAAAACCAGACATGTTAAGCCCTAGTTTCAACAATCAACACAAAAAGATGACTCCAAAATACCAGATCTCAATTTCAGGAATTCTAAAGCAACAGATCATAGCTTCAAGAACAATCCAGACCAGAAAAAAAATATTAACCAATAGAATACAACATAAAAGCGGCCACTCAGATCTAGAGAAATCTCAATTTCAAATCAAGCCCTAGAGATTTCAATCTCAAATAGAACTATTGATCTTAAATCAAGCCAAGTTCTAGAGATTCCAACCTTAGATAGAATCGCTAGTAGATTGCAACAAACTGATAGGCCGCCGGTGCACCAAACCTATCAAAGACGCAACAAGCAGCCGAAGGCATGAAGATGGGAGTAGGGGGTGGTCCGCACATGCAGGTGTAAAAACCAGCATGTGCACATGGGGGTAGAGTTGTAATCCACACTGCTGAGCAGCGTTCTAAAAGGCGCTAGGCGCTAGTCGGGCGTCAGGCTGGGGCCTAGCGCCTAGAACGCCTAGGCGGGGCCTAGGCGGCGCTTAAGAAAACTACTGTTTTTTTTATTTTTTAAACTTTGTGATATAATTTGATGTTATTTTTAACTAAATCAAAGTTGAAAAATATTAATAATGCAACATAAACTAATAATATATAGAATTAAGCATGAGAAATAAATTATTGTAATTAATAAATAACATTTTAATTAGTCATACAATCAATACTATAAGCAAACAGCTAAGTGGATTTTTTGGAAATATTATAGAATATATATAATTAATAATAAAATTAAATATAAATCTATAATTATATATAAATATTAAATAGAAAAGAAAAATAAAATAAAATAAAAACAAAAAACAAAAACGGAGCAAATGCCCCAATAACCACACAGAGAGACGGGGAGACGGGAGAGAGAGAGAGGTTACGACAGATGGAGCTTGCCGCAGCGGAGATGGAGCTCGACGGCGAGGACGGGGGCGGCGACGATGACGCTGAGGACGACGAGGACGCGACAGATAAGAGGCGGTGACGATGAAGCTTGGCGGCGAGGATCGAGCTAGACGTAGCGACAGCGGTGAGCTACTGGCGGGCCGATGAAGCTTGGCGGTGTTGAGGCGACAGCGTTGAGGCGGCGACAGTGTTCAGGTGAGAAGAGAGAAATAGGGAGATGTTGAGAGGTTCGATTTAATGATTTAGCAAAAAAAACCCTAAAAATGGCTGAGCCAACGAGTTGGGCGCCAAGGTGCGCAGGCCGACTAGGCGCCGCCTGGGCCGCCTAGGCACCCAAGCCGGCTGATTACTCGGGCCGGCGCCTAGGAGGCCCGACTAGGGCAATTTCGGGGCGGCCAGCGGCCGCCTAGCGCCTAGGCGGCCGCCTAGGCCGATTTTTAGAACACTGCTGCTAAGGGAATAATCAGCATGTGAATGGGGAATTCAGTTAGAGTGGGGTCCGAGAGTGGTATAAGTAGGAAGGGAGGAGGGAGGGTGAGGAGCGGAATTTTGATAGTAAATTGGGAGAGTTAGGGCCTCTCGAATGCCCTGTTTCATTCTTGTTTTGCTGCTGTAAGGAATTGGAACTATTGATAGTGGATTGTTTTTTGGAATTCAATCAGGTTCCTATCACAAACCTAGAGAGATATCACAACTGCTAATAACAAGTCAATCAGATTGCTGATAGAACATCATCCCTCTTGATCAGATGATCAGATCAAGAATACAATAAACAAAATTTGATGATTGAACTTCATCAAATCTACTCCGATTCTCCAGTTCTACCCCTCAATGGCTCTGATACCATGAAAATCTGATATACAGAATTGAAAGAAAACAGAAGAGAAGAAAAGAGAAATTGGAGGGAAGAACTAAAATCAAATCTCTATTTAGCTAGGGTTACAAGTAACATTGTAACTTCTTTGTACAAGCAACCTATGCTAGACAAAAGGTGCAACTAGTATATACAGTACACCAATACAACCTTATATGACCCTCTCAAAAGATAGAAATACAGGTCATGAAGCACCTAGGTATAACTGTTCGCATCTAAACTTTGAAGAACCTGCAAGTGGCAATCTTAGAATAGAAGCCCAACATGAAAGGAATCTAGAATGAGGACATAGGCAATCACCTCAGCATCATAGGTATAGATAAGAAGACAATTGAGAAAATAATAGGAATGTGAAAGTGGATGCTCAGGTTTATGATGGTAGGTTAGACCCTAATGTGTTTTTAGATTAGCTGGATGGCAGGGAAGATTTCTTCACTTGGTATAACATGATGTCACGGACATACAATTGTAATAATTGAGGGGGATTGTGGTTAATTGATTGTTTAGGTGAGAAGAGAAGTTAGGCAGTTAGGCCTGAATTTTAAATTCAAACTACTCACGTAATTGATGATCAAGTTGGCCTTGGCGCCACTAGGAGGAGTCGGATCAATATATAAACACACTGATACCGTGCCCCAAAGTATCGAAGGTTATTATCAATATACATCTCTCTCGCCTCTCTTTCTCTCTCGTCTATTCCCCCTCTCAATTCTCTCTGTTATTCCCTCTCAATTACCCCAAATTCTCCCCACTCTGAAGAGAATTCACCCTTGTCAAAGTCAGGCTCTGACACATGACTCATATTGAGAGAGTTCGTTTTGCCAAAATGAAATTAACTAGGTCTACAAAGAAATATCAACAAAATGTTCAAGGTAATTTTGAGAGATTAAGTGAGCCTCCCATTGCCCAATGGGTTGTCATGAAGCAAAAGTTGAAAGAGAAATACATGCCCCTCCTTCCATAAGGTTCAGTTACAACAACCACTAAACCTAAACCAATTAACTTTAAAGTGTAACTAACTACTTGGCCCAATTTGAAAATCTTCTCATCCTATGTGATTTAAATAAGGATTCTTTCTTTACAATGTAAGGGTTTATAAATGGATTGGAGATAGACATCAAGGAAGAGATTATGAATGTTGCACTCCCCCGAGACTGAAGAGGAAGCCTAACATAAGGCCTTGCAAAAATTGAAAATACCTTAATGCCCCTCCTACTCATAGAGTGCCCAAACAATCATTTGATTCCCGTTCATTAAGGTTCTTTCCTCCACCTCCTAGAGATAGTAATGTCAGTGGGGCAAACTCTTATTCTACCTCTAGGGATAGCTGCTAGTCGTCTTGAACACGCCTTAATTCTAGAGCAAGACCAAGAATTCACTGATCATGCGGATGATATCAGCATGGTTAATCCACTAGATTTTTCTAGAAGAGAGGAAAAGGTTGATGAAGAACTTGATATGGTAGAACATGTTAACATTGTCGGGTGTGGGCTGACTAA
The DNA here is from genome assembly GCF_014633365.1 of Diospyros lotus. Taxonomy (NCBI): domain Eukaryota; kingdom Viridiplantae; phylum Streptophyta; class Magnoliopsida; order Ericales; family Ebenaceae; genus Diospyros; species Diospyros lotus. The sequence goes on from NC_068347.1 coordinate 17,021,469, forward strand.
GAGTGTCCATGATGATGAATGGAGACGTTCATTAGGAGTGGTGAAAGTACTTGTATGTTAGTTATTGATGGGGGTAGCACCTGTCAGCTCCTAAGTGTGATTTGAACAGAATAGGATGAAAACGAAAATCAGACAGAGAGAGAAAGAAAACGAATCAAGAGACTGTCTGAAAATAAATGCCTCGATCAATGCTATTAATGATAGAAGAATTGCCTATTTATACAGCTGGAACATCTATCTAATAACTGTTTAAGCATAACAAACTAACAACTACAAGTAGCAGCTATTATTAAATGAAGACAACAAACTAATCAGTAACTCAAGACTTCAGCCTGCTTTAATTCCTTCAACATGCCCCCTCAATGTAGCCTTCCTGATAGTTGATACAAAGTTGTTAGTTTGTGCCATACCTGATTCTGCTGATATAGAAGCATAAACAGGAGACCACTGAAGTCCAAGTTTCTTGCACAGAAAAGAAAATTTGTCTCTTGGCAACCCTTTTGTGAAGATGTATGCTACTTGATACAAAGTAGGAACATACCTAATCTCAACATCTCCATTTTCCACCTTTTCTTGAACAAAGTGAACATCTATTTCGATATACTTTGTACGAGAGTGAAATACTAGACTTTCGGTTATGCTCTTAGCTGCTAGATTATCACGCCACAAGACTGGAACATGTGACAAGGAATACCCCAACTCAGTGAAGAGTATGATCTTAACCACATAATTTATGTTACACTTTGTGCCATACCTCGATACTCAGCTTCTCCTACTTAGCAAGCAACAACAGATTGCTTTCGTGAGCTCCAGACCAACAAGTTTGAACCAAGAAACACACAAATACCACTTGTAGACTTCCTTGTTACCTTGCAGCCAGCATGGTCTGCATCGGTGTAAACTGTCAAGGCTAAATCTGATAGATTAGGTGTAAACAACTACCCCAAGCCAATAGTACCTTTCAAATACTGAAGTAATCGTTTACAAGCTGTCCAATGCTGTATTTTAGGAGTAGAAAGGAACTGACTTAGCTTATTCACCACAAATGAAATGTCTGGCTGGGTGTAGGTCAAGTATTGAAGTGAACCTATGATGGTTCTATATAGAGATGGGTTTGAAAACTCATCACCTTCATCAATAAAGGAAATCCCCAAGTTTACTGATGTATCACACGGCTTGCAATCCAGCATATCAACCTTATGCAACAAATCAATCGTATACTTAGATTAAGTAAGATAAATTCCAGTCTTGTCCCGAAATGCTTCAAACCCTAGGAAGTAATTAACCGAACCTAAGGTTTTGAGTGCAAAATATGTGTCCAGATCATGTATACAGGTCTTAAGAGCTGAAGAATCAAAACCTGTGATTGGAATATCGTCCACATACACCAAAAGAAACAACACAACCTTAGAAGTTCGTTTAATAAACAAGGATGCATCTAAAACTGACTAAATAAGACCCCAACTTTGTAAAGCTTGGCGTAGCTTGGTATACCAAGCTCTTGGAGCTTGCTTTAGTCCATAAAGGGAGTTTTTAAGTTTGCAAACATAAGATGGAAACTGAGAATCAGTAAAGCCTTTCGGTTGTGCCATATATACATCTTCAGTTAAATCTCCATTCAAGAAAGCATTGTTAATATCAACCTACTGTATATTCCAGCCAAATTTTACAACTAAAGAAAAGAGAACTCGAATTGTTGGAGCCTTGACAACATGGCTAAAAGTCTCTCCATAATCTATACCGGGTGTTTGTAAGAAACCCTTAGCCACCAAACGAGCCTTGTGTTTGAGAATAGACCCATCAAATTTGTACTTGACACGAAACACCTATTTACACCCAATAAGATTTATATCGTATGAGAAGGGAACCAAATCCCAAATGTGATTAGACTGTAATGCAGAAAATTCCACCTGCATAGCCTTTGCCCAGTGAGGATCTAAGAGAGTATCATGAACTGAACTAGGTTCTAAGGTAGTTAACAATACATGAGGAGAAGTAGCCAAAGACAATTTAGCTTGAGATCGAGTAAGCATAGGATGAACCAATGGTGCTAGTGGCAATTTATACTTAGGTACACGAGATGGTGGAGTAGGTAGAGAAGATGAAGAAGGTCTAGAAGAAGATGAAGAAGAAGAATGAGCGGACACAGTCAAATTCTCCAAAGGCATTGGAGAAGTGTTGATTGAGCTACCACTACTAGTGTGTGATAAGGAAGGAACGGACTGTGGTACCCGAGGAACACTTGAATAAAAGGAGGGAAGATAATGAAAAACTTCAGTTGAAGATGGTCCAAGAGAGTTAGCCACAGAAACTGGATGACCAAAGGATTGAAACAGATTAGGATAGGGAAATTCATTGGGGTTAAATTGAACATGCCTTGAAACATACACTCTTCCCGAAGGATGCAAGCATTTATACCCAACTTGATGATGGCTATACCCAATGAAAACACACTTAGCAAAATGGAAATCAAACTTATGCCGGTTATAAGGTCTGAGATAGGGAAAACAAGTGGATCCAAAAGGTTGAAGAGTAAAATAGTTAGGTTGTTTATGGTAGAGCAGCTCAAATGGGCTTGAGAAATTAAGAACATATGAATGTAGGATATTAATGAGATAAACAGCTGTGTGAAAAGCTACAACCCAAAAGGATAATGGCATTCAAGCATGAGCTAGCAAGATTAATCCCATTTCAGCAATATGCCGATGTTTTCTCTCAGCTACACCATTTTGTTGGTGTGTATAAGGACATGAAAAACGAGGCTAAATGCCACAAGTACAAAGATAGGGTAAAAAGGCCTTAAACTCACCCCCATTATCAATTTGTAAGGCTTTCAACTTTGAGTTATACTGTAATTCAGCCAACTTGTGAAATGTTACAAAGGTTTGGAGAGCATCAAACTTCAGTTTAAAAGGATAAAACCAGGAGTAGCGTGTGTAAGCATCAACAAAGACAATATAGTAGCGATATCCCTCAACAGAAATAATAGGTGTTGGACCCCAAACATCTTAATAAACTAATTCAAGAGGAGTTTTAGCTATAATTGGACAGTTAGAAAACGGAAGTTGATGGGATTTACCAATCTTACAGGAATCACAAAAAGAAAAAGCAGACTTTGGACAAAAAACTTGAATTTTATTCAACACATGTTTTAGTACATGATAGGCAGGGTGCCCTAATTTGGCATGCCACTGCTGTCCTACACAATCTACTTGAGCCAAATTTACATTCAAAAACAGATCTGGAGTAATCAGATTCTGTTGACATTTATTGGAAACAAAGGGAGCAATGTCTGAGGTCTGGAAACAACGCTTGGCAACAAGTCAAAAAATTGTTGGTCTAAGATGGTTTGGGCACAATAGAATCAAAAGCTGACACCAACTAATACAGACCATCTCTAAGGGTTCCTCGGAGTAACACCAGCCCGGAGTCTTTGTCCTTAATCAAACAAGTAGAGTTAAACTTAGCAACTACATTGTTATCTCTTGTAAGTTGTGAAACACTGAGAAGATTCTTCTTCATATGAGGAACATGTAAAGCATTAGGCAACGAAAGAACAGAGAAAGGACAAGACTGTGTACATAAATGACCAACACCAACATGAGAAATATGTAAGGCCTTACCATCACCAACAGTGACCTTATCAGTGCCTTGATAAGGAGATGATAGAGATAAATTGTTGAAATTAGTGGTAATATGATTGGTTGCACTAGAATCAACGAGCTAAGGAGAATCAACACGAGAGGAAAACTGAGAATAGGTATCCGTTGATTGAGACGGATAATTGTTAGAAGAAGTAGAACCTAGATCATCCATAAACACTTCATTAGACTCACTAGGATTGGCTATATATGCATGTGGTTCTGTTGGAATCTAAAAACCACCTCATCGGCCAAACTGACCATAGCCTTGAGATTAACCAGAACCTCGCTAAAAGTTTCTGTCAAAACGATGGTAACACTTGTCCACAAAGTGACCAGGTTTGCCACATAACTGACAATAAATTCTCCTTCCACCAGATCGACCTCTACCTCGACCACCTCTATTCATATAGCCTTCTCCACGAGACATATTTCCTCCTCTCTTGTTATTAACTGAATCATTACCAGATCTATAACCATAGGTTGCAATATTGGAATTGGCAGCAAAATCAAAACTCACAAAAGAGGAATCAACTGAATTCTTAGAGGCTAAGCGTTGTTCATGCATAAGAAGATATTGTACCTTTTCTAGATTGATCTCATCCATCTGATAAGTGATCAAGCTTACTATTGTGTCATATTCATGATCCAGACCATTCAAAATAGACAACAGTAAATCCTTGTCACCTAGGGGTTCACTAATTGCAGCTAATGCATGTGCAATGGTTTTAATATGCAAAATATAGTCATTAACCGACAGAGAATTTTTCTTAACTGACCTCAATTGCTATTTTAATTGAAAGGACTTTGCAACAGTATGCTGCAAGTACAAAGTTTCTAGTGAAGACCATACCTTCTTTGAAGTTTCGCAAAGTATAACCTGAGCGAGCACTTCCTTGTCCATCGTCGAGAATAACCAATCAAGTATCAGATAGTCAGAGCGAATCCATGTAATGTATGCAGGATTCAAAATTATCGGATCTGAATCTTTCGCATCAGAATTTTGGTTCGGAATATAGTTTGAAGGAGTCTGAGATTCATTTATGAACAAAATAAGATCAAAGGCTCGAATAGTGGCTAGAACTTGCGCTTTCCAGAACAAGTAGTTATCAATGTTGAGTTTAATATGAACGAAACTTAAAGATTTCGCAACAGATCGAAAATCAATTTCCGAATCAAAGGAACAATTTGATCAAGGCAAGGATGAAGCACTAGAATCTTGAGCAGCAGCCATAGATGTTTGTCATGGCTCTGATACCATGTGATTTGAACAGAATAGGATGAAAACGAATCAAGAGACTGTCAGAAAATAAATGCCTCGATCAATGCTATTAATGATAGAAGAATCACCTATTTATATAGCTGGAACATCTATCTAATAACCGTTTAAGCATAACAAACTAACAATACAAGTAGCAGCTATTATTAAATGAAGACAAAAAACTAATCAGTAACTCAAGACTTCAACCTGCTTTAATTCCTTCAACACTAAGGATCTGACTAACAATTCTCAATCAACAGATTGATCGAAGGAAAAAAATAGGGGAAGTCAAGAGAGAAATTAGGGAGAGAAGGAGAGATAGAATGAGGGAGAGAGAAAATGGAGAGAGAATATTCAGAATCTGTTATGGTATTTTTCATATCCATCCGAAGAGTGGATCGGCTATATATATAGCTGGATCCTAACCTCCCATGTGCAATAACCGCTTACAACTGGGAATGTATAACCTGCCCAAAGTAGCAACAAACTTTGTACAACTCCCTATAGCATATTCTACTAATTTGCTATTTCTTCCTTCCTATTACATTTAATTACTATACCGCCCCCTTACTATGCGGATACATGACAGCACCATGAACATGGTTTCCAAGTTCACAATTACTCAACTCAACCTTAAGGTAGAACCACATCCAAAACCATTTAAAGTTGCATGGACGAATAAAACAACTTTGCCAATCATCGAGAGATGCCTTGTTAGCCAAGGTAATCATTACCCCTTTGTTGATTTAGTCATTCATGATGATTATCTTTTTAAAGGATCTAAGTTGTGCATTCCACAAACTTCATTTAGAGACTTTCTCAAATAGGAAATGCATATTAGTTGGTCATTTTGGAAGAGATAAGACTATTGTACTTGTAAAGGATAGATTTTATTGGTTGTCTTTGAAAAAAGATGTCTCTATGATTGTTTCGCAGTGTCGCATATGTCAACTCGCTAAGACTAGGAAGAACAACACGAGCTTGTACACTCCTCTTCCTATCCCACATACCCCTTGGCAAGTGTGAGTATGGATTTCATTCTACGTATGCCAAAGACTAATAGGGGGTATGACACAACAAATGCTTCCCATGTTGTAAAATTGTTCTTTAAAGAGATTGTTAAGTTGCATGGTATCTTCTTCCAATGTATCTCATAGAGATGTCTAATTTGTTAGTTATTTTTGGAAGACACTGTGAAAATTATTTGGGACATGTTCAAAATTCAATTTTGCCTTCAATCCCTAAACTGATGGACAAATTGAAGTTGTGAAGCCTAATGATTGGGACTTGGTTTTGCCAACTATTGAAATTGCCTATAACTACTCTGTTAATGGGTCGACTAGCAAAAGTCCTTTTGAGATTGTTCACGATTATTCCCCACACACCCCTATTGATTTTGTACCTTTACCTATAAATGCCAAAAAAAAATTAGCCTATTGAAAATTTTGCCCAACACATCCATGACTAAGATTAAAATGAAAATTATAATGAGTAATATTGACTACAAACTTATTATTGATGTACATCGTAGGGATCGAGAATTTAATAAAGGAGATTATGTTATAGTTTGAAATTGCCTTCAACGCTTCATTAAACATTCCTTCCAGACACTACATGCTCAAGTTAGTGGCCCCCTTTCTTATCATATGAAAACTTGGACCTAATGCTTATTTATTTGCCTTACCTAATAATATAGATATTAGTCTTGCTTTCAATGTGGAAGATTTCACTCCTTATCAAGGCACATTTGAGCCTCCTCTCTTGCCTACTAGTGTTCTTATAGGCCATCAGATTCCTTGTATCCCATGCATACCAATAAAAGAATGTAACTCATGTTTTGCTTGACGATGAGATTGTGGCTTCTTCTCATCGTGGTGGTTATCAATGATTTCTTGTTAAACGGAATATTACCTAGATTCAAATAATACTTGGATTATTAAAGAGGATTTTCAAGTTATAAATCTTGAGCTCTTAGAGTGGTATCTACGATCCAACTCATCAGATCTAAGTTCTTTTCAACTAGGGAGAATGATGAAGTTCGTAGAAACAAATATTTTGGAAAACTATATTTTAGGGGTAAAAATAAAAATTAATATTATTTTATTAGTTAATTTATTTTTAATTTGTTTCCTAATATATTTTGATTTCTTTTATTTCCTAGAATCCTAATTAGATCGAGAGTATCTTTATAATCTTAATTAGATTGTGTCAAAGAATCCTAATTAGAGTAGATTTTTATCTATTAGTTATTTATAAATAATCCTTTAGTAATGTATTGTAGGTTAGACTTTGATGAATAATAATGATTAATGATATTTAGTTTGACTAACCGAGATTACTCGTTTCCTTGGTTTGGGTTCTGCATCAGAGATTTAACGTGGTTCAACAATGTGCCAACATCAACAAGTGAAAGATAAATGAAATTCACTATGTAAATAATTCATTACAAAAGAGACCCTACAACCCAGTACACCTAAACTCAAAATCTCATAGAGATTAACATCACCTTTAAATTACACCCTAATCGGTGTGTCAATTAACATCTCCTTTACATTACACCCTAATTGATGTGTCTCGTTGCAATCTAGTAATCATGCATGTGACTATTTATAAAGTTAATAAGATAAATCAAAGGCTTGTGAGCAGACTCCCATCGAACCTAATTTGAAACTACAAGTTGTCGACGCCAAAGATGTGGTAGAAAGGGAGAAATATCAAAGGCTTGTGGGCAAACTCATCTATCTGTCCTATACTCGACCTGATATAATATTTGCAGTAAGTGTACTAAGCTAATTTATGCACTTACCAGGTTCACAGCATTTTGAACCTGTCTACAGAATTCAAATGTACCTAAAGGGAACTCCTAGAAAATGTTTGCTCTTTAGAAAACATGGACATCTTCACATAGAGACTTATACAAATGGAGACTAGGCAGGCAATGTTACTGATAGAAGATCTACATCAGGCTACTGCACCTTTGTAGGAGGAAATCTTGTCACTTGGAGGAGCAAGAAAACAAAACGCAGTAGCCAGAAGTAGTACTGAAACTAAATTTCGTTCAGTTGCCCACGGGATTTGTAAAGTCATGTGGATACAAAGACTACTAGAGAACTTAAGGGTCTCCACTCCCTTACCAACTAAGGTTTACTACGATAATAAAGCTGCGATTTCCATTGCTCATAATACAGTACTCCATGACAGGACTAAGCATGTAGGAGTGGATGAGCACTTTATTAGGGATAAAATTGATAATGAGGTAATTTGTACGCCCTACATTCCAACAATTGATTAAGTCGCCGATGTTCTTACAAAGGAGTTACACAAAAATCAGTTTGAAAAATTAGTGAACAAGCTTTCCATGGAAGATATTTTCAAACCAGCTTGAGAGGGAATGTAGAAATATTTTATTAATAGAGTATATTCTTAGGCATATTCTTCTTTCCTTTTTTATTCTTTTCTTTCATGTTGTTCTCTTCCTCTATAAAACCAAAGGGGAATCCATGTATCAATTTGAGAGAGAAAATAGAGCAAGTGATTTTCCCAGTCTCCCTTAGTTAATACAACCTTACTCTTGCTTTACACATAAGTGGTTTCCAGAACTCAAAACCTGTAACCTTTCAATTATAGAACCACAGCTCACCTTCACAAGCTCCATTATAATTATTTGGAAAAAAAAAATAGATCTCATTCTTCTGTTGTGGACATTAATTGTCATTTCCTTACCTGGGAAACACAATTGCACCTTCTCTGCGCTTTCCATATCCTCCCTCCTACTATACCAAAATTTGGATCTATATTGAATTGGGTTTGCACATTCTTGAAGATATATCAAGTATCATTAGTTGTATAACAACTACAAGGTTGAACCATTTCCAGTGCCTTTTAAAAAATTTTGTGGCTTTCAAAACAAAGAACTACCCTTAAATTACACCTCCAACACCTTGAATTGGTAAGGGTTAAACTAGATCATAACCTTTTTAAGCAAGCTTTATGGATAAAATTCCAGCGCAATAGGGCATGTGATTGTGCAATGCTAAACAAACATTGTGAATTCTTGAGCACTGGTAGGTGTGAGTAAGCTATGAAGACAGATTATGTGAACAGAACTCAGAGTTGAGATGCTCAAATTCTTTAATTTGATCAATAGAACTTCTGATAGCAATCCATTATCTTCTGTTTCAGATGCTGCATCATTCCTCACAATAAAGAAAACAAGTGAATAAAGTAATTTCAGTGTCCGTAGAGCATCATAGAGCTCGAAAATTGTGACTTTTTTAATCAAACTTTTATGGTTGAGTTTTATCCACAAAGTAAACCCATATACTACAGCCATTTTCACACCCAGCACCCCACAACCTACTGCAGCTGGATGGCCTACACAGGAAGGAAACAAAACAACAATATCTAAGTCTGTCCTTGGGCCATTCCCCTCATTCCAATATAATACTCAGCCTATCAATTTGATCCACAGCTTAATTGGCAAAATATCAATAGAGATTAACCACTCACCTCAATTCATGTATGTATGTGTGTGCATATCTTTGGACTTACATGTCGCTTTGTCAATTAATCATCTTTTCTCTAAATCCTATATGGATAATTAATACACATAAAGGCGTCATATACGTGCAGCTCATCAACATGTCTACATTCTTTACTATATCTGATGAAAATCCATGGGATGAGATGGGGACTAGCATATCATGATGGCATTATCTTTGGCAGTTCCCAACAGAATTGTTTCCAGTCTCTTTATCGGCTAGAAGTAATGACTGTCAGTAGAACACTTAATGACAGCAAAACTAAAAATGCATAAATCCTGATACACTTATTTTTTATTTTTATAATTTCTTCCGCTCTAAGATAAGTGCACAAGACAGACTCAAAGAATAAATAACCAGATCTAGTAAGAGGAAAAAACTGCAAAACAGAGAATAGATTCTAGAAAACAAGCATATCCAAAGATATACTCACGATTCTTCCAAATCTATAACTTTGATAGCAACCACTTTGTTAAGCTCCTTATCGAACCTGCAAATCAGAGAGTTGTAATCTCATTATGCACAGGGGTATTATATTATGATCAAAAGAAAATTTCATGAAGCAGTAAAAAATCTAGGCTAGATGAAGAAAGAGCATGAAAGTCGTAATCTCATTATACAATGGGTGATATATTATGATCATAAGAAAATTTCATGAAACAGTCGAAAATATAGAAAAGAAATGGATAGTTTTAGTTTCTAAATGAAGAAATGGCATGAAGAAACAGTCCAAAATCTGAATCATACCAGCCTGTCTAATTCTGTTGGAACGAGATTAAGAAGCTATGGCCGAGAATCAAGATGAAGATAGGATTTTATTCTTTTATCTTTTGTATCTATTTAGACTATTTTTTGTTTTATCTATTTGTTGTATATTTAAATTGTTGTAGTCTAGTCCTAGATATAAGGTAAGTAATCTAGTCCTAAAAAGTAGGGAATGTAATCTAGTTCTAAAACTTAGGAGAATTTTTAGGAACCTTCTTGTATAAATTCTATTATTTACATCAATAAAATTAAGAAGGAATACCGTTTCCTTTTTCCCACATGGTATTAGAGCATCAGTCCTACTTTGATACATCGTAGCCCTAGTGCCTTCATCGCACAGTTCCTACCTTGTTTTTGCCTTCATTGCACAGCCTTCTATTTGATCCACCTATCGGTGCTGCCTTCATTGCACAGTTCTTGGCCAGATTTGTTCTCACCCGAGTGCCTTTATTGCACTCACTAGCCTGTAGTTCCAAGAGTCTCTGGTAGCCTGCAGCAGTTCAAGATTTCATCCCTCCTAAGATCGTGATGGCAGAATTATCAAATGTAGCAAGTCCAAATCCTGCAACCAGAGAGACAAATCTTGTGGAAGGACACCAGCAAGATCACCCTCCAGTAGCTGGTGAAATTCTTCTTGCCTCTGAATTACCTATAGTCCATCCATCTTATAGGTTGGACGGAAAGAATTACCCCCAATGGGTCCAATTAGTGAAGACTCTTCTTAAAGGCCATGGGGAGAGTAACCATCTAACTAGAAACCCTCCCATGGAAACGGATTCAACTTACATAGCCTGGGACATAAATGATTCTCGCATCATGTCTTGGTTATGGGGAACTATGCAACCAAAAATTAGTAGGAACTTTATGTTCCTAAATACAGCCAAAGCTGTATGGGAGACAACATAGCAGACATACTCCAAAACCCAAGATGCTTCCACGATCTTTGAAGTCAAAACAAAGATCACATCTACCAAACGAAGCCAGCTCACAGTCACGAATTACTACAACTTGATGAGAGGATTATGGCTGGAACTTGACCAATATCAGCCCATCAAAATGGTATGCCGAGAAGATGCTGCAACACTCAATCAAATAATTGAGCGAAACTGGATTGTTGAGTTCTTAGCTGGACTCAATCCTGAATTTGACCAAGTAAGGGTGCAAATTCTTGGTAAGGATAAACTCCCAAATCTAAATAAGGTTTTTGCAATTGTAAGGAGTGAGGAAAATCGAAGATATGCTATGCTAACTGAACATACCACCAAGGGATCATCCCTAGTGATCAGCAAGCAAGAAGGCAAAGGAAATAAAGCTGGAAAATCAGGGTTTCAGAACCCCGGCAGACCAGGATCAAGCTTCCAGAACCATGGCCCTAGTACTAATCGAGATTCACAGTGGTGTAGCTTTTGCAAAATGCCCCACCACACTAGGGAAACATGCTTTAAACTGCATGGGAAGGAGACAGTCTTGAGCAGGATTGGAGGCTTCAAGAACATGAAGTCTGAAAGTTTTCATGTTAACAAGGAACAAGAAGAGGAGGCTGATAAAGGAGAAGCAGAAGCTAATTTTACCCAACTGAATACTGAGGAGTTAGGTAAGTTAAAGGCCTTTCTCCGAACGTTTCAAGATGGAGGAACCTGTTCCTTAGCCCACCAAGGTAATTCTCAAGGTAACTTCCCTTCCTATACAGTTTTTTCAGCTTCTAAAATTGGTAAGAATAGCAGTTGGGTCCTTGATTCAGGGGCTACCAACCATATGACCCTTAATATTCATTGTTTTGTGACCTATGACACCCTTGAGCCTACCAAACATATCATGATTGCCAATGGAACCACTATCCCTATCTTAGGTAAAGGCAAAGTATCATTAAACTCTCAGTTTTCCCTTGAACAAATTCTTTATGTTCTAGCTCTAACTACCAACTTAATCTCTATACAAAAACTAACCCAAAATCTTGACTATTGGGTTGTTTTCTCACCTTCAATGTGTAAGTTTTAGGACAAGAAAATGAGGCAGATGATTGGTGTGGCTAAAGTTAGAAATGGGCTTTATATCTTGGATGGGGAGAATGATTGTTCCACAAGGAGATAGCAGGAACTTGTGGCTTATTCTTCTTCCTCCCAGTCAGCCTCTAACTTATCTTCTATACGGTTACACCATTTTAGACTAGGTCATCCTCCATTTAGATTGTTAAAACAATTATTTCCAAATTTGTTTAATTCTTTAGATCCTAGTAGTCTTAGGTGTAATGAATGTATTGTTGCTAAACATCATCGAGTCTCATTTCCAATTAGCAACATTTTCTCTTCAAAATCATTCTACTTGATTCATTCTGATGTTTGGGGACCGTCTAGAATACCCAATTGTTCTGGGGCAAAATGGTTTATTACGTTTATCGACAATTGCACTCAAATGTGTTGGGTATTTCTTTTCAAAGATAAGGCTACTATTGGGTCCGCGTTGATCACATTTTGCAAAATGATTCAAACCCAATTTGGGAATACTATAAAAAGGCTTAGAACAGACAATGCAAAGGATTATTTTAACACTCACTTGCACAATTATTTCCAACAAGCGGGTACCATACATGAGTCATCTTGCATTGATACGCCCCAACAAAATGAGGTGGCAGAGAGAAAAATGCGTCATCTTCTCAATGTCACCCGAACCTTACTTCATCATCATCATGTGCCAAAATATTTTTGGCGAAAAGCAGTGTTAACTGCTACTTATGTCATTAATAGGATACCATCTAGGGTTCTCAATGGTCGAAGTCCTTTCCAATGTTTAACTTCATTTTTTCCAGACTTTAATCTTCATACTCAGTTACCCTTAAGAGTGTTTGGATGTGTATGTTTTGTTCACATACTCAAAATCCATAGAGACAAGTTGGACCCTAGGGCCCTTAAGTGCATCTTCCTTGGATATTCTCCAACACAAAAATGGTATAAGTGCTACCACCCAAACACCCGAAAGTTCTATGTTTCACAAGATGTCACATTCAGCGAATCTCAGCCCTATTTTGCTCCCATTCCAGCAAGTCCAACAGATATCAGTCCTGTAAATATGGACTGGGAGTTTCTAAATACTAGTCTCGAAACAAGAGCAGCTGGTCAAGGTCTTCCTTCCCAAGATACTAGCCCTATTATGACACCACAACTCTTATCAACTGATCATCCCATGGAACAAGTTCACTCAAGGCTCTGTTCTCCTATAAGATATAAAGGTTCTCCTTATGTGTACAAGAGAAGGCAGCCCATTGAAGAACTGCAACCAAGCACATCAACAGTCTTATGGTATTGATTATCTAGAAACTTTTGCTCCTGTGGCCAGAATGACTATGATAAGAATTCTCATAGTATTGGCAGCTAAATTTGGGTGGAAATTGCAACAATTCGATGTCAAAAATGCCTTCTTACACGGAGATTTAGAGGAAGAGGTCTTTATGAAAATCCCTCTAGGTTTTGAACATGAAGGAGATGGAAAGAATCAGGTTTGTAAAATCAAGAAGCCCTATATGGGCTCAAACAATCCCCTCATGCATGGTTTGGAAGATTTTCAAAGGCCATGCTTTGCTTTCTATAGGATACCACCAAAGCCGAGGAGACCACACCCTATTTATCAAACATACAAGAGAAAAGGTAACAGTTTTACTTGTCTATGTGGATGATATTGTGGTGACAGGGAATGACACAACTGAACAAGGCTGTCTCAAACAAAACTTAGCTCGTGAATTTGAAATCAAAGACCTCGGCCAATTACGATACTTCTTAGGTATAGAAGTAGCACACTCAAAGAAATGTATTTTTCTATCACAACGAAAATATGTCTTGGATTTGCTTGATGAAACAGGGTTATTAGGAGGAAAATGAGGAAGGACACAACTGGACAAGGTTGTCTCAAACAAAACTTAGCTCATGAATTTGAAATCAAAGACCTCGGCCAATTACGATACTTCTTGGGTATAGAAGTAGCACACTCAAAGTAAGGTATTTTTCTATTAGAATGAAAATATGTTTTGGATTTGCTTGATGAAACAAGGCTATTAGGAGGAAAAGGAGGAAGGACACCAATTGATCCCAATACAAAATTACAAGCTAATAAGGGTGGTCAAAAAGTAGACAAAGGGAGATTTCAATGCTTGGTAGGGCGATTAATATATCTATCACATATTAGGCATGACATATCATTTGCTGTCAGCCAGTTCATGCATGATCCTAATGAAGAACATGTGGCAACAGTAAGGAAAATTTTATGTTATCTTAAAGCTACGCCTAAAAAAGGGATCTTAATCAATCAACTACTAGTATAGCCTACAATCCGGTCCAACATGAAAAAACCAAGCATATTGAAATTGATAAGCATTTCCTAAAAGGAAAAATTGGATAGTGGTCTATTGAAGATTTCATATATCCCTTCCAGCCATCAAATAGCCAATGTTCTTACAAAAGGTTTGCCAAATACCCAATTTGAAGCCATGATCAACAAGCTGGGTATGATTGATATCTACTCCCTAGCTTGAGGGGGAGTGTTAGAACAAGATTAAGAAGCTATGGCCGAGAATCAAGATGGAGATAGGATTTTATTCTTTTATTTTTGTATCTATTTTGTGTTTTATCTATTTGTTGTATATTTAAATTGTTGTAATTTAGTCCTAGATATAAGATAAGTAATCTAGTCCTAAAAAATTGGGAATGTAATCTAGTTCTAAAACTTAGGAGAATTCTTAGGAACCTTCTTGTATAAATTCTATGATGTAAGTTGTATAAATTCTATTATTTACATCAATAAAATTAAGAAGGAATACCGTTTCCTTTTTCCCACAAATTCAATTGTTGTCAAGGTGCATCTTGACTTATGATAATGTATATCTCAATTCTTGATAAGACCACAGAACTAAACAAGACAACTCAAAATATAACAAATGATGTACTCAAGCCAATCTCTGATACAACATGTGGTATTTCAGTGTGGTCATTAATAGAGAGAAAGGGAGAGAATAAGTGAAAACTTATTGACCTCATAGAGTTGAGGTAAAATCCTTTCTCACTAGACCTATTAAGATGTACGGCAATTCCTTCAAGGAAACTTGAGGTTAAATCCTCAAATATAGGTGGTTAGAAGAACGATCAACCTTGCCATTGAAGAAGTTTGAGATGGGAACGCATGATTCACACAAGCTAGTGTCTGATTGGCTAATCCTAGAAAAGCCCTTACACTTGATTATTTCAATGTGAGGGGCATTTCTATCTTACAGTGGCATTAATAAAGGATCAGGTGAATCAGAAAACATTTACTCATAAATTATGAACAGATGATGGAGTTGTAACAATTCTTGGATCGTTCAGTATTTTTGGGTGTTCTCATGGCTGTGCAATACCAATAACATGGAGAGTTTTCAATAACTCTTTGCAAGCAGACTAGAACATCCACACGCTTGCCGTAAACTATATTAAGGTTTGCGGTTTCAAGCAGATTAAAAATACCATGAGTCTTGGCCATCCTTGCTTGATGTTATTTGAATTAGAAAGGAGCGATGCTACTCTGGAAGATGTATATGCAGCTACTATTTCCTGTTGAGGGGGGAACTTGAACCTTAGTAGATTACAGAGGCATTTTTCAAAATTTCTAGAGGGTTACAATAGAACAGATTATCTATTTTGTTATACACTGTCTATGCATAGGCTTCAACCTCTTTGCCAATTAAAATTCTCTTCTTTTGTTTTTCTTTTACTTAACCCTACCCTATCCAACATTAATTCAAAAAACAAAACGATAATACAAGAAAACTAATTGCAGTATAATAAAACAGATCAATTTAAATGTCAAAATATATTCACACAAAATACAGCATCTGTAAAAGAGAAACTCATGAGGGAGGAAAAGCTAACACAGACAAGAAGATTATATACAAGAAAACAAGCAAACAACTCTTATTACGACAAGAAAAAATCAGACAAGAAGATTATATAGCTGGTTATACTAGCAGCACAAATTGATAAAGCTAACACAGATGATCATGGTGATATCCTAGTAATCCCCATGTGTGGGAATTTTCTTGTTCAACATAGTGATATTCAATTGTCGATATCAGTGCAACTAATTGAAGAGAGGATATAAAAGGCTATTCCCCTAATATGCACAAGGGGTGCCCCATATACCTCATTTGCAAACTAACCAGGCTCCTTATCAGAAATAGAAACACAAAGAGCAAAAAGAAAAGATTGAAAGCACAATGAGGGGGAAAAGGTGTCCCGACTGCAGGAGGCTCCCTCTTTGTGAAGGTCAGGGGCAGGTTGTATTTATATGCAGCCTTCCCCTTGCTGTGTTTACAAAGAGGCTGTTCCACAACTCATACCCGTAACCTTGGCATTCCAAGCCATTCAAAGTTCAGTTCAGTTCAATGAAGAAGAATATCAGGTCCCCAATAATTCAATGATGATAAGACCTATTATTCTGCTATCCAGCCAGTCATATACCTGCAAAAGCATGACAATTGTAGAGTTTGTTTTTTTTTTAAAAAGTAACAGTAGAATTCTAAAGCAGATAAAAACATCATTGGCTTTCTAAAATGTCTGTTAAGTGTCCTTTTCTTTGGTACTAGATCAATATCTGAGGAACAAATACTTTCTCCAAAGTCATCCAGATAACAAATACTTTCTCCAAAGTCATCCAGATAATTATCATTACAACAAGCACCACAAATTGGCTGACCACTCCAAAGCAACACCTGTCAAACTATTGGCATGTAATCAACCAAGTGTTAATCTCAATATCCCCGATTTAATTTGTTGAAATGTTGTCTTGAGTATATGGTATAAGAAGAGGATGGCAGTAGGGAGTGAATGATGGAAGTGTGCTAGAGGGCCATTGAAGAATTAGATAGAAGTTTATATCTCAAACTGTAATTAATGGAAATTGGGAGTGTTAAACTGTAAATATCTAATACCTTCTCTAAGGATAACCGCCCACTCTATAAATAGAGTGCTAGGGGGTGTGTGCGGCCATTCTATTCTCTTCTATTGTAACGAGTACATTGTATTCTCTGAGACGAAGGCTAGAGTTTTGATTTAGCTTTGTAATGTTGGGAAAGAAGAAGTTGTTTGTACTCGGGAATAGGGGGGAGATCTTGCTAATGTACAGGTCGGTTTTCTTTGGTTTAATAAGATTGCTCGGGGTGCTCTTTGAAGGCTGGATGTAGGTTTCCTCAAAGGAAACTGAACCAAGATAAATTTTGGCATTTGTGTGGTTTGTTTTCTGTTTCTTGTTCTTATTTTCTTTCTGTTTGATTGCTTAAGTTTTCTGTTTCAATTCCTATTAACACCGAGAGGGTTTGTGAGTGTTGAGAGAGGCCTATATCATCTAAGGGTAATTCCGCATAGTTCTATGTTAACATAATTTACTATACTTCTACTTGTCTATGTAGTTGATGAGTTATTTCTTTATACTTGATAAGTAACCAAATTGCATTTTGTAGAAATGCCTTAGAAAGAGTGAAAACTATAATACGCAAAACTCTCTATACATCAACAGGTGTGTGCAATATCCCTAACAAGAAATTGAACATAGTTCCCTTTAATATGAAGCAGACCTTGGATTCCATTACAAGCTATGCAATTTCTCCTTCAATAACAATTTCATATCACACATAAAAGCAAAAAACAACGGCAATCACAAACCTTTATCCCACTACATGGGGTTGATAACACATAAAAAGGTAATTTCCCATATTTGTGTCATCCACTAACTAGGTCAACTATGGCATGCCATTGAACTCCACAATTGAAGGAGGCATCACCAACTCTGCCACAATTGAAGAAGGTAACTCTACCACTAGGTAAGGCCTAGTTGTGATGACTAGATAAAACCATATGACAAACCCAAGTACCAGTTTAGATAATCCTGTGATTATCAAAACAAATCTACAGCTACAAACTCAGTACCCTGATAGAAAGCCTAAAAGCCCAATACTGTTAATTAATAAATGCAGTGTGTTTTGTTAAGAATATGCAACTCGAGGCTAATGCATCAATCAAATGAAAGGCAAACATAATAGAAAATTTAATCCTTATTTAAATTTCAATCACATTGTTTGATGAAATTCAAAACAAAACTACTTCTACTTAGTTGCTATGAATCTTAGAAAAATATTAAATGGGCAAACAATTAAAGGAAAAATGTGAATAACAAGACATTGTAATAACACCTTGTGCACAAATAAAATCATAAATATGAAACCAGTAGAACTTTCAAAACTTACGCCTTATAAACATCTCCAAAAGACCCCCTTCCAATCAGCTCCAAGTCACTAAATCTGGATCCTGCAGTCTCCAAAAGAGCAGCAACATCCTCATCAGCCATCTTTATCCACGATTACTTTCCATCTCACCCTCCTAATAAATAGGCCAAGCACACAATTGAATAAACTCAGAGTCATCTAATTTTGACTCAAATATATCTCATTTTCCAACTTTGAATTCCACTTTACAGAGTCAAATTCACATATTCACATAAAGAGGCCGTCTCATCAAACGTGGTTTTGATGGACAAACCAAAATAAATATCATTAACTAATACCAGAGATACACAACTCAGAGTCATCTAATACCAGAGATACACAACTCAGTCATCTAATTTTGGCTTAAAAATTTATCTTTTCTAGCTTTGAATTACACTTCACAAAGTCGAATTCGCATATTCACATAAAGGGGTGGTCTCATCGAACATGGTTTCGATGGAAAAACTTGAAGAAATATCATTAACCAATACCAAAATGAGATCTGAAATCTATTCACAAATTTGAAAGAATAAATAAACGTCAACGATGGAAAAACCTGGGAAGCTCTTTGGCTCAAGCGAAACCAATGAACAACCGTTAGATTACTCGAATTGTGAGGTGGGCGGATCCAGGAATTTAGGTTTGGGGGGGGGGGGGGGATGAAATTTTAAAAACTTAATATAATAAAATTCTTGTGTAACCAAAAAGTCATTACAACAAATTTTCATTAAGCTTGTGCTCGACGAGATTTTGAAACAAAAAATTCATCTAGATTGATGTAAATTTCAGGAGATAAACTTGAAGAAATTGATGTAAATTCACTAGATTGATTTTGCACACTATGAATTGAAGTACTTTCACTAAGATGATGATCTCTTTCTGAAAAAAGATAACAATGTTTTTCCTTTCTTTGCAGAAGATTGTTCCATTCTAAATTCTAAGATACACAAACAAAAATAGCACAATTCAATAATCGAACAAGTAAAATATTTAACTCAAGATTTGAGGCAAATGCAAGGCCAATACAACAACTGTATTTCTAGAGTTCAAACAAGAGAAGGCAAAAGTATGGTCGATTCAAATATTCAATAACAGATTCACAATAACAAATTCCAGGCTTCCAGCCACGACAATTCCTAACTAAATGCAGTAGTCAAATAGGCAAGCAGACACAAAGTTAGAAAAATCACTTACTTAAAACTTGCTAAAAAAGGCAGAGACCTCAACAACAAATCAAGCATAAACAGGTAAAAAAAATATGGTCGAAAAACAGAAAAACTATCTAGATTTAGCTGTCAATCGAGAGAATCAAAGAAGAGAAAACAAACCAGTAATACAGATCCGGGCTCGAATGAAGCAGATTTGGAGACTGGAAGTTTGGGGGGTAAAACGAAAACCTGAATCAGAGGCAGCAAGCGAGCGGGCGAGAGAGGCCGACTGGCCGAGCGAGCGTGGGGGCGAGGGCGAGGGCGAGCGAGAGCAAGAGAGAGGCAGTCAGGCAGAGAGCGAGGGGCCGAAGGCGAGCGAGAGCAAGAGAAAGGCAGCGAGGGCCGGAGGGCGAGCGAAGGCGAGAGGCAGCGAGGCCGAGCGAGAGCAAGAGGGGCCGAGCCCGAGCAGAGCAAGAGAGAGGCAGAGACCGAGGGCGAGCGCGGGTGGACGAGCAAAAGAGAGGAGGCATAGAGCGAGATGCAGGAGGGTGAGCGAGAGCGAGATCGAGAGAGGAAGGAGAAGGGAGGTGGGCTGGGCTGGGTTGAAAAAAATTGAGGTGGTTTGGACCCAAATTCAACTGGGCTATTACTAAATAATTCAAAATTTTACTTAATAAATTTAAATTTTATTGTTGGCTGTCCTCAATTTCAGCCCATGACAACTCATACATAAATTCACTCCTAGAATAGGAAATGCAAAGTGACAACCCAACTAAATTAGGGCTCTAGAATGCCACTCATCCAATTGTTGTGATGGCAAAATAAATTGAAAACAACGAGGACAACAATGCCACCATTCCTTCAATGTGGGGTTTTAGGGTGCATACCCTTAATGCTAATTGCAATGCAAAAGGGCTTGGTCATTGGGCCTTTCCAATAGTAAGGGCAAAATGTAGATCCAAATGAAGTCAAGAATAACCCACATAACCTTCTTTCTATCTTATATATGCAAATACGAATATATGTATGGATTCCTCTATTGGAGGAGCCTCGTTGCAGAGGCTTTGGCCCTTGGCGAAGAAGAGATCAAGATAGAGAAAAATCATTGTTGTTGTTAATGATGTTTCTATGTTGAGGTTTGATATTTCTATACTGAGTTTTCAATCATTAAATCATCGAATTGGAGAACTTATTTGGATTTGGGCCGACCATCTTAACCGATCTTTTGGGACAATTGAATTGACTCATAATTGAAAAATGAAGTTTCTTGGTAAACTTTTTGTTTATTGGGTGAGTGAAAAATGTCATTAATGTCATTATATGCTAACATTAATTTATGTTGGGTAGACATAGTGTTTAATGTGACTTTTATTTCTTTAAAATTATTTAATAGGTATGTTAATGATTATTCGTTTAAAATTAGTTGCGTTGTCACTTTGCATGTCCCACTCCACCTAACAATTCAAGTAATCTAATTGTTGCTCATAGGTTTCACTTAAGCCCAAGAGCTTCCCAAGTTATGCCACTGTTGAAGTTTATTTATTCTTTCAAATTTGTGAATAGCAATTGTTGTTCTATTACGATACACAAACTAGTTATTCTTCTATATTGATTCTTGTTATAAATTTACAAGAAGATAGGTTAATTTTTAAGCTTATAGAAACCTATGTCAGATTCTAAACCTTTAGAGATGATCCATAATCAAGCACTTAATGGTGGTTCTCAGCTAGATCTAGTTCAAAAAAGTCAAAAGGCCATGTTAACTAGCGGTGAAAAACGGAGGGAAATTATGGCACAAGTACACAATTCTATAACGTTTTTTTGTTCATTTTTGTTGAAAGAGAAGTTAAACCTAGTTTCTTTGAGAGCATTGGTGAGGGTAACTATGTGTTGACCTTTAAGTATTCTGATTTTCATGATAATAAAAATATTTTCTAACAAAAAAAAAATAAAAGATAAATTTAAAATTAGATCTTAAAAATCCTAAAGCATTTTAGCCATCTGAATGAGGATATTCAAACATCGTAGAAGGTACAGACATCCAAAAGAGGTTCATTAGATGTTTGAACCTATTCCCTATATGTCAACCAAATTAATCATTTATATAGACATGTGATGCCTATCTTCAAATGTTTGAATCTCGTTTAGACTGTAACCCAATTGTAAGGCTTCATACAAACATCCAAAGGTCAATCCACGACTTAAAGATGCCCAGTATGCGACCTAGCCTCAAATCTTTATACAAATGTTTGAAGTCCAAATCACAGATGTCTAAGTCATGTCCAAATGCAACCTCATCATTAGAGGTTTATACAGATGCCTAAACCAAGGGATACAAACGTTCAAAGTATGTTTAGTAAGTGTTCTTGTTCCTAAAGCTTATTTGGACTTCTAAACCAAAGTTGTTCAAACACACTAATAGCTTACAAACATCTAAAGAGGCTCCCTCAAACATTTGAACACTATCACCAGAAACACACTTGATCTGAGGATACTTGTTCCATGGGCACTTGAACCCAAATTTTTCATCTAAGTCTCATATTTTTAAAATACTCTCCTGTTCTTGAGATTTTTTTCCTAATCAGCTCTTTCATTTTTAAAGTCGCCAAAAAGCTGAAGAAATTTTTTGCTTTGGTTAAATGATATTTTGTATCATTTCTTGTCATCTCATGCATCAACACTCATTTTAGTCTATGTTGACCTGATTGTTTCTACTTTTTGAAGATATTATCATTCTGAGATTAGTTTTAGAAGCTTTATAATCTTTTTGAAATACATCTGATTATCTTTTGATGAAAAGTGAGGGCACCTGCTAAATACACTCAACCTTTATCTCCATTGTCTCTACCAACTAGTTAGGAAAGTTGTGTATAAGAAGTCTTCTCATATCTCAAATGAAAGATACAAAAGGTCTGGAAATACAAGTAAGTTATTATGTTAAAGTAAAGAGGTGTGTTGAAACTTGAAAGGTTGTGATTGAGTTCACTCACTGTCTTTGTATTGTATACTTTGTAAGTTTTGTATTTAGATTTTCTTGTGGGATTTGTATTACTTGAACCAAGACGTTGTCCTGTTTGAAAGGGTTTTATTTTGAGATTTTCTAGCTTTTATTCAAAGGGTAGGGTTTTAATTAAGGTTTTCTAACTTATGTATAAAGGCTAGAGTCGTAATCAATGTTACTAGCTCTGAAAGAAAAATTAGAAAATGTTTCTTAGCGAAACTTTTAAGAAATACATTGGAGAGAGAGGACATAGTCTCTTATAACTGAACCTCTATAAAATCTTGTGTTCATATAATTGTGTTTGTTTTTTACTTAACTTGAAAGATTAAGTATTAAGTTAAGTAAAAATACATTTGTTTTTTACATATCTCAAGCCAATTATCACCAAAAGTTTCTTTTAAAAAAAAATTAAAATTTTTATTAAATCAATTCACCACTCTCTTGGAACATCTTCTAGGAAACAACATGGCCACCATATCCTCCAATTTATTGATGTCAACCAAGTCGTGGATTTACACGTGAGCTGCCCTGGCTAAAGCACAGGGCAACCCACAATTAAAATTAATTTTTAATAATAAATTAGTCTAAAAAAAATTCCAGCTTATTCCAAAATTTGTGATGTATAGCTTTACATCTAAAGAAAAAAAAAAATTCAACATCTCCAACATAAATTTCTAGATCCACCCCTGTGTCAACGATTTCCTTTTGAAATATGGCAATAAACTGCCTCAAGGGATCATTTGGCCTAAGCTTTATTAGAAGCAAACAAAAGTTGTTTTTCTTTGGGGCTCGATTGCCTTGAGTTCTATTTTTGATTTGTTTCACAAGTTGTTTGAACTTAAAAAAATACTCTCTTCGATTATTGTGTTGAACCAATCCCGTGCTTTTCCATGCAAAGTTTACAACACTACTACAAGGGAAGGGGAAGGGCTTTTCCCAATGGGTGAAAACTGACTCATAGCGCACCCAATAAGCACGCCCCGTAATCCATATATTCAATTATGTTTTGTTTCTTTTTTTTTTACTAGTTAGAATAACAACAATCAAATATAGTAATACCTATTTAAATGAATAATTACGTTTATGGTCAATCTAGTTCAATATATGCAAGCATATTCCCAAACTAATTTTTATATTTTTTGTGAACAAAAATTCTTTTTCATTTTTGAAAAAAATAAAAAATTGTCTTTTCCAAAAAAAAAAAAAAAATTTGCATCCTCCTATGCTATCATTGCAATTAATATTATCATACTTGCAAATAAGATCATTTATGTTTTGTAATGTTTTCTTTAAGTAATTTTTTTTAGTTAATATTGTTTGTAAACAAAAGTGTTTTTAGTGTTTTTGTTTTATCATTCATTGAGTACTAATTTTATTATATAATCTATTACTTTTTGTGGATTGAAAATTTTATTAAAATAATTAGATATTGATAATTTAACATATAATTCATATTTTGAATTTAATAATACCGAGCCCTATAATTTCAAATAAATTTTACTAGAACCAACACTATATATAATTTTCAAATTTAACCGTTTAAAAATTAGAAATATCCATAAGGTAAAAGTCATAAATATTAAATTTATATAAACCCTTTAATCAACAGTTGAGGTCTTTATTTTCTGTATTGACTAGTAGTTTTTGAAGATATAAAACAAGAATTAGATAAGATTGATAAAAGTAATTTTTCTAATTTTAAATATTAATTAAGAGTAGTTTTAACTAAAAACAATTTCATGGCAACGAATGCTTGAAGACTATATGCTACAAACTTTCCTATATTCTATCAAAACCACATATAAACAACAAAATTAAAGACGAGTTCTTCAAAAAAATATCTTCATTCCAAACAATGGCCCAAAGAACAATATGCAATAAACATGCATGCTAAGCGTGAGAAACTTTCATCTTCAAGAGAAAGTGCACAGAAAATACATAAAGAAGCCAGAAAACCATTAAGTGGCATCTACTTGTGCAACATAGGTATAATACAAAGAACACACATACTCTATGTTTTAAGTTCATTGTGTATCCCTCTCTGATTGAGTCTATGTATATCTATCAAAAAGAGAACATTAAAGACCATTTATCAAAGAACAAAGACACTATCAAGGGAAAAAACAAAGCACAACGAAACCCTTCAATTATAGTCTCATCATCCTTATTTTCTTGTTTCCAAACCAGCGGATGAAAAATTGTGAATATAATCATTTTTACAGATAAACTGGCACAGATTGAATATTATAATCACTTTAAATGGATCCAACATCCTATTTACGGTTCAATTTACATATATCTAAAAACTAGCTTTTGGACTTCCTGTTGCCATCAACTAGCGTCAGTCGGGGATTCTGGCGATCAGAACCGGTCATTACATTCTCTCGCCTATGATGGTTTACATATCTAAAAATCAGATTGATTCAACAATTTAACCAAATCTAAAAATTAATTTTTCATCAAAAAATCCCATTTTTTGAACAGCATCACCAGTCACCGTCCACGATAGATTCCGACAATCGAAACCGATCATCAAACTAGCCTTGGCCTTGTGACCCACACACCCAAAAATCAAAAAAATCTAACAGTTCGATCTTTGTGCGAGTGTGTGTGTATATATATATACATCGATATATAAGGGAAAAGGCTAAAGATCTTATCGAATAGGGGTTAAAATCGGTCGATAGTGGTTACTAGAGGTTGAGGTTATTCTTGTTGTTATCACACTAGAAAATAGAGAAGGGCAGACGGAGGCAAAGAGCCCCGACTGTCAATCAGAACAGGCGAAGAAATGGTGGCTGCTGGTGAAAGAGAGGTCATGGTCGCTGGTGGCGATGGAAATAGTTGGTCTACGACGGTGTTGTGGTGGTCGACATTAGCATCGACGCCGATGGACGGTGACTGCACACAGAGAGAGAGAGAGAGAGAGAGAGAGCCGAGGAGGTCGTTTGTTTGAAACCCCGATCCATTGTTTCTTTTCCTTTTAAACCCGCCCAAATCCACGGATTTGGGTCGGGTTATTCATTCAAAACGGGTATGACCCACTTAATTCAATGATTTATATATTTTATTATTTTTTATTTATTTAATATTTTAACAAACCAGAAATTGTATATTTTTAATACATTTTAAATTTTAAAAATAAAAAATAATTCTATTTTTAGAATATTTTTAATTGTGTCAGTATTGATGTATTGTGGTATAGGTAAAATTTTAATTTTTTTTTTTTTGTATCAGACATATACAACGAAAGCAATATTTTATGCCTATCTATACAACTTGGGTATTTAAGAAATATGATATTTTATCAAATGAAATACAATAAATAGCATACATATAACCTGATATCAAGTAGGTGAAGAAACTGTTTTTACACTAAGACCGAATCCTTCTCTAACTGTAGAGAGCCTAGTCCATCCACACCCAGCAAGCTTTCTAGTGTCAACTGGTTATCTTCGTCTTGTGCTAGCCAAAAGATGCTGTGTTACTCGCACCTATCTATCTCTCTCGGACATACCAATAGTACCTAGCTTAACACTTAAACTATCTGTAAGAGAATTAGAAGCTAAAATAGAAGACACAATGCAAGAAGCCAAGGAAGCACCCCAATGCCTCTCTTGATTCTGCCTCATGAAGAGGAGAAATCAAATTTCTCCTCATGCCACCCAACCCCCTTAGCCGGATAACATGTGTAAGCCACTAACTTAGGCTCAAGTGGCAAAAATGGTCGACTGGTTCTTTCAAGGCAGTTGACCATTTTCCAATAAGTGGAAAATCGGTCGATTGGTTTTGTCAAGCTATTGACCGTTTTGGACAATCAACCATTTGAACTAAAGCAATCAACACCTTCATGCAGTTCCAAAGAAAACTACAACTGATTCATTAACTTTTAACGAACCACATCATTAACACTTAATGACATATCAAAATCCATCATTAACTATTAATGATGTTGGAGACATGATATGTGCATAGTGTTGATACTAGATGCCATGCTATAGGGTGTATGACTTTGTAGGTTTATTGACTAATAGCAATTAGATAACGCCAAAATCCCTTTTTGACATCAGCCAAATCACCTCAACCTGCCCTGAGAATCTTTTTCTTTTCTCATGACGTTCTGAAAAGTCTTGGGAAATGCCTAACAACAGCCCAGAACAATATAGAAAGCAATGAAGTCTAACTTCAAGTGAGCTTATTACAGTTGTCAATTACCGTATAATACAATCCTTCCATCACTCAATGTCCTGACTGAGCGAGAGTTATGGTATGATAAACTCACAAACTCAATAACTATGTGTTTCATCTCATCAACGTGACTAGACGATACCTTAGGAACTCTTTCTTGATTAATGATATTGTCTTGGCCAAGCATTTTCCTGTCACACTAATAGTAGACCACATAGGACGTTCGTCTCACTTTAATGAGGGTGACAGATCCTATTCCTGAGCACTTGCTTCCATGCACTAGTAATACGAGACCACATAGATGAACGTCCCTACCTCATAATTGGATGGTTCAGTGAATTAGCAAATCCCACACACTAATACATAAGGCAATTATGTCAGTTCAAGTCAAAGGATCAGTTACACAATCACAACTTGATGACAAGATTATTGCCATGTAATTGGTTATCGAGGTCACATTCAGTGCTTTGTTCTCCAACAACCACCATCGAGTTTACTATAAACATCACGTGTTATATGGTATGTGATTCACCACCCTTAAACATTAGTATCTCATACTAATCCAGGTAGAAAACTACGTGCCAATGCATAATAGATTAATCAGAGTCCCCATCCGACTAATCTAACACCTAGGAATATTTAGGAAATCCTATTACTAGATAATCCCATCACATATTCTTAACACCTTAAAAATAAGACTCTCAAAAAGGAAATCCAGGACTCATTCATACACAAATGGCCGAATTTCAAGAACAAAGCACTAGGGGCATAGGTGATATTTTAGAACAATTAACCGAGTTTACACAGACCTTGAGCATGAGTGAACCTGACGAGTTTCCAAACCAACCCAATCAAAATTCCTTAGGTCAATGTCTTGGGGAGGAATCATCATTCAATGCACCCATAGGTCAAGAGTCGGTCCAATCTACACCCATCCCTAGGAATGATGAACCAATTGAGAGACTTGATGACCCTAGGATGGTACAAGCTATCATAGAGGAAAAATTGGACCAAAATGATGTGAGAATAGAAGAAGCATGGGAGGAAGAAGAGGATAAAACCCAAGAGCCGAAATGTGAAGATACCACGGGCCTAGCCAAACTTGAGCCTAAATTTATGTCCTTTAGGCCAATCTATCTAGAGAGGGATCACATAAAAATAGACATGTCCGAGGTGTTTTAAGATATGAGAGTTAACATTCCACATTTAAATTTAATAAAACAAACACTTCTGGTCTATGAGTTTTCAAATGATGATTGGTTCACAGTTGATACTTAATGTTTTGATTCGAGACGTGACCACTTATTTGATACTAAATTGGAAAAAGCGAAAAAAAATAAAATAATACAAAAACAATAATAAGTGTTCGTTAAAAATAAAAAATGTGGAATGTTGTTAGGCAAGTAATTGATAATGCATATAATGTATTTTATTAGAATTTGAAATTGATCCATTGTGCAAATAATTTTGTTTAACTTGCTAATATTGTTTTGTGTGGTATATGTGACTTTATTAGGCCCCTTAAAAAAAACTCTAAAAAATAAAATATATATAATAAAATAAAAAAATTATTTTTTAAAAATAATAATAATAATAAATATATATATATGCAAAAAAAAAAAAGATAGAAAAAGAGAGAGACTGACTTAACGCTGATGGCAACCATTTTTCTCGTGAAGTGCAATCACACTACCCTATAAAGAAAAAAGAGACGCCAAACGTTGAAAAAAGAGACACCAGATGTTGAAAAAATAGACACCAGACGTGACCCTGCATTTATGGCATGTCTCAAGCCAAGTGTGGTTGTTGGAATAGTGACTTCCACTGCACTATAAGAGACCCCATATCTGTATGAGGCAAGCCACATTTTTGTAAGCTCAGTCTTCTCTCATTCGTGTTGTTCTCCAATCAAGTACTCTCGTCCCTTTTGAAAGGTTCATAGTTTTGTTCTACTTTCCTTTTATAGTAGTTGTGTTTTAAAAAAAATGGATCTTCAGCTCTCGAAAATTCGCAAGTAATATCCATCTGTCTCGCAAAATGATTTGAAAAAAAATTATGCTATTAGGTGTGAAAGACTTAGGCTGTTGATGTGTAAAAACATCCCTGAAGATATTCGTTGATTGATTGAAGCCAAAGTTCGATTTGCTGGCGAAACTTCACCTAGTTTTAAGCACTTTCAGGATTGGAAAAGAGTAGTTTTTCGAAAAAATTAAGAGCAAAAAGATTAAATGGTTGTCACAAATGTGTTCGATGGACTTGTAACACACGATGCAAATCTGTGGGGTTCGTGTCCATAAATCGAGAAGATAAAATTAGTTTCATAAATGATGGACTGAGTAAGGAGTCTTTGGATGATATCCGATTGACTCTTGAGACGCATCCGTGTGGAATATTGCAACGAGAATTTCTTGCTTTATAAACATAGTTCAGAAGTGACCACCAACGCTATAGTCTTGGGAATCTAACTAAAATGACCATGTCTGCCAATTTATAAGAAAATTGGATGGGAAGCCTATCCCCACTTCATAGAAGGTGTTTAAGCCATTTCTGGACGTAAAACCAAAGGAAGATGTGAGCCACAATCACAACTACTTGTATATACGCATGATTTTTGTTTGTATTTATTTCTCGTTGAATTTTTGTGTAGCTACTTTTGATCGCCAAACCTCTTTAACCAGTTCTACTTTCAGGGCATACATAAAGAACTAACATAAATGGAATGCCAGCTAATTTGTCGAATCAATACCATACATGTACTATGTGGCTCTCAACTTGGGAGCAATAGTTGTTACATGATTGCAGCAAGTGAACTTGGCCTAAAATTGGGAGAGAAAAAAATTAATTTGGTATATGGAGGGTGAAGTTGTGGATTGAATGAATGTGTTTCACAAACTGCACATTTTGAAAAATCATATGTGGTAGGTGTAATGCCAATCCCTTTGGCTGATCCACATATTTTAGGGATTACACACGATTAACTTATAAGAACGACTTCTGTGTCCGAGCGCATTGCTTGTAAGATTTTTCAGTCAGATGCCTTCATTGTTTTATTAAGAGATTTTGGTACACTTGAAGAAATATTTTGTATAATCCCCTGGGTCAAGATGAATCTCCATACCAAACCCATTGGACTTTTAAATGTTAACCATTTTTTAGATGTTTTTTTTTTTTCTTAATCAGGCTGTGGATCAAAAGTTCATTTCTCTTTCAGCAAGAAAGATTCTCATTTTCGCATCTACCATTGAGGAGATGCTAGAGAAATTACACTCTTATGTTCCACAGCACGATCCTTACGAGTCTTGGATAGACTAGTCTAAGGCAATTAAAAGCAAGCGCCAAAGGAGTCCAATTAATTTAGATTTATCTCTATAGGGCAAGTCTATAATATGATAGTTGAGTAAGGAGTACTTTTTGTACTCTTGAGATGCATCTATTTATTTTATGACTTGCATGAATTTTCTTCGGTGTGGAAAAAGAAATATATATATATATAGGGTATTCTCACTTATTTGTTCAAGTTTTAGCAGTTCATAGTAAATTTATAGACTCATGAAGTTACAAGTATTCCTAACAACTCTATTTTATTACTGCAATTCAAGTTGGGGGAAGTAAGGTATATTTATGAATTATCTGCTCCATGTTTAATTGTGAATTTGCAATTGCATGCTTGTAGTTTTGTGTGAATTGTTTATTTTTATCTCCTCCTATTAAAAATTAAAAAAAAATTGTGTGTGCTTTAAATAACGCTATCCCTAAAGTTTTAGAGTTATACACTCATAGTCGGTTAAGTTTGTAATACGAAACATGAATGTATTGATTTCTTATTTCAAGACATATATATATATATATGGAATTAGAATAAGTGATTTGCATGCATCAAGTGTTCAACAATTAGAAATTTGTTTATCAGTCATAAAGTGAAAGGCAATCATAATTAGATGATTATCACACTGCATGATCCCTTAGCATAAATGGAGACTATTACTTGAGTGAGTGTTTGAGCCTAATAACTGTTAATTCTGAGTGAAATAACACTTACTCTAAATGTGCTTTATTGTTTATCTTATGTTTTCAATAGTTTCAAAACATCAATTTGTTTTTAATGTTTAAAATGATAACGGATAAATTTTGCTGATTTCAAATTCAAAATTAGTTGATTGAGTAACATCATTTTGTAGAAGTATGATAAGATGATCAATTTCTTGCAATTTGAGCCTATTAACATTTTTCTTTCTTCACATTAACCTTCCCTTGTTATCCCACTTGAGTCATTTTTAAACAAATTCTTTTTCTTACTCTCATCTAACCTGTAACCACCTGAAATTTGTCCAACCTTATGTGTCTTTGGAATCGGTCTATCTTAGTATTTTCATATTTAAAAAAAAAGAAAAAAAAAAAGAAGAAGTTCTCTTAGCTAGTCAGTACAAGTGTTTCAAAATAAATGATGAAGAAAACAATATGTCCAGTTTAATATTAGTGTAAAAAAAAAAAAACCCGACACACTCTTTGCACACTCTACCATTTTCTTTGACAACCTATATTAACCTCATAGCCCCATTACAACCTGGTCTGGTCCCCTTTTGATGCTATAAATCATGTGATCTCAGGATTCAAATTCGGAGTAGGGAATTCTATTTAAATTCAGAAGTTATTCATCTAAGGCATTATTCTAGTCATGAAACTATGTCAATTTTCTTGTTCTTTCATGAAAATACGTTCTTTGTATTTCGCATGACATTGAATTTGAACTTGTTTTGCATTTACTTTTATAACGGTGCATCCCCTTGTGTGTACACCAGATGAATCAATTTTTTTATTGGAGAGGAAATTCATACTAAGATTTGAAGTTAAAACTTCGAGGGAGTAAGTTTGTGTGTTAGTCACCTTGATTGTCATTCCTAATATTATATGACCTTTGACCGAAATCTGATCTAGAATATTTGACTGTATGTCAGATAACTTGTTTTGTTCTATACATTTTGGTTTTGAATTTAAAATTTTTATATTCATACAATTATTGTGAATAAATATTGGTCAGTGTAAAGTTTAATTGCTATAGGATAGCAATGTTTAAGTTGGGGGGTGTGATTAGTGGTCAATTTTGTAAAAATTTTGTTATAATTTTACCTTTATTTTGATCTTAAAATTGGTTTAAATTGAATATTGATATGCATTTTGTGATTGCATGCAGATTTAAAAATATTAATATAAAAAAATATATAATATATAAAATAAAAAATTATAATAATAATAAAGAAATAAAAATAATATATAAATAATATATGGATATGAAGCTTTACATAATGAAGGACCAAGCCCAAAACTAAAGGCCCAACTTGTGGAAGCTTCTTAAATATTTTGTTTATCTTTGTATTATTAAATTAGATATTTTGTTTATCTTTGTAATATTAAACTATATAATTGTGTGGTCTCTATTGTATCTTGTGGGTTATAAATAGCTCAGTTGATTGCACTTGTAATAATATAATTTCTTCTAAATAAAAGCATAGTTGTGTTCTTAGAATTTCTCTCTCAATTTTTCAACTTTAGTTTCTATATAGTTATGTTCTATTATTTTTTTTTGTTATCTTTATTATCCACCGCCTGATATGGCCGGTTAAATACTGTCTTTTAATTTCTGCAATTTTAATTTCCGCCATTTAAATTTCACCGCCTGATATGGTCGATTAAATACTATTTTTTAATTTCTACAATTTTAATTTTCGTCTCTTTATTATCCACCGACTGATATGATTAGTTAAATACTGTCTTTTAATTTCTGCAATTTTAATTCTAGTCATTTAGATTTCGCCATTTAAATTCATATCAATTTAGTTTTAAATGAAGATGTGTGGTTAATAATTCTCTGGTCTAAGGCAATGACACTGTCCAATGCCAAAATTTCCCGAGTTAACTGAACTTCATTGTAAGTAGAGGTGTTAAAATTAATATTTAGTTTTTTTTGCCAAACACTTGAGTTTGGATTAGGGTATATGCCTAATCCGAAACCCTCATGCCATGTATGTAGGTTGCCCAATCTGGAAATATCATCATCCTCAAGCCCAAGTGTACTTTATATACATTTCGGTTTATGGTGGTTGCTTAAGTTAGAGTTGGCATGCCATGTATGTCGGTTACTTGAATTAGAACCATCATTATCCCGAAACATAATCAATAGTAAAAAAAATCTTAATATTAATTTAACCTGATGATACTATCTTTTGTGAGTCTTGGGAAATATTTGGATCGATATTGAAATTGTCTTGACCCGAGATGTTTGGTTTTCAATCGCACATTCAATTTCTTTTTTTAGTTTTTTTCCCCTAAATTCAGTTGAATTGGTCTGACAAAGTCGTTCAGTATATAAAAAAATTTCGCTACTTTCATTTCTGTTTTAATAAAGATCTCCTAGTGAATCGACCTGGACTCCCGTCCAGTAAATAAATTTGTGTTGTAACGCATACTCGTGCGTTGACGAGTATAAACGTCCCCATAATTTTGCATTGAAAAATGATTAAATAATATAAATTATAAGGTGGGGATAAGAGCAGTCACTAAGCCACAACCATGACAATGTTTTTCAAGGCACAATCATAACCATTTACAAGTGACAATGTTTTTCAAGGCACAATCATAACTATTTACAAGTTTACACAAAATGTGTGTAAGGACATCTCAAGAAAAAATATAAAATGATACAAAGATATCACTTTTCTCTTGGACAAAAAGATAGTTTGAAAGAATGAATGAATAAGCACTCAACTCTCTTATCATATCTGGTCTAAAAAGATATACAAGTAATTTCACCAGATATTAGCTTGGAAGTGAAGGAGAATAAGTATGAAAGACGTTCACTTCAAGCATTTGCTATAGGCCTAAAAAGAATATAGCTAGCTGAGTTTAGAACAACATTAGTAGCTTAAGTTGATTCTCGAGTTGTAGCTTCCATCTTTTGCTGCTCGTGGCCTTTTATAGAAGCTTGAGAGTCTAAAGATTTGGCATAGAAACCTGTACACACTTACAGCTTCTTTGATTTAGCCATTAACGTTCAAATTTGTTAGAAATATATGCATAATAAGTATAGAAAGCATTAAGCACACTAGTATAAATATATTCTAACATTCTTTTATAAGAGAATGCAGTTAGACACACCAGGATAAACAAATAAAGCTTTATCAGTCAAAACGAGTCCCTTTTTTCTTTTTGAGTAACCGTTTTAAAATTTGAAATCATATTTCAATTACTCGACTAAGTCTTAGAGATACTCGACTAATAAAACACTCCAATCGATTGAATAAATTAGATAATCGATTATATGGAAGCCTCACTCAAGTAAGATGGAGTATTACTCGACTAACTCAAAAGTTACAGAGATTTTGCATTAAACACTCGACTATTAGGCTAAGATTACTCGACTAACAAAAGCATATACTCGAGTATAGATAACTGATACTCAATTTAAATTAAGCACAGAGACTTAGCCAAGTTCTATCCAATCATTACTCAATTAAACTATATAGATACTTGATTTTGAAAATACATTAGTTGATTGAGAGAAAAATATACTCGACAAAGAAAAAGCTTGGACTTTTGAGGATAAAAAAATACTTGATTGAAAATAGTCCGTACTCGATTGATTTTTGAAATATAAAGAGCTTGTAAAAATTACTCAAGCAAAAAATCTTAATAGTCGATTGAAAGAACGTTTTGCTAAAACATTTAATTGATTGTTTTGAAAATACAAAGCAATACTCGACTAAAAATGTGCTCATGTTTTAGTTTCTATAAAGATACTCGATTGAAACTTTGAAAGACATAAGATTTGTATTGCACATATTCGAGTAGGTTTTTGAGATGCTCGATTATTCTGAAAATATACTAAGCAATTGATTTAAAAGTTATTTTTTTATTAAAGGCTATGTAAAAGCTTTCAAAGGATATTTGAATAATTTGTTTTCAAAAGTTTCAAAAATACATATACTTAGTTTAACAAAAGGCTTTTATACTTGACCGAACTTTCAAAATATTTTCTCAAAACATTTTACATCAAGCTCAATTTATGTAAAAACTATAATTTTCAATTTTTAAATATATAAAAGTATATGAGCCTGAAGTTCTCTAATTTAAAGAAAAATATATTTATAAGTTTCATACTACTTGTTGAACCAAAAAGCAGTACTTAGCTATTTTGAAAGATATACATAACTATATGAGTATGAGATTTTCCAAAAAGATTTATATATAAAAAGATTTTTATAAAATGTTTTGAAAATTATCAATAAATTAAATTTTCCAAAATATATTTGTCAAGATTTTTTCTCCATAAATTAAAATACAAATTTCTCAACACGAAGTTTGTAAGAGATCATTAATCCTCTCAATTATATGATATGTTAGATACATCACATTCAACAGATGTTCAACAAACATATACCCACAAATCTACTTTCAACATCTCATGCATTATGGCATGTGATCACTATCCATTATTAGTATCTCATATTAATCAATGGTAGTAGCCTATGTGCCAGTTCATAATCGATTAATCATATTTCTCTTTTGAGAAATCTAAGTACCAGGAATAACTTTAAGAAATCTCAAACTAAAGATCTTTGTCACATATTCTTAACAACTTAAAAATAAGATCTTTATAAGAATATCTAGGGACTCATTCATAAATATAAATAGAGAGCTATGAATGAAGATAAGATCATAAAATATATAAATATATTTTATTGAATTTGTAAGATTTACATTATCAGTCCCAATTACATATGCTATAAGTCATCTAAATCTAGTATTAAGGCACTAACTATAACACCCCTAAACTCTCTCAATTTCTCTTTTAGACAAGCTCTGATAATTATAGCGTCTCTATCACCGGAGATCCTGCATTCGAGGAATCGAGAAGGGCCCATCAGAAAAAATGGCATATGCGCAAAATCTAATTAGAAGTGTCATGCATATTCCTTGCTATTAACAACGAAAGCCATACTCATACATCATTACTCATAGACATGTACATATTAAGGCCAACATACTCACCATATCCCCTCAGGGGTACAACCTAGAAGATAAACAAAACGTAACTTAGTATTACACATATCAAAAACACCTCCAAGGACCTTCCGGTTGAGACGACTCTGTATACACTTCTACCCCATGACTCCAACTTTACTTGGCTCGCCCATCTTCTTAGTCTTACCTTTACCTGGAATGATGCAAACAAATATGAGCCACAAGGCCCATCAAGTATAACTGAAAGAAAGTAAACATGAGAATCATGGAAAACGAGAAACAATAAGGATTATGAATAACATTTATGGCACTCATGCCACACCTCTTCACATCACTCTACATGATAACAAGATGAAACATGCATTCATGCTCATATGCAATATTTTAAAACCATAATCATGGGACCAAAGTCCAAAACCATGGGACCGAAGTCTGTCTCTGAGTCGAAGCTTTCTCTACAGATATATCTTGCAGATCCCGTTCGCTGCGCACATCATGAAACATTTAGGCATTTCAAAACCCTTTTCATGCACATGCTCTATGCATCATCACAACTATGCATATTATAATGAATTATCGTATATAGATGACATATGATTACTTGAGGCAACATACATAGAAGAGCAAAACTCATGCAAGACAACATCAAACCCTTACATGTCCTCAATAAGGCATCATTCCCACAGGAAGATAGGGTGACACAAAACCCTATTTGAGACTCAATAGGTATAAATGAGAACCATGAAAAGTTACCGGAGTAACCACATAGGCCACATGCAAGCTGATCCTCCCATAATCGAAGGTTACTTACTCCAAACTCAAGAAATCAAGGCCATCGTATAAGTAAGGGCAATAGTGTGTTAAAGAGCTTGCAAGATAGAGGGAACATGAAGGAAATTGCAAGAAAATGAGAAGAACTTGCAAAATAGAAAGTTAAGAAGCATGAACTTGCCTTAGATATTTTTCCTTAACCTTTGCAATGTACCAGGGTCGTTGATGTCACAACTCAAGTCCACACCACCAAAATTTCCCTCAATTTCTTTCCAAAATTCACCCATTTCACTCAAACACTCACTACCTAGTTATAGGCCAAGAGGAAGGAGTGTTGTGAGCCCTATGGCAGCAAAGACAACCAATTTCTATGGCAAAAAGTAGCTTGGACACGTGACAAGGCAAAAGGCAACAGGTGGCAGCAACTAGTAGTCATGTGGCGTGCCGCAGGCCACGCAGGGCCTTACGTGGCGTGACAGGGTCGCATGGCTACGTGCATGGGCGCCATCTGGTGCCCTGAAACAATGCCTTTTTGGCGCTTGTCTGGGTTTAAAAAACCCAGCCTTTTCATTGCATGGGTGCGAGTTTGATCTGGCGACCTCTCCTAGGCCCTTACGTGCGCATGCCATCTGGTCTACAAGCTCCCTCAATTAATATTGCACCCATTTTATATTTAAGGTGATTCAACCACTAGTTTCCAAAATTACACTTTAATCAAAAATATTTCTGAATAATTACTAAAACTCCCTCAACCAAAATTACATTAATTTTAATTTCTTCTACTTAATTCCTTACACACAAATTTACATTAATTCATAAATAAATGGGTCATTACACTAACACTAACAGAAGTCCCCTCAAAATAGCTAGTGGGTCGAGATAAAGCATCATTTCAAAGAAACCTTCTCAGGGTTGGAGTATATCCCCTTGAGAAACCATTATTCGAGACTAGCTTCCTGGATTTGCATATCATAATTTTTCCTAGTTGAGCTACGCTCTCAAAAGGAGCCCCTGGAGACACGTCTCTTATCTACATCACCCCGCATTGTTATGACCCGCTTGTTCTAGGTCTTCTTCCTTCCAAAGTACCTTCTCTATGAGAATAAGGGGTTCTCCCAAATGCCCTTCCGAGCTTAATCCCAGGACAATGCCACGTGCGATGGGAGAAGCATTGTGCCTCCATGGGAAAATGCATCGCATCTTCGCACGTGCGTGTCATGTGTTCTTATCATCGACTGGCAAGTTTAAATACCCATCAACCCCTCCAGTTTAGGGGCTCTTCCCCCACATTCTAGAGGCTTTTTTATACCTTTGGGTCCAACATATTCTAGGCTCCAAAAGCTTTTTTTTTTTTAAGATTACACACCTATCCTGCCCAACATATCATTTGTTGCCTTCTTTAATGCATTGTTGCATATTGTTTTCTACTTCATCACCATGATATTATCTAACTTAAGTATCGGAAGATTCGTGTGGGAGAAATCTCCACATGCCTTTTGATTGCCTTTGATCTTGCAAGACCTCCTCCACCTACCCTTATGCTGCAATTGTTCCCAAGGACGATGAAACTTCTCTTGATTCCCTCACAAAGCATTATAGTCCTAATCTATCCTCCGGCACACCATATTCGTTTTCCTAGACAACAAATCGAGTTTTTCTCCTAACTTCCCCTTGCACTAGTACTCTCATAAGGTAGGTTTCGTAGTTGGCCAGGTCCTTCCAGCTACTCGCTGAATTTCATCAAAACAAACAAATTTCAATTGTTATATTCCATCAACAACAATATCTAATATATATTTACATTAATGTCAGTAATCACAATAAAAAAATATATTAGATATTTACTACTAATTCAAACTACAAAATGGAAATAAATATTATTATTCTTTGGTTAATAGTAATGGCGTAAACAATTTTTTACTTTCAATTTTAAATTTAACTTTTAATTTTATCATTTGGAACATTCAATCTTTTATTTAATTTTAGTTCTTCAATACCATTTATTGTTGTTACTTTTTCCTTATCAAAAATATATTTGTAGGTTTTTCATCAAATCGGGTGCTTAGGAGGCACGTTATCAACTATGCTATTTAAATTAATAGTTAATGGTAAAATATAATAACAATAAATAATAGTAAAAAGTATCAAAATAATAAAATTAAAAATTGAATCTAAAATTAAAAATAGGGTAAAAATTTATCTTAAATTTTTTTATGATAATATACCTAAAAAGAGGATAATGATTAAAGCACCAAACGGGGGAGATGAATTGTCCATTTTAAGTAAATTAAATCAACTCAAGCTTAACTAAAATAAAACTAAAAATGAAAAGGTTGTAACCCGGGCATATCCGAATAGCAAAAGGATAGGCCGAAAGCTCATTTAGGGACTTCAAGTGTGGGTTCAATTCCTACAGGAAGCAGAATGGTTTCTGGGAGAGGATCTTGGGAATAGCATCAGTGGTGTCAAGATCTATCTTCTTAGTCACTCAGGACACATGCCGCAATTTATCTCCTCGTTATAGTTCTAAAGATAGGGTGGCTTAGGGCGTAATGAAACGTAATTCACAAAAAAAAAAAAAAAAAATGAAAAGATTGTCATCAGTTGGAACCCTTCGTTGATACATGGTTCAAGGAGAAGCACGTGCTATCGCTAATGGCCGGTGGTCAATTGCTTATTGTCCTTCTGCCATTGCCAATTGTCGCTTGAAGAAGTACCACCGCGCACCACCACCGCCGCATGAGACACTCGCCTTGGAGAAGAAGACTAGTTGTAGTCGCCAGAGATTGGGGGCTTTCGCCACCGCCGCCATTCGTTGGAGGAGAGGCTGCCCCTGATTAAACTTGAGGTGAGGAAGAGGATGCACGGAAACGAAGCCTAAAGGGGGAGGAGTTGAGTCGCTAAATGAGAGAGAATTGCTTGTCGTCCCCCCGTCACTGTTAATTTTTATTTTTTGCTTTATTCTGATTAGGTTTGAATTTAATTAAAATTTAAATAACAATATTAATAACAGAAATAAATATTTACTCTAAAAATTCGAATCTTATTATATATAAAGTTTTTATTGATTTATTATTGACTTGTATTTATAATCCAATTTGTTGTTGATAAATAGTATTCGTCGTTTAGGCCCGGAAGAAGTCAGGGGAAGGGATTTGGGTGTGGGGCCTACAAAGATACCGTCGTGGGGGTTTGCAGGCTCCGCCGGGGAGTGGGCCGGTCAATGCGGAAGAACGAGAAGAAAGCCCCGTACGGCAAGGTAAGATAAATTTCTTCAATAATTTTCTGGCATCTCCCACGCGCCACCGACGACGGTCGTTGGGTAGGCGGCACCTTCTCCCGCTCAGTGGAAGGGGCGGAGCGTGGCTGATGAGGGCTGTGGCAGAGGAGGGAGCAGGGCCCCGCATTTCCTGCGCTACCCTTTTACTTGGCTGCAAAAGATGAATTCCCTTTTACTTGTTTATGAGAAACGATGCAGAGATGCACCGACACGCTGCCACTGGCCCTCTCACGTGCGCACGTGACCCCTTCTTTGCATTACTAATCATCCTCTCTAATATACCTGTGAAACTGATTGGGCACTCCCCCTATAATTTTTTGTTCTCCCTTGATTTCAACGCGCTTCCTTTAATTCAAAATCTTCTGGACCAAAAAAAATAATGTAATCTCTAAAATATAAATTGAATGATCGAATAAGTGATATGTTAATATCAGTTTAGTGGATCGTGAATTTAATTCTCGTCATGTAAAGTGAAATAAAGTCTCATATTTATAATTTATTTTTTTTTGATATAATCGAAATTACAAACACTAAATCACTAAGAATATTAATAAGAATAAAGCAAAAAAAGAAAAAGATAAAAGAACTACAAATACTTTGGCTAAATTCATCAAAGGGCAATTTAGGTTTTTAACTTACCTTAACTGTGAAGGGAGGTAAGGCAATAGTGACAAGAGGAGTGCCCCCAAGCCAGAATTCTGCTTTTCACTTCGTAAACTGCAGTTTATATATTTATTTATTCATTTTATGATTATGCTGGACTGACTTACCTCTTACAACTGACACAACAATCATATAATAATATGCTTTAAAAAATTAATTATTACAAATCCAACCCCCAGAATATCTTCTCTTGACCAGAAATTGTAATGTCATTTTTGTCCTTCGTCACTTCATCGCACGTCTCCTACTAGCCAACATCCCAATATTTTTATTTTTTTTTATTTTGTTATGTTCTGTTCTAAGAATTAAAATTAAATTTTTTAAAAATATAATTTCTAAACCCAATATTTAAATAATTTATTTAAAAATTTGAAATATAATTTTTAGAGTCATTTTCAAACAAGCAATTCACCAGACGTGCAGAGCCACAGGGCAAAACATAAAAGTACAAAATTGGTAGGTTGGAGCAAGCAAACCTAACCCCACCCCTACCCCACAACCAAAATCTAAAAGACTGTAATTAGGATATTAATAGATTTTTTTATATTATTTATTTTAAGTTAAATTTACACTAAACTTATAGTATCATAGTGGTAGTTTTAACACTTAGAGAGACAATTTCACATCGTTGGTGATTAGGGGATTGAATCATGATATCTTTAAATAAAAATTCACTTGCGGTAATTAATTTTATTTTATAAAACACAGATAATCTCTAGTCATAAACAAAGATAATTATTATATTTATTGTCTCACTTTTTTTTTTATTATTGAGTAAAAAAAATTCAAAAAGACACTAATTAGTTTTAAAATGCAAAAGCATTGGTGGTTACTGTTTATGAAATTCCAAAATTTGTATGTGTTTTGAGGTACCTTTTTGAAGTTAGCTAATTTCATGGGAGGGATCCCAAATTAAGAAGAAAAATTGGATTTGATGACCAAAAAGATGCATTGAATGGGGAGGAGGGCAAGTTGGAGATTTGGCCGTGGGTCGCACCGCACGGACGCAGCGGCCACCCCACCCAATCTGTCATCCCTCTTCACTCATCACTCCTCTTCTGCTTTTCCTTCTTTCTTTCTGTCTTTCTTTCTTACTAACCGTGAAGAACAGTCGTCTCCCTGTTGCTTGTCCCCACCATTTCCATTCCTTTCCTTTCCATCCCATTCCATGCCCACGGTAAAACACCGCCCAGCCAGCCCACCTGCCGCCCCCTCCTTTTACTTCCCTCCTCTTCCATCCAAATGAATCCCCACAATTAATGCTTGATTCTTGTTAACCTCTCTCTACATCCCCTTAAATCTCCTCAAATCACACCATTTTCTGTTCTTTGCTTTCCATTTCTTTTTCACAGAGAAGACCACGGAAGACAAAGAGGGAGGGTTTTCATTGTGGGGTGTGAAAGACATAAAAGAAAAAAAAAAAAAGGTGGAGAGAGAGAGAGTGAGAGAGAGAGAGAGAGAGAGAGATGGTGGGCTCAGGAGTATCATCAGATAGGAGCAAAGAAGCAGTTGGGATGATGGCCCTTCACGAGGCCCTCCGAAGCGTCTGTCTCGACTCAGACTGGACTTACTCTGTTTTCTGGACAATTCGTCCTCGCCCGTCCGTATATCTCTCTGTCTCTCTGTCTCTCTCATCAATTCGTTCTTAAATAGGTCTCCGCCATTGTTGTTGCAGGCGTGTTCGAGGCGGTAATGGCTGCAAAATCGGGGACGACAACGGTAGCCTGTGAGCATCTCGATTTCATGGCAAAATCAGGCGAAAATAGGGCTATGTTTCCAGTGTTCTAAGTTGAACTAACCCCTGTTTTGGGATGTTTCGGTGCAGGATGTTGATGTGGGAAGATGGGTTCTGCAAGGGCAGAGTTTCGGATTGCTTGGAAGAAATTGATGGCGGCGGCGAGGATCCTGTCCGGAAGGCCTTCAGCAAAATGTCCATTCAGCTCTATAATTATGGAGAAGGGTGGGTACTGGGTAGGTGTTTTTTCATTTCAATTTGGGATATCGAGTATTTTCTCCAACAAATAAGATTATATCACTGGAAATATCGTGAAAAGCTCTTCGAGCTAATCAAACGTGATATCGGACTGTATCAAATTTCAATCCTCTCTATCCCTCCCCTTCAGATACAGTAATTTAGTGGGAGCAAAGCAGTGTAATATAATATATGGGTGAT
Organism: Diospyros lotus; assembly: GCF_014633365.1. Classification (NCBI taxonomy): domain Eukaryota; kingdom Viridiplantae; phylum Streptophyta; class Magnoliopsida; order Ericales; family Ebenaceae; genus Diospyros; species Diospyros lotus. The sequence goes on from NC_068347.1 coordinate 17,064,197, forward strand.
TAATGGGATGAAGATGAATGGTTGTTTTGATTGGGTAATTTGGTTTGGTTTAATCAGGTTGATGGGGAAGGTGGCTTCTGATAAGTGCCATAAATGGGTGTTCAAAGAGCCCACGGAATGTGAACCAAATATCTCCAATTACTGGCAGAGTTCTTTCGATGCTGTATGTATCCAAAGCTTAAAAACTCTCTTCTCTGTTCATCCCCCCTTTTTCCCAGTGAAGTGAAATTGTTTTACCTTCCTTCCACAAATCCTAGTCCCAATCGAAGCATTATTAGCTTAATGAATGATTTCACTCTTGTTGGTATTGATCACAGCTTCCTTCTGAATGGACCGATCAGTTTGAATCAGGCATTCAGGTCAGTTGCAGAAGTTGAACAAATGCCATTATTGCCAGTGTTGTCTATTTAAGACTATAATGCTAACTTCTTATTCTTTGTGTTTCCATCAATCAGACCATTGCTGTGATTCAAGCCGGCCATGGCCTTCTGCAACTGGGTTCCTGCAAGATTGTGAGTTCGTCTCTTTCCTTTTGACTTCCTTTCTGTTTTTCTGCCTCTGATCCTTGTGGTTGATTATCTAGTTTTTGTGTTTCTTGAACAAATTAGAGTGGATTTCGTGGTAATAATTCCATGCAATCTCTACAATTTTTATGTAGTCAACCCCATAGTAGTAGATTTTTTAAATTTTAAATTAAGCCTATTTGCAAGAATATTTCGCAATTCAAAATAAAACTTACCATCACATCAAAGCCGCCTCATTGTCCAACACATCATCAGTTTCTGTAACCCGCTTTTCCGATTTGTAAATTTCGGGCAAAATTTGCAATTGTGGTTTTTGCCCCCGATTTTTCAGTAAAAGTAAAAATTGGTATTTGGGTAAATAATAATATTGTTAGTCACTAAACTTTATGCTTTGTTATAAATTAGTTCTTATATTTTAATTTATCTCATGGTAATGGTTGAACTTTTAATCTTATTATAATTTAATTTCCTGTTAAAAATTCTCTACCGTCAAAATATTATTATTGTGTTGAGAACCACTATTCTTTGTTTCTTTATTTTTTATTTTTTTATTCAATGTGTCTACAACATCATAATTGTTTGACAAAGTCAATGAAATTTTTAAAGAGGGATTAATTATAATAAGATCAAAAGTTTAAGTGTTAGGAGAAATTTGTTAAAAAAAGCATAAAATTGAGGGACCAATAGGGTTATTCCGTAAACCACTGATGTGGTGTCTGCATTGTCAGAAATGGGGTTTTGGGTTGGGAATAATTAGTTGGGTCGAAGTTTTATTTTGTAAACAAACTTAAATTTTAAAAAGTTTGTGCAATAATAGCGGGATAAAGGACTTAAGAGATGCTGTTTTAGTTGTCTACTAGTATTTCTCTAATCTTTGGGCATGGCATTGATTCTTCTGATGGATGGGAACTGTTTTATGTATCAGATACCTGAAGATCTCCATTTTGTGCTGAGAATGAGACATACCTTCGAGTCTCTTGGTTACCAATCCGGGTTTTACCTATCCCAGTTATTCTCATCGACCCGAAACAACTCTTCTTCCTCAGCTCCCGCGAAGCAACCCCCGTTTCTAACACAGCCGCCGCCACCTCTATTCAATTGGGGGCCACCGCCTCTTCCATCAACAACTTCAGTCCTTGCAGCAGCAGCATCTCCCAGTTTTCAAACCTCTGCTAGACTTGGATTTCCCCAGACCAAGGATGACACCCATATGTTTCTCCTTCCCCATTCTTCTGCAACCCGAACCGACGACATGATAGGTGATCACGAAAACGACATTAAGTGGCCGAACGGGTTGAGTTTCTTCAATGCGCTCACTGCCCGGTCTGATGATGCAAAGCTTCTGTTCAACCCGGAGAGCTTGGGGAACAAACCGGACCAAGCCCAAGATCATCACCCCCTTATACTGGAAGGGAATAATCCAAACCCTTCTGATGCTTCAAACATGCACAATGCAGCCACAAATCCTAACGAGTACTTGAGTTTGGATAGCCATCCAGAGAGAGTGAGAAAGAGGGGAGGCAAGTTCGGGAGGAGCTTCACCTTGCCTCCCAGAATGGCGTCGTCGTCATCTTCATCTTCAACTTCGCTCGATCACCATTCGCACAATCCTCTGGAGTACAAGATCTCGGAAGGGGGATCGTATCCTGATGCAATGGAGACCTTCTTGGAGTGATTTCAAGAGGCTCAAGTCAGGGGATAAATAAAGGATGAGAAGTTGTATTTAAGCTTAATGTGTTTTGTCTTGATGGTCTTTCTTCTTCGATCATCGCTTGTGTTTCTTCGTTCAATTGACTGAACATCTTCCATCATCTTTTGTAGTTGTAGACTTGCTGTTCGTGCATGCAGGACATGAAAACTTTCCTTTTAGACTTTAGAGTAGGTTTTCTTGAGTTCTACTTGCATTGAGAATCTCTCCCGTTTTATTAGGGTTCAAAAACATCATATTTTGTATACAATCTTTCATTATATTTCAATTAGATTGAATACTTTCTAGTCACAAAATTTTGAATAATGTGTGTTATTAAACAATATTAAACTAATTAAGGTAAAGAAAGCATTTAATTATATATGTTTGGTACCACTTTAAAGAAACACAATCTTGTCTAACTCACTTCTCGTAGTATTATGCATGGTGTTGTGTGTATTAAAATTTTGGATTAATTATACTAATAATTACTCAACTTTGTATTCTATTATTGTTTGGTCACTGAACTTTAAAATGTTATTTATTAGTCATTAATATTTCAAAATTATTACTGTTTAGCCATTGAACTTTAAAATGTTACTTAATAGTCATTAATATTTCAAAATCATTTTTCACTCGTCACTTGTTAATAATTGAACTTTAAGTTCATAAGTGACGGATGAGAAACAGTTTTAAAATATTAATGACTAACAGATAATAATTTTAAAATTCAGTAACTAATTAGTGATAGATTTGAAATATCAGTGATTATTGAATAACATTTTAAAGTTTAGTGACCAAATAATAATATAATGTAAAGTTAAGTGATTATTAATGTAATTAATCCTGAAATTTTTCTTACCCTTTTGGTGTGGGCATTTGCTATAATTTATTATGTATAAAAACAAAAGAAGAGGCAGACTTTACAATGAAATGTTGGTGTTTCTTTTGGATGGTGGTGAAACATAACTCAACAACAAAACAATGACATTACAAACAAACCATGCCATCTTATGCCTCGTTTCCTTATCTATATGTAATAAAAGAAAATATTTATTATTGTTGGTTGTAGGCATGGTTTATTATTAAATTAGAATAATTCTAATAGAAATTGTATCTAACAAAATGGGCTCAATTCAAAGGAGACTAATGGTCCTCGAGAAATCTCCTCAAGGCCATTTTCAAGTACCTCTTCGGAGACCCACTCGAGAAGCACTTTTGTGTATCTTTGGGAGATCTTTCTAGGAGTTTTTATTAGATCTAAGAATATATCAATTAACTTTCGAGATCTTATTTTGAAAATTTGTAACAAATAATCCTGAAAAACTCGGATATCTCTCTTCCTGACAATCTCAATCTCTATAAATATAGACTAATTTCTCCAATCAATGTACGATCAGAATTCACTTAGATTATATTTCTATTACTTCTAAACATTCTCTTAGAATCTGATTTAAGCTTTAGAGGATTCATATGGAAAACACCTCGTGCCCCTGATTGTTTTTTATTTTGTAAGTTCTTGGAAACTAAAAGCTCGCCATAAGACTTACCCGCAATTACAAAATTATTATTTTATCTAAACAACTAGAGAGATAAAATAACATTAAAAACAATAAATATGTTTTGGGTACAATTTTCCAACAAATGATCAACTTCATACATTATAAGGGGAAGATGAGCTGTACATAAGGCAACGTTCGATAAAGAGTTTGAATACTTGCCCCGGATCTCCAAAACCCAAAGCAAAAATCTTTTACTCACTTTAAAAAGCAAAGAGCCATTTGTACTGCAAAAGCACCCAAAACAAACATTGAATAACAAAAAGCTGATTAACGAACAGAATAAAATATACAAATTCTGTTAACAATAAAACTGATCATAATTTGAATTTGTAAATTGATTTTGAAATTATACTTTGAATAAGTTCATATTAAAATATCTTTATCTTTTATCTGAAAAACTTTGATAGATCACTGCCCACCAACTCTCTTGGAAGGCTGAATAGCATGGCACTCCTTGCATGCCGACACCAACGACCGGATAATTCTCCGGCGAAAGCCGGAGATTCCACCGCTCCGATCATCTGCTTCCTTCTTAATCCTCGACCCTTCTTTCAACGCTGCAACCTCAGCTTTCTTCCGGCGTGGAACCTGGCCGTTTAGAGTTACCGGCGCTGGCGTTGGCGTTGGCGTTGGCATTGGCATATTAATGAATTGCCACCTTTGAGAAGAACTATAATACTGTTGAACAACCGCTCTTGAAACCGGCGGTTTTCCGGTGGGTTTGGGTGGATTGATCAGCAGCCTCCTGATCTCGGAAGCCTCGCTGGTGCTCGTTCTCGCGCTGCTGCTCCTGCTGCTCGAGCTGTTGCTCCGAGACGACATTAACGAGTCCTTGCTGCTCGAGCTGTTGCTCCGAGACGACATTAACGAGTCCTTGCTGCTCGAGCGAGAATATGCAGCAATGGCAGAGTTTGTGGGCTGGATCGGAAAAGGGCGAGGCAAGAGGCGGCCATTGGAGAAGAGATGATCGGCCGGAGAGTTGGGCAAGGCTGCAGGCTCGACGCAGCCGAACTCGAAGTCTGAATTATCTTGGTCTTGGATTAATGGCGTGATGATGGGGAAGGAGAACTTGTCGCCGGAGCTGCTCTTCCTCCTGCGATCTCCCATTGAATTCTGTGGTGGATTGTTTGCATCGAGTGGCCGCCTGTTGTATTTATACAAAGCCAAAAGTCATTGATAAAAACAAGATTTGAAGGTGCCCCGTCCCCAACAAAGACAAAATTTGCATAATCTTTGATTTTTTTTTTTTTAAAGAAAATTCAGATAAATCAGTTATCCAATACTCTAAGCAACATGAGAGTTGATATAATTGGGAGAATAATTCTAGGTTCCAATCTCCCCAAGGATTGACGTGTTTGGGCAAGTTGGAGCTAGCCCATTCGAGAGCAATTTCCTTTTATTCATATGGATTTAATTAATCTATCTTAAATTTAAAAGTTGATATCTTTAATATAAGTTAGATGTAACGTTGATCTAAGTTCCATAAAATAATATTAGTTGATATTAAAACAATTAATTAATAATCATTATTTGAAACGGACCCATTTGTTGGGGGGTAAGAAGTAAGGATAAGCTTGGGGGTCTAAATCATCATCGATCGTGGTTTAAGTTGGCAACTCAAAGTTGGATGGTTAATAAAGTGTTCTAATAATGGTGGAGAGTGGGTTATCTTTTCTAATCTTTTAATTATAATTTGCAGCCCATTCATTCAACCAGTCTTTTGTCTAGTTGCTTTTGTTTCTCGAACATTGAGCGACCCGCTGCATGTAAAACTATTTTATAATGATGATATTATTATTATTATTAGTATTGTTATTACAAGACGTGTTTGGTAAGTTTCTCTAAATAAACACTTGTTTGACAATTAATAAAAAAAAAAAAACTATTAATTTCATAGTTTAATTTGCAGAGTAAAATTGGCAAAGGAAGGAGTTGCCATACCTACTAATAATTAAATAAAAGCACTCTCAATGAACCCTTGATTTGTGTGGTAGAAAAGCAAAAGGGGGCAAGGGGGTGACGTGGGGAGAAGTACTTTACCTTAATTTGTATGAAAAATGTTATACATCTAAACAATGTGATGTGTGGTTTTGGAAGTATATATGTATATGATCCATCATCCAACATAGGATGGGACTTCGCTTTTGGATGAATGGTGATTAAAAAAATCGACATTTTTTACACAAAAATCATGACTTGACCGTGACAATTAATTTCACAATTATCTATACTCATCGTGCCCATGTTTAATATTCTATATCACTGTGTTTGGAGGCCACCCGAAACCCATTTTCTCACCCTCCAAACAGCTCATTTGACATGAGTTTGTTAAGTAAAACATTACATTTTAATTTTCCCCCTCACTCACGCTTTACCCAGAAAAGAAGAGGGAGAGAGGGATTAGCGTGGGAGAAGCTAAGCTAGTGAAAATTACGGCTTACCGAAATGAATTTGGTAAGTCATTTTTTTTTTTCATTTTTAATGTTAAAAATATTTTACATATTAATTCTCATCTAAACACACATAAAAAATACTTCAAATCGAAGCTTTTATTGCACTCATTCTCTTTGTATTCTTTTAGGTAATGTGTTGGTTAGATGGATTGATTTTAAATGGAAGGGGAAAGGGGAAGGTAATAGGAATGGAATAGAATGAATATTTTATTTCATCATTATATTTGGTATGTCTTGATTTTGATAAAATGAAATGATAAAACCAATTAGTTATTAAGAGTGTTCTTCGATATCATAAAAATTTAAATTTTTTAAAATTAATATTTAATTCTTAAGATCGCATAATTATTAAATATATGTTAAATAATTATTTTTAGCCAAATTTTTAGGAATAGGTGAAAGGTTGTGACAGTTTCTAGTGGTTTTTATCACAGTGGAAGATGGGGGTTTGTGGTGGTAATAGGGGTGTTCAAATTATGATCAAAACATAATCAAATATATGTTAAAAAATTATTTTAAGCTAGATCTATTGGGAAAAGATTAAGATTGTGGTGATTTCCAATGATCTATGATGTGTCGGGGGAGGGGGTTGGGGATGGTGGTGTCACCAATTGTCGTGGGCTGTTCTAGAAAAATCAAAGTTAAGAATCTTAAAAATTTATAAAAATATTCCAAGTAAGTTGAAGATCCGAATAACTTCGAAAAGTCTTTCAGGACGAGAGTTTCCTAGAAGATCTAGCCTTAAGCATTTCCAAGCCCCAAGACTCATTTAGAGTTTCCCAAGCCCAAGCTATCTGATGGCTCCAAAGAGTTTTCGAACCCATTCAGATGATATTCATCGGGGGACTTTGACCTCGAAGATACCTCCAGACCCTTCAGCCTTATCTGATGCATCTTCCTCGAAGAGTTGGGAGACTTGTGTTAGCATTGATGAGGAACGCCATTAATAGGTGTACCAATGCAAGGTTTTAATCGATTTTAAAAATATTTTTCAAAACCATCAAAGAGGGCAGCAGAAATACAAATTAAAAACGACCTTGCAAGACTTGTTTCTAATGTCCATATGCTAACCGAAACCAAATTATGCCATAGGGGGTTTAGTAGGAATACCTTTCAACACTTGAAGGCCAATGTAAAGGCTGAAATCCTCTCGGTAGCAGCAACTCCTTACTTCAAAAATAGCTCTTGAAACTTCTTCGGTTAGACTGAACCATCCCTGAAAACTACAAGGGGCCTATCGATTTCACTTCTAGCAAGATGGTGAATCCCAACACTCTCTCCTTGTGCTAGACAAAGAGAGTAAGGGAGACTAAGGCTAGAAATGAAATGGGTTCAAATCAAAAGGGCTTTTCAAGCTTGATAGTTTCATTATCAAGAACAATGAGCTACAATAGCTACGAGGAAGCAAGAGGAGCAATGGAAGGAGGGCAATCAGAGAGTCTTTCGAGCTCTCAAGAATTAGAAAGATTCGGGCTAGGGTTTAGAGAAATCAATGCAACAGTTACCTTCCTTTTTCTTATCTTATTTTCCTTATATATCAAATACCCAAAACCCTAGCAGCCCAATCATCCTCACTAGAGACAAGAGACATGGAAATCAGGCTGGGAATAAGGAGGAGACTAGAGTGACGCATGTCATCCTCCCTTGCCATGTGCCTTAGCTTTTTGTTGCATAAATCGACAAACGATCGTGCGATTTGCTAGCTAGATCTATGAAAACTGTTGACAATTCACAATGAGCTATCAACAGTTAGTCTCGCAATGGTCGACATTTTCCCAAGGCTGTTAATCATTTTGACCCTTTTGTCCAAAACTTTTAGAAATTACATCTAGACCCGTTATTAACTTTTAATAGCACTTTCATTATATCATAATGACATTAAGGCCCCCATTAACTCTTAACAGCATGCACATCAACTCTTGACGATTTCTCCTTATTAATTAATCATTTAACTCGATCTGTTAACTCTTAATGTCAACGTCATTAACTCTTAACGATGATTTCAACCTTAATCACATAGTCAACCATCACACCTGGATATGCTATGACTTTTTAGGTTTACTACTGAGTAGCAATCAAGACACGTCAAACTCTTTGACGTTGACCAAACATTTTGGTCCATAACGAGGATCTCTCCATCTCCTCGATGTACCCCAAAAAATCTTGAGTGACAACTAGTATTATATCAGGGCGATCATACCAATAATGAAGTCTTACTTCAAAATAGAATCTATTTGGGCTTTTGATTCCCGTGTAATATAATCCCTCCATCAGTTATAATCCCGATCGAATGAGAGTCATGGACTGATCAAACTCACTAACTTGATGACTATGCCAAAATTAGTGTGGTGAAATTGAGATGACACATCGAAACTCTTTCTGACATTGGAACACTTTCCAATCAAGTGTACCATGGGCAGGGGTTTCTACAATCAAGACCATCACTGATCGCATAAGATGTTGATCTCACACTGGAGGTTAATGGATCCCATTAGCAATCACCCGTGTAACACCCGAGATCTTTCATATTCAAGGAAATAGAATCATAGGAGGTTAGGGGAAAAATCGTAATTTTGAAATTTGGGTAGAAGTGCAATTTTTGAAAAAGGAACCTGGGAACAAGTGTGATTCACTAAAAGACGTGGGAATTGGTGAGATTTAAGGATGGCTCGGGGACCAAGTTGCTGATAGAATTGAAATGCTATGGCACACACCAAGAGGAGAGGTGAATTGGTATATAAAAATTTTCTTTTCTTAAAATTCTTTTGATAAAATAGAGATGTCGTCTATGAAGACCACGGCTTCGTTAAACCTCAAGACCTTGAAATGACACGATGAAGTATCAATCGTATAAAGACAATCTCGTCTTAACAAATGGAGAATACAAGATTGAAAAATATGAGATCTTTTCTAATGTAAGGTTAAATATATGAATCAAGTGAGGAATGAAGAGATGCTTGAAAAGATAAATAAACAAAGAGCACATGCACAAGAGAACACAAGGATTTATAGTGGTTCGGATTTTCAAGCTTAGTCCACTACCTTACCTTCCCATTAAGGATTTTGAAATCAATTCACTACAAACCCCCTACTCAAGCCGTGTAGGTCCTTTAGTCCTCGACTAGGAAAATTAAAAAACCTCCCACTCAAATAGGCCCTCTAGGTTACGCCAGGTAAAATACAATAAAGAATGAATAAGAAAATCTAAGAGTAAAAACTCTTAGTTACAAGATCTCTCCACAGAAGAACAGATGCTTGAAATGGATGTAACAGTATAGATACAAAGCCTCGAAAAGATAATTACAGAGAGAAAAGAAATTAAAGCTCGATGTAATCTTGAATGCTCGGTAGTTGAAAATAATAAATGTGTTCGGCCACCTTCAACAATTCTTCAAACACCTATTTATAGTTGATGGTAGATAAATACAAAAATCTGATTGTTGTGGTAGTTGAGCAAGCATTTAATGCGCCAATAACTAGCCGTTATAACTTTCTGAGAAACAAACTATCGACAGACTAAAAAGGTTAGTCGACTATATTTTTGAATAAAATTAAGGCACAGTCGATAGAGAACCACCCGAATCTACTGATAGTAGACAAACACTTCACATACTCGACACACCCAAAATATGAAGAAAAATTCTACCATCATACACACGGATAGTCAGCAGAGCACTTTTATCTATCGGCAAAACCAACAAGATAGTCGACAGAACAAACATAGTTGACAGATGCTTAGGCATAGTTGACAGTGCTAAGCATAGTCAACAAATCAAATACACTTAGTCGACTATTCACTTGGAAAAACTTAACACTTAACTGATAACATGTAGAAGAACACTTGAGTGAGATTCCAAACATAAATTCTTAAAAGCAAGTTGAGATTGTCAAAATGATATTGATTTTGAATTTAAACACTCAACTTATTCCTTTAGAGTTCAAGATTGATTTTCATAACATTGTGTCATTATCAAAACTATCAAAACTTTTTTTAATTTTCAAGAGTAAAATATCAGTTGCAAGGTGTCTAAGTGCAATATTTGAAAGGATAGGGTCAAAGAGCAATAACACAAAGATTGCGGATGTGAAAACTTATTCCAATATAACTTTGGATTCCAAATAGAATTCCAATATGGGTTGGGACACATGGCACCATTTGATAAGAACGCATGGATAGAAATGATTATATGGGACACATGGCACTATTTGATAAGAACGCATGGATAGAAATGATTATATGGGACACATGGCACCATTTGATAAGAACACATGGATAGAAATGATTATATGTGACATATGATACCATTTGATAAGAACACATGGATAGAAATGATTATACGTGACACATGACACCATTTGATAAGAACACATGGATAGAAATGATTACTTAGGACACATGACACCATTTGGATGGGAACACATGGAAGTCATGATGAGTCCCAAATAATTACGGTGACACATGACAGGTTATGATTTGCCAGAAAATTCTATAAATAAGGCTCTTGGGAAAGGATTTGAGGCATTCGTAAGAGAAGAAAGTAAGGATTTTGGATAGGGAAACTCTAAAAAAAAAAAAAGGGAGAAAGAAAGAGATACATAGAGAGAGAGAGAAAGAGAGAGAGAGAGAGAGAGAGAGAGGAAAGTTCTGCCAAAAACAAGGAATAACCCTATTGGAATTTTCGGATGTCATCAGAGTTTGTACCCAAACCTGTCAAAACTACGAGTTAGACGTCACCGATGTTCGTGCTAAAATGGCCAAAAAATAACAAGGAACTGGTGTTTTCTGCATAAAAATGTCGGATCCACTATTAAGAGGCAAGCTTTTACTCCTTTATTTTCTTTATGCAAGTTCCCACTCTTTTATTTCTTTTATGCAAGTTCCTAACTCTCTTCTCATGTTTTTGATCCTTGTGAAAGCTCCTAGCCCTCTTACAGATCTTGAGTTATTCCTTCATTTGGTTTCGGTTGAGTTATATCCATACTCTAAACGTGGGTTTTAAACCGCCCTCAAATTCTTAAGGAATGATGCATTGTTGTTAGGTTCAAAATACGTGAGGAATTGTGTCTCATTGCAAAAGAGATGGTTATGTTAAGAGTCTTACTAGAAGAGGTGTATGGGGAGTCTGGGGATGGCTCATGAAATGTTAAGTTTAAAGAATGTAAGCAAATGTTGGCTATGGGTATTAAAGGGTATGGGGTATAAAGCCATTGACTGTCAACCGTGGCTCATGGCAGCCGATGACTAGATGTATGGTCGCCAGTTATCAAATGTTACAATAAGCGAGCGACGGGCCTGAAAAGCTAGTACTACCAGATTCTCACCTTGACTTGTGCATATCATGATATTGTGTGATGCATGGAGTTTGGATTGCATTCATCGAGAGAAACATGCTTTGTGTGTGATGGGGTGTGTGAGCATTGGCATGACCCGGTTGGCCTAAGAGCCAGTTTGGGTACTCTAGGTGAGCATATGCATTTAGAGCACTTCGCATGTGTGTATTCTTATATGGGCGTAGCATGGCCCGATGCTTGGTTTATGGGGGCCTTGACATCACATTTATGTTGCAGATGCCATTGCATTTTTTATGTGTTATATTGCATGGTGAGGAAGAGTGGTTATGAGAGATGGGTAAGGCCCACGACGTAAAACCGTGGAACGGATCCACGACAGTGACATGTTATGATGATACGTTATGTATGACAGGAGAAGCATGTTATGAATATCAGGAAAAGGCAGGTTAGGAAGGATGATATGGTAGCCTATATTGTGCTGCTCACAGGTTTGTATGTGGAACTTGGGTGCCAGTATGTGTATCTTATGTGGATCTCAAGGACCTTCTATGTGCAGTTTACTTTATGTTTATGCATTTAGGGCTAATGCACATATTGAACATGGCATGATGTGTTACTACATTGATATGGAATGCATGTGGTATGGGAAAGTTCCATTCTTAACCTATTACCTACATACGATTATGCTTGCGAGCCTTGTGGCTCAGGTTTTTCTTGCGCCATTCCAGGTAAGAGCAAGGTACCAAGCAAGAATGATGTAGGCGGTACTCAAGGCAAGGGTTAGACGTGTACAGAGCAGTCTCGACCATACGGTCCTGGTGGTGTCTTCTTGTTGCAGATGTTGTAATAGGATAACGTGTTAGATTCAATATTACTTAATGTAATTGACCTCAAGGTATGCTTAAAAATGTGTTAAGTGGATTGATGAGGCAATAACAAAGCTTTGTTATCAAGAGTAAATATGCTAGCTATTGTATTTTAATTAAGACTTTGGAAGGTGCCAATTATTTTGACATTTCCCCTTGAATTCCTCGGCTGGGGTTTCCAAGGAAGAGGTCGCTATGCGTTTTTGGTAGCTGTGCCGACGTTATGTCCCCAGGGAAAATATATAAATATTAATTATAAGAATTTGGGGTGTTACAACCTACCTCTACATGCCACTACACAGGAACCACACAGTGCAGCTCTCACCCAGTAACTAGATGATTCTTAGCAACGACAAATTCTTGGTACCAACATACAAGATAACTGTGTTGCCTCCTGTTTAAGGACCAGTAACACAAAACAAAGTCTGTGATAGACCATAGATCCTCTCAACCATGTGATTTATCACGTGCATCACATTCAGTAAGTGTTCCATTAACACTTACCCACATGTATATTATATCAATATCATGGATTATGGCATGCGACTCACTATCCTTTATCATTAGCATCTCATACTAATCAAATGTAGTATCCCATGTGCCAGTCCATAATCAACTAATCATAGTCCCCTTCTAAGAAGTCTAAAGATAGGGAATTATCATTAAGATATCCTTATTACAAAGGTCAATTGTCACATATTCTTAACATGTAAGAATAAGACATTCAACAAAAAATCAAAGGACTCATTCATATATAATGATTGGAGAGCTATGAATGAAGATATGACCTTAAAATATGAAAACATATTTTATTACATATTGCAAGAATTACATCATTAGTCCCATAATTATAAATCTCAGATGCCAGATGCCATGTAAATCTAGCATTAGGGCACTAACACTAACAAGCATATCACGTGTCACGTGAACCCCACCACCAATTGTCTATAAATACTGAACTATTCCTCAGCAAAATGACATTTTATCCTGAACTCTTTGAGAATCCTCTCTCACATAGACTTAGGACCTGAAGACTTAGACTCTAAACCACACAGTACCTTTCAGGAGACAACCCATCGAAAGACTCCCATCCGAAACATTCATACATTCATACTCATTCTTCAAGACACCATTGTTTGACTTAGGCATTGAAGGGCCTGCATGGGAAAGATTCATACATACCTTCTAACTGTCTCTATGTTATAGACCCTTTTAGAGATCCATCCGGAGATCTTGTGGAAGACTAGCCATCTAGAGACTCTCAAGGGAGCAAGGCCCTCGGAGACTCCCAAAAGCCACTCGAAGACTCCCAACGTCCTCTTGGCTCTCCCAAACAATAGATTGAGCCCAACACCTGTTGTCTCTCGTGTGGTGCCCCGGACCTTATGACTTTTCTTGGACTTTGTCTGAGCTATTTCTTAAGATAAATAAATTTAATTGTTATAATTAGGCAACAACAATTTGGCATTGTTTGTGGGAAACAGGCAAAAAGCCATCTTTCATGCCATAAGACATAAGGTCCACTTGCATAAGGACGTCATTTTAGTTTGGGAGTCTTTCGCAGCGCTCCTGCGTAAGCCTACAATGCCTTCTAATAAATCATGCTCCAAATCCTCCAAGGAGCTTTCACGAGGTTTTTGTCCTACTATTATGAGCATTATGAGGCTTTTCCCCCACTATTACTTTGGACTTGGGGGGAAAAGCATACCTTCCCATCTCACTTCATGAGGGTTCCTCGAATTAATCGACCAAGAACCAGTCGAGGAAAGTGGGAAGAGCTATGGGACGTGTTTTTCATTGTGTTCTTTCTAAGATTGAACTTGATGATATAGGTCATTCTCCCAAGCAATACCGATCCTCGAGAAAGAGTGTTGCCTTAATGTGATTCAAAAATGGAGCGACATCTTCCTCAGGTTGCTCGGGTTAGTTTCACAGGCATACTTTTCGCCTTCTCGAGCATACTATAGACTAAAATGGTGCCTTCTTATGCGATAAGAGGCAATAAGGAGTTGGCGTGTTGCACGAAGGGTTGACAAGAAGAGATTATTATTAGCACCTTTTGCAGGCAATATATATGCTAATAATAATATTATTATTGAGCTCTCAAAGAAGATTCTTACAAATCTTATTCTTGTGCATTGAAAGCAAGAAAGAGAAACAAGTGGAAAAAAGTTTCATCTCGTTTAACTCTCCTCACCTCAAGCTGATATAAGAGGTTTGTACAGCTATTGGTGTAATACCCGAGAATTTCAAAAGGACTCAAGAGTAAATTGTCTTGGGGCAAAAGTGAAATTTGTAGATAAATTGAGGAATAAGGGCAATTTCTTATCGCTATGAAGGACCGAATCAACTGCAGGGAGTACCTTGAAGCCAAGATGCCAAAGGAAAATGATATGGAAATGATGAGTATTTCGAGGCATGATTTATGGCATCGAAAAAGACCGAATCAGGAACGATTTTTGGTACAGCTAAAACGCAAATGCCATTTAGGCTGCAAAACTGAATTGTTATAGGGGACTTTCGGGAAGCCAATAGAAGCCTGAGGGGGCTTCGATTTTTAGTAAGGAACAACCCTTTAGCAGTTTCAGGAAGAAACGAAAGAGTTTACGACCAAAACGAAGATTCAGGCCTAAGTGCAATTTCCTAAAATTGCCGGAGGGAGGTCGAAACGATATTTTTTCGGAATCTTTATGTTTGATATGGAATTCTTAGGACTTGAGGGTCTTAATGGAAGTTATGAAAAGTTGAGGGGCTATATGAAATGGGAGAAAGTGTGAAATCCAAACCTGGAGGGGCTAAAGTGCAAATAAGGAAAATGGCATGGCAATGGGAAACTGACCAGCAACCATTCTCGGTCGATGATTTCCAAAATCGGCCACGGGGAAGCACGAGGGATGGTCGGGGGATGCCTTTGGGCTAAGCCTTGGCAGACAACAACCACGATGGTGGCCGAAATTTGAAAAAAAGCTGACCAACTTTTTGGCTGAATTTGGAAAGCTTCAAAAGTCATTATTACGGTCAAATTTAGATGCAATTGGGTTGATCTAAGGGCGGTAGAAGCCTCATAGGGGTTGGTTTAGCAAGCCTTGAGCGTTTGGGAGGCTTAGGTCACCTATAAATAGAGATGGCCAAGAAGAGGAAGAAAATTAATTTTGTAGATTTGTGAGTTTGAGAACAAATTGGGAGAATCGAATAAGGCGCTTTTGTTTCCCATGTCCAGAGGAGCAATTATGGAAATTTTGAGCCATTTTGGTTGAGAAATGAGGGAGATCCGAAGCCTTGTCGGAAAAACAAGTTTCGCTGCAAAATAGCTTCAAGCAGTTTGAAAATAGCTCTGTTTGAGGGATTTTAAGCTATTATCCGGTAGAGGGCGAAAAGAGAAAGTCATAGGTTCAAACGCGGGGGGGTGGGGGGTGGGGACGGAGGTCGGATGAAGGAGATATAGGCAAAAAAGTAGAGCAGGCGCAGTTGCCCGCGAACTGCCCAAGGAAGAAGACAATAGCGCGTGTGGAACATGCACCCAATAGCAGCCGCGAGTGGGGCGCGTGAGATAGTCTTGTGGCGGAGTGTGGGAGGGTGTGAATGATCACAAAATTTTGGGAAAAATTTTTAAATTCCTAGAATTTCATGCTCTAGAAGCCTGTGTAAAAATATTTGGGTTTGGCCTTCTCGATTTTAGCATCAAATAGTCTCATTTTGTGTGAAAACGCAGCATCCAGATAAGTTTAGTAATTTTCTCTTGAAGTTATTTGGATATTATGATTTGTTGTGAAGAAAGATTGGAAAAAGTAGTTTTGGAGATATTTATTTGGAATTTTAGAGGCGAAAATGATAGAAATAAAGGAAATATCAAGAAATTAGGGTTTTGAGATATTTTGTGAAAGAATATGATTTATAGGATTGTTGTATGTAACACCCAGTAATCCTAATGTTATGAGAATGAGAAAGGAAGTAGGAAAACTTCCAAAAATACCCTTGAGAAGGTGTTAGATCCTTGAGAATGTTGGTGCCCTATGAGAGGAAAGGAAGAAGAAGAGAAGGGAAGGACAAGCCTAGTTCCCACCTAGGGCGTTTCGTCTTGAAACATGGTCCGCCCTTCACCAAAGGCCAGACAGGTGGATAATTCGGGTAATTGTTCACGAGTGGCACCCGTAAGTGGGAACGAGGCGTCACATTGTGCTCCAGGATAAGTGATTGGTGCAACTTTTGAGATTTAACATGAAAATCGAGGCTGGGCACACAAATCGAGGCAATGCGCATTTTTTGAAGTATTCCGAACTTCGTGCTAAGGTGAGTGATTTTATCCCAAGAACTTATATTTATGATATAATTGCTTATATATGCATGATATTTATGAATGCTATAATCATTTTTCATATTACATGGAAAGTCGTGATATTCGCATGGCACGATATTATTGGCATATTGATATACGTGCATGGGATTGGGATGTCGCCTTGATAGTGTAGCCATAATTTTTCAAGGGCAATTGATGGAATAACGTTAGGATTATCTTGCCGAAGGTGTTAGGATTCTGCCTAGGGTTTTGTGCCGGGCTTATAGGCCAAGGAAGTTACACTAGGGCAATTGATTGTTCATGTTATTGCATTATGCATTCATGTATATGTTTTTTGAACCCTCACTAGAAGTTTTGACTTCTAATCGGGTTATGCCCCTAGAATAGTCAACGTTCCAATTGAGACTTCCAGCTTAGGCAAGGAGGTGATCGAGATATGGTCGGCATGAGGCTATGTGTCTGGTGGATTTGGTAAGTAGATCTTGTAATTGCTTCTTCATGAAGGTTCATATATGTTTTAATTAAGAACGATCATGTATAATTGAGGTTATGGTAATGTATTTTTGAGAATTCATTTGTTTATTATTTGAGGTATTTAGTTGCTATCTCTTGATGATGAGTCTCCATGTATTTAAGTATTTGAAGATGTAATGGTATAGATTCTTATGTTATGTATAAAGTGGATTTCGATTTTGTACCATATCAGGTTTTGATTTTAGTTTCCGTATTTGTAATGATATGTTGGGGGGTTTCTCTTTGAAATACGATATTTTAGATTTAAGAAATGTATTTAAGGAAGAGAATATGTATTTATATGTTGGGCCCCAGCATAGTGACCCCCTCTAGAAGGACGAGGCGTTATAATTCGTAAGGCATTTGTTGCTTTCAATTCATTGGGTTGTAAAGATAAAGTTTTATTTATCTTGTGATTTGTTATAAAGTTTGAGTTGAGCCTTAAAACTCAGTGTGCCAAAGGTTTGAGTTGAGCCACTAGGCGGGGTGCCAAACCACTATAAATCTCGTGTACACTCAGTTTACTATTTGGTTGCTTATCTCTTATTACTCAATCTTTCAAAAGAATCGTAATCAAAGGTTAAAACAATTTTTTCTTCTAGCATAAGTATTTATATACATACCATTGATAACAAGATTTGATCTCAAACATCTTTGATATACTTCTTCTTAAGGAAATTCTTTTGTCAAAGTTGTTATTTCAAAATTGTTATGCATAAGAATACTGAAAGGAGAAGAGCAGTGCAAGCGCCACGTGGCAGCTCGAGGAAGCGCCATGTGGCAGCCTGGGTGACCAAAAGAGGCCACCCAGGGGCGCGGGCCTGCCTAGCGCAGCCCTCCACACGCGCGGAGCCCCGCGCTCGCGCGGCCAAGCAGCACACGACTGCTTGGCGGGGGCCGCACCCCTGGCCTGCAGGGGCTACCCCCAAGTGAGGGTCACTCGGGGTAAGGTACTCCCGAGTGACCCCCCTCCGGGGGGGGGGGGGGGGCTTAGCTATGCGCGCGCCCCTACACAAAGGCGGCCATGCGCGGCTTTACCCTCGAGTGAGGGTCACTCGGGGGTATGGTACCCCCGAGTGCCCCTCTCGGGGGGGGGGGGGGGGGGCTCAGCTGCGCGTGCGCAGCTAAGCGTACGCGGGCCCCTGCGCGCGGCCTTCCCCCCCCCAAGTGAGGGTCACTTGGGGGAGCTGCACCTTAGCGCGCGTGCCCTCGCGCACGGGCGCCCATTTGCACGGCCACCCGCGCACACCCCGCTTGTGGCCGCCCACGCGTGCAGCCATTAGCGCATATAGCCGCCCATGAGCACGGCCATGCACGCGCGAGGCCTCCCGTGTGCGCCCTCGCGCATGGCCCCTTCGCACCCGGCCCCTCGTGCTCTCCTTGCCCGCGCTTGTATGTACCCCCGAGTGAGGGTCACCCAGGGTGCCGCACTGACATCCACGTGCCCCCTATTCTTGCGTCGACGCCTTCGAAATAATCGGCCTAAACTAACTCCCAAGAGACTCGGTCAAAGCCTCTCTGAGATTCTTGCTGCAAAGCTCAGGGCGCGCGACACATGGATGCCCCTCCTGTCGCTATAAATAGGAGGTCACTTTCCCTCATTTGGTATGCAATCTCTCGCTCTCATATTTACATTTTTACTCTCAAGTATTCTACTCCTACGGTGATCTAATTTAAGCATCGGAGGGTTCACGCGGGGACCTCCTCCCGCGTCCCTAACTGATTCTTTTTCCAACAGGTCATCCATTGTTCTCAACCTGACAGAAAAAGGCTCACCCACCGGCATATTCACCTCGGAAGACTCATCCATCACTTAGACACACCACGAGAGGGTCACCCATCGCTCGAATCGTTCATCAGAGGGTTATCCATCTGCAGTTTCCCTTTTTATAAATTTATTGTTGTTGCCGGGCAACAACAATTGGCGTCGTCTGTGGGAAACGCAAACAAAAAGCTACCGAACTATTCCCTCGCTATGGCTCAAACCTGAAGTAATTGCCAGACCCTCTCAAAGGGTGCCCAATCACCTCGATGAGAGACCCTCGCTCGGGCGGAGGAGCAACATCCATCCGCTCAAGAGGGCCCGTTACCCCTCATCCATGGGGGCCATCTGCCCCTCACCCATGGGGGTCAACCGCCCCTCATCCATCAATCTCCTCGTGAGGGTCCTCCATCCCTCACTCACCAGCAGCCACCTCTTCCAGAACCCTCTCACCCATTGGGGGTGCAACTCCAAGTACCGCCTTTTGCTGCCTCACATGTTCTCTCAAGACCCTACCCAGGGATACAAGTCCTATCTGTCATTCCTTGGGTAGAGTATGAGGCTCTACGACAGCAACATTCTGAAGGAATGCAAGCCCTTCGGGAAATGGCGGGTATCTTGCAAAGTTTGGTTCCTCACGGGACAATCCTAGAGGCATTAAGAAAGTTTATGCCAGAGACAGTTCCCTCCCATAGGACACGTCAGGAGGTACTGGGGGATGGCTCCTACCGAGAAGTGAGCCCTGAAACCCATGCTCAACATGTCCATATTCGAAACAATCCACCAAGATCCCCTTTAAGAGGAGCTCATAGCCAAACCTCTCCACAGCGAGAAAAACGAGGAGGAACTGATGGTCGAAAGACTGAAAGGTGAAGTCCACAAAGAGGAAGATACTCTGAAATGGTAGCCAGCACTCCTATGGAAAGGGATCGGGATTGTAGACAGAGAGATGGGGCTGACGACAACCCTACCGCATTTAGTGCACGAGAGACAGCCGACATGAAAAAAATGATAGAGCGGGTACTGCAACAGAATAAGTTATTACCTGCTCCCGAGGAACAATCTCGAGGAAAGCTACCATTCGTGGCAGAAGTAATGGAGAAATCTTTGCCGAGAAAGTTCAAAATGCCCCAGATAAACCCTTATTCAAGCAAAGACGATCCCTATTATCACGTGCAAAATTACGAATCTTTAATGATGTTTCATGGATGGGACGATGAGATAATGTGTAGGGCATTCCCCTTAACCTTAACTGGGCACGCTCGGGCCTGGTTTAATAGTTTACCCGAAACATCCATTTCTTCATTCAGGCAGTTAAAGATAGAGTTCATTAAGGCATTCATTATTAATAGCCAAAGGAAGAAAGATGCAACGTACCTTCTTAGCATTCAGCAAGGGTATAAGGAAACCCTACGTCACTATGTGGATAGATTTCGGAATGCCACGCTTGAGATTTGTATTTTGCCTATTGAAATGGCTGTGTTCGCTATGTTCCAAGGGACACGACTACCCTCTTTGCAAGAATCATTGTCTCTAGACCCGCCGAAGTCTTTGGCAGACCTGTTTGTCAGAGCCAATAAGTATATACTCCACACAGAGATGATGAGAACAATAGGGGGAAATGAAGATGGAGAAAAGAAAAGAAAAGAGCGAGATAATGAAGAAGGATTGAATCAGCGAAAAGAACGAACCAAGAGGACAGATATGGTTGGACCACAATTCCATCATTACACTAGGCTCAATCAACCCCGGTCAACTATACTGGTAGCAGTAGAGGGGTCGGGCCTTCTCCAGCTTCCAAAAAAGCCAGACCATCCTATGGGGAGAAATAAAGAAGAATACTACAAGTATCACCGGATTCGAGGGCACTCTACTGACCAGTGTAGGGAGTTAAAAAACCAGATTGAAGCACTCATTCGGGAAGGGCACTTGCAAAGGTATGTAAGGACTGAAGGAAGAAACGACCGAGATCGTTAGAGAATGGAAGAAAGACCCGAGGGTCAAGATAGACGAAATTTACAACAGAATGAAGACAAAATTATGCCCCCCCCCCCCCGACAATGAGCCAACACATCAAGCCATTCATGTCATCTCTGGGGGCGAAACTCTAGCTGGGAATACTTCTTCTTCTCGAAAAGCCTACGCTCGTCAGGCCTACCAGGTCAATTCAGTGATGGAGGCAAGAGAAGATGAGGAGCCCATCACATTCACCCCTGCTGATCGGGGTGATATAATACTCCCGCATGATGATCCAATGGTAATTTCCGCAATTGTTGCCAAACACCCTGTCAGTAGAATCTTGGTGGATAGCGGTAGCTCTGTTAATCTGATCTATTGGAATTGTTTCGAGCAAATGCGTATGTCCCCTGACTGATTGAGAAGAGTGTCATCTCCCTTGTATAGCTTCACTGGGGAAGCTGTCCCAGTGGCGGGATCTGTTCAACTACCAGTTACATTGGGCGTTGACCCTTAAAGTGTGACTCGACAGGCAAATTTTATGGTGGTCAAAGCCCCTTCGGCAGCATACAACATGATTTTAGGCCGACCGCTCCTCAATGATATGAGAGCTGTAGTGTCCTCTTGCTACTTATTAATGAAGTTCCCCAAGCTCTCAGGAGTGGGGCAAGTTCGTGGAGATCAGAAGAAGGCGAGATCCTGTTATGTGTCATCTACAAAAAGAAAAAAGACAGAAGAGACTTTGTCCATTGCTGAGAAAGCTGTAGACAAATCCTTGGCAGAAGAGATTGCTTGCAAGCCCCAACTAGTGGAAGAGTTAGAAGCGGTGCACTTAAGCGATACAGACCCCGAGAAGTTGGCGTATGTTGGCACACAGCTTCCGAAATTGGTAAAAGAAGAAATCGTGGAGTGCTTAAGAAAAAACTTTAATGTCTTCGCCTGGACACCAAAAGATATGCCAGGGATCAAGCCAGACGTGATATGTCACCATCTGAATGTGGACACTCAGTTCAAGCTGGTCTGATAAAAGAAGAGGAATATTGCCCTTGATAGACTGTCAGCATTAGAAGATGAAGTTGATAAGTTACTACAGGTAGGTTTCATTCGAGAGGTCTTATACCCAGAATGGCTGACAAATGTCGTCATGGTTAAAAAACCCAATGGAAAATGGCGCGTGTGTATAGACTTCACTAGCCTCAACAAGGCGTGTCCTAAAGACTCTTACTCGTTACCTCGGATTGACCGTCTTATGGATGAAACATCTGGGTATCAACTGTTGAGTTTTCTAGATGCCTCCTCGAGGTATCATCAAATAATGATGTATCCTCCAGATCAGGGTATATATTGTTACCAAGTTATGCCCCTCGAGCTTAAAAATGCGGGGGCCACCTATCAGCGCATGGTGAATAAAGTCTTCAAAGAGTTATTGGGTAATACCATGGAGGCCTATGTTGATGATATGATCGTAAAAAGTCGGGAGAAGGAATCGCACGTAAAAAAGCTAGCGCAAGTGCTTGAAGTCTTTAGGCAATACGAAATACGCCTAAACCCAGCAAAATGTGCATTTGGAGTTCAATCTGGAAAATTCCTAGGGTATATGATCACGCAAAGGGGGATAGAGGCAAACCCCGAAAAAATTCAAGCGATACTGGATATGGAGCCCCCAACATCAATTAAGGAAGTGCAGCGGTTGACAGGCCAGATGGCGGCTCTTGGACGTTTCCTCTCCAAGTCAATCGAAAGGGAACTCCTGTTTCTTTAGACATTAAGGGCGGGAAAAAAGTTTGAGTGGACAGAGAAAAGCAAAGGTCGTTTGAGGCATTAAAGGAATACTTGAAAGAAGTTCCTTTGTTGACCCGACCCGAAACTGGAGAAATGTTATATTTGTACCTGGGCATAAGCGACAAAGCGGTGAGTGCAGTGTTGATTAAGAAGGAAGGACCGGTGGACCGGCCGGTGTACTATGTCAGTAAGGTTCTACAAGGCCCAGAAACACGTTATCCCTTCACTGAAAAGATGGCTCTGGCTCTGCTGAACGCCTCCAGAAAATTGAGGTCGTACTTCCAAGCCCATTCCATCAACGTACTGACGGACCAACCACTGCGGAGCATCTTGCAAAAACCTGAATGCTTTGGTCGTCTCACCAAATGGTCCATTGAGTTGAGCGAGTATGACATACATGTCCAGCCTAGACAAGCCATAAAAGGGCAAGCGTTGGCAGATTTTATTGTTGAATGTACTCCCTCTAAAGAATCTAAAGAAGAGAACAGAATAGAATGTCTATTGTTTGTAGATGGGGCTGTCAGTTCACAAGGGAGTGGAGCTGGAGTAGTGCTTATCCTTCCAGAAGGAGAATCCCTTGAATACTCTTTGAGATTTGCTTTTTCAAGCTCGAATAATGTGGCCGAGTATGAGGCGCTAATTGTCGGTCTAAAGTTAGCCCGAAAGCTTGAAGTAGCGTAATTGATAGCGCATAGTGATTCTCAGTTGATTGTTAAACAACACTACGGGCAGTACGAGACCAGAGAGCCGGTCATGGCACGATACCTGCAAAAAGTTAGGACACTTGCACAATTGTTCGAAAGTTTCCAGTTAATGCAAATCAACAGATCCCTCAATGGTTATGCGAATGCCTTATACAAATTGGCATCCACCAAAGAAACCACTGGGAGAACAGTATATGTAGAAGTCCTTCAGCGACCAAGTATAGACGAGCCTGAGGTAGCATGCATTGAGAATGGTAACGACTGGAGAACCCCATTTCACAAATATTTGACCATGGGAGAACTGCCAGCAGACCCGAAGGAGGCCAGAAAAGTTAAAATTAGAGGGGCTCATTTCACAGTGATTGATGGAACGCTTTACAAACAAGCTTATACTATGCCGCTCCTCAAATGCTTAGGTCCCCAGGAAACCAATTATGCCTTGGCTGAAGTTCATAGCAGAGTATGTGGTGAGCATCTGGGAGGAAGGGCCCTAGCAGCCAAAATCCTAAGGGCAGGTTTCTTTTGGCCCACATTACAACAGGATACCCAAACAAAGGTTAGGGAGTGTGATAAATGTCAGAGGCACGCTCAGATTCATTCTGCTCCAATATCGCAATTACAGCCCACATTACAGCCTATCCCCTTCGCTCAATGGGGCCTGGATATTCTAGGCCCATTTCCACAAGCTACGGGGCAAGGAAATTTCTTCTGGTAGCAACAGATTATTTCACTAAGTGGATTGAAGCAGAGCCCTAGCCACTATCAGCTCTAGGAAAGTAGAAGCTATGGTATGGAAAGACATTATATGCCGGTTTGGTGTCCCACGAATCATCAACACTGATCATGGAAAGCAGTTTGACTGTGATTCTTTTCGAAATTTCTGCAAAGGCCTAGATATTCAGTTAAGGATTTCTTCAGTGGCATATCCCCAGGAAAACGGACAAGCCAAAATTAGCAATAGAACAATTTTACATGGTTTGAAAACTCGGCTGGAAGGTGCAAAGGGAGCATGGGTGGATGAATTGCCTACCGTCCTATGGGCCTACCGAACAACTAGCCGAGTCTCAACGGGCAAAACGCCCTTTAACTTGGTGTATGGGATAGAAGCTTTGATTCCAGTAGAAATGTCGTGCAGATCACCCCGATTGGACGCTTATGATGAAAGTGGCAGCTCAAATAACTCTGATGCACTGAAAGAAAATCTTGATCTCATCGAGGAACAGAGAGACAGGGCGGCGGTACGAATCGCTGTCTATCATAAAAGGGTGGCCCACTATTACAACTCTCAAGTAAAGAGCTGACCTCTCAAGGAAGGAGATTTGATCCTCAGAAAGTTGGTCATCACCAATGCACTCCGAGAGGATGGAAAATTCCGAGCAAACTGGGAAGGGCCGTATCGCATTCAGGAAATGATAGGCCCTAGTACATGTATTCTCCAAACACTCTAGGGTGAAACCATGAGCAAAACGTGGAGTACAAATCACTTGAAATTGTACTCTCCTCCTGACATATAACGCAATAATAATATGAACCCGATGAGGGACCATGGACGTAGGCACATTTTGCCGAACTACGTAAAATACGTGTGTCTTCCTTTTTTCGCTTTATTTCAGACAAGGGAGAAGAGAACTTTTTGCTTCCCTGCAAAGTAGTATGACAAGTCTTGCCCGTAAGTGAAAATTGGCGAGTAAACTAATATCCCGCTAGTAGGTTGCTCTACTAAGCCCGATAGCAATACGTAAGGTCCTGCCATGCAATGCACCATGAGAAAAGCACGGCTCAATTGGCCCGGTAAATGTAATAGTTTCCCTACCACAAAGCCAAGTGGCCCGGCCCAGTGAAGTAACAAATACGTCTAGCACAACTTGCTAATATTGAAATCATGAGCTATCCTGCCAGTCTATTTAATTGACCTGGCTTGATAGCGAGAGGTCAAGAAATTGCCAAAGGACCACTAAGGGCCTGAACGCCCATAGTCCACCTTATGGCACCAAAAACCTAAAATCCCAGACCCTCTATGGGCAGCAATAATAAAGAAAACCAACAAGATGCAGCCATTGTTAAGAGACAAATCTTATTTATGTAAATAAAAGATACTACACTTAAAAAAAAAAGAGAGGATCTATTCTAAGTCTGTTTCCCCCTACCAGAGCTGGGAGCACCGCTACTCGGAGCAAATGGGGCTTCCCCTTCTCCTTGGCCCGAGGATGCCATACCTATGTCATCAGCTGTAGGTAGGGCATCTGTCATCTCCAATTTCCTCTGAGGTAGAGGCATATGGCTCCCACGGGCCCAACAAGTTCTCCAGATTATCAACTAAATGAACATTCAAATAAGCCTTGGGACTAGTGGGGTCAGGATCATTATATCTTCGCCAGTCAGGAACATTAGACTCCTCAACCTCATCAGTATAGATCAATTCAGGGAACTGTTCTCCTAGACGTTTTGATTCTAGGTGCGAGCATGCAAGATAGAATCCATACTTCGTAAAGCAACCCCCATAACTGATCTTTCTCTCTTGGCAGTCCGTTGAAAGGCGATAATCCCTCACGGCCTTCTCCCATGCCACCGAAATCTCCTCCTTTCTTCGATCCTTGAGCGACCTATATTGCTTCTTTTGATGAGCAAGCTCATCTACCCTCAAAGAATGCTCTTGCAAAAAGTTTTCATGGGTTTCCTTAACTCCTAAAAGCTCTATCGTCAGCGAATCTTTGCTATTTCGGAGCTCCTCTATCTCCCCCTTTATACTTGACAATTCACCATCAGCTTCCGCCAGCTTAGAGCGCATGTCTTCTTCCTCTCGATTCAGCTTTTTGATATCTTCTTGGTAGCAACGCTCGTGATCCCTCCACTTTATCGCGTTCTCTCTTGCCTCCACTTTCTCTTGTTCTGCCCGATGATGATAAGCTCTCCCGATAGCGTTGGATATCACCAACCCTTGAACCCCCTGGGTGCAAGTAGTGCGTTAGAAGACCAACAACCAAGTCAAACGAAAAATACGACATATAGGCACAATAAAGGCATCCTACCTCAATAATCTTTTGCTCGGGAGAGTTGGCAACACTAGGCCAATTGCCAAAAAAATTCTGCTCGTCCTAAGGGAGCATGGTAGCATATATCATCCTGGCACCAACCCCCGGGTCTTTTATAGAGTCTGAATCAATTAACCCGGGCTGCACCTGGAAGTGGTCACCCCTCACTCGAGTGTTGTTAGGAATTGGCACGGAATTTTGTCTAGGCTCAGCGAAGGGAGGAAGAATAGGCCGAAAGTCTGGGAGCTCAGCTTTTAGCTTTCGTCGATCCCTACGAAAGGGAACAAAAGGTTGGCGACTCTCCTCCCTGATTAGATCGAGCTCACTGCCAAAAGAAGAATGAGAACTGCCAGTCCCCTTCCTTCGTGATCCAGATGCATCGGTTGGTTTCGGTTCCCCAAGGGCGACTTCGAGGGCAAGAAGGTCTAACATGGAAACGTCGAGGAGGGAACCGAGGGTTCAGGACAAGAAAGGCTGGGCAAGGCACCCACCTCGGACCTCTTCATTTTTAGACGCCTTCGAGACGAGCTAGGAACTGGCGGAGGAAGAAGGCTAGGGTCTGGAGTGTCAGACGGAGGCCTCTGTGACAAGCCATGGGACGCTTGAGGAGGAGGTTGTCGATCTTGCTCGCCAGCCTGTCGTGAATTCCTACCACGTCGTCTGAGCGTTTGTTCCTTGAATATATTCATATCGTCTGCAAAACAAGAGATAAAACTAAAAGTCAACCACTGGCATGGATAATTTAAAAGGCAATCTCTACGATTCTGGGGGTCTACCCTCAGAGGAAGAATAACCAAGAAAGACCATACTCCCTAGAGATTTCCCCTCTTCTTTCTCAGGGCCCTCGTCCTCTTCCTCACTGCCCTATTCCTCCTCAACTTGTAGGGTGTCCTCGGGCATAGCCGGTGGTGGCACAAAAGCGAAAGTGGAGGTCCCGAGCATGTCTTCAAGCTGAACGCCCCACCCTGCGGCAGCAATATTTTCTGAGGTAAGCAGGTCGGGTATATTACAAGTGCCAAGGGTACATAATCTCTCAATTACTCGGTGATAGACAGCCCGGGAAATCCCGATGTCATCAAGCTTCTCCGACCAAAAGTCCCGCTCGTTATCCCAACACCAACGACGCGGTGCTTTCCTAGCTAGGAGGAGGCTCTACCACAATCCACCAGGACTCAAAATTCACCTTATTTTGGAGATTTTGAAAAAGAGGAGATAGACCCATAATCCTTTGAAGTGTGAAAAAGACACCCCTCCGCTCGACTCTCCTCAACCTATAGAAGCAACCAAACAACTCTACGGAAGGAGGTACTTGGATCATATGGCAAAGGATGGTGAAGCCAACTAACTGACCCCAACTGTTAGGATGAAGTTGAGCTGGGACAATGCAATGATAATCGAGCCACTCCATGCCAAAGCTAGACAAGGGGAAATGAAGACCTGCTCTTAAAGAAGCTAAATATACCCCGAAGCCATGTCCTCCTACCATAGTGGTACTTGTCTCTTCAGGTGTAGGAAGTCTAATATGATGATCAATTGGAATATGGAAACGAGACTGTATCTTAGCTAATTCTCTCCCCTTCACCGAAGACCGTCGTCCCAAAGATATATATACATTGGGAGCAGGAGGTGGAGGTGGTAAAGCATTCTTAAAACGGCCCATATTAAGTGCTTAAATCCTAAGACACGGCCACAAACATGAATGGTTCAAGCGAGCTATGACTCCTATGGATGGGGGTCACATAAAACTAAGGGCAAGACCCATGGGTGAGGGTCACGCCTACATAGTAAAAAGACCCATGAGAAGACTCACGCATGGATGGGGCTAATGATGAGACCTATGGATGAGGGTCACATAAGACTAAGGGCAAGACCCATGGGAGAGGGTCACGCCTACATAGTAAAAAGACCCATGAAAAGACTCGCGCATGGATGAGGTAAATGACGAGACCCATGGATGAGGGTCACAAGAAGCGGCAACCAGCAATTGGACCCATGGATGAAGGGGGTATACTGTGAAGAAGCCTGGGATGCTGAGAGAATCCTTACGAGAGAGTAGTTGAGTAATGAAAAAATGAAAGACCAAGTCATCCTTTTATAGTGGTCCTGAGAAACACTGTGGAAAGAATAACCCCAAGAGGCTTGAAGTTGGAAGAGACAGATACGGAAGAAAACCTTCTCAAAATGAAAATGGTCTCTTGGAAATAGAATTACAGCATAAACAAAATACTCTTTCTCCCGAGATTCCCGACGGAAAGAGTAGGGAGTAATTGTTATGCATAAGAATACTGAAAGGAGAAGAGCAGTGCAAGCGCCATGTGGCAGCCTGGGTGACCAAAGGAGGCCACCCAGGGGCGCGGGCGCGCCCAGCATAGCCTTCCGCGTGCGCGAAGCCCCGCGCTCGCGTGGCCAAACAGCACACGACTGCTTGGTGGGTGCTGCGCCCCTGGCCCGCAGGGGCCACCCCCGAGTGAGGGTCACTCGGGGGTATAGTACCCCCGAGTGACCCCCCTCAGGGGGGGCTCAGCTGCGCGTATGCCCCTGCACAAGGGCGGCCGTGTGCACACCCCTACGTGAGCGCCTTCCCCCCGAGTGAGGGTCACTCGGGGGAGCTGCGCCTTAGCGCGCGTGCCCTCGCGCACGGGTGCCCATTTGCACGGCCACCCGTCCACACCCCGCTTGCAGCCGCCCGTATGCGCAGCCATCAGCGCATACAGCCGCCCGTGAGCATGGCCATCCACGCGCACAGCCTCCTGTGCGTGCCCTCGCACATGGACCTTTCGCACCCGCGTGCACGGCCCCTCGTGCTCTCCTTGCCCGCGCTTGTACGTACCCCCGAGTGAGGGTCACCCAGGGTGCCGCATTAACATCCACGTGCCCCCTATTCTTGGACCGACGCCTCCAAAATAATCGGCCTAAACCAATTCTAACGAGACTCGGTCAAAGCCTCTCCAAGATTCTTGCCGCAAAGCTCGGGGCGGGTGACACATGGATGCCCCTCCTGTCACTATAAATAGGAGGTCACTTTCTCTCATTTGGTATGCAATCTCTCGCTCTGATATTTACATTTTTACTCTCAAGTATTCTACTCCTGTGGTGATCTAATTTAAGCATCGGAGGGTTCACGCGGGGACCTCCGCCCGTGTCCCTAACTGATTCTTTTTCCAATAGGTCATCCATTCTTCTCAACTTGACAGAAAAGGCTCACCCATCGGCATATTCACCTCGAAAGACTCATCCATCGCTCAGACACACCACGAGAGGGTCACCCATCACTCGAATCGTTCATCAGAGTGTATCCATCTGTAGTTTCCCTTTTTATAAATTTATTGTTGTTACCGGGAAACAACAAAAATAAAAGCCAAAAGATTTCGAAACAAGCAAAGCATAAAAGTATATTTCGAGACATACATTCTATATTTCGAAACAAGTAAAAACAGTGAGTTATATTTCGAAACATTCAAAGCATAAAACAGTGAGTTAATCGAGTATCTATTATCAGATTTTAAAAATTATAGTTGTTACTTTGAGAAGAAAAAAAGGAAAGTTTTGACTTTTAGAGCTTTATTTAATTATCGTATGAAGTCTAACTATGTTCTCTTATAAAAGAATGATAAATATGTTTATGCATGGTGTGCAAAAGGTTTTATCTTTATAATATGCATATATTTCTTAACTAATTTGACTGTTATCAATCAAATCAAAGGAAGACATGAGCATATGCAGGTATCAAGGAAAATCAATAGTCAAATCAAAGGAAGACATGAGCATATGCAGGTATCAAGGCAAATCAACAGTCAAATCAAAGGAAGACATGAGCATATGTAGGTATCAAGGCAAATCCCAAGTCTCAAGCTTATATAAAAGGTCAAGTGCTACAAGAGATCAAGGTTGGTTAATAGAGCTGTGAAAGTTAATTTCCAAGTGATAACAAGCTAGCCTAAATCTAGACATAGCAAAGCCAAAATCAATACTGGCCAAAACTCATTACTTGAGTGAGAGTCTTATATGATCATCCTCCTTTACTTCAAGCCGTTATCTAGTAAAGTTTTATGTAGATCCTCTTAAACCAAATATTAGATATAAGAAAGTTGAGTGCTTCATTCATTGATACTCTTGTAACTCTCTTTCGTTCAAGAGAATGTTGAAGATCATTGTATTATCTAATATTTTGCTTTTAAGAAATCCTTTCACATATTTTATGAAACTTATAAAAGGTTATGCCTCATCCTTAAAAGGCAGTGGTTGTGGCTGAGGCTAGTTGTGAAAAGGCCAACATATAAAGGTTACAGCTACTCCTATAAAAGCTGGGGTTCTTACTTATCCCATTAAAAGTGAGAGTTTCAGTTAAACCTATAAAAATTGTGTATAAGTTATAGTTGAGCCCTAAAAGCTAAAATCACATAGTGCATATTTTCAAAATCTTTAGTGAGAAGTTAAGGTAGTGGACTAGGCTTGTTGGTTGAACCACTTAAAAATTGTTGTATTCATATGGTTTGCTTTTTATGTCTTGATAGTATTATTTTTCATCAGCAATGCAACTATTTTCATATCTGAATTTTACCTCATTGTTTTAATAGCACATCAATTTCAATTTTCATTGTAAACATAATTTTTTTTTAATATTTCTACTTGCATACACACTTCTCAAATGCATACTTTTTCCATGAGACTTGAAGATCAAATTTTAGAAAAACAAACAGAATCTTATTTGTGTTAGCATAACAGTTTTCTTATTATGTCACACTTCATTTTTACCTAAATATTCTACGATATAAATTGATTCTTACAAAACATCTTTCCATATACTATGCAATGTATTCTCACTTTATCTCAATCATCATTAAGCAAACTTGTGTTAGTTTTCATTGCATGTATAAAGGTTTTTAAAACCTCTCTGATTTATAATTTTGGCTCATGAGTGTTAACATTTAACAAATAGTGAGCAAATTGATATTGTCATCATAATAACTATTTTCTTATACTTAATTTCAAATACTAGTTCTTTACATGTACATATTCTATGATTGAAATTTGTTTAGAATAGTGTTTATGAAAAATGTTTTAAAATATATTTATATTAAACTGAAGCAATATTTTTATGAAAAATATCTTTTAAATTAGCTTCAATGCACAATATTTTTAATATCACAAAAATATTCAAAATATTCAATTCACCCGCCTCTTGGATGATCTTTCAACTCCCAAAGCAAAAAAAAAAACAGAAAGCAAAAAAGCAAGCAAAAAGAAAAGGGACAGGGTGAGCACCCTCGGGCGGGGTCTATCTCCCATTCATACCCTTCTTCCTCATCCTTTCCTACCACAGCCTCGTCTCCCCCCACATCCACCTCTTCGTCATTCCCTTTTCCACCATCCTCCGACGAAGATGATGATGAGGAAGCAGTCTCCTCGAACTCAGTTGATCCCGAAGAATCGGTGTCATCATCCTCCTTAATAATCATCCATCCCACTATTGTAAGGAGCTCATTGACAAGTATGTCAGACAAGGCCACTAAACCCCCTTGGGCCAATTTATTAATCTCTCTTGATGCTCTCTCACTAGTGAATGCATGTTTGGCCACTGATACATTGTCTTCCTTATTTCCTTTGTGCGCCAAAATCATGATTGTAACATCCCAGATTTTCAAACTCAAATATGATGTAATACCTGATGTTATTAGGTTCTAATACTTGGGGAAATAAGTTCTTTCAAGGGATTATAGAAGCCTTGAGGCAAAGGTTCAGTTTTTGAACCAGTGGTAAAATCGTAAATACTGAAGTTTGGGTAAAAGTGTAATTTACCTAAAATCTTGGGGTGCTAAGTGTAATTTATCCATTTTTTAGGGACCAAAAAGTGCAATTAAAAATGGTCCGGGGACCAAGTTGCAAGGGCTTAAGTGCAAATTACCGAAAAGTTTGGGCCAAGGTGTAGTTCTTGAAACCTTAAAAATATCTCTTCAAGGTATCATGGATTTCAAATTCAAATCAAATGGAGCTTTGGATTCCAAACTCTATTAAATTCACTTAAGAGGCGAGTGATGCATTTTGGTTGGATGCACATGGGAGAAATGATGAAGCCTTATCTTCAATGACACATGACAATCAACCATTGGCCACTTGAAAGATAAGATAAAGTCACATGATGGCTCATAATGACCCTTTGAGGTGGCATTGCGTGATTGGCTAAGGAAAAGCTTACTTAGCTTCCAAGTTTGCAAAAGTCTCCAAACTTTATCCCTAAGGACATGTGGCAAGCATTCATTGGCCACTTGGAGATAGGATTTGAAGTGTAATGATGAGAAATATGGAAAATGCAATTAACCGTGTGGGATGTAGTTGTAATGATGGGAAATGTAGAAAATGTAATTTACCATGTGGGATGTAATGATGGAGAATCTTGAAAATCTAATTAAACATGTGGAGGCACAAATCCTTAGGGACACGTGGCATATTTTAATTGGATGCTCATGGATGGAATGATGACGCGACACGTGGCACAATTTGGTTCGCCGAAGTTTCCTATAAATAAGGGCTTTGGGGTTATTCATTTTGGGCACCAAGTAAGGAGGAAAAGGAAGGGAGTTTGAGGGAGGAAATGATGTCGAAAAAAAGGGAGAAAGTTGAGGGAGAATAAGCCTTGACAGAATTTTAGGGTCTCTCTCGAAGTTTGTGCCAAGCTGTAAGAAAAACTGCGAGAAAACCCATTCCGCTCATTGTAAACCGTGCTTCCTAAGGTAACCGATCAAGGTGAGTGATTCCTGCATGTTTTATGACATTTTGAGCATTTGTTGCTTCACTTGTGTATGGATGTTTCTTGCATATCATGCCTTTGTGGCTTACATGTCATATTTTCCCTTAGCTATGCATATTCCTTCTGCTTTGTCATATATCATGTTTGTGTTGGTGACTGTGGCTAGTTGTTAGGCCATCATGGAAGAACTCGTGCTCTTGCGGTGAGCCAAGGGGTGACTATGATGACCGCGGGGGTGATTGCAACACCGGGGCATTGCTACCGTAGGGGTGGATTTCATAATGGCATTATTGCATTTGCACGCAAGTACTCTCATTTTCTGAGTCACTCACTTAGATGTTATTATCTAACTCGGGTGTTTCATACACCTGGGACATTCAACGTCACAGGTTTCTCAGAAGTGCCAGGTATTCCAGGTTCTAGTTCGAGCAAGGGCAAGGAGGGGTGCTTGGCTAGCTTTGGGTTTTATTTCATTATGTACCCTTGTAACCAAGTGATGTATTGTAAATAGTAGATAGGATACTCAAGGTTGTAAAGGGTGTGTGTGGGTGTCCTACAATTGTACCTGCTATGATGTGTTGTGTTTTATGGAGTATTGAAGGTCGTATGCATTTCTCATACTTGTAAAGGAACTATAGTGGAAACCCTATTTATTTAGCTTTGATTAAGTTTTCAGGTTCGATCCAACGCTTCCGTTGGCAAGGGTTTCCATAATGCCCTAGGTGATGTCTACTTCTATTTCACGTTGTTATGTATTTGGAAAAGTGGGGCGTTACAGTGATGATCTCTAACAATTTTGGGGTAGCCAAACCACCAACTACCTTGTCTCAAAATCGTCTACCTTTTGTGGCTCACACCTAATTAGATTAACCTTAGTGTTCATATTTTGGAGAGCCACAGATTCCTTTTCCTCTCTCATGGACCAGACGAGGTAAAAGCAACGAAATAGAGAAGTTGTAGGTTCTACCTTGTGCTTCTTACATAGGACAAAAAATCTTGTTAGCATGGCCCAACCATTCGGATGTAACTAGGCTAACACCAAAATCTCTTCCTCCAAAAATTT
Source organism: Diospyros lotus (assembly GCF_014633365.1). Classification (NCBI taxonomy): domain Eukaryota; kingdom Viridiplantae; phylum Streptophyta; class Magnoliopsida; order Ericales; family Ebenaceae; genus Diospyros; species Diospyros lotus. The sequence goes on from NC_068347.1 coordinate 17,098,438, forward strand.
CACCTAAAAATGGTATAATGGAAGCCTGAACCCCTCTCTTAAGCAATCCAGATGTATTGCTATCCAACCTTGCTTAACCGTGGCCATGTATTCCATTTTACAAGGACTCATCGATCTCCATAATTGCGGGATGCAAAAAGACAGCGCAATGCTATCTATGATCTCACCCTTTAGCACTGAATGTTGGAGCTTGGGATATATGGTAAGGCTTGACATGCCTATTTTCATCTTTGAAGGAAATTGAGAAGAAGCTATTAGGGGTTTACCTCAAAAAGTTAGGTGTTTGGGAAGAAGAAGTCTGAGAGCGAAAGTCTTCTGAAAACTCTCTTTGGAGAAATCAAAAGGCTTGCTAAGTCTTCAAAAGGGTTGGAAGACTCTTCAGGAGCTCTGGATAACTCTGTTTAATACCATAGATTTTTTGTAAAATTCATATATTTGAGGAAATAGGACATATCCAATGGATCATGGAAGTTCAGGGGCAAAAGTGCAATTCTTGAAAGTTCTGAGGTAAAAGTATAGTTTTTGATAAAGCTCGAGGGACAAGTGTAATCTACCAAATACATCAGGAAATGATGCAAGAGACATCTTCCTAGGGGTATTTGGGAGATTCAAGTATAGCCAAGGGCCTAAATGATATGGGGTCAAAGTGCAAATATGTGAAACTTCGAGTTAAAGTGTAATTTTTAAAAACTTGTAACGGGGTCGCCAGAGAAACGAATCAGACTAACTAGCGATTACGGGTCATGATGGGGTTCGAAAATTAAGGCACAAGTGGCATGAAAGGTGGAAGAAAGTGATTGGCCTAGGATGTCTATAAATAAGACAAAGGTTTAACCCAAAGCATTCCATTAGGATTTGGGTTAAATTTAGGCCAATTTAAGGGGATAAGAGGTGAGGGATAGGTTCTTGAGAGTGTGGGGAAATTCTGGAAAAAAACAAAAAAAAGAGTGAAATCGGTGAAGAAATAAGGGAGAAACAGGCATCACCAAAAAAATTTAATTTTTTCTCAAAATCTGGGCAAAAGATGGCAAGTAACGATAAGAAACCAACAATCTTGGCTTATAATCAGGTAGAGGGGAAAGAGAAAAAGGTGTAGCTTCAAATGGGGAGTGAATCGGAGCTGAAACGAGGGAGAAAAGGCCGAAAAATTGAGAAGCAGTTCAGTCCATGTTTGCTGGAGCTAGAAAAGACAGCCAACGCGTGGGCTTCCTCCTTGAGGGGTCTGTGAGGACCTTTTTCCCGATAATTTTTAAAAAAATATATAATAAATTAGATAGAATATGTTTATGTAAAAATATTTGGTGTTTGTTTTATGGAAACTCATGTTTACTGCAGAAAACCCAAAACCTACAAGTGTGAACAGTACTCCTAAAGGTAAAACAACAATGTGAGTGGTTCCTGCATATGACTTTCTTCATCCTGACCATTTGTAGTTTCATTTCTTGTGGTTTGTGGCTTACATATCATGTGTTTCCTTGGCAAAGCATGTTATTTCCATTTATCATGCATTACAGTGTTGTGGCTAATTGATGTAGGTCATCATGTGTGATCGGGGAGCGATGATAGCATGCATATTTATGCTATATTTTGGCATTTCACCTCAGTCTTATTACGCCATTTGAAGTAATTTTTGCTGATCTTTCATGATTTCTATTTTATTATACTTCAAATCGTCCTTACACTATTGTCTATCTTACTTCTATGGATCCAAGCTTGCTTAGCTTTAGGGAATATTGGATGGGCTAGAGAAATAGCTGGAAAAGACTTAAAGTGGCTCATTTCGGACTTCATGAGGGTAGCCCGGCCTTGGGCAATTGTGGGACTCATCTAAAGGAGCTTGGGCTCACTTTCAAGGAGCAGATTTGGGCTGCTCGATTTTGCTGTTTTGGGCTCACTTATCTCTCTTCTGTTTCTTCTCTTTTCTGTTGGACTAGGCCCAACCCTAGCCTTCCTAGCTCTTCCTTTCTTAGCCATGTATTTAAGGCCTCTTAGCACTTATTTCCAGGAGGAGGGAGAGGAAAAAAAAAAAAAGAGGAGATTCTGGCCGTTTTTCTTGTTGTTAGCATTTTTCTGTTTTTTTCATTTTGTCTCCATTTTGTCTCCATTTTGTCTTCCTTGCTGTAATGAAAGGTTAGAGCTACTGTAACTGGTTGTGTATCTTGAACTCGTGTGGAATCTGAGTCCCGGATGAGCTGCAAAAACCTGGTTTGTTTGTTTTAATCTTATTCATTTCCATTTGGTTTAGTTTGAGCAGATTTTCGAATGCATGGAGTTCATGGCAGGTTTGTGTGAATTTGCATGGATTCATTTTCTGTTAAATGCTTAAGAGAACAGAGTGTTGTAGCCGGTTGGTATAACATCTCAGAAATGAATATAATGTGCTTGAATGGTTGTTCTTGCATAGCTCCGTATTGGTTGAATAGAGAGTGAATGGTTGCATTCTGTTTATAAGAGATTTCTGTATTCATTTTGTTGGTCCAATCATTCTAATCCTTGGACGGTTGTTGGGGATGCTTTAAGTTTGATATCCGGAGATTAAAACATCTAACAAGCCAAGATTTATAGGTTGGACGAGGAAGATTTCACAGAGGGGACAAATACACAGCTGGTTGCATTTCATTTACTGATTTTCATCTATCCTTGTCTTTCTGTTTTGTTACTTAGTTTTCTGTCAAACCCTCCCTAAACAAATTGTTGTTTATATTGGTTCTCCTTGTTGGTAGAAGAAAGTGAGGCTCCTTGTGAGAGACGACCTAGGGTGCACTTTGCTGCAAACTAGAGAAGAGATACATAGATATCTAATTCTGGAGTGGTTCGACAGCCGCTGGCCAAGCGATCATGTCCCATTTGCAGTGGGGCTGGGATTTTGGACATGATGACCAGCGGGGATGATTGCAACATCCTAGTATGGCTACCACAAGGGGGGATTTCATACTACAAGTTGCATTTGCACGCACAAACTTTTATTCTGAATCACTCACTAAGATGTTTCATATCTTACATCGGCATATTCAAACGTGCTAGGTACCCCATAGACAAGTAATGGAAAAGGCAAACAGGTGGCCAAAGTTTAGTTGGATTTTTCTAATATTGTTGTTGTGTATTCATTTCGGGCTTTGTATATGTATATATATCTTAAGCGTTGTACGCTGTTTTATAACAAGAGCCTTTGTAAAGCTTAGGTCTATCTTTGTTTCCTTAATTTTTTAGGGTTGTGTGTCATTCTTGTGTTTAGCCTAAAGTATTTAGAGGCAATCCTAGCTATTTAGCTTTTCAGGTTTGATCTTTGATTTTCGTTAATAAGGATTTCCCTAATGCCTTGTGTAATATTAGCCTACTTTTGGCAACGTTGCAATGTTTATAAACGGGGCATTACAGTTGGTATCAGAGCTAGAATATATAGCCTTAAGTTGAGTATTGATTTGACTAATTTTGAGGATATTTTGGTCTGTGACAAGAATGGATCAAAACATAGTAGAAAATCAACATCAGCATGCCATTATAGGATGGTGAACGACACTCCTAGAAGAACGGTACATGCACCCGTGGGATGCATTAGGAAACTTTTTGGTGTTATTGCCAAAAATACAACAATTAAATTTTATGATGTGGGACCCACTCAAGCTCGGTGTCGGGGGAAATAAGGTTACCGTAAGTAAAGTTGTCGCAAGGGAGTTTGCCACAAGGATGCTTATCTCAAGGGGGTTCGCCACAAGGCTCTCACCGCAAGGATCTCGCCACAAGGATGCTTGCCTCAAAGATCTCACCTAGAGGACTTCGCCACAAGGCTATCGCCGCAAGAATCTAACCATAAAGATCTCTCCACAAGGACTTCGCTTCAAGGATCTTGCCACAAGGACCTCATCGTAAGGATCTTGACACAAGGCTCTCGCTGCAAGGATCTCGTCACAAGGACCTTGCCACAAGGATCTTGCCACAAGGATCTCACCACAAGGACCTCGCCACAAGGACTTCGCCATAAGGATCTCACCACAAGGATCTAACCATAAGGATCTCTCCACAAGGACTTTGCTTCAAGGATCTTGCCACAAGGCTCTCACCACAAGGATCTCGCCACAAGGACCTAGCCACAAGGATCTTGCCACAAGGATCTTGCCACAAGGACCTCACCACAAGGACTTCACCACAAGGATATCACCACAAGGATCTCGCCACAAGGACTTTGCCATAAGGCTCTCGCCGTAAGGACCTCACCACAAGGATATTACCCTGTTGATACTCCAGAATGGGTTAGAAGGCTTGCAGGAATCGTCGCCCGCGACGACCCTCCGATGCCTAAGTCAGTACCGGATGAAGATAATTATTCACGAAAGTAGTAAAAATGTAGTCAATGTGTCAAAATTTTATCGAATTCAGAAGCCCCTTTCAATGTCCTATAGCTGGTATTTATAGGGCGCGCTTCTCAAGGATTCCTGGTGTTAACACATGTCACTTGATGAGTGAGGAGTCTTGGTCTGAACGAGAAGAGACTCTTATCGCAAGCCTCTTTGTTGCGAGGCTCCTATGGCCGCAAGCCTGCTGGCCACGAGGCTCCCTTGTCACAACTCTCCTTGTCGTAAGCTCACCAAGAGCCTCCTTGTCGCGAGGCTCCCTTGGCCACAACTCCTCTTGCCACAAGCTCACCGCAAGCCTCCTTGCCACAAGTCTCCCTTGGCTGCAAGCCCTACTGCGAGGTTCCCATAGCCGCAACTCCTCTTGCTGCAAGCTCCCTGCAAGCCTCCTTACTGCGAGGCTCCCTTGGCTGTAAGCCCTGTCGCGAGGTTCCCATGGCCGCAAGCCTTCTTACCACAACTCCTCTTACTGCAAGCCTCCTTGTCGCAAGACTTCGGCCTCAATTCTACATGCCACGAGGCTTTCTTTTCTGCCTGCCAATCATTTCCACGAGGCCAGGTTGTCGTGAGGCCTTTTATACCGCAAGCCATTACTGCGAGCCCTATCGTTGCTATGAGCCCTGGCCTTGTCGCGAGCCACCACTTTGCCACATAGGAGCTCAATGTCGTGACGATCTGTCTTCAGGCACACTTTTGCAAAGTCTTGTCCACCCCACATGATGGTTCACTACAGTGTAAATCTTCAAATAACATATTTGATTTCCTTATTGAAGTTAGGATGGCAGGACATTGGAAATTAACTTCATGCCCATTAACCTTATGATGATCTTATAACTTTTATCATCCACCTACACGAGGTCGAAGCAAATTTGGACCCAGGAGACATACCTCCGGGCAGGGTAGGACTCGAGGAACGAGCCCTTACGCCCCGCCAAGATCCGAAACTGAAGAAGAAGAATTTTGATTTCGTGAGAATGAAGACTATATACATACATGTTCAAATAGTAAAGTGGGATGTTTGTTATATACATGTACCTATGAGTATAAATAGGTAAGATAGTGATATGAGATGTGATACATATCCAGTGATACTAACTTTTGGGTTCCTTGATGGTAAGATAGGTCATATGGAAATCTTGAAAGATATAGATGATTGTTAGCAAATCTGACAAGAAATTAGAATGAGGTTTGGTATAAGTAAATATTTTTAGTTATATCGTGAACCCTTAACAAAAACCTTGATTTTGGAGGCAATACCAACCTGACAGTCATACAAGGTACATTGATTTTCCTTAGTACACCAGTGCAAGTGTTATTCGACCCGGGGTCTACTCATTCATTTATATCACATGCATTAGCACATGGTCTAGTATTAGAATTGAGAGAGTAAGATTACCCAATAATAGTGGTTACCCTTTTAGGGAAAACAAGCGAAAAACTTGCACATATTACAAGGATAGGGAAATTCATATTTGGAGATAGTGAATTTACAATTGAGCCTATATCACTAGAAATTCAGAATTTTGACATAATTCTAGGAATGGATTTCTTGTCCAAATATTATGCCAGGATTGATTGTCAATTAAGAGTAGTAGATGATGTTGCACCTTTTTTTATATTAGTTTTGATGATGAAAAACATCTATTAGCTTAATCCCGAAATCATGAGTCAAGGTTATGATTTTCAACATATATCAATTTCAATATCAAGTATTATTTTATTCAAATGAAAACCAAGTTAAGTTCATTCTTACACATATAGAGATTTGCAAAAACAAGTATTATGATTTAAAAGAATCTCCTAAAGTGTTTTTCAAAATTAGCCTTGAAATCGTTGGTCAACATAAAGCTAAAATTGTTCTAAGGCAAAAGACCAACTAGAACATGTTTTTGAAAATGCTTTCTCTTTAGAAAACTGTCTCCCAGTATTTTGATATCTAATATCCATTAGTATTAAATGATTTTTAATGAATTTTTCATTAAATAGAAAGTATATATTTTGGAGGTTGTAATATTGTTAAATCTTGAGTTTGTATTAAAACAAAAATTCTACTTTCTTATTGTTATGGATTTTGATTTTTTGAATATTTTTATTGAATCAAAATAGGGGGTACTTTCTTATTTACATTTATATATTAAAGTAAATGGACATTTACTTAAACTAAAGAAATATAAATAAGTTGTGATGTATACATGCTATGGATTGTGCTTTCAAGTTTGAATTTGAATGTGAGTGCTTTTAATTAATCATAGTGGGAAATAGATTATGTCTCCCACTCATTGTTGTCTCTAAGTGCAAGTCCAACTGGAAATACTGTGTGTTTCGAAACATGAGGAGTATGTTTTGAAATCTAAGTGTAAAATTGTGATGTTTCGAAACCTGTATGTTATGTTTCGAAACCTACTTTTTTGTCTTATCTCTAACGGCTATAAAACAACTAGATTTCTATCTCTTGATATAAATAGCAGGTGTTTGAAGACAAGAATAAGATAGAACAAAAAAGCGCACACTAGAGGCACATACACAAGCACAAGTTGGAGATCAAAACGTTTGTTCAAGCTTTCAAAGAAGATCTTCTACAAATCCTAATCTTGTGCATTGCAAAGTATGAAAGCAGAAGCAAGTGCAAACAAGTCTCATTACTTCAACTCTCCTCACCTCAAGCTAAGAGGTTTGTCTAGCCATTGGTAAGATATTCATTGCTACAAATTCATTAGGCTGTAAAAATAAGTTTTATTTATCTTGTTGATTGTTGTAAGGTTTGAGTTAAGCCTAAAACTCATTGTGGAAAAGGTTTGAGTTGAGCCTAAAACTCACTTGTTGTAAGGTTTGAGTTAAGCCCGTAAAAACTCACTTGGTGAAAGATTTGAGTTAAGCCATAAAAACTCATTGTACAAGATTTTGGCGTGAACTATGGAAAACCCTTGTTGTGGTTGATCACTAGTAAAAGTGATTGGTATTGAAAAATCCTTCGAGTGAGTAAGCTTGAAGGTAGTGGACTAGGTGGGGTGTCGAACCACTATATATCTTGTGTGCACCAATTTATTATTTTGCTTGCTTGTTATTCATTGCTCAAGTTTTCAAAAGCTAAAACAAGTTTTCTTTGAAGCATAAGAATCGTCATCAAAGTCTAAAACATATTTTCCTTAAGCATAAGCATTTTTTATATACATAAGTATCTATCTTTGATCTCAAACACCTTTGGTATACTCTTACTTATATAAATCATCTTTGCCAAATATCATTATTTTGAAATACAAGCTAAAAGATTTCAAATATAGCAAAACAAAAAGTATATTTCGAAACACACATTCTATATTTCGAAACAAGCCATAATAGTAAGGTATATTTTGAAACATATATAGTAGGTTTCGAAACTTGCAAAACAGAAAGGTTTATTTCGAAACATATATCCTATATTTTGAAACATAGTATTCTTCCATCAACCATTGTTTTAATTATCGAAAAATTTATATGAATCCCAATTCACCCCCTTTTGGGATATATTTTCCATCATTAGAACCAACAGTAGAGTTGTAAGATGACTATGGGACTTAGGAAAGGTTTCAAGGTCAAAACGGCGTTAGAAGGACCAAATAAAATAACGACCCCCAAAGCTATTAAGATGTTAGAGAAAAGGGCCTAGGGATATTTAGCACGTGTACAAATAGAGAACAAAAGGGGATAAACTACACTAGTGGTTAACTAATCTGCCTCTGTCCAATCTTCAATAATATCAAATATTCAGGACTGATCAATAAAGGGAGTGACAACGGGCTCTAACCTTAATCTTGAAGGTGAAGTGGTTCAAATACTTATGCTATATGGGGATTCATACTGTAATACCCCATACATATAGTGTTAAGTAAGTTTAAGGAACTGAAAATCAGTTTGAGAATTTAGTTAAGTAATTTTTGAATCAATGGAAAGGAGTGCCCTGGACCTTAGATGTCAAAGAAAAATGATATAGTATTGATAAGCATTTCGAGACACAATTTTAGGTGTCGAAAGAAATTGGATCTGGAACGATTTTCGGTACAACTAATTTCAAGCCTTAAGAATCTAATGATCATAAAGAATGTAATACTCGAGATTTTTAGATTTAAATATTTTAGGAAATAGGACATTTCAAGGGATTATGAAAGTCTAGAGATAAAAATTCAATTTATGAGCCAGGGACAAAAATCGTAAATATTGAAGTTCGGGTGAAAGTGTAATTTACCTAAAACCTTGGGTATTAGCCTAATAAATCCTTTCTCTAGGGGCATAAATGCAATTAAAAAATGGCCCAGGGACCAAGTTGCAAAGGGTCTAAGTATAATTATCTAAAAAATTTGGGCTAAAGTGTAATTCTTGAAACCTTTTCCTAGGGCATGGAGATTTAGGAAAAGCCTCATGACGACCTTAGACATGATGACTTTAGAGATAAGAATGAAGGCTCATGATAACTTTAGAGATAAGAAAAACCCTCATGATAACTTTAGAGATAAGATAAAGACTCATGATAACTTTAAAGATAATGATAAAGCCTCATGATGACTTTAGAGATAAGATAAATTCTTATGATGACTTTAGAGATAAGATAAAGCCTCCTGATAACTTTAGAGATAAGGATGAATCCTCATGATGACTTTAAGGATAGGATTTGGATAAGATTTGAGAAGATTTGAAATGATGGCAAAAAATCTTAGAAGATTTAGAATGGTTGCAGAAGATCTTAAAGGATTTGGAATAATTGGAAAAGATCTTAGAAGATTTGGAATGATTGGAGAAGATCTTAGAAGATTTGGAATGATTATAGAAAATCTTAGAAGATTTAGAATGATTGCAGAAGATCTTAGAAGATTTGGAATGATTGGCGAAGATTTTAGAAAATTTGAATTGATTAAGGAATATTATAATATAATATATCTTACTTGGTGGCCAAGTTTGAAGGCCTATAAATAGGAGGCACCATTTGGAGAAGTTGGGGGAAGAAATGGAGAAATAAGAGATTGAATGTTGAATTCCTTGAATATATACGATGGCCAGTGTACATTGAGACTATGGTTTGAGAATCGTTAGAAGCCTAGTACAAGAATCAAGGTGGGGCACAAAATTTGAGGTATTCTGAGTTTTGTTCAAGGTGAGTAGTTATATCCTAAAACTTGGTTTTGTTTCTACCTAAACTTGATTTGATTACATGTAAAAGGGGTTTTGTTTCATGTGAATGGTTTAACTTGTGATGGTTGTTTTCATGAGGGAGGTTCGTCTCTAAATGTTTTATGCAAGTGCATTGAATTTTGTGCGATAAATTATGTACATGAAATTTTGTTTTAAAAGATACATCGAATCATGGTATATGGCATTAGCATGTTTTTGTGTTTGTCCATGTGGGATGTTAACATGGGATGTGGAATGTCAACTTGTGATGTGGCACTTGAGTGATAGCACTAGGGAAGCATGCCAAGAATTAATGCCCACTTGTGACGGGGGCTAAGAGTGAACACCACCCATGCGAGTCAACAAGTGGCGGGGGTGAGAGTGTACACCACCCCGGATCGACTTGAGTGGCGAGGCAACGAGTGGACACCACCCCGAGGCCTTTAAGCGATAGCATTGTTTTCGAGGTGGACGTGGATTCCTAGGGATAGTGTTGATCATCATGTGGCTAGGATTTGTGTTGACGTGGTTCGGAATGCTTCTGAGTGGGAACATAATGATGATGGGGTGATTCCCGGGTTTATGCATTGATGTTGCCCCTCTTAAGCTAGGACGGTGTTATACCAATGTGTCGATGTGGTTGTGTTGCCTTTAAAGAGATTGCATTTTCCCCGGTTGGGGTTAAGTGTTGTGTGGGATTCTCTTGGGCTAGGACATGTTAGGGGATATGTCAATTTTGTTTCGTGTCTTGCATACATTCATGAAAATAGTTTGAACTCTCACTTAGATGATTCAACATCTAATTTAGACTATGTGCCTAGAATATTCAAACGTTCCAGGTGAAAGTAGTGGCGCCAAGGGGAATGAGGTTATCGAGATGTGGTTGTTATTTACATAGGTGATCTTTAGCATGTTTTCGTTTTTATGGTTAAGAAATGTGTACCTATGTATTACATTTTAATGATGTCATGTTAAGCGATGATACGATTCCAATATTATGAATAAAGGAATTACAGTTATGTATCATTTGAGGTTTCGATCTAGCTTCTGCATTTATGATGATTTACCTGTCTTAGTTTATTCATTATTAAGTTTGATATACTGAGAAGGTGTATCGAGATTGTCGGAGAACGATTTATGTGTTAAGTTTATGACAGAAAAAAATATGTATCCCCAAAATCTTACGTTATCTAACGCCTTGGAAAAATAGGGTGTTACACATACCCTTACCCTGAAATCATATGAAATACCAATATGTCGAATTGTAGAGCCTGATTCCATAAAAATGTTGGGGACGTACAAATATGGGTATAACAATAGGGTCACATTACCTATGTGTGACTAAGGGTGTAGGGTACAAGCTACTGGTTGCCAATCGTTGAGTCGTAGTAGTCGATGGTTGGATGTATGGGTGCTAGCTATCGGCTGTTATAACTATCGATCGTTGAGTCATGGTAGTCGATCATTGGATGTATGGGCGCCAGCTATCGACCGTTGTGACTAACCATAGATGAGCTGGGAAAGCTAGTACTAATGGTTACCCATCTCTGATATTGTGCATGATACATGAGCATACATGAAAAGGGTTTTTGAAATGCATGAAATAGTTTTAGAAGACATGGGGTATATGATGTGCGCAGCGAACAAGATCCATGAGGATATATCCTACAGCCTTTATGAATTTGATGAGTAGGGTGTTCAAACCATATTTGGATTAATTTATGATTATATTTATGGCTTATTTTCTAATTTACTCAGCTAATAAGAAAAGAACATGAGCAACACCTGAGGATTGTTTTAAGGGCACTACAAGAATACCAACCTTACACCAAGTTTTCAAAATGCGAATTTTGGCTAACTGGGGTAACTTTTCTAGGTTATGTTATATCGAAAAATAAGTTAGCTGTAAGTCCTTCGAAGGTCGAGGCAATAAAAAATTGAAAGTAGCCTAAAACAATAATTGAGGTATGAAGTTTTATGGGTTTAGTAGGTTATTATAGAAAATGTTGGAAAATTTTCTAACATTGCTTTGTTGTTTACTCGATTAATGCAAAAATGAGCCAAGTTTGATAAGGCATTATAACTTTAATGAATTGAAGAGAAAATTAACCTTTGCTCATATTTTAGCACTATCTTGTGGAACAAGAGAATTCACAGTCTGTACCGATGTTTCCAAAATTGGGCTAGGGCGTGTCCTCATGAAAATGGAAGGATGATATCATATGGGTCTTGACAGTCAAAAATTGTGAGTATCATTATACCACCTATGATTTGGAATTTGCAACAATTGTGTTTTCCTTAAAAACAAAAACAAAAAAAAACATTGGCAGCATTGTTTATATGGGAGAAATTCGAGCTCTTCACGTATCATAGAAGCTTGAGGTACTTATTCTCTCAAGGGATTTGAGTATGGGGAAATGACAGTAAATGGAGTTTTTGAAGGATTGCGATTGTACGATCCAGTACCATCTCAGAAGGGCCAATGTGATAGCTGATGAGTTAAGTAGGGAGAGCCTGCTCGAGTAAGGATTGGTGAAGGCGTTTAGCCAGTTGACAATGGAGGTGATTCCTAAGGGAACATCTGTTTAGGTCACTAGCCTGACAATTCATTCTCGTCTGATGAACAGATCTGGCAAGCTACTCTAGAAGACTCGAGGTTGAGGTCATGGGTTAACAATCGGGGATAAGTCAAAACCCTGACTTCAGTTTTTCAGATAAAATACTTCAATTTCTAAATTGAATTTATGTGCTTGGAGCCAAGGAATTAAGGCAAACCATACTGAACTAGGCACATTGAGCCAAAAATACCATTCACCCTAGTACTACCAAATGTATAAGGGTTTGAGGAATGAGAAAATACCCCTTGAAAATGGTGTTTTGAAGACATTATGATTTTGAGGAATTTACTTGGGAAAGTGAGGAAGAAACGCACAAGAAATATCCACACCTTTTCGACTGTACCGAAGTCATAAAATTTCGAGGACAAATTTTTTTTTGAAAGGGGGTTGAGTGTAATATCAGATATTTTTGTAAAATTCATATATTTGAGGAAATAGGATATTTTATAGAATTAATAAACTTGAGGAATAGGATATGTCTAAGGGATCATGGAAGTTTAGGCGCAAAAGTGTAATTCTTCAAAGTTCTAAGGTAAAAGTGCAATTTTTGGGAAAGTTTGAGGGACAATTGTAACATACAAAATAAATTAGGAAATGATGCAAGGGACATCTTCCTAGGGGCATTTTGGAGATTCAATGATAGCTAAGGGCCTAAATGATATGGGGTCAAAGTGAAAATATGTGAAACTTTAGGCCAAAGTGTAATTTTTAAAAACTCGCAACGGGGTTGCCAGAGAAACGAACTGAACTAATTAGCCGTTATGGGTAACGATGAGGTTCACAAATCGAGGCACAAGTGACATGAAAAGTGGAAACAAGTGATTGGCCCAAGATGTCTATAAATAGGACAAATGTTTAACCCAAAGCATTCCATTGGGATTTGGGCTAAATTTAGGCCAAATTGAGGGGATAAGAAGTGAGGTATAGGTTCTTGAGAGCGTAGGGAAAATTCTAGGAAAAAGAAATAGTGAAATCGGTGAAGAAATGGGTCTCGTCAAAAAATTTAAAACTTCGCCAAAATCTGGGCAAAAGTTGCTAGGGTAACAACCAGAAACGAGCGATCTTAGCCTATAGTCGAGTTGAGGGGAAAGAAATGAAGGGGTAGGTTCGAACGGGGAGCGAATCAGAGCTAAAACGAGGGAAAAAAAGCTAAAAAACCAAGAAGCAATTCAGTCTGAGTTTGCCGGAGTTAGAAAAGATAGCCAACATGTGCAGCACATGCGCTAGTTTTGCCTGCGCGTGCAGGCGCATAGACTCCCTTCCCAAGGCACATGTGAAGACCTTTTTCCTTGTACTTTTTCAAAAAAAATACAATAAATTAAATAGAATATGTTTATGTAGAAATATTAGGTGTTTGTTTTACGAAAACTCATGTTTACTGCAGAAAACCCAAAACCGACAAGTGTCAACAGTACTCCTAAAGGTAAAACAACAAGGTGAGTGGTTCCTGCATATGACTTGCTTCATCCCTACCATTTGTAGTTTATTAGTGTGGTTTGTGGTTTGCGTATCTTGTGTTTCCTTAACAAAGCATATTATTTCCACTTACCATGCACTACGACGTTGTGGCTAGTTGATGCAAGTCATCGTGTGTGATCGGGGAGCAATCATGTCCTGTTTATGGTAGGGCCAAGAGTTTGGACATGATGACTAGCAAGGATGATTACAACATCCTGGCATGGCTACCACAGAGGGAGATTTCATACTGCATGTTGCATTTGCACACACGAACTTTTATTCTAAATCACTCACTAAGATGTTTCATATTTTATATCGGCATATTCAAACGTATCAGGTGAGTGCTACGCTACCCTACACATTTATTCATCAAAACTATAGCCAAATTCATCAAACGTCAATCCTCTTATTAAAGCAAGTGTAAGGCAATTATACTCGCCAATGTGCGAGTGTGCGTATAGTACAATTTTAAATTTGTATTTCAGTGAGTCTGAGTCAGTTCACAGGGAGATTATTTTGGATGAAAAGAAAAATCATAGAATATTTGATTTTAGGAGGTGATTAAGATGATCTAAAAGTAAGAATTGAAACTAAACTAACATTGAATTTAAGCAGCTTGGGTTAAGACAATTTTAGTGTCAAAACCAATTAATTCCTGATTAATAGAAAAGATCAATAATATTCATCTGAATTAAGTTTTGCAGATTTGTCAGTAATTTTAGTTCAAGATAATGATAATTCTTGTTTAAGCAATCTCCATACATAGCATGAAAATTCTAAGTTAAGCAATTACCATAAATTGAATTATATTCCACAGATAGAATTTATAGATACAAATTAGTCATTTGGGCTTAGGTATGAAAACATTTCTAGGTCTAGCAATCTCCATACGTGACATGGAAATTCTAAGTTAGGCTTATGCTTCAATCCAAATTAAATCAAATTAATATTATACATTTGAAGTGCAGCTTTCTTTGAGAATCATTAGCGTTGGACACTGTCATTACCTTAACCCAAGATTAGATTTAGCTACTTATCTTCATTTGAAAATAAATTGGCAAGAATTTAAATGACTGGAATTAAAATTGTATAAATTAAAAGACAGTATTTAAAAGACAATATTTAACTGACCATATAGGTGGTGGATAATAAAGAGACAGTAATTGAAAGACAATATTTAACCGACCATATAGGCTATGGATAATAAAGAGACAGTAATTGAAAGATAATATTTAACTGACCATATAGGCGGTAGATAATAAAAATAACAAAAAGAATAAGATAACACAACTATATGGAAACTAAAATTTGAAGAATTAAGAGATAAATTCTATGAACACAACTATATGGAAACTAAATTTGAAGATTTGAGAGAGAAATTCTAAGAACACAACTATACTTTCATTATAGGAAAATTTGATGGTTACAAGTGCAACTAAGTGAGCTATTTATAGCCCACAAGATGCAATGGAGACCACACAATTATCTAATTTAATATTATAAAATATCTAATTTAATAATACAAAATATCTAATTTAATAATAAAAATATCTAATTTAAAAATACAAAGATAAACAAAATATCTAAGAAACTTCCACAACTTGGGCCTTTACTTTTGGGCTTGGGCCTTCCTTGTTTTGGGTTTGGGCCTTCCTCGGCTTGGGCCTTCTTTGTGTTAGCATGCAATCAATATATTATATTTATTTTTTATTTTATATATTTTATATATATATTAATATTTTTAAATCTGCACACAATCACAAAATGCATAATAATATTCAATTTAAACTAATTTTAAGATCAAAATAAGAGTGAAATTATAACAAAATTTTACAAAATTGACCACTAATCACACCCCCCAACTTAAACATTGCTAGTCCCATAGTAATTAGACTTTACACTGGCCAAAATTTAATAATCGTATGAATATAAAAATTTCAAATTCGAAACCGAAATGCATATAAGAGAAGAAGTTATTTGTTATATAGTCGAATATTCTAAATCAGATTTCGGTCAAAGGTCATACAATCTTAGGAACGACAATCAGGGTGACTAAGACACAAACTTATTCCCTCGAACTTTCAACTTCAAATCTTACTATGGATTTCCTCTAGTGTACACACAAGGGGTGCACTGTTATAAGAGTAAATGCAAAATAAGTTCAAACTCGATGTCATCCCAAATACAAAGAACGTATTTTCATGAAAAAACAAGAAAATTGACATAGCTTCATGACTGAAATAATGCTCTAGATGAATAACTTCTTAATTTAAACAGAATTCCTTACTCCAAACTCGAATCCTGAGATCACATGATTTATAACATCAACAGGGATCAGACCAAGTTGTAATGGGGCTATGAGGTTAATACGGGTTGTCAAAGAAAATGGTAAAGTGTGCAAAAGATGTGTTAGAATTTTTTTCTCTTTTTTTTTTTTTTTTGACACTAATATCAAACTGGACATATTGTTTTCTTCAGCATTTATTTTAAAACACTTGTGCTAAATAGCTAAGAGAACTTCTTTTTTTTTTTTCTTTTTTGCTCTTTTTTTTATATGAAAATATCAAGATAGACCGATTCCAAAAAACACACCAGGTTTAGACAAACTTCGTGTGGTTATGGTTTATATGAGTGTAAGAAAGGAAATTGTGTTTAAAAATGGCTCAAGTGGGCTAGCAATGGAGATTAATATAAAGAAAGAAAAAGGGTAATAGGCCCAAATTGCAAAAAATGATCCTCTTATCATGTTTCTACAAAATGATGTTACTCAATCAACTATTTTTGAGTTTGAAACCAGCCAAATTCATCTTCTATCATTCTAGACATCCAAAGCAAATTGATGTTTTGAAGCTATTAAAAAGATGAGATAAACAATAAAACACATTTAGAGTAAGTATTATTTCACTCAGAATCAACGGTTATTAGGTTCAAACACTCACTTGGTTAATAGTCTCCACTTCTATTGAGGGATCATGTTGTGTGCTAATTAACTAAAAACCATTGCCTTTGACTTTATGATCGATAAACCAATTTCTAATTATTGAACACCCGATGCATGCAAATCACTTACTCTAATCCCGTACATCTACGTTTTAAAATAAGAAATTAATGCATTCATGATTCATACTGCAGATTCAACTAGCTATCAGTATGTAACTCTAAAGCTTTAGGGATAACATTATTTAAAGCACACATAATTTTTTTAATTTTTAATAGGAGGAGATAAAAATAAACAATTCACACAAAACTACAAGCATGCAATTACAAATTCACAGTTAAACATGGATCAGATAATTCATAAATATACCTTACTCCCCCCAACTTGAATTACAGTAATAAAATAAGGTTGTTAGGAATACCTGTAACTCCACAAGTCTGTAAGTTTACTGTGAACTGCTAAATCTTCAACAAACAAGTGAGAATACCCTATATGGTGGATGCGAAAATGAGAATCTTTCTTACCGAAAGAGAAATGAACTTTTGTTCCATAGCCTGATCAAGAAAAAATAGCAACCCATCAAAAAAATGGTTAACATTTAAAAGTCCAATGGGTTTGGTATGGAGATTTATCTTGGTCCAAAAGATTATACAAAAGATTTCTTCAAATATACCAAAACCTCTTGGTAAAGCAATAAAGGCGTCTGACTGACAAATCTTACAGGCCATGCGCTCAGACACAGAAGTCGATGTTATAAGTTGACCGCGTGTAATCCCAGAAATGTGTGGATCATCCAAAGGGATTGGTATTACACTTACCACATATGATTTTCCAAGATGTGTAGCTTGTGAAACACATCCATTCAATCCACAACTTCCCCCTCCATATACCAAATTAATTTTTTTCTCTCCCAATTGTAGGTTAAATTCGCTTGCTGCAAGTGTGTAACAAATATCACTCCCAAGTTGAAAGCCACATAGTACACATATGGTATTTATTCGACAAACTAGCTAGCCTTCCATTCATGTTAGTTCTTTATGTATGCCCTAAAAGTAGAACTGGTTAAAGAGGTTTGGCGATTAAAAGTAGCTACACAACAAATCAAGAAATAAACACAAACAAAAATCATGCGTATATGGTTCACATCTGTAACACCCCAAATTTTTCGGGCATGTTATAACTTAGGATTTTGGGAATATAAAAATTTTTCATACCACAATCGCTGCCATACATCACACAAATTCCCAAAAACCCTAATTTTCACCTTCTTAGCTTAAAAAGCCCAATATTAAATAGCTAAGACAGGCGTTAAAATTTCAAATGCGGAAGCTAGATCGAACTTGATATGGTTCACAACCATAATGCTTTATTTATCATACATAAAATCGTTCAAGACGTCTACAAAATATATTACATGGACATCATCTCTACCAAGTGATAACTAAACATCTTAAACATATCCAAAATTACATAGGTTCGCACAAAAATATGTTAATCATGCTACAGGCAGTAATTTAAGCTAATTCTTCAGCTACCTCCTTTCCCTTAAAGCCATTCGTCGAACCTGGAACGTTTGAATATTCCAGGAACATAGTCCAATTAGAAGATGAATCTTCTAGTGAGAAACTCAAAAAACAGTTTATATCGATGCATGATCAGGTATAAAATGTATGAGAAGACAAGGAGAATTACTCCGAAGTGCCTCATGAACACATTAGCCTCCTCCAATGAGAGCTTTCTCAATGGCGTACGCATAGCGCCTCTCGGGAGGTCCCTAACCATGTCACTTCAGCTCGACCTCATAGCACTCATGCAAGCACCACATCCGTTGTTCCTTAGGCTCACGATCTTCCCCACGAGAGCTTTCTCGATGGCGCATGCATAGCACCTCTCGGGGGATATCGACTTTTGCCCTTAGCCAACAACAAATAGGTACAATAGTATGGCCACACGAATTTTATAAATGCAACAGTGAAAAAGCCAACAACATATATTTTCCAGAAAAATATATTTCATATATACAACATGATTTCATGTAAGAGAATAACAAGAGTCTACGTACAAGAACTTCACAAAATATGTCTCATGCAATAGAAGTCTCTTATAAGAGAATAAAAAATAGGATTTGGAGTGTAGGAGTCTCACCTTGTTAGTTTATCTCTTGGACAGTATAATTTCATAGCAAACAGCTTAGGTTTCTATAGAAAACATATGTTTCGGTAAACCTAATCTCAAATATTTTTACATAGGGTTGAAGTATACTAAAGTAGGGGCATAACTGGAAAATTTCAAGAAAAATTGATCTCTCACGCGCCCTCGGAAGGTGGCTCACGCGCCTTCACACGCAACCACTTTCGGCGCGTGTATCTCATGCACTACTACCAGATTTCGAACAACATTGCGTCGTTTTCGTATTTCGGCCATATCTCCCTCGTTTTAACTCTGATTCGACCCTCGTTTGAACCTACATGATCATCTCTTCCCCCTCTACAGGATTATCAAAAAAAAAATTGAACTTACCTAGCTTTTTTTCTGACTAATTTTAGCAAACTCCGGCGAAGGCTCGTAACTCCGACGAGGCTCATTCTCCCCGACTTCTCTTTCGATTTCTTCCCGCCTTCTTGCCGAACTTCCTCCTCTCTCTCTAGAACAAGCTCCTCCTCTTAGAGTGCCTCAATTCTCAAACTTGCTTGGAATGATTTGAGAACAACTCATGGTGCCTATTTATAGATTTCTTAAACCAATCACATTATGCCACTTGTCACAATCTAAGCCATGAACTCCAAAGACTCAAAGCCATAATTGAGTGGCTTTTGAAATCTAAAACTAGAATGAATTGAACTTTTGAAATCCAAGTTAATACCCCAAACTTCTTCCAAATGACATTTTGGCCCTTATTTCAAGTCCTCAACTTTAATATTTTACCCCTTGAGCTTATAATTCCATCCTTATTTTATTTAGATAATTCTCTAATTACCATTACACCCTCAAACATCAAATTTATTGAGATACTTAAGATCTTAAAATTACTCGATATGTACGATTTTCGGGAAGCCCTTACCATCATTCGGTCTTTTTAGACTACAACTTAACTTAACCGAAAATCGTTTCTTATTTTATTTCTTTTAGTGCCATAAATCTCACCTCGAGATGCTCGTCAAAAATATACCTTTGTCCTTAGGTATCTAAGCTCCAGGGCACTCCCTGCGATCGATTCGGTCACTTGTTGCCATTTCGAGCATATTTTTTTATATTTTAAACTCATTTAAAATACATGGCAACCTTACAAAAATATGGGGTATTACAACATCTTCCTCTGGTTTTACATTCAGAAATGGCTTAAACACCTTCTATGAAGTGGGGATAGGCTTCCCATCCAATTTTCTTACAAATTGGCAAACAGGGTCAATTATAGTCAGATTCCCAAGACTATAGCTTTGGTTGTCACTTTTGAACTGGGTCTATAAAGCAAGAAGTTCTCGTTGCACTATTCCACACGGATGCGTCTCAAGAGTCAATCGAATATCATCCAAAGACTCCTTACTCAGTCCATCCTTTATGAAACTAATTTTATCTTCTCGATTTATGAAAGTAAACCCCACAAATTTGCATCGTGTGTTACAAGTCCATCGGGCACATTTGTGAGAACCATTTAATCTTTTCGCTCTTCGTTTTTTCGAAAAACTACTATTTCCCAATCCTAAAAAGTTTAAAACTATATGAAGTTTCACCAGCAAATCAAACTTTTGCTTCAATCAACCAACGAATATCTTCAGGGATATTTTTACACATCAACAGCCTAAATCTTTCACACCTACTGGCATAAATATTTTTCAAATCATTTTGTGAGAGAGATGGATAATACTTGCGAATTTTCAAGAGCTGAAGATTTTTTTTTTTTTTTTAAAACACAACTATAGTAAGAGGAAAGTAAACAAAACTATGAATCTTAAAAAAAGGACGAGAGTACCTGATCGGAGAATAACACAAATGAGAGAAAACTGAGCTAAAAAAAGTGTGGCTTGCCTCATGCAGATACGGGGTCTCTTATAGGGGAGTGGAAGTCACTATTCCAACAACCACACTTGACTCGAGGCGTGCCAAGAGTGTAGGGTTACGTCTGGCGTCTCATTTTTTCAACGTTCGACGCTTCTTTTTCAATGCTTGACATTTGTTTTTCTTTACGGGGCAATGTGTCATTTTCTTTATAGGGTAATGTGATTGCACTGCTCGAGAAAAGTGGTTTCCATCAGCATTAAGTCTGTCTCCCTTTTCTATCTTGTTTTTTTTTTCTGTATATAAATATATTTATTTATTTATTTTAAAAAATTATTTTATTATATATTTTTTTTTTTTTTTAGAGTTTTTTTTTCTTTTCTTCCAGGTAAGGATCAAATGAGTGGTTTCCCACCTAATCGTATAATAACTCCCATTCATTACACCACTTTTAAAGTTATTTTCAAAATTATGTAAATTGATTTTTCTCATGAATGCACATACATATTTTGAAAAGATGTCATCTAGAGGTCTTGGTTTTATTACATCAGAGTACAGCATATCAATTCGCACAAACACCTCATACATGTCTAGTTTAATTTGATCCCCAATAATATAGACTACCCTAAAAGATAGAAATTTAGGGTCAAATGTGGATAGACCTATGACATCTTCACATTTCGGCTCTTGAATTTTATCATTTTCTTCCTCCTAGGCTTCTTTTCTCACATCATTTTGGCCCAATTTTTCTTCTATGATTGCTCGTACCATCCTAGGGTCATCAAGTCTCTCAATTGGTTCATCATTCCTAGGGATGGGTGTAAATTGGACCAACTCTTGACCTATGGGTGCATTGAATGACGATTCCCTCCTTCGAAATTTTGATTGGGTTGGTTTGGAAACTCGTCAGGCTCACTCACGCTCGAGATCTGTGTAAACTCAATCAATTCTAACATGTCACCTATGGCCCTAGTGGTTTGTTCTTGAAGTTCGGCCACTTATGCATTAAAATTCATTTGACCTTGCATAAACTCCTGAAGTGTGTCCCCTAAAAATTTTTCATCCTAAGGTTGATAAGCATCAGATCTAACCTCTTGTTCTAACTCGAATTGGTGAGGTGGTGGAGGAAAAGGTTCATGAGATTGGAACACACAGTCATCGCTCCAAGGATAATTCCAATGGTCATAGAAACTGGGGTAATCAGTGTAAAGATCCGGGTCATAGCCCGACAGATAAGAATTCTCCCTCTAACTCTGATTAAAAGAAAACCTCCCCTCACTGGAATCGGGATGGCCAAATGCATTAGAAGACACAAAAATGCTAAAATACTGAAACATAAAGAATATAGAAATGACAATTTAACGGCAGATAATGATGCTAATGAATCAATTAATATTTCAATAATCATACCTGACCATAGTCTCTTGTACTGTTTAGTAACTAAAAGTTATCTAAATATTTTTTACTAATTATTTTTTTAATTTATAATTTTTATTATTTTATTATTATTTTTTTCAAATATATATTTTATATATATATTTTTGAAAACAATTTTTTTAATTATTTTTTAAAACAGAAAAACAACAACAATAACACACTAAGTAAAACAACTAAGTTACCAATTTAATCTCCCTGGCAACGACACCAAAAACTGACTGCTACGCTACTCTACACATTTATTCATCAAAACTACAATCAAATTCATCAAACATCAATCCTCTTATTAAAGCAGTTGTAGGGCGATTATACTCGCCAGTGTGCGAGTGTGCGTGTAGTACAATTTTAAATTTATATTTCAGTGAGTTCGAAACGGTTCATAGGGAGATTATTTTGGATGAAAACAGAAATCATAGAATATTTGATTTTAGGAGGTGATTAAGATGATCTAAAAGCAAGAATTGAAACTAAACTAACACTGAATTTAAGCAGCTTGGGTCAAGACAATTTCAGTGTCAAAAGCAATTAATTCCTGATTTAATAGAAAAGATTAGTAATATTCATCTGAATTAAGTTTTGCAAATTTGTCAGTAACTTTAGTTCAAAATAATGATAATTCTTATTTAAACAATCTCCATACATGGCATGAAAATTCTAAGTTAAGTAATTACCATAAATTGAATTATATTCCAAGACAGAATTTATAGATACAGATTAATCATTTGGCCTTAGGTATGAAAACATTTTTAAGTCTAGCAATCTCCATATGTGGCATGAAAATTCTAAGTTAGGCTTATGCTCCAATCCAAACTCAAAGATACATTATACACACACTGCTCAAATTAAATCAGATTAATATTACACATTTGAAGCGCAACTTTCTTTGAGAATCATTGGTGTTGGACATTGTCATTGCCTTAATCCAAGATTAGATTTAGCTACTCATCTTCATTTGAAAATAAATTGGCAAGAATTTAAATGACTGGAATTAAAATTACAGAAATTAAAAGACAGTATTTAAAAGATAATATTTAACCAACCATATAGGCGGTGGATAATAAAGAGACAGTAATTGAAAGACAATATTTAACCGATCATATAAACGGTGGATAATAAATAGACAGTAATTGAAAGACAATATTTAACCGACCATATAGGTGGTAGATAATAAAAATAATAAAAAGAATAACATAACACAACTGTATGGAAACTAAAGTTTGAAGAATTGAGAGAGAAATTCCAAGAACACAACTATACGGAAACTAAATTTGAAGATTTAAGAGAGAAATTCTGAGAACACAACTATACTTTCATTATAGGAAAATTTGATGGTTACAAGTGCAACCAAGTGAGCTATTTATAGCCCACAATATGCAATGGAGACCATACAATTATCTAATTTAATATTACAAAATATCTAATTTAATAATATAAAATATATAATTTAATAATAAAAATATAATTTAAAAATACAAAGATAAACAAAATATCTAAGAAGCTTCCACAACTTGGGCCTTTACTTTTGGGCTTGGGTCTTCCTTGTGTTGGGCGTGGGCTTTCCTTGTGTTGAGCTTGAGCCTTCTTTGTGTTAACATGCAATCCATATATTATATATGTTATATTCATTTTTTTATTTTATATTAATATTTTTAAACCTGCACACAATCACAAAATGCATAATAATATTTAATTTAAACTAATTTTAAGATCAAAATAAGAGTGAAATTATAACAAAATTTTATAAAATTTACCACTAATCACCAGGTACCACAGAGACAAGTAAAGAAAAAGGCAAAGAGGTGGCCGAAGTTTAGTTGGATTTTTCTAATATTGTTGTTATCTATTGATCTCGGGTTTTGTATATGTATATATATCTTAAGCATTGTACTACCGATGTTGTATAACAAAAGCTTCTATGAAGCTTAGGTCTATCTTTATTTCCTTAATTTTTTAGGGTTGTGTGTCATCATACTTGTGTTTGGGCCAAAGTATTTAGTGGAAATCCTAGCCATTTAGCTTTTCAGGTTCGATCCTTTACTTCTGTTGATAAGGATTTCCCTAGCACCTTGTGTAATATTAGCCTACTTCTAGCAACGTTGCAATGTTTAAAGACAAGGCATTACACTTTGGCTCTTCGGGAAAAAAGGAAAAAGTGTGGCCTGTAAGGGACCACCATCTGTTTATAGTCCGAGCCTTCAGAAGCTTAAGCATCGCCAAAGTCATTCGGAGGCTTTCCCTTCGATGACTTAGTCTAGCAGCCAATTCGGATCAGCCCGCATCTTAGTTTTCAAATCTCAGGCACCCACGTTTTACTCTTTCCTTTGCCTTGCAGCCAAAGGCAAAATTGGGGATCCATTATTATGGGGTGTCCTAAGAAAATTAAAGTCAAGAATCCCAAAAATTCATGGAAATATTCCAAGTAGGCCAAAGACCCGAATAACCCCAAAGAGTCTTCTGGGACGAGAGTCTCCCTGAGCCACCGGAGAGTCTCCAGAGAGGTCCAGCCTTAAGCATTTCTAAGGCCGAAGATTCATTTAGAGTCTCTTGGGCCCAGGCCATCTGATGGCTCTGGAGAGTCTTATGTGGAGAATACTTATTGGGAGACTCTGACCCCAAAGATACCTCTAGACCTTCCGACCTCATCTGATGCATCTTCCCCTAAAAGTCGGGAGACTCGTGTCAATATACCATGTGTCATGTGTGTAATACCCCATATTTTCGTAAGGTTGCCACGTATTTTAAGTAAGTTTAAAATACCAAAAAAATGGCTTGATAGCAAAGTAAATTGTTAAATCAATGGAAGGGAGTACCCTGGGGCGTAAATATTTGAGGAAGTAGGACATTTCAAAGGGTTATGAAGGTCTTGAGGGAGAAGTTCAGTTTTTGAGCCAGGGGCAAAATCATAAATATTAAAGTTCGGGTAAAAGTGTAATTTACCTAAAAAATAGGGGTATTAGCATAATTAATCCTTTCTCCAAGGGCATAAGTGAAATTAAAAAAATGGCCCAGGGACCAAGTTGAAATGGGTCTAAGTGTAGTTACCCAAAAAGTTCAGACCAGAGTATAATTCTTGAAATCTTTTTCCTAAGGGTATATGGGAGATTAAGGATAAAGCCTGATGATGACTTTAGAGATAAGATGAAGGCTCATGATAACCTTTTAGAGATAAGCATGAAGTCTCATGATGACTTTAGAGATAAGACGAAGGCTCATGATGACTTTAGATAAAAAGATGAAGGCTCATGATGACTTTAAGGATAAGATCTGATTTAAATAAGATTTGATAAAATTTGATTTGATAAGATTTGATTGGATGTGATTTAATTTGGATAAGAATGATTGTCGAAAATCTTACAAGATTTGGAATGATTGGAGAAGATTTTAGAATATTTGAAATGATTGGAATATCTTGGAAGATTTGGAAAAGATTTGAAATGATTAAGAAATATTGTAATATAATGTGACTTACTTGGTGGCCAAGTTTCAAAGCCTATAAATAAGGTGTTCATGGCCAAGGGTTTTCTCATTCTAAGTTGTGATAAATTCATGCTAGATGAGAGTGCTTCAAGCATAGTGGATAGAAGACTTTTGTTCCCAGAGAAGAAGAAGCACTTGGGCAACACGTGAGGGCGTGTGAGAAGGTGGTTTGTTCAAAAGACTTGAGGATTTGCATAAGTTTCGAGGAATCCCGAATTAAGTCAAGGTGAGACTCCGATACTCAAACTCATATTTTTGTGTAAATTTCCTATTACATGAAACGTGTTTTGCGTAACATTCCTGTATGCAAAATTCTATTATTCTTTTACATGAAATAATGTTGCATATATGAAATATGTTTTCTTAAAAATATATGCTGTTATTTTTTAACTATTGCATTTATAAAATCTATGTGGCCATACTGTTGTACCTATATGTTGTTACCTGAGGAAAAAAGTCTGGATATCTCCCAAAAGGCGATATGCGTGCGCCATCGAGAAAGCTTTCGTGGGGAAGATCGTGAGTCTAAGGGACAACGAATGTGGTGTTGCATGAGTTCTACAAGGTTGGGCCAAGGTAACATGGTTAGGGACCTCCCGAGAGGCGCTATGGGTGTGCCATTGAGAAAGCTCTCGTTGGAGGAGCCTGACATGTTCACGAGGCTCTTTGGAGTAGTTCTCATTGTTTCCTCATATGTTTTATATCTGTTCATACATGTATATAAACTGTTTTGGAGTTTTTACTAGAAGGTTTATCTTCTAATTGGACTATGTCCCTGGAATATTCAAATATTCTAAGTTCGACGAGCTGGTCGAAGGGAAAAGAGACCATTGAAGAATAAGTTTATCTTGTTGTATGTAGCATGTTTAGCATGTCTTTAATTATGTATGCGAACCTTAATATGTTTTCGATTATGATTGAGATGTTTAGTTAGTGCTCGAGAGATTATATCAATGTAATATGTTTTGTAGACGTCTTGAATGGTTTCTCATATGATAAATAAAACGTTATGGTTATGTACCATATCAGGTTCAATTTAGCTTCCACGCTTGTAATAATATCGCCTGTCTTAGCTATTTGATTATTTGGTTAGTTAGCCTGAGAAGGAGATTGGGATTTTTAGAAATCATATGTTATACATCAGTGGATGTGGTGTGAAAAAAAAAAAAAAAAAAGAATTCTCGAAATCCTAAGTTATAACACGCTCAAAAAATTTGGAGTGTTACAATGTGGACCCCACCACCAAGTGTTTATAAATACTCGATCATTCCACAGCAAAAGAACCTCTTGGCTCAAACTCTTTGAGACTCCTCTCTCACATAGACTCAGGACCCAAAGATTTAAACTCTAAACCACTGATAAACTCATAATTTTATATTTTTATTCTCTTAACATTTAGTCTATTTAACATATTTTATGTCTTAAAATGCTCATTTATGATGATCTTTTATGTATAAGATATTAGTGATAAAGTTTAATAAATTATATTAAAAAAATAAAATATAAATAAATAATTTTTATTCTTATTGTTACACATATTTTTATCCAATTTTCTTTGTCCTTATTCTCTTACTTAGAATATGTGTTTATATAGATTTTATATATTAAATATCTTTTTATAGGAAAAGTAAAGAAAATTAATTGGAGCAATTTGAGATAATTTGAAAGTTGCAATTGCAAAATAGAATTTGAATGATAAAGGATGTGGCTCACTTATTATTAAATTGAAAAAAAATTAATGGCTTTCTTGCTTTATATATATATATATATAATATTATAATATCAGGCCTGCTATGTTGCTCACTGGCGGGCAACATAGCAGGTGCCCGCCAGTGAGGGGGGCGCGGGCCCCATACACGTGGGGCCCATGTGTAGAGGCGGGCCCCACGTGCATGGGGCCCGTGCCCCTCTCACTGGCGGGCACCTGTTATGTTGCCCGCCAGTGGGCAACATAACAAGCCTCATTATAATATATATTAAGGAAAGCAATTGTAAATAAGCTTCACGCAATGGAATTGCAAGTGAGATTGCAATTTGAACATGAAGGCCCACATATGTGCATGCATTTATATATATATGGAAGCCCATATATATAGTATAATATAAATTGGAAAGGCTTCTTGGAATTTGGAAATTGAAGGCCCACGAGTGAAGCCACGTGCAATTGGAATTGAAGTGGGTCATAGAGAAATTGGAGATGGGCTAGAGTGCGACACTTATAATATATATATATATATAATTTATGAGAAATTACATAGGCTAAAGGCATACGAGCTCCTTTACCTTTCATCATTTAACTATTTTATCCCCTTAACTTAAATAAGGACCTATTAGTCCTCTCAACTTTTAATTTTAAATATATTATGTACTTTAACTATAAATTTTATAACAATTACAAACTTTGGTGCAACAAGCATTATGCGTGAGTTACACACTTGGTCTGATGTGGGCCCCACATTGATCGAGCTAATAGGAGGAAGAAGTCCTTGGCTGCTGTAAGAGAAGAAGAGACCAGCGGCCAATCAGAGGAAGACGACACCGTCCACGTCACTGTGTTGTTGCCTAATTGACCTCCTGTGCCGTTGCACCGCTACCTACTCAGCCCAATCGACGCCATCGCCAGTTCCTCGACCCCAATCAAAGCCATCACCGCCCTCGACCCCAATCGACAACATCATCCAGATCTTCCCACGACCAGCCTCCCATGCCGTCGGCCCATATCTGCCTGCCCACGCCTAATCGCTGCTATCGACACCCCCCAACCTCGGTCGACGCCTTCCACACTATTGGCGACCACCAATAGAGAGAGCGAGAGCGAGAAAAAGGCAGCGAGCGGGAGGTCGCCGGAAACAAGGAATTCTAGGAAAGAAGAAGAAGGAAGAAGGAGATGATGTGCTGCATGCACCTAAATCACATGTGTAATACATGCGTTGACCCAGGTATCCATAAGATTCACAATTAAAAGTTGAGGGGGTTAATAGGTCCTTGTTAAGTTAAGGGGGCAAAATGGTTAAATGGTAAAAAATGAGGGGATTGGGCATGCCTTTAGCCAAATTACAGGCAGAAAGAGTGCAAGGCAGGAGGTGCACGGAATTAACACACAGAAGAAACGCACAACGAACGAAAAGCGGCAGAATTGAAGAACTATTGTTTAGATTTTTTGTGTTATTTTTATTTTATTATTATGTCTAATTAAATTTTTTAGTCAATTTAAAGAATTTAAAAATAGTTAGTAAAATTGTGAGATTCTATTCTTAACTTTATTTATTTTTCTATTCAAATATTTGTATTTCTTTATTTTATATATTAATGATTATATGATTTAATTAATTAAAAAAGCTTATTAATTAATTGAATTGTATAGTCAGTAGCTAAACTGAATACATAATCCGTAATTATTATGATGTTCAGTTAAAGTAGCAATTAAGCAAAACAATTATGATCCCAGTTTTTGTTACTTGGTTAAGGGAAATATAGAATAAATTAAATAATTTAGCGCTTATCGATTATTATTCATCTTTAACTCCTTAGTTCATAATGCTATCAGTAAATTCATGAGGATTAATTTGGGTGGTAGGTTGAGATTAATTAAATTAGAAAAGGTAAAACTTGTCTCGCTTGTTGACAATCTTTAGTTAAATATTTGATTATAAAAATTTATATCTATTAGAGATCAGTGATCAATTTGCAGCCGTAAGTAATTTTTCTTAAATCGATATTATTTCCAATTAAATTTAGTTACTCAATTCTATTTTTTTTTAAATTATTCTTTTGTCAATTAATTTATAACATTAAACCCCCTTCCATATTTCCTTTTATTTTCATTGATTTATTGTGATATTAAATTTGATTGACTAATCTATGTGAATCGACTTTTACTTGCCATTAATATTAATTGTAAGTAAAGTAATTTTATTATTTTGTGCATTTGGCACACATCAACCACACAAAACCCTTCAGGAGACAACCCATTGGAAGACTCTCATTGGAAGATACTGTTGGTCCTAATAATGACAAATATATCCCAAGAGGGGGTGAATTGGGATTCGTACAAATTTTTGATAATTAAAACAATGATTGATGGCAGATTACTAGTTTCGAAATATAGGATATATGTTTCGAAATAAACCTTTCTGTTAAGTAGGTTTCGAAACCTACTATATATGTTTCAAAATATACTTCATTGTTTTGTTAGTTTCGAAATATAGATTGTATATTTTGAAATATACTTTTTTGTTTTGCTTGATTTGAAATTTTTTAGTTTGTATTTCCAAAAATAATCTTTGGGAAATATGATTTACATAAGTAAAAGTATACCAAAAATGTTTAAGAGCAAAGATATGCTTATATGAATATGTATAAGTTTATGCTCAAGAAAACTATTTTAGACTTTGATAACAAAACTTATGAAAATATGTGCAATAGGCAATAATGATGGCAAAAGCAAAAGAACAATTGCACACAAGATATATAGTGGTTCGGCACCCCGCCTACTTTCAAGCTTACCCACTTGAAGGATTTTTCAATCTCAATCACTTTTACTAGTGATCAACCACAACAAAGATTTTACCACAGTTCACTCTAAAACCTTACAAAGTGAGTTTTTACGGGCTCAACTCAAACCTTTGACACAATGAGTTTTAGTCTCAACTCAAACATTTACACCACAATGAATTTTAGGCTAAACTCAAACCTTACAACAATAATAAGATAAATGGAATTTTATCTTTACAGCCCAATAAGTTTATAGCAATGAAATGTTTTACCAATGGCTATACAAACCTCTTGATTTTATGATAGGAGAGCTTAGAAGGATGAGACTTCGGATTTCAGTTTGCTTCTCCTTTTTCTCACCACAATGCACATCTAGAAATGAATGAACGAATGGATCTTCTTTGAAAGCTTTGTCAAGAAGGATTTACCTCATTGTGCTTGTGTATGTGTCTCTAGTGTGTGCTCTCTTGTTGTGTCTTATTCTTGTCTTCAAACACCTGCTATTTATATCAAAAGATAGAAATCTAGCCGTTTTATAGTCGTTAGAGACAAGACAAAAAAAGTAGGTTTTGAAACATACATAATAGATTTCGAAATATCACAATTTTACACATAAGTTTCGAAACATACTCCACATATTTCGAAACATACAGCCTTTCCAGCTATACTTGCACTTAGAGACAGCATTGAGTGGGAGACATAATCTATTCCCAGTATCATATAATAATGATCTTCATTTCAAATTTGAATTTGAATTTTGCAGATCATAGAGAATGCACTAAAAAATATTTTGAGAAGCTTTTATATAAATATTAAAATGCAAAACAAAAAGCATCTCAGATCTCTACTGACAGAATGCCAGAGGTTTCGAAACATGATATGTATATATTTCGAAACTTATCTTTCTGGAAATGAGGTTTCGAAATATGACATATAAGTTTCGAAATATAGTCTAAAACCTGAAACAAATGTTAATACATAGATGTTTCGAAATAGCATACACACTTTAGAAAATATGGAAACCTTTTCAAAGGGGTTTCAAAACATGCATAGAAACATAACAAAGTTTCAAAATGATTTGCTTGAAAGCACAATCCACATCACATTTTCTTTTATTTATATTTTACCTTCCATTTACTTTAATACATAAATGTAAACAACAAAGTACCCCTTATTTGGATTCAATAAAAATATCTAAAAAATCAAAAT
Source organism: Diospyros lotus (assembly GCF_014633365.1). Lineage (NCBI taxonomy): Eukaryota > Viridiplantae > Streptophyta > Magnoliopsida > Ericales > Ebenaceae > Diospyros > Diospyros lotus. Next base: position 17,129,559 of record NC_068347.1, read on the forward strand.
CCATAACTATAAGAAAGTAGAATTTGGGTTTTAGTACAAACTTAGGATTTTGCGATTTTATCACCTCCAAAATATATACTTTCTATTTAATGAAAAATTCATTAAAAATCATTTTAGCACTAATGAATGTTAGATATCAAAATACTAGGATATAGTTTTTCAAAATGAACACATTTTCAAAAACATGTTCTAGTTGATCTTTTGCCTTGGAATATTTAGACTAACGATTTCAATGCTAATTTTGAAAATCACTTTAGAAGATTATTTTAAATCATAATACTTGGTTTTGCAAATCTCCATATGAAACTATTTTGGTTTTCATTTGAACAAAATAATACTTGATATTGAAATTGATATATGTTGAAAACCATAGTCTTGACTCATGACTTAGGGATTAAGCCAATATATGTTTTTCATCATCAAAACTAATATACAAAAAGGTGTAACAACAGATACATACAACATACAAGATACATACATTCATACTCATTCTTCAAGACACCATTGTTTGACTTATGCATCGAAGAGCCTACGTGGGGAAGATCCTCGTGTGCCTTCTAACTGTCTCTATGTTGCAGACCCTTCTGGAAACCCTGCGAAAAACTAGCCATCCGAAGACTCCCAGAAGCCACTCGAAGACTTCTAACATTCTCTTGGGTCTCCCAAACAGCGGATTGAGCCCTGCACCCATTGTCCCTCATGTGGTGCCCCAAACTAGGGGTGTGCAAACGACAAGTTCGGTTACCAAACCAAATGAAATCAACTAACTGAAATAGAAAATCGAACTAACACACAAAATTGAAAAAAAAAAATCGATCTAAACTTAGACTAGAGAAATTGAAAGAGAAAGGAAAACAATCGCTCAATTTGGAAGGGAGGAAGGAGCATACTTCCTCTTATCATTGCTATTTAACAAGCCTAGGTCTCCCGCCGGTGTTGTAGAGAAATCTAGTCGTCGCTGTTGTAGTTTGGCTATCGTGATCAAATCTAGGAAGGAAAGAGATCACCCAGCCTCGCTATTGTGTTAATCGTAGAGAATAGTCAACACTACGATGCCGTCGATGGAGTTCGTTGTTACATGAATAGGTCGTCGTTGCCACATTGAAAAAAGGATGCAAGTATCCATTAAAGAGCAAGTCATTGCTGAAAATTATTGTAATGGTTCGGTTCGGTTAGTTTGGTTAGTTTGACAAAGAAAACCAAACCGAAAATCAAAAACCAAACTTCCTACGAAAAATCGAACCGAACCGTTGTAATGAAAACGAACAAAGAGTTTGATTAAATCGAACATCTTCTCACCCCTACCCCAGACCTTGTGACTCAGCCTGAGTTATTTTTTAATACAAATAAATTTAATTATTGTAATTAGACAGCAACACCAATAAAAGAGATAGGTGTGTTTAAATTTCAGTTTGAATTAACTAGTACAATCCTGCACCAATTAGACTTTAGTCTAGTCCTTGATCCAAATATTAATTGCAACTAGTTTTGGTTTGGTTTGAGATCGATCCAAGATTGAAAATTGATTATAATAAATATAATATTATTATTTTTAGTAATATACATATAATATATAATATATTAAATTTTAGAAATTTAAATATATATTATATACATATTTAAAATTTTAAATGTGCAAATAATATATTCATTTTTTTTAAGATTTTGTATTGAAAAACATAAAAAGAAATATTCAAGATTAAATCAGATCGAACTAATCTGGTCTTCATTTTAAGAATTTTAAGAATCTTAACCCTAATCCGACCTAATTTAGGATCAATCTAATTTAGTTAGGATCGAATGAACATCCTTAAATGAATCATTTAATAAAGATAATTTTCAACAGTAAAGTCAGCTTACATAATATGAATAAATTCACTCAATGCAAATTTTTAGTATTTCAGGGTAGTCATTTAGGGGTAATGATATTCGGCCCCCCACAACGCCACCCATTATGCAATTATAAATTTACCCCTTATTACAATTACAAATATATCCTGAATACATATACCCTCAACTCATCTTTTTTCTCTCACACTGTGACACCCCACTCCTACTTACGGTGCCACATATGAACAATTATCCGAACTGTTCACATGCCCGGCCATTTGTGAAAGGTGCACTATGATTCAACACGAAAGGCCCTAGGTGGGAACTAGGCTTCGTCCTTCCCTTCCCTCAATCCCAGGATCAACCATACCATACTTGGCTAATTAATTTTTATTAAGTTTGCCCAATCATTATTTTAATTCTTCTTCTTTCAAAGAATTCCACTAGGCTCCATAAAATTCAAAATTCCAATCAATCCATTGATTTTTTTTACCAATTTCAAGGAAAAACTCATATAATTTAAATTTTCAAAAATTTTGGCATTTTCTCTAAAAATATCCTACTTTTAAAAATTCCTCTAGGGCCCATAATCAACCAAGAAATGCCCCAAAATTCTAAAATTTTAATTTTTTTTAAAAAAATTGGCCGACGGGGCCTACTGGCTTACTCGGGGCCTCATGGTGCAGTGGCTGCGTGGGCTGGCTGTGCGCCGGTGCCCACGCGCCCACTATGGCCCTTTGAGGGCCACCTGGTGGGCCCAGATGCTACCACTGCCATCATTTTTCTTTTTTTTTTTCCCTTGGGCTTTCTAACCCAAATTTTTCAGAATTACTCACTAATAAAATGCATCAAAAATCTACATTTTCACTCCACTTTGACTCTTTGGCCTTCAAGCCTTAAAAACCAATTTTTACACAAATCTTTCATTTGAGCCCTATTATGAATCATAAAGGTCCAACCCAATACACATAGCAACAACACCATATATTTACAACATTCATAAAAATTTATAATACATGCTTTAGGCTTCCACAAGCCATGAACTAACAAAATAAATATACATCACAAAGCTTTCAACTTTCCCAACCTATTTCCATAAGAACAACCTATAAAGGGAGGATAAAACCTCATGAGTTATTAAGCTCAGTAAGGGTGCAATGACAATAAGCATGAATATGAATATAAAATGTGATGCCAATGCATGCAATGTAACAAAGTTAGGGCTTCCACATCCTCACAATCACCTTGGTTTGAGATTTTAACCTACCCTACCCCATGCAACCTCATGGCCATAGGTCCTTTGAACACAAACAACATACCAATGCACACATAAGAATTCATGAACCATACTTACAACCTTGCTAGCCACCATCCCATGGGGCTATCCCTTACCTATTTCCATTCTTTGAATCTTGAAGAACTTCTTAGCTTCATTTACATCTTTTCTCCTTAAGAGATCTGAATAATCAAGATCCTATATTCAACAAAAAGATTAAAAGAATGAAAAACTAGACTTAAAATGGCTAATATGCACACTTTCTTACCTTTCTCTCTTTCATTTTCCTTTCACTCTTTCCTTTCTTCTTCAAGGCTCTTCAAATGGCAAAAATTTGAGAAAAATGATCTCCTTCCCTTCTTATACTTCTCTTTTCTTGATATCTCAAATTCAAGTCTTCATCTTAGCCCTTGATTTCCTTTACTTTTAGAGAGGAAATCCCAACCACACAAGAAAGCACAATCCATGTGCTTTTTCCTTCTTTAATCTCATCCATTAGATTACATTTACTTTCTAAAAGAAGATCTCAACCATTGAAACAAGCACAATCTAAGTGCTTTGCTAGGATTTAATCCTAGCTTTCCATCTTTTTAACCCATGATCTCCATCATCCAAAATCAATTTTAAAAAAGACTTCTTATATGAGTTGGCAATCCATGCCAACTTGAAGGAATTTATCTCATCTTTTAGATCACTTCCCATTTTCAAGAATAATCCTCCACCCTTGGATCATCTTGAATATCCATTTCCATTTCTCATTTAATTTAATGGAATCATTTTCCATCATTAATGCTTGACCATTTACTATTTTTTTTTTTAGATTTTCTTTTAATCCAACACAATCATGCCTCTCATTAAATGCAAGAATGACCATTTATCATTTCTTTTGCATTAATTTAATTCTCTCTTTTATCTTGGATGACATATTACCATGTGTCACTCTAAGACACCATACTTGGCTTCTAAGATTTAATCTAAGCCATCCATGTGGCATCACCACATTAATTCACCAATTTAGGAAAAAAATCAATTTTTTTCTCACATAATTGAATATTCAGTATTTTTCCTATTTTTCATAATTTAATTCCTTTATAGAATTTCACTCCAAATTACTAAAATGCCATTTGTGAATTATAAATCCCATTTATCTCCACATAAATACAAAAATGAGAAATTAACTCACTTCCATATTTAATTCCACTTAGGAATTATTTCCAATTTACCAAATTATTCTTTATTGGACTTCACTATCCAAATTACCAAAATACCCCTCTCATAGGACACCATTATTTTCAAAGATCCATCACATTTTCAAGGACATTTTTAGAAGTTTCTCACTTCCTTTCTCATTCTCTTAACACCAATAATACTGGTGTTACACACACTCTATCCCGTGCTTCCTTTCTATTCATCCTTCTTCCCACCTCATTCCCCCCCACTCTCTCTTATTACCGTTTCCAGAAGTGGGAATCAGGCGATGAATAAGAATTTAGAAGCTAATGGAAGCCAAGGATCAGTGGCTTTGAATGTCGGAGATGTCAAAGACATGGATCCTAATGTAGATTCTGGCTGCTTCGTTTCATTGTCCTCGTTTTGGCCCCGATCTATAAGGAGGTAAGTCTTTATGATTTTAAGCAAAGTTTCATAATATACGTATATACTTATGATTTCGGTTTGGCCGAAATTTTAAGCTTAAATTTATGGAGATTTCACCGTTGGATCTTGTGATTTTTGGGTATGTTAGTCGATGGGCCCTTGGGTGTCGGGTGGTTGCCTTTGATCCCCGGAAACTACCTGCCACGGTGGTTGATGGAGACTGACAATGCGTATATACGCGCTATGGGTTAGGTCGAAACTTTAAGTTTAGATCTATGGAGATTCGGCTGTTAGATCTTGCTAGTTTTTTGGTATGTTGATCAATAGGCCCTTGGGTATCAGGTGGTTACCTCTGATCGCCGGAAACCACCGGCCACGGTGGCCGATGGTGCTTGGCAGTGCACTTTTAAGTTTGGCCGAAAATAAAAAATTGGATCTACTAAAATTTAATTGTCAAATTTATCCCATTTTATTGTATGTTAATTCTCTTGACTTCGTGTTTCTAATGGTAGGTTTTGATCTTCAAAATCTTCAGATAGTGGTCAACGACGGCGTTGGTGGCGGCGGTTGTGACTTCTGTACATACGTACACACATATATTATTTTGTAATTATTTTTATTTATATTGTGAATGTTGATATTTAATTATAAATTGTATTGAAGTTGAATATTAAATTTGTATTGAATTTGTGGGTTTGTATTTGTTTTGTGAAATTTTGAAGTGAAATTATTAAGTTTATTTAAGAATTGAATGGTAAATAGGTATTGTTAATTTTATTTGAATTTAGATATTTATTAATGTGTATATATATATTTAAATTTATATAAAATAAAATTAAAAAATTTTAATTAAATTTAAATTATGTTAATTTTTTTTATAATAAATTGAAGATTTTAAAATAAAAAATTTTAATTTTAATTTGATAACTATATTTAGATACATATATAATATAATAAAAAAATAAATTATGTTTTATAATTTAAAATAAATTATATTTTTAATATTTATTTTAACCATTTAAATTAAACTTATTCAATATAAAAATTTAAATATAATTATAGAATTTTAAGTAAAAATGTTTGTTGTATCTATTGTTTATTTTTTTTCATATATAAATAAATACAGAAAATATTCAAAAATTTTGTTAGCAATTTGACATACAAAAAATATTTAGAAATTAAAAGAATTTAAGGATTACTACGATGTGACGAGATCACCCCAAGAAATTTTAAAATCCAAATCAAAGTATTTGAGCTTCTAAATCATAATACACTTTTAATTTGAACGTTAAAAAGAGTATTTGAATGAACTTCACAGTTGTCTAGTAGATGGCAACTGCAATAAATATTTAACTAATTTTTTTGTAATAAATATTTAACTAAAATTCTAATTATATTTAAAATGTCTTAACTGAATAATATTTATAATTTCTAAATATTTTCTGAATAATATTTTTACTTTTCAAATATTTTCTGTATGTCAAATTACTAAGACCATTTTTGAATATTTTCTGTATTCATTTATATATGAAAGAAACAAATAATAGATACAACAAACATTTTTACTTAAAATTATATAATTATATTTAAATTTTTATATTGAGCAAGTTTGATTTAAATAGTTGAAATAAATATTAAAAAATATAATTTATTTTAATTAACAAATTAAAATTAAAATTTTTCATTTTAAAATCTTCAATTTATTATCAAAACAATTAACATAATTTAAATTTAATTAATATAAATTTAAAATATATATACACATTAATAAATATCTAAATTTAAATAAAATTAACAATCGCCAGTCGAAAATTACCACGATCAGACCCTATCATTAGAAACACTAAGTCAAGAAAGTTCACATACAAAAAAATGGATCAAATTTAACGGTTGGATTTTAGTAGATCTGAGTTTTAATTTTCGGTCAATCCAAAAAATGCATTGCTGGTCGCCACCGGCCACTGTGGTCGGTGGTTTCCGACGATCAGAGGCAACCACACAACACCCAAGAATCTATTGATCAATATATCAAAAAACCAGCAAGATCTAACAGCCAAAACTTCGTAGATCTAAACTTAAAGTTTCAGCCAAATCCAAAAAATTGCGTATGTGTATATATGATGGATGTGCTGAAAATCATTGTGGGAGAGACTTGCCTCCTTGTAGATCAAAGCAATGGAGACGACGAGCGATGACAGTGGTAGATTTATCTCTCAATGGCAAGGTTGGTTGGGTGTGGGCAACGACAGTGCAAGCAGCAGTGGCGGCGACGATGCGTTCCTCCTTCAAGTTCAAGGGTGAGTGAGATAGATAGATAGATACAGAGAGAGAGAGCACCGTCTGCTGCCCCATCGCCCCTCCTCGCCTTGCCACCACTGTGAGCACCGTCGTCAAGCCCCCCACTGTTGCGAGCACCATCTGGAACGACCCAAGGGTTGCCGGAAAGGAGAGATAGCAATAGCCAAAACGAGAGGGGGGGGAAAGGTGGCCTGAGAGAGAAAGAGAAGAGTGAGAGAGTGAGAAAAAGGAGGCAAAATCTGAAATGACGGGTCTTGAGCCACTCAAAATATTGCGACATATCACGATATTTTGGAGTCGATAAATTGCAATATATCGTGAGTGATTTTGAGGGTGGCCGAATAGCCTAATTCATAAGAATTGATTTTATAAATTGATGTAATTATGCTACTCAATACACCGACTGTAGAGTAGAAATTGAAATTGATCTAATTCAGACGACTCGGACTCCATCCCAAATTCCGACAGTCTGAACATAATGATCAATTCATCACTTTCAGCCTAATTAAGATCTTGCTCAATGCTCACACACGCACTCGGAGTTGCGGTGGTTGATTGTTTTGTTCTTGAGTTGAGGCCACCGAATGCGACATGAGTACTAGTTCCAAACACGGCCTTAGCCCTTAGCAGAAGAATAGCGTGGAAAGCGCGTCGCGTGACTCGAGGGGCCGGGCGGAGAACGCGGATGCGGATTGCAACTCAAGAAGAAGAAGAACCCTCCTTCTTCCATTCTACACTTGGCGTCCTCTTTCTTCCCCTGCAACTTTCTCTGCTTCATCCTTTCCTTTCCTCATTCTATATTCGTTCAGTTGCCGCGCTCCATTCCCCGCCATGGCCGGCAAAGAAATCCTCCACAAGATGAAGGTACATCCCCATCCATCCTCAACCTATGCTAATTAGTTATCTTCTTTCGACTCAGAAAAATTTAGAGGAGGACCTGCTGAACATATCGCAGTTAATTTGCAATTCTCACGGATTTTGATTCACGAATCGTCGATTTAGGGTTTCGTACGAGGCGAAAGCCGATCAGTAGGATGTGGAGGGACTGATTTGATCCATGTGGGGAAAGTGAAATAGAGAAAGGAAATGAATTCTGACATGGAGAACTAGCAAATTACCTACAATTTACTATCAATTCTGCAAAAAGAAGAAAATCTGCATGGTGTTTTGACTTTGGACCTGTGCTACGAACTTTTTATAACAAATTGTATCTTAAACAATTCATATACACGCCAAATGTGGGCAGCCGGCATACAGGTGGAAGTGCAACAAAGATTCAATTGCCTTGTTTCTTTTGGTTCTTTCTATTGTTTCTTTCGAGAACAATTAGTTATGCTTTTAAATGAAGTAGTTACAAAAAGAAAAAAAAAAAAACTAAGAAAATCAACTTGTGCATTATAAAATGTAGCTCTGGAATATTAATAGAAGATCAGCATCAGTTTTTATATTTTTATCCCTAAATAAATAAAGTATGAATTATTTATTATAAATAGCTAAAGTAATTAAATATTTACATCACTGGTGTTACATCAAAAATGTATTAATATACTATGCCTTGAACACTATAGTTTCAAGTAATTTTTAATTTCTTGTGGGATAAATATTAAATTTTTATGTGCTACTGTAGCTTTTTGCATTTTTTTTTTTTTTTGGGTTTTTGGTTCTTTTAGTACCCAATTAGAGCACAATTACCAATTTAGCCAACTGGATTACTTCAAATGAGTGTGTCAGGACCCTAGATTTTGAATCTAAGATTTCTAGTTGACATTCATTAAAGAAGAAAGAAAGAGAGGGAGAAATGAGAAGATTTAGGGAGAAAACAGGGAGAAGAACAGATGGAAACAGAGAATAGAGAGAAATGAGAGAATTTAGGGAGTAATAGGGAAACAGAGAATAGATAGAGAGAAAAATGAGAACTTCAATATAATCCCTTGATTCCTTGGCATACTATGATATAGCTTTATATAGGGCTATCCCAGCAGTCCAACAGTTACCATTACTACACAACTATAAAATAATACCCCACTACTACATAACTATAAAAATAACACCCCCTATACACGACTGCTCTACTTATCTCCTAATTCTTTTCCTAATTCTCTGTTTCTTGACATTTCCCTTCCCTTCAAAATTTTGTTGTCCTCAAAAAAATCAAAGGAACTGAACAACTCGAGGAAATTGAGCTAGGAGATTTGGCAAAAATTCTCAAGTATTATTATCTGGGTGCATCTTCAAGGAAATTTTTATCAGTCACTTCAATTTCTTCATAAAATTCTTGTGATAAAGGGACCGACACTCATTAGTATCCATTATTGCCAAGTTGAATCATTCTAGGCAGAGCTTTCGACCATCATCTAGGGTCACATATCTTGTTTCCGTTGGCTTCATTCTCTCACAGCTACAACATCGAGGAGGCCCATCATGCTTATGAAAAGGACAATACTTATGGACCCAGAAAGGATGCGCTCTATATTCAATTAACCCAGCTACATTTGTTGGTATAAAATGCTTGTAGACGTCACATTTTGGGTAATAGTGCTCCTTGTAGCAAGACTATGATAAGGATAATTCCTAGACATAGAAAACTCATAATCACAAATTGATTGATTGTAGGCATGAGATCTGAAACATTCTAGATGCCAAACTACACCCATGCAATTCAAGAATCTTCCATAATCAATCTCAGTGTTACACCTAGCACATATCCTGAAACTTGTTGAATAGGGAAAAGGTATAGGTTGATAAATATTAGCATTTCTGTCTTGGGATGGAAATTCAACATTCGAGCTGTCTTGTATAGCTTTGGCAGGTTGTTCATCTTATTTCAATTGGAACTCATTATCTTCCAGAATTGGAAAAGGATTCTCCTTCGGTGAAAAGTCTCCCGGTAAGCTGATTTGTGGAATTTTGGAAAACATCTATAAGAACCCATTGAGTCTTCTAGCCAATCCATTTATCAAAGCATCTAACCTATTCTCCATTGATTGAATTGCTTTGTGATGCTTACTCAATCTTTCTTCCAAGGCCTCCATTTGGTTTTGTAGATTAGTCACCATAGACTTAACTTGGTTAACCTACGCCTCCAATTGTTTTATTCTAGTTTTGTCTTCCATCTCTAATAGATCCAAACAGTCAAATTGGTTTTGAATCTAGGATTTCTAGTTGATAGTTCATGAAAGAAGAAAGAAAAAGAGGGAGAAATGAGAAGATTTAGGGAGAAACCAGGGAGAAGAACAGACGAGAACATAGAATAAAGAGAAATGAGAGAATTTAGGAAGAAAATAGAGAGAAGAATAGAGGGAAACAGAGCGTAGATAGAGAGAAAAATGAGATAACTTCAATAAAATTCCTTGTTTCCTCGGCATACTATGTATAGCTTTATATAGGGCTATCCTAGCAGTTCAACAGTTATTTACGGCAGTTACCATTACTACACATCTTTAAAATGACGCCGTACTACTACATAACTGTAAAAATAATACCCCACCACACATAATTGTAAAAATAACACCCCACTACATATAACTGCTCTGCTTATCTCCTAATTCCTCTCCTAATTCTCTGATTCCCGACAGAGTGCTTGTTGAATTGTGTTTATGCAGAATAATTAACCATGTGATGGCCTTGAATTTCATTGTTTTATGATAAATGAAGATGAAAGTTGTTTTATATTTTCAAAAAAATATCATTGGCACGACATTCTAGTAGAAAATTTTATATGAAAATGTATTATATGACAGCATTTTTTCTCAATTTCTAGTTTCAGTTATATTGCATCTGTTGAGCTCTCATGTGCGTGTCTACCTAACTACCAATAACAACAGTTGTATATTGCTTTTCTTAGGGCCTGGATGTTTTTATCTTAGTTTTTTATACAAGTCTGTTTTTTGAAGTCATTAATCAAGCATCTTAACTGATTGTGGTTGATTCATGTACAAGGTCCCACCTTGAAAACTATTGTACAATTTATGTTTTAGCTTTCTTGGACAATTAAAACTTAGTTTAAAAGAAATACCTATGCTCGTATTTGATCTCTACTTTGTTGGTCTGTCATGCATTCCAATCATTAATGATTAACTGTTGATAGTGTGCTTACCCTGTGATAGGTTTGGTCTGTTTGGGAATGCCATATCCTTTGTTTCTTCAGCCTGACATCATTTCTATTAGAAAAAAGAAGTAACAATAAGAATGTTTTTTCCTTCATGGCCCACATAATGGGATTAAGGCTTGATTTGTTGTTTTTTTCCCTTCATGGGCTGCGATGCCTTTTGCAGGAGAAAGTGGGTTTTGGTTCATCTGCATCTGATACTGGAAAAGGGAAAAGTAAAATGTCGAAGCACATAACACATGGCTATCACTTGGTTAAGGGAAAATCAGGCCATGAAATGGAAGATTTTGTTGTTGCAGAATTCAAGAAAGTTGATGACAATGAACTTGGTCTGTTTGCAATATTTGATGGTCATTTGAGCCATGTCATTCCTAATTATCTACGGTCTCATTTGTTTGACAATATTTTAAAAGAGGTACTGCATGTTTGCTGCACAATGGTGTACTTTCCTGGACATTTTTCTATAGTTCTTCAACATGCATAACTATAAAAGAAGAAATTTACTGATTTGAAATAACATTGTATGGTTGTTTGGGTTCAGTTAATACTTCATTATGGACATATTACAATCAATTCTTCAATATAACATCCATTGTTCCTTTAATACCCTACACTTGTAAAAAGTAAGTTAATAAGTAAAAAATGAAAAAAGAAAAAAATCTTGTTTCCTCATTATAAAGGGTAATTACTATTTGTAGTTCTCATGGCAGAAGAAATCAATCTCACTGTATTTCTTTTTCCTTTGATTTTCTGGATGTGAGTAGCCTGATTTCTGGACTGAAATGGAGAAAGCGATCAGGAGAGCTTATCGTATTACTGATACTACTATTTTGGAGAAAGCAGTGGATTTGGGTAAAGGGGGTTCAACTGCAGTTACAGCAATATTAATTAATGGTCAGAAGCTTGTAGTAGCTAATGTCGGGGATTCTCGAGCTGTTATCTGCAAAAATGGTGTGGCCAAACAATTATCGGTTGATCATGAGCCTAGTAAGGAAAGAAAGAACATTGAGAATAGAGGTGGCTTTGTATCAAATTTTCCAGGTAACTAGATTTTTGTAAGACAAATTAAAAGTTGAGACAGACATGACTTGTATTGTGAGCATTTGCACACTCCCATAATATTTGTCATGAGGTTTCTCATAATGTTGTTTCTAGTGGGATATAGTTTTGTTTTCAGCTTTTTTTTTTTTTTTTTTCTTTTTGTTTATCTCACAAAGAAGTTGACTAAATTGATTTTGAACTGTAAAAATGTAACTTGTTCTTGGCAGTTAATAAAGGGATAAGTCTATCTGTTTGTGGAAAATGATCCTGTCAAGCCTCGAGTATGAGGCTTGGGCAATTCTGGAAGAATCGGGAATTCGAGAAAGAGAGGAGAGGGAGAATTTGAATTAAGAAGAGGGAGAGAAACAGAGAGAGAAATTAGAGAGGAAAAGATCCGAATGTATTCATTCATAGGTCCCATCCTCACATACAATGCCCATTTATAGGCTCGCCCAACTAGTTGTTATCACAACTGATTCCTGCAAGTGGCCTAGGCGGAACCGCCCGCACATGCAATCTGTTATAACCATTCTGTTATTACTACTTATAGCTATGCATCTCTAGTTATTACACATAAGCCACTAGGCTTGTGATAGTCCCGGCCCCTTAAAAGCTTCCTTGTCCCCAAGGAAGGTGAGTAGCTGAGCAGTGCGTGGAAATTGACTCAGCAGCTGGGGCAGGTATTCCCAAGTGGTATACTCCGGGTGACGGTTGGACCACTGAACTAAAACTTGGATGAGAGGTACGGGGCCCTGATGGACTACTCGCCGGTCGATGATGGCTAATGGTTCCCCGTCGCTGTCGGCCTCTTCGGTTGCAGGAGGTGGTTCAGAGCTCACAGTAGCGTTAGGCTCGATGAGCTTCTTCAATAGGGAGACATGAAATACTGGGTGACATTCCACGTGGGGAGGTAATTGCAATCTGTTGGTGACTTGACCGACCCGCTCCAAGATGAGAAATGGTCCAAAGTACTTAGGACTGAGCTTGGTGGGGGTGACCTTAGAAAAAGAGGATTCTAGGAACCGTCAAACCTTTAAGAAGACCCGATCGCCTACTTCGAAGTTTCGGTCACTTCGTTTGCGGTCTGCGACTTGTTTCATCCTGTTGTTAGCGGTGGCCAACTCTTGCTTGAGGAGTGAGATCATCTCCTGCCGGTCTTACAAATACTCAGCTGCATTAGTTCGCACCCTATTGGTACCCATCATGATAGGCATTATAGGTGTCTGATATCGAATAGAGCTTCAAAGGGAGTTTTCTTGATAGTGCTGTGGTGAGTTGTATTATACCACCACTGAGCTAAAGAAAGCCACTTACCCCAACTCTTAGGCCGAGCAAAACACATACATCGCAAGTAGGATTCCAAGCACTGGTTGACCCTTTCGGTCTGCCCATCAGACTTCGGATGGTATGCTGATGACATGTGTAGACGCACCCCTAAGTTCTTGAACAGCTCCTGCCAGAAGTGGCTGGTAAATATTTTGTCTCGATCTGAGACGATGGATTTAGGTAGGCCATGCAGTTTGGCCACTGTATCAATGAACACTCGAACAATCTCCTAGGCTGTGAATGGGTGAGTGAGGCCAATGAAATGAGCAAATTTGGTCAGCCGATCGACCACAACTAGAATCGCGTTTCGGCCCTCTGATTTGGGCAAGCCCTCGATGAAATTCATGGATATCTCCTCCCATGCCCTGTCTGGTATAGCCAGTGGCTGTAACAATCCTGGATAAGCCACTTGTTCAAGATTGCATCGTTGGCATGTCATGCAAGCTGCCACATACTCCATAACTTCTTTCTTGAGGCCAGGCCAAAAGAACATCTGTCGAACCCGGTAATAAGTAGCTCGAACCCCCGAGTGTCCCCTTAGTGGAGAGCTATGTAATGCCTGTAAGATCTTAGCTCGTAGTTCCCTGTCATTGCCCACGACCAATCTGCCTTTAAACCTGATCAACTCGTTGGCCATAGAATATCCCTGCTCATTGGTGTGCCGCACGGCTAATTGGGTTTGGAGGGATTTGGTCCACTCAGACTTCTCATAGCTTCCAGTAATGTCTTTGACCCAATCAGGCACCACGACGGTGATTGCCTCACATGCCCCTGCTTCTGATCTCCGTGACAGAGCATCTGCCATAATGTTTTCCTTTCCCCGCTTATACTGTATCACGTAATTCAGACCCAACAATTTGGATATTCCCTTCCTTCGCAAATGCGTATGCAGCTTTTGTTGGAGGAGGTGTTTTAGGCTATCATGGTCAGTACGTATTATGAAGGGGGCTCCTTCCAAATAATGTCTCCACTTGTCGATAGCTATAATCATGGCTAACAGTTCTTTTTCATACACACTTAGCCCTCGGTGTCGAGCAGCCAGTGCTTGACTGATGTAAGCGAGGGGTTTCCCTTCTTGTGTCAGCACTGCACCTACCCCGATGTTGCATGCATCAGTTTCCACCACAAAAGCCTTAGAGAAATCTGGTAGTGCCAGAATTGGGGCTTGTGTCATCGCCTTTTTTAGGGTGTTGAAAGCTTGCTCAGCCTGGGAATTCCATCCGAAGTTGTCCTTCTTGAGAAATTCAGTTAATGGCTTACTAATCACGCCATATTCTGTATGAACCTTCTATAATATCCTGTTAAGCCAAGAAATCCTCTTAGCTCCCTTATTGTCAAGGGCTTGGGCCACTCCAACATTGCTGTAATTTTACTAGGGTCGGTACTGACTCCTCGGCCAGAAATGATATGCCCTAAATAATCACCTTATTCTTTGCAAAGGAACACTTAGAGAGTTTAACAAACAATTGATTAAATTTCAGGATTTCAAATGTGATTTGCAGGTGGGCTAGATGTTGTTCGAGGTTGGGACTGTAAACTAAAATGTCATCGAAGAAGACTAAAATAAATTTCCGTAAGTATGGGGCGAAGAGGTGGTCATAAGGGCCTGAAAAGTGGCTGGGGCATTGGTGCAAATGGTATCACCCAAAATTCATAGAGGCCTTGGTGTGTGTGGAAGGCTGTTTTATGGATGTCGGTAGGGTTCATTCTAATTTGATGATACCCTGCCCTCAGGTCTAGTTTCGTGAAGATGGCAGCACCATTTAGCTCGTCTAATAGGTCTTCAATCAAGGGAATAGGAAATTTATTTTTTATGGTAAGGTTGTTTAACTGCCTATAGTCTATGCAAAAGCGCCAAGTACCATCTTTCTTTTTGACGAGAAGAACGGGTGAGGCGAAAGGGCTTTGACTTGGTTGGATAATGGCCGTTTGGAGCATATTTTTTACCTGTTTTTCAATCTCAGCCTTCTGATAAGGGGGATAACGGTAGGCTCGTACGTTTACTGGCTCAAAATTGGGTTTCAAAGGTATAGTATGATTAAACAGACGGTTTGGAGGCAGGGTGCATGGTTCCACAAATAGTTCTTGAAATTTTATAAGTAATGGACCTAATTCAGTAGGGAAGGTTACCTTTGCAAAGAGGTCGGAAGTGGAAGGGCTCTCCTGCTCATCTTTTCCTATCGTTTGAATGGAAAATAGCTGGGATATCTGCCCTTCTCCTTTCATTAGCAACTTCTATAATTTTTTTCCCGTGATCATCTTGCATTCCCCTGCCTCGAGGCATCCTTTTAACGTCAGCTTCCAGTCTTTCAAATCCAGTGTGACTTCCAATTTATTGAAGTCGAAAGTCAAAGGACTTACTGTCCTCATCCAATCCACCCCAAGGACAATGTCACAGCCTCCTAGTTCCAGAATTCTTAGATTCGTAGAGAACTCTTCCCCTTGCATCAGCCATTTAAACCCTACACTCTTATGATTGCTGTACATTTTGTTGCCGTTAGCTACCGTTACTGATAAGGGAGAAGTATTTACCAAGGCACACCCTAGTTCCATAGCAGTTGCCTCATTGAGGAAGCTGTGGGTGTTGCCGCTATCAATCAACACCATCATTCTTCTTTTGTTCACTCGCCCTTCAACCTTAATGATTTGCCCTGCATGCTCCCCTTTTAGTGCATGAAATGAAATTTCCCCTCCTTCACCGACAGGATCACCTTGAGGAACTTCCGCCTTTGTTTCTTCAAGGTCTTCTTGCCCCTCTCTAATATTTGCTCCTCTCCACCCTCCATGTTTAGTAGCTGCCTTCTACATTGGTGGCCAGGACTATGAGGATCTCCACATCTAAAACAGAGCCGCAACTATCTTCTCTGTTCCATAGTGGGATTTCTAATTGCCACGGCTTGCTGACTTCCTCTGGGTGGACCTGTACCTCCTGCCACCCCTATCTCCCGTGCATGACCACTAGGAGGTAGACTGATTAAAGGTCCTGTTCGAGAGGAGGTCCTATTCCTTTTGTAGATAGCTTCTAACGTCAATTCTTGTAATCTGGCCTTTTCTGCTGCTTGTCTAACCGTGAGTGGCATCATCATCTTTACCATGGATCTCAACTCATCCTTGAGCCCACTAATAAAGCTGGATACAAAATATTGCTCAGTCAGTGATGGTTGAGCGTTCCACATTAGAGCTCCTAACTCCTCGAATTTCTCTAAATACTCCATTACCGTCCCTTCTTGCCGAAGTTTGTTGAATTCTTCTATCACATCCGCCAAATTCTTTTCTCCAAAATGCCTACACAGTTCTTCGGCAAAATCGATCCATCTCACCCCAATTTCTTGGTACCTATACCATCCTTGAAACCAGGAGTCAGCCGTATCATTAAGATAGGCTGTGGCCAATGTAATTCGCTGAGTTTTCGCCACATTATAATACTGGAAGAAACATTCACACCGACGCACCCACCATCTTGGCCTTGTCCCATCAAATAATGGTATCTCCAGCCTTGGCATTGGCGTGTGAGTACCAGGTTGTAATTGAAATTCCCTTACCTGAGGATCCATGTCCACTCCTTGCACCCCTTCCGACTCCGCTTCTCCTGTAGGTCTCAGGAGTATTCTAGATCCGTTCGAATTTGGACCAGCTCCAGATCGCGGGAGAAATTCCGTTGGCAAACGGAATTGTGGTAGGGATGATAGCATATTAAACATGCTATTGATCCTTTGACCAAATTGATCCATCGTTTCTCTATGCCTTTCCAGCTCGCGGTGCATGTCCTCGCAAGAAGTTGCCAGTTCCTCTCGCATTCCTTCTCGCATTGCAGCCACATCTTCCCTGCTATGGGTGATAGCCTCATGTGTCTACGTAATTCCGAACTCCAGTGCTTCCATTCTTGTTTCCATTTGTTTGAGTCTCGTTCCTTCCGCCATCGTCTACTTCGCACTTTCTTCCAAAACACTGCCGAGGCCGCTAGCTCTGATACCAATTGTCAAGTCTCGAGTACGAGGCTTGGGCAATTCTGGAAGAATCGGGAATTTGAGAAAGAGAGGAGAGGGAGAATTTGAATTAAGAAGAGGGAGAGAAACAGAGAGAGAAATTAGAGAGGGAAAGATCCGAATGTATTCATTCATAGGTCCCATCATCACATACAATGCCCATTTATAGGCTCGCCCAACTAGTTGTTATCACAACTGATTCCTGCAAGTGGCCTAGGCGGAACCGCTCGCACATGCAATCTGTTATAGCCATTCTGTTATTACTACTTATAGCTATGCATCTCTAGTTATTACACATAAGCCACTAGGCTTGTGACAGATCCTTTTGTGTCATTCCTCCAGCAATTTAAAATTGTTTGCTACTTCATCATGTTGATTGTTTTCCTTCTGTCCTTTGCCTAATTTTGTTGTTAAAATTACCCTCTAATGGTCACATCAATTCAGGTGATGTCCCACGTGTTGATGGACAATTGGCTGTAGCAAGAGCATTTGGTGATAAAAGCTTGAAAGAGCACCTCAGTTCAGAGCCAGATGTGTCCATGGAGACTGTAGATGATGATGCAGAGTTTGTTATCTTGGCAAGTGATGGCATATGGAAGGTAGGTTCTTGCTGATCTTTGGTATCTTTGATTCGAAACATTTTTTTTCCCCCTGTTCACCGATGCCAACTATCTTTAATAGGGATGGAGAGATAAGAAGAGGATAAGGATTTAATTTTTGAATTTGCAGAGGTAGCATTTATGTGTGTGATTATGAACTTAAAACATTATTGGCAATTTTTAAAGAAGGTCTGCAGAGTACATCTTGAAAAAAAATAAAAAAAGGTTTCTTCCGGTGCATGCCAGTCTTTGCTAGGTTTGGGGGAGAGTTGTTTTTTTACATGGAGTACATATAAAAATCACGTTACTGATATGTAGATTGGAATATCCACATCTGAAGGTTAGGATCTTCAGCAATCTATTTCAAAATCTTCCTACTGCAAGTGAGAAAAAGAGGAAAGCTGTGAAACAGAATTACTGAATTCTGAAATGTTGAATAGACTTTCCTATACTGAAGTAATCTGCAAGAGGTATTATATGCATGGGACTTGTGGAATGGTTCCTGTTGAGAAACTCTAGTGGAGACAATTTTCTTCTCATACAACTTACATAATTGGCTAATAAAAAACTAAACAGTGCACTTACTGACCCTTCTATTCCCAAAATATTTTCTTTTATGTGGAATATATTCTGGACAGATTTAGTTTATGAAAACAGGTAATGTCGAATCAAGAGGCAGTGGACTGTATCAAGCACATAAAGGATGCTAAATCAGCTGCGAAGCACTTGACTGAAGCGGCAGTTGAAAGGAAGAGCAAAGATGACATTTCCTGTATAATTTTACGGCTCCAGTGATCCTTCCTCTGCTTTCTTGTTTCTTTAATGTTAAGAAGGAAGAATTGTTTGGTTACCTGGGTTCCTGGGCTTTGTTTGATTGCCAGAGTTTTAGAATGGGACCATCTGCGGATGTTGTGTTCTCGTACGTTTAAGAGTTTAATGTTTGTCTGATCAGCATAGTAACTGTATATATTGGTTTGAATATGTGAATTGTGAATATGTGGGGCTTTAGAATCAAGCCTGCTGTTGATGTGCGATTGTATGACCTGACAATGGTGAGGTTTTCAAGTTATTTCTGGTCTGTGCAATAAATCTCTTAGTTGTATCTGAGTTCCCGTGCAGATTTGTCATTGCAAAGTAAGGGGATAAAAGAGCATCCTTCGAGCAGGATACCCAGAACTAATGACTAAGATGTCATTACTTTTTGAGTGTGCGTTAAGCAAACTTATTATAGAAAACCGCATGCAGGTATATAATCCACTCATCTGTGCCACAACCGAAATAATTCATACATACTTGTTAAGTCACATCACACTTTAGACCAACAAAGATTAGCATTTGCATTCTTATTACAGTTGTATAAAGAAAAAAAGTGAAAAGGTATTAAAACAAGTAACTAGGATAGGAAGTTAGTGAGGTTGAATCAATAAGGGCTCGTTTCCTTATAATTTTATTTCAGTTTTTGTTTATAAAATGTTATAAACAAATTTTTTTTTTTTTTTTGTTTGCAAAATTTTAAAAATAGAAAAAGAACTAAAAATGAGGATGTGAGAAACTCCTTGAGGGTTGACATCAAAAAGAAGGAAGAAAACCCCTAAGAATATAACGTAAGTGATAAAATTTTAAAGTTTTCTTGAGAATGACGGAATCAACTTTTGATAGAGGTAGAAATATCCTAGTTAGTGGGGATTGACTGCGTGTTCGTTTAAGAGTGTATAAGCTTGCGACTGCATCTGGATATCGAATTAGAAAGGAAAATCGATTTCTTTTAGAATTAAGTGGTTGAAATCTGAATACCTAAGTCATAAAAAATAAAAAATGCCAACTCCCCAAGGCTTTTTGACGTAAAGATTGGGGTGTATGTTTATGATCCCGAGAAGGGTTTCGGGGAAATTGTTCCTCCATGCATCATCACGTCCAAGACCAAGAGCAAGGAGTGCTTCAAGTAAAAGGTCTCTAAGAAAGAAAGAAGCCTCTAGCCACTTAGACTTTTCCACCATATCTAGAAAATGGTGGCTCTCCAACTTAGCCGCCAAAATGGTACCGAGTGACACAACAGTGAGGGAGTCACCTTCAAAGCAATGATCCTTAGCAACATCAGCCTTGGGACGTTGGCCTCAACCTCAACCTCGTCGAAGCACGCCCCGCTCTAGAAGGGAAATCAAGCCTCAAGCACATCAGAGCCTCCATATTGGGCAAGGGTTTGGAAGGCCCTAAGACTCAAACGACGCCCTCTTTGGCTTCTCTTTAAATCCTCGTGACTTGCTCCTTGATCATGAGATCATCTGCAAACTCATTGTCTAGCTAGCAGCAAAGGAGGATTCTCCACCTGGACCCTACTCCTTGGAGCCCTGACTAAAGGAACCTCAGGCTCCTGGGGCTCATCTCTGTTAGGATCGAAAAGGTTGAGTTATGTTTGATGATGATAAAATCTTAGGCAAAATTTTAATGAATTTAATGTTAAATTAATAATTGAGTAAAACCTTGTGTGCAATCAAGTACCATATTAACCTATTCAAGTAATTTTTTTTGGTAATCGAGTGAATGTGATTAGAAAAGTAAGTTTTAACAACTTTCAAAACATCACTCGAGTATTCAATTCTTGTAATTGAGTAGATCAAGTAAAAAAAATGACGAGTTGAGTGACAAATAATCATACTCGATAATCTAAATGGATTAAACGAATAATGCTGGTAAAGTGTTAAGACTAATCAAGTATCACATAAATATTCTAATGTTATATCAAGTATATATTTATTGTACTTGAGTAATGCACTGAAGAATACTAATAAAGTGATCAGAGTTATATTTGACTAACTGAGATATTAGTAATCGAGTAAGAAATAAAGTTGAAATAGCTAGGCTATGTGCTTATATACTTAATTGACTAGAAGAAACCAATAATTGAGTATATCATCTTTTCGGTCGAGTAATGAATTCTCTTACTTAGAGTAATATATTGATTATAAAATATCAAATCTTTGTTCTTTGATAATTGTTGTGTCATAGGCAAAAACTCATTAAAAGATAAAAAAACTCGAAACATCTATTTGGGCTAAAAGGCATGTATTTTCCCATAATCTGTCGAGAGGAGGGTGTCTCGCACAAATATGCAAACTAGATAACTTCGATATTCAAAAATTTCTTTAAATATTCCAAAAAAAATATAAGTAATTATTCATAAGGAATTCTAATTTTAAAAGGATTTTAGAATATTGGGATTAATATTATCCATAAGAATTTTAATCCTAAATGATTAAAAAATGTAAGAATCCTAATTCTAACGGATTTTAGAATACTAAGATATATGTTATCTGTAAGAATTCTAATTCTGAATTATTTAAGATTACTCCATATCCCTTTATAAATAAGCAGACATTCATTCTAAAAAATGTATGTCGTTAATACTGGTTTCAATATAGTTTTTATAATTTTTAGTGTTTGAGTTAAGCATTAAAGTATTTGCATGGGGATCTTCGTGCCTTTTGATTGTTTCTTTTTTATATATTTAGGCGGTATGACGACGATGTTCTCAATCAAATAATTTTTTTTTTTTTGTATTTTGACAACAACAATTGATGTTGCCTGTGCAAAATGCTCAAAAAACCTAAAAATATTACAATTACGACAATGTGACAAGATTATAAATTCGAGAGACTGCAAATCAATTATATATTATTGTGTACTTACAATCTCACTCATGCTCTCCTTGTTCATTTAATGTTTTTGCCTTTTTACTTTTTGATGATGCAGAAGTTGATCACCTTCTTCTGCCTCAATTCGAGTACCTGCAAAAGATGAAGTCAGGGACTTGCTCCCCCGTGATCATTCCAACGATCAAGTCAGTTCACCGATTTGATTGCAAGTTTTCAGTATGCAATAGGGAATTTAGGAAAAAGAGAGAGAATGATCCTTTACCCGTCCTTGTTACCTTTTTTTTTTATCCTTTTGCCAAGATAAGGATTCCCTTTTGAATCGCCGGGATCCCCATCCCGTCCCTTGCGGAGCTATGATCTTACCGATATGGATATGATAATCGTTTCCGAGGGATTCAGGATAGTCCCTATCTCCATGACCCTCGGAGCAATGATTGATGTCGAGGAATCTGGAGAATCTTCACTGAGCAACAGGTTGGTATGTTGAGACGTATATTCCACGTGTCCTTTCTGGGCTTAAGTAGGATGACGTCAATGGAGTGGCTCCCTAGCGAGCACGTGTTACTGCTATCGTTAGCTGTATTCTCGGGATATTGGAGTAATTATGAACCCGAGGGCATTTTCCCTCATCACTTGCCTCCCCACTCTTTGAGCCATCTAGTTTGAATGGCTCAAGGAGTGTCAAAATCTCTGAAGGTTTCAAGCGCCTTTTTATGAGGGTTGAGATCCATTGGATCCAAGGAGCTAAGGAGTTTCTTTTTCTTGTATAGGTATATATAGTGTGGTTACCAATTTTTTTCGATGTCGATATTCGTTTCCTAGACGCTGTCCAAACCTTTCACTTCTCAAGCCGCGCAATCTCTAGGTAATTAATGCTCATCATTACTTGCCCCTCTGTCCTCTACCTTTAAGGCTTTAATAGGCCACTATCGCCCTTTTGTTCACTTCTTCTTCCGATTCTTTTTATGCCTAGCCTATTGTCGTGTTAGCGTGCATTCCCTTCCTGCCTCTTCCTTGCTCTCTCTCTTAACTTTCTTTTATGGCGATTACCGGATTTGGAAGACTTAACTCGGCTAGCACAGAACTTGTTAAGTGGGAAAACCACCTTGTCTCTTCCATTCCTTGCCAATGGATGAGCGAGTCAGAGTGTTAGCAGTTTAGGGAAAAATATAAGATTCCCGAAGAATGGGAGGTTGATTTCAACACCCATTTACGGGCATGTCACCTCGTCGTCGGTCGCCTTTGAATTTAAAAGTGCGCTTTCAATAGAGGCTTTCGCCTGCCCCCCCGAGGGAGGGTTATGTCCCTGCTCTGACACCACACACCAGCCCAGCTGTCTCCCTTCGGATAGAGGTATTTGATGGGTTTCATCGTCATCTATAGTTTTGGTCGAGTGAAGCCCTCGGGAGAGCTTTTTGATTACTTATTCACTACCAACCGCGATCCGGGAGGTTGGATTTCTATCTCGCCAAGGGTTATGAAGGAAAGCTGCCTCCTTGTGTCCAAGGAGCGTACGGATCCTGAGATCACGACCACATCACTCATGTTCTCTAGGGGGTCCAAAGATTCAGATGATTGGAAAGAACACTTCATCTTTGTCTGCCCCAAAACATCCAACTCCGCATAAGAGATTTAGTCCATGTGCAATGGATGGACGTTGGATACCAAACGCAGACGTCTGAGCATCGAGGCCATCAAAGAGTCATCCAGTAAGATTATGGGTATCAGTTGGGACTAGAAAGAGGAATAGCTTTCCAATCCAACACTTAGCAATGTGGGCTTAGACGGTGTGACCTGTAAGTGTTAGGCCCCATCTTTCTTCCTTACTTCCTCCCTCCTTTCATCTTTATTAGACATTGATTTCCCTTATTTTTCTTGCACAGTTGAAAATCTCTAGGAGATAACCTATTCTCCCATCACCGAGGGGATGATCTTAGATTTTCCTGAGAGCCAAGGAGCTTCTGCCCCGGCCATGTCGAAGAAGGTTACTAAGAAGGCTCCCAAGACCTCTTAAGGTAAAGGACTCCTCGTCTCGTCCGAGAAGGCTTCGAAGGCCTCTCAGAGTAAAGGACTTTCCGCTCCTTCAAGATCGAAGATGATGGCTATGGAAGACCCTAGGACTTTCCAGAAGGCCCCAATGGGCCGTGGTGAAGCTTGCCCAAAGTGTCCCTCTTCCAAGTCCCGGGTGTTAGTGTAAGTGCTCTAGACCCAATCAGATTGGGCATGTTGTACACTGACAATTGCAATCATATTTATTATTGAATAAGGAGCTATTCAATTCCACAAGAAGTCATTCTATTAGTTTCTTGTTATTATTGTAATGACCTGATGAAACTAGATAGGAATCCATATGATGTATACTGTGATTAATCTATAGAGATGTGAGATGATGCATCACAGTTTCAAGACATCATTAAATGTCCCAAGTCGTAGCAATGTCAAGAATGGACATTGACAATTGCGGTAAGACTTGTATGTGCTATGTTTTTGCTATGTGATAGCAATGGGGGTCTCACACCCATAGGCATGAGGATGCCTAGACAAGTACATAGGTTACCAATGTTGGAGAACGTATCATTGGACATGACTCACCGTGAGAATCCATTTTGGTTATATGTTGATGGTATTCTTATACGAGATGGGTGTAACTAATCCTTGGACCTGAGGTTGTCACGGTCATCTCATAAGAAGACCGGTATGCTTTGACATCGTTTCGATGGGCCTAGACAAAGGTTCCACATGGGTGATCGTTGGGCATATCGTGAGGCTTATAGAGATGGGTGTATAACCAAGATGAGACTCGTCTATCCCTTGATAGAGGATGATGTATTTAAGGCGCATTCGGTGAATATTCACTTTAAATCCATGGTCATGGTGAAAGAGATCAATAACAAATTATTGATTCACTTTCTATTAAGTGAAGATATCCAGATGAAAGAAGAAAAACTTATGTGATCGTAATCAAGCAACACATCGCCATACTTGAGATCACATAAGATACATTGATGAGAGGATCGTATTACACGGCAACCATGCTCGTGAAAGGTTATTTGCAGATTATGAATCCTTCTGAATAATTGGGTAGGCATGACGTCTTGCTAGAGGCCAATTTTGTCATATGTGTTCGTACCGACACATTGCCAACATATTCGGAAGCCTAATGAGTCATACACAATAGGCACAATCCTTGGCTTAAACCAGGAGAGCAAACGTATGGTTAAGTGGGACACTTCAGCAAGAAATTGTGCCGTAGTAGGTTCTCACAGAAAAAGAACAAAGAGACATAATGACGTCGATTTGACAAGGGGTCGTTATAAAGGAAAAGGTTTCCTAAAATGAAAATTGATTAAATTAGGAAGGAGTTTATAATTTAATCATTTTCTATTTGTTGGAGTGGCAAATAGGAAATAAAATATATTTGGGCTTAAATTAATATTTGGACTAAATAAAGTATTTTGGCTAAATATTAAATTAAATATTATATTTGAACTAAATTAGATTTGGGCCAAATATTAAATATTATATTTGGGCTAAATTAGATTTAGACCAAATATTAAATAATAAATATTTGGGGTTGAATTAGATTTGGGCTAAATATTTTATAAATGAATTTGGGCCACTTAATTATATTTCTAATTGGACTAAGATAAGCTCACTTTAGATTCTAATTGAACTATGATTAATGGACTAGCCCAATCCATTAGGGTTTAAGAAACCCTAGAAGGCTTCTCTATAACTACCCTTTTATGGGTTGCCCAAATAGAGAAATTAATGGTTGTGTAGTTTTTTAAGAGTTGAAAAACGAATACCGTTCACTCTTTCCCGTTTCTTTTTGGCATCGATTTGAAACGTGGGCGTTCTTTTCCGTCCATACACAAGCCCCAAAAAGGAGAAGGAGCCAGCACTCCTATTCCGCTCTCCTTGCCAACGGACGCGTGCTGGGTATCACGAGTTAGAGACCGGACTCCTGGACGACTCGAATCCACGAATGACTCGAAAATCTAAAGGTTAGATTTATTTTATTTGTATGTGAATGATTTAATTTCGATGTTGATCCAATCGTCGGGATCAGGGTAAGGTTTAAAAATTTTGAACTATGCTTCTTGCCCCATAGCGATCTTACTTTATTTTCACCGGGCTTCGAAGAATAGAAGGGACTCCCAACTTACTCAGCAACCGATCGCAGCACTTACTTCATCTCAAGACCTGTCCGAAAGTGATAATGAAATCATCACCCAGGCGCTTGAAGTGGCTAGAACGGAGGCTCCAAGGAGTCAACCTTCTGCAGGTATGGGGCTAACCTTAGTACACCGCACTGTTCCAATTCCCCCTATCTTTAGGCGCATACTAATGTCCCTATCACCAGAAGACCACCCAAAATTAACAAGGAGAGCTTCATTGGAGGAGACCTCGGTGGTATCTCCCAAGGAAATTCTGGCTCGGAGAGCGAAGCGCCGAAGAGTTGAAAGTGCCTCCACCCCCTCTCCGGCTGAGATAAGTAAAGACCCCAAGGTGACTAAAGCTTCCCATAACATTTTGGAGACTTCAACTATATCTCCACCTTCTGCTACCGAGCTTGGCGCAGACCTTTCACACCTAGCTAATGATCTATTACAGGGTTCGATTGTTTTACTAGTCATTAAACTAGATGCAATACAGTTGTCTTATATGTCGGTGCCAGAGATTTATCGTTGCTAAGAACCATTCGGTTACCAGGTGGTGATTGGTTTAGAAGGTTGGTGTGTGTTACACTTTGGTATGATTGGTTTGGAAGGTTATAATATTTTTAAGTGTTGTGAAAGGTGAAAAATTAAGGGAAATCCATGTGTGTTGAATCTTCAAAGTAAAAGGAAATGGAATTGGGAAGGAAGTCAAATGTAAAGGTTGTGGAAAAGTCAAAATTGGGCCTGGAGATTTGAGGAGAAATGGGGTTTCCGGTTGTGTGTGTGTGTGTGTGTGTGTATGTAAAAATAAGAAATTTCTATTTAATAAAATGGGAGTGGCAACCTTGTAAATTCTTGCAAGTGCAAGGGCAAACTGGAAAGAAGGAGAAGTATATATAAGAAGCCTTGTTTGATTCTTCTACAATGATCTTCCTTCTTCTCCTCTTATTCCATCGACTCTTCTACTTCATCTCCTTCTTGTTGAAGCCAAAGAGGAGATCGGTTGTTAAAGTAGAGGGTTATTTGCCGATTTCAAAATCTTGGTTCGTGGCTTGCCTTCTCCTTCTGATTCAACTATCAACTAAGGCAAGTTCCTACTCTATCTCTTCTTCATGACAAGTTCTCTTTTGGATTCTTGTTGATGCATGCCTTGATTCTCTTCTTCCTTCAAGAATCCTGAGCCATTGGTTTGCAAGTAGAAATTACATAAAACCCTTCTTTGGAAGGGGGTTTGTATAAACTTAGTTGGTTGTAGCTCATGTTGTTTTTCTTGTATTTTTGATAAACAGTGCCTATCATCTGAACAAGGACTTTACTCACCAAGTATTTCTAAAAGGAATGGCATGTTTGATGCTAGGGTGTAGTTGCATGCAAGAGTTTGGTGTTGCTTGCATGAGTTTTTGGTCTTTCATGAGTTATTTTATGAGTTGGAGAGGCTATCTTTAGACTAATTGGGGTTGATCGGTCGACAGACGGCAAAATGATATTTTGTTAGTTGACAGATGCAAGGCATGTGTTGACAGAATGGGTTTTGGCTTGTTGTTAGTTGATAGATGCCTTGCATCTATCAACAAATTGGTGTTTTCGAAGGGTAATCGATCAATAGATGGATTGAATCTGTCGACAGTTTGTGGCCCAACCCCTATAGTCGACATCTCTCTTCCATCTGTCGATAGTTTGTTCCCCATGGTTGCTTAATTCTTTATCTAATGCTTCTCGTATGCTCCCGAATTCACTGTCCATCCCTCTAGCAAGCCCTTCCATCATTCTTGACCTTGTGAATCGTCTTTGGAGGGTGGGAAAAAACTATTTCGCTATGTGTGCACTTATACCAATGCTCTATGAGATGAATTGTTGGGGGCAATGGTTATAGGAAGGCATGAAAGATAGTGTTGTCTACATAAAATGTTCCCTAAGGAGATAATGGAATTAAATTCATAATCATGCATGTTGGTGACTATTGTTGTGAGTAAGTGTATAAACACCCATCATTCTTATAATGGCAGTGGGTTCATTGGCGGTATATCCGCATAGCATAGCGGTGGGTCCGTTAGCAGTATATTCGTATATCATTATGGTGGTGGGTCTGTTAATGGTATATTCGCATATCATTATGGTTGTGAGTACATTGAGATTTCTACTCGTGACAGGGGAACCCTTGACTTGATCTTATCTATGTTATTCTCACTCATGTTCCACCTTGGTGAGGTGATCTTGCATATGATATGTGTTCGAGCTATTTTTACTTATGGTAGGGGAATTTTTGGGTGACATTGTACAGCTTGTTGGCTATTGTGATTTTCTTTTGATTCATCTATGGTTGTTGTATTATGCCTCATTTTTGTTAGGATCCATGCTTGTTTCATAAACTAGCTGAGCCTTGAGGCTCATATTGTTTCTTGCGTCATTCCAAGTAAAGATAAAGAAAAAGCTAAGAAAGTGATGGGTATTGTAACATCCCAGAATTTTGGGAGATAAATAATAATTATTAATTTCAATTTTTGGTTTGATTATTAAATACTTGAGGATTTAAGAAAAAATATTAATTTATATTGTTCTAAGGAAGTGGGCAAATATTTGGTAAAATCAGGGTATAAGTGTAATTATTAAGAGGGGTGTAAGTGGGGTTTCCATAATTTTGGGGGGCTTGGGTGTAATTTCCCAGAAGTGGCCATTAGGTTACTTTAAAATTAATCGAAGGTGTATATAGGGTGAAGGACACGAGGAAGGCCAGGGTAGGGATGCAGGTTCGATCTACGGAGGTGCACGCGAGTACCGACTAGGTGACGGGAGTACCGACTCGAGGGAGCTTTGGTTTGGCCTTTAGACTAGCTCGGGGAAACCCGAGAGAAGACTTTAGATTAGCTCGGGAAGGTCCTGAGGGAAGACTTGATTGGATATGAAGATTTGCGTACGTGATTCACGAGGGGAGGGACCGACCTGGGGAAGCTTTGGATTTAGTGCTGCAGCACTGAGTATTTACGCTTGCCAGTTCATGGCAGCGACAGGTTTTGTAACGCCCCACTTTTCTTTTTCCAAGGTACACATACAAAGATGCATGATGACACTAGCAACCATATGGTAATCAAATGGCGTTTATGGAAGCCTTTGCCAACGGAAGCAAATGATCGAACTTG
The DNA here is from genome assembly GCF_014633365.1 of Diospyros lotus. Lineage (NCBI taxonomy): Eukaryota > Viridiplantae > Streptophyta > Magnoliopsida > Ericales > Ebenaceae > Diospyros > Diospyros lotus. The sequence goes on from NC_068347.1 coordinate 17,158,572, forward strand.
AAAGCTTTATGAAAACCATAAGCTAAATATTTAAGGCTTCCACTATATGCTTTTAACACAAAAACCACCTAAAAAGCCATAATACAACTTGGGAATCTAGGGATCATTTAGGCTCCCTTTTTACAACAATTAAAACTCACACTAAAGCCACAATAAAATGCTTTTACAATTAAAACGTAGAATAGCTAGCTATCCAAGAACCACTTCCTTTCCTTTCCTCTGACTTGATTCCGGGGCACCTGTCACGACTAACACACTTGTAACGTTGAATGTTCCAGGGGTATGAGACACCCAAGTTAGATAGTTATATCTAAGTGAGTGCAACAAGAAGAGATAGCATGTATGTAAATGAGATATGCAAAATGATATGAAACCGCCTGTGTGGTAGTGACGCCAAGGTGTTGCAATCACCCACGCTGATCAATCATGTTCTCACATTTCCAAGACTTTTCACCAGTCTAACATGAGATCCTGACTTCAGCTAGCCACACACACCAAGTGATGCATGACAAAAAAAGAGAAAATGCTTGATTTAAAGGAAAGTTATGCTTATGCAACTAATCACCCTTACCCATGTGAAGACAAAATGTTCGGTATGTATCATAAAGATGCAAGAAGCACTCACCTTGTTGGTTTGGAAGCACTAAGGTACTGTTCACAGGGTTCGGGAATGTTTTTTTGCAAAAATAACATACTTTCGAAACTCAAACCTAAAATATTTTTATATAGGGTCCTAAGAACAAATTTAAGGACCAAGTACACAAAATTTGGGGCCATGGGGGCCCCTCACACGTTGGGGCTTGTGGTTTTTTGGCCCATTCTCCCTCGTTCGGACTCCGATTTGACTTCCATTTGAACCCACGCGACCCTTATTCAATTATCTATCGAACTACAGAAAGAAATTAGAATTACCTTACTTTTTTAATGCTGTTTAACTCCTTTTATGATGGCGGTCCTATTTTTCCGACGAAGCGTTTTACCACTCTATTTTTGGGCAGAACTTTTCCTCTCAAACTCACTTCCTTTTTGCTCTTGATTAATGGTGAGATTGTCCCTTCTAAGGGCTTGGTATTTATAGGCATTTATGGCCAATCCAAGAGTGCCATGTGTCACTTAGATAAGGTTATAATCATTACTTTCGTAGGATCGCGCCAAGTGTCCCTAGAGATTTGTGCCACTTCTCCCCCTTGAGACATGTGTCCTTTGAAACATGTGCCACCACATGTTAATTAGGTTTTTCAAGATTCCTCATAATTACTCATGATTATGTCTCCTAACTAAGTTAGCTTATTTGGTTCCTTTAACTAACTAGTCACAAGATATTTTTGAACTTCTTCCAAATAACTCTTTAGCCCAAAACTTCTTTACAATTATATCCCTTGAGCCCTAGAACTCCTTAAACTTCTCCAAAATACCTTAGATGATGCCTCATTGCGATAGTTTCTATGATTTTTCAGAAAACCCTTCATTCGTTCGTTGGCGATTACCCCAGAACTTCACTTGTATCCTTCGATTTCCAAGGAAATGTTTTATTTCTTAAACAACAATGCCTAGGAAAACTTCGGGTATTACATCCTCCCCCCCTTAAAAAAAAGATTTCATCCCTGAAATACACTCCTAGGTTTCCATATGGTTGAAGAGGTGTGAGAACTTCTGTTGCATTTCTTCTTCTCTCTCCCAAGTGGCTTCCTCAATGTTATGGTGTTTCCACAACACTTTCACCAGTGGTATCACCTTGTTTCTCAATACTTTCTCCTTCCGGTCCAAGATCTCAAGGGGTTCTTCGGGATAGGTCAAATTCTCTTGTAACTCAATCGTTTCTTCTTGAATCTTCTGGGAAGGATCGGGTCTGCACTTTCGTAGGCTAGACACGTGGAACACATCGTGTAGTCTAGACATTAATGGGGTAGTGCTAACCGATATGCTATTGGCCCAATACGTTCCAAAACCTCATATGGCCCAACGTAGTGTGGGTTTAACTTTCCTCGTTTCTTCCCTTGGTGTAAGATCTTTAAGTATACCTTGTCTCCAGTTTGAAATTCCAAACCCCTCCTTCGGTTATCGGCATATGACCTCTGTTGGCTTTGGACTACCTTAATCTTTTCCTGAATCACTTTAATCTTTTTGTTAGTTTGTTACACCATTTTAGGTCCCAAAAGCTGTCTTTCTCCCACCTCAGTCCAACATAGAGGCGTTCTTCACCTTCGACCATAGAGAGCTTCGTATGGAGCCATACCAATACTACTATGATAACTGTTATTATATGCAAACTCAATCAGGGGTATGTGCTCCTCCCATTCCTTTGAAAACTCAATCACACAGGCTCGCAACATGTCTTCCATGGTCTGAATTGTCCGTTCTGATTGTCCGCCTGTTTGGGGATCATATGCCGTACTTAGTCGCAATTAAGTCCCCAAACATTTTTGCAAACTCTCCTAAAATCGAGAGGTGAATCTCAGATCCCTGTCGGATACTATACTCACTGGAGTTCCATGCAGTCTAATTATCTCTTTTATATATAATTGTGCTAACTTGCTAACTGGTTACCCTACTTTCATGGGTAGAAAATGAGCGGACTTTGTTAGCCTATCCATTATTACCCATATTGCATCGTTTCCCGTAGGTCCTATTGGCAAACTCGTAACAAAATCCATAGTGATATGCTCCCACTTCCATTCGGGAATATCTAGGGGTTGCAGCTTCCCAGCAGGCTTTTGATGTTCGATCTTTATCCTTTGACAAGTGTCACATTGACTCACGTGACGAGCTATGTCTTTCTTCATTCCTGGCCACCAGTACAAATTCCTCAAGTCCCTGTACATTTTGGTAGCACCAGGGTGGATAGTGTATTTGGCTCAGTACGCCTCTCCCAGAATGGTTTGCCTCAATTCCTTGACCCTGGGCACATAGATTCGGTCCATGAACCATAATATACCATCAGAAAAACTAAAGTCAGGGTTTTTGACCCTTCCCCGATCATCCACCCACAACTTCACCCTCGAGTCTTCCAGAGTAGCTTGACGGATTTGTTTCACTAGATGAGAATGAACCACCAGGCCAGCGACGTAGACGGACATTCTTTTAGGAATCGCACCCACTGACAAATGGCTAAAATTCTCCACCAGTCCTCACTCTCGGGCTATCAAATTGGCTACCAGAGCAGTCTTTTTCCTACTTAACGCATCAGTCACAACATTTGCCTTCCCGGGGTGGTATTGGATTGTACAATCGTAATCCTTCAAGAATTCCATCCACCACTGTTGCCTCATATTCAAATCCCTCTGTGAAAATAAATACCGCAAGCTCTTATGATTTGTGAAGATCTCGAACTTTTCCCCATATAGATAGTGTCGCCAAAGTTTCAAGGCAAACACGACCGCAGCCAACTCCAAATCATGGGTAGGATAGTGCTGCTCGTGATTTTTCAATTGCCGAGACCCATATGCCACCACCCTTTCATTCTGCATGAGTACACACCCCAAGCCATTTTTTGAGGCATCAGTATAAACCACGAATCCTCCTGTCCCACATGACATGGCTAAAATAGGTGCAAAGATTAGTCTCTTTTTCAGTTCATTAAAACTATGCTCACACACCATATTCCATTCAAACTTAACTCCTTTTCTCGTTAACAGGGTAAGTGGTAAAGCGATATGAGAAAATCCTTCAACATATTTTCTATAATAACCTGCCAGCCCCAAAAAACTTCATACCTCAGTTACGGTCTTAGGTTGCTCCCAATTCCTTATTGTCTCAACTTTTGAAGGATCCACCGCTATTCCTTCCTCTGATATGACATGGCCCAGAAAAGCTATTTGGGTTAGCCAAAACTCACATTTAGAAAATTTGGCATATAGTCGATGCTCCTGTAACGTCTTTAGGATTGTTTCCAGGTGTTGCTCATGTTCCTCCCTGCTAGCTGAATATATTAGAATATCATCAATAAACACAATCACAAAGTGGTCTAGGTATGGCCTGAATATCCTATTCATTAAGTCCATAAAGGCTGCTAGTGTGTTAGTTAACCCAAACGGCATTACCAAGTACTCATAGTGTCCATAACGAGATCTAAAAGCAGTTTTCGATACATCCTCCTTCTTAATCCGTAATTGGTAGTAGCCCGACCTCAAATCTATCTTCGAGAATACCCTAGCACCTTGTAACTGGTCAAACAACTCATCAATTCTAGGGAGCGGATATTTATTTTTTATAGTAACCTTATTCAATTGGCGATAATCTATGCACATCCTTAGACTTCCATCTTTTTTCTTTACAAACAATATAGGTGCTCCCCAAGGTGACATGCTAAGTTGAATAAAACCCTTGTCCAAGAGGTCCTGCAGCTGACTTTTCAATTCTCTTAATTCTGCTGGGGCCATCCTATAAGAAGGTATTGATATAGGGTCTATCCCTGGTAGGACATCTATGGCAAGCTCAATTTCCCGATAAGGGGGTAGTCCAGGTAAGTCTTCAGGAAACACATCAGGGAAGTCTCTTACTATGGCCACTTCCCCAAGTTCAACTTTTTTGTTATCCTCCTGTACACAAGCTAGGTATCCATATGCTCCTTTCCCTAACATCCTAACAACTTTAAGGGCTGTTATCCATTTGATTCTCCCACTCCCATTTTGCCCTCGAAACTTCTCCCAAGTTCCATCATCTGCTTGTAACTCAACTGTCAAGTAACAGTTAATTTTTGCATTATATTTAGTCAAGAAATCCATTCCCAAGATTATGTCAAAATCCTGAATATCTAGGGACGTTAGTTTGACTGGAAACTCATTATTCCCCAATACAATCCATCCATCCCCATAGCCTGTATATGTTTCTACTTGTCTTCCAAAAGGGGTAGATACTATTATGGGACACCCTAGTTCTCCCAATTCCAATTTTAAACAACGTGCCAATGCATGCGATACAAATGAATGAGTAGACCCTAGGTCTATAAATACTTGCACCGGCGTATCAAGAAAGATCATTGTACCTTGTATTATTGACGGGTTAGCTCTGGCATCTTCTCTTGTCAAATTGAATACATGTCCCCGTTGCAGCTCCATGCTTACTTTATTTGCCCCGAATTGAATAATACTTTTCTTTTGAGGGCAGTCGAGAGAAATATGACCAGGCTTCTGGCAAGTGAAACACACGGTCCCCTTTGGGCAATCTCGAGCCACGTGGCCAGTTTCTCCACAAGAATAGCATCCCTGGGCTACTGTCCCACAAGGTTTCCCTGGATGATATTTCTGACATTTTGGGCATGTACCCTTGGTCTTGAACTTTCTTCCTTGAGTCCCCAAGTCATGCTTTCTTCCCAACCTTCCGTTCTCGGGCCCACGAAATTTCGTTCCTAAAGTCTCCATTCGCCGAAGGTTGCTTTCTACCATCAAGGCTTGCAACACCACTTCTGCATAGGTGCGTGTCCCCAAGGAGCTCAAAGCTAGTTGAATCTTCCACTTCAGTCCCCCAAGGAACTTCTGCGCTTTGGCTTCCTCGTCCAGGTTGTATATAGGCATATACTTGATTAGCCTTATGAAGTGGTCCTCGTATTAGGCGACAGACATGTCCCCAGTTTGTTTTAGATTCATGAACTCTCGGCCTTTCTCTATTTTCTTACACAAAGGAAAGTATTTCGTATTAAAAAGTTCCTTAAACTACACCCACGTAGTAACTGGTGTACCTTGTCCTTCAAGACCTTGCAGGGTTCTCTGCATCGTTTTCCACCACTGGTCAGCTTCATCACGAAGCATGAATGTTACACAACCAACCTTGTTCTCCTCCTCACAACCAACAAAGTCAAAGATATTTTCAACTTGCTCCAGCCAAAACTCACTTTCACAGGGATCGGTCCCTGCCTTTCCTCGAAAAATATGCGGGTTCAACCGATGGAACCTGTCTGTAACATTAGGATTTGGGGGATAACCTGACCAGCTGGTTGTGTTCCTCGCATAAGGGTGACCATACTTTCCAAGACCTGTTCCATTTGATCCATACGAGTCCCTCCTCCTTGGTTCCCTTTTGGCAGTGGGTTACCTTGGGGCGTCTCCATCCCTTCCTCGTGGAGGTCTTGCATCTCCTCCTCTTGAATGTTGTTTCTACGACTAGGGTTCCTGGTTTGGGGAGTGTTTACCATCTGAAACCATTTACAAGAAATTTTAAAGACAATTTATAAACATATTCTCCCAAAGATGTACACCCAGTTAATAGAAAAAAACATGCAACCACTCGTCCTAATCTTCTATATGACAATCACCCACCTATCCATACCCATATGAGGGGTCTTATAAAGCCATTATCAAGTATGCAAATCCCTAAGTCCCAAATTCCATATTGTAACAACCTCTTAGGGTTCTTGCTACATACTTAGGGCCCTTAGATTTACAATACATTCCCAAAATTCCTACATCATCAACAATTTACCAAGTCTGTTTGTCCAAAATCCTCAAGGCTCCTAATCCTTCACCTACAATCACTTGTTCACTTCACAAACCATTACTCAAGGTATCCTTATCAGCATAATTCAGTTGGTCCTAGTTCATCAAATTCCTAAAGAGCAGCAATAAACAAATCTCCAAATGATAATAACCATCACATCTCCAAAAGCAATAACCATCACTTCTTCTTCTTCTTTTTTTGAAAAGTAACAATCATCAACTTCTAAGAACAATAACCACCAACTTCCAGGAAATAATAACCATCAAGTTCCAAGAAGCAATAATTAGAAATTTATATGTCAAACTAAAATTACCTCCCAAAATCCAATAGGCTTCTTAGTTATGGCAATAAAGTGGTTTTAACCTACCAAACGATCAACTTACTCTTTCCTGCCTTAATCCACTTACTCATCGGGTTTAGGTGTCATTCCTTCGAGTTCCTTCTTCCTTATGTTTTACATAGCCTGTCACCACAAACCATCATGATTAGTACGATTATAACATCTTGTATATTACATCACCGCCTTTTTATTTATACATACATAGCGGTTCATTCCCTTACCACGACCTCCCTACCTTGCTATTCTAAGTATACATACATAAGCCATATCCGCCACTATCGCTATTCTATGTGTACATATGTATAAGCCATATCCGCCACTATTCCACATCCCTTATATACATATCCAAAATTTCCATGAACCAAAATTGTTTTCCTACACCTCCAGCGGTCATCACTCCTCGTCCTTGGACCCAGATGGGGGTGTCAGGGCACGTTCCTCGGGCTCCTGCACGGGTACCTCCACAAGCGCGGGCATAACCTAATCAGCCATGGGCATGACCTATTCAGCCACGAGGGCCTCGACCTCACGTAAGCAATTCATGAAAGCTATGAAATTGGGGTGAACCTCATGAATGATCAGATGATTTCCTACATCCTTCCACTCGCGAGTGAGCAAGGAAACTAAGTAGGCTATTTGGAGTCCTGCCAAATGTGGCACCACTACGTCTGGTGGAAGCTCCAGGATGGTAGGTGACACAACATCAAGAAAATCTCCTAAGGCATCTCCAGGGATCATATACACTCCCCCTAATTGCATGGTCCACCATCCCATGATAATGCGCTGGTTTTGATGTTCAACTATGTTGGAGTCCATTTCTGTATTTAACCATAAACATCCTCAAAGTCAATCATGTAAGGAAACTAAATCGAGTTATGCAAATCAAGCTCTGATACCAACAGTAACGCCCCACTTTTCTTTTTCCAAGGTATACATATAAAGATGCATGATGACGCTAGCAACCACATGGTAATCAAAGGGCGTTTATGGAAGCCTTTGCCAACGGAAGCAAAGGATCGAACCTGAAAGCTTTATAAAAACCATAAGCTAGATATTTAAGGCTTCCACTATATTCTTTTAACACAAAAACCACCTAAAAATCCATAATACAACTTGGGAATCTAGGGATCATTTAGGCTCCTTTTTTACAACAATTAAAACTCACACTAAAGCCACAATAAAATGCTTTTACAATTAAAACGTAGAATAGCTAGCTATCCGAGAACCACTTTCTTTCCTTTCCTCTGACTTGATTCTAGGGAACTTGTCACGACTAACCCACCTGGAACATTGAATTTTCCAGGGGTATGAGACACCCAAGTTAGATAGTTATATCTAAGTGAGTGCAACAAGAAGATATAGCATGTATGTAAATGAGATATGCAAAATGATATGAAACTGCCTGTGTGGTAGTGACGCCGAGGTGTAGCAATCACCCCCGCTGATCAATCATGTTCTCACATTTTCAAGACTTTTCACCAATCTAACATGAGATCTTGACTTCAACTAGCCACACACACCAAGTGATGCATGACAAAAAAAGAGAAAATGCTTGGTTTAAAGGAAAGTCATGCTTATGCAAGTAATCACCCTTACCCGTGTGAAGACAAAATGTTTGGTATGTATCATAAAGATGCAAGAAGCACTCACCTTGTTGGTTTGGCAGCGCTAAGGTACTGTTCACAGGGTTCGGGAATGCTTTTCTGCAAAAATAACATACTTTCGAAACTTAAACCTAAAATATTTTTATATAGGGTCCTAAGAACAAATTTAAGGACCAAGTACACAAAATTTGGGGCCATGGGGGCCCCTCACACGCTGAGGGAAGGACCCCCATGCGCTGCACGCGCCACCCCTCCAGCTTTGACCTATTGTGGTTTTTCGGCCCATTCTCCCTCGTCTGGACTCTGATTTAACTTTCGTTTGAACCCACGCGACCCTTATTCAATTATCTATCGAACTACAGAAAGAAATTAGAATTAACTTACTTTTTTAACGCTGTTTAAATCCTTTTATGATGGCCGTCCTATTTTTCTGACGAAGCGTTTTACCACTCTATTTTTGGGCAGAACTTTTCCTCTCAAACTCACTTCCTTTTTGCTCTTGATTAATGGTGAGATTGTCCCTTCTAAGGGCTTGGTATTTATATGCATTTATGGCCAATCCAAGAGTGCCATGTGTCACTTAGATAAGGTTATAATCATTACTTTCGTAGGATCGCGCCACGTGTCCCTAGAGATTTGTGCCACTTCTCCCCCTTGAGACATGTGTCCTTTGAAACATGTGCCACCACATTTTAATTAGGTTTTTCAAGATTCCTCATAATTACTCATGATTATGTCTCCTAACTAAGTTAGCTTATTTGGTTCCTTTAACTATCTAGTCACAAGATATTTTTGAACTTCTTCCAAATAACTCTTTAGCCCAAAACTTCTTTGCACTTATATCCCTTGAGCCCTAGAACTCCCTAAAATTCTCCAAAATACCTTAGATGATGCCCCCTTGCGATAGTTTCTATGATTTTTCAAAAAACCCTTCATTCGTTCCTCGGCGATTACCCCGGAACTTCACATGTATCCTTCGATTTCCAAGGAAATGTTTTATTTCTTGAACAACAATTCCTAGGAAAACTTTGGGTATTACAGGTTTGTTAGGGACTTGGGTGCCAGTGTCTTTTATGTGGGCCATAAGGACCATTATGTGCATGTCTATTTATGCGATTCTTTGTCTTGTGGTTCCTGTTGTGCATGTGTATGTCTTGGGCACATGATGTGCAAGTTGTCTCAAGATATTCTCCTTAAGCTTTACCAGCCTTCGTTCTTGAATATATTTGTTTAGTCTCACAACTCACCTTTTTTTTTCATCATTCCAAGGTAAGGGGGACACCTGAGTTGGCAGGTTGGCTCAGTGGTGCTGGGAACAGTCTTTCAGGTCGTAGTATCATGTGTAGAGCTCTCTAAAAGATAGGGTCCTAGGTGTAGTTTTTGCTTTGTAAGGTTGATAAACTTTTATTTTTGAGAACAATAGGTGCTATACAGTTCTGGGTTGTCTTATGTGTTAGTGTAGGTGCTCTAGACCCAATCAGATTGGGCAAATTGTACATTGACATTTCTAATCATATTTATTATTGAATAAAGAGTTATTTAATTTTATAAAAAATCATTCTATTAGTTCCTTATTATTAATGTAATGATCGGATGAAACTAGATAGAAGTCCATATGATGTATACTGTGATTAATCTATAAAGATGTGAGATAATGCATCACAGTTTCTAAACATCATTAAATATCTCAAGTCGTAGCAATATCAAGAATGGATATTGACAATTGCGGTAAGACTTGTATGTGCTATGTTTTTGCTATATGATAGCAATGGTGGGCCTCACACCCATAGGCATGGGAATGCCTAAACAAGTACATAGGTGATCAATATTGGAGAACGTGTCACTCGACATGACTCGCCATAAGAATCCATTTTGGTTATATGTTGATGGAATTCTCAGACGAGATGGGTGTAACTAATTCATGGACATGAGGTTGTCACGGTCATCACATAAGAAGACCGACATGCTTTGGCATCGTTTCGATGGGCTTAGACAAAGGCTGCACGTGGGTGATTGTTAGGCATGTCGTGAGGCTTATGGAGATGGGTGTATAACCAAGATGGGACTCATCTATCCCTGGATAGAGGATGATGTATCTAAGGCGCCTTTAGTGGATATTCACTTTAAATCCATGACCATAGTGAAAGAGATTAATAAGGAATTAATGATTCACTTTCTATTAAGTGAGGATATTTGGAAGACTGAAGAAATCTTATGTGATCATAATCAAGTAACACATCGCCAACTTGAGATCACATAAGATACATTGATGAGAGAATCGAATTACATGATAACCATGCTCATGAAAGGTTCTTTACGGATTATGAATCCTTCTGAATAATTGGGTAGGCATGACGCCTTGCTAGAGGACCAATCTTGTCTTATGTGTTCGTACCAACACATTGCTAACATATTCGGAAGCCTAATGAGTCATACGCAAAAAGAATGGTCCCTGGCTTAAACCAGGAGAGCGGACGTATGGTTAAGTGGGACACATCGACAAGAAGTTATGCCGTCATAGGTTCTCACGAAAAAAGAACAAATAGACGTAATGACGTCGACATGACGAGAGGTTATCATATAGGAAAGAGTTTCCTAAAATGGAAATTGATTAAATTAGAAAGGAGTTTCTAATTTAATCATTTAGGCTTAATTTAATACTTTGTCTAAATAAAGTATTTGGGCTAAATATTAAATCAAATTAATATTTAGGCTAAATTAGATTTGGGCCAAATATTAAATATTATATTTGGGCTAAATTAGATTTGGGTCAAATATTAAATTAAATATTTAGGCTTGAATTAGATTTGGGCCAAATATTTAATAAATGGATTTGACCTACTTAAGATTCTAGTTGGACTAGGATAAATGGGCCAATCCATGTCCATTAGGGTGTAGGAAACCCTAGGAGGTTGCTCCTCTATAAATACCCCTTTATGGGATGCCCAAATCAAACTTTTATTTTATGGTTTTCAAGAGTTGAAAAAATCATTATTTTTCAATCCATTCACAAGCCTTGTTAAGAGAAGGAGCTAGCACTCCCATTCCGCTCTCCTCGCCACAAGTTAGAGGCTGGACGTTTGGACGGCTTGAATCCGCGAATGAATCGAAAATCTAAATGTTAGATTTATTTTATTATCTATGTGATTGTTTGATTTCGACGTTGATCCAATCACCGGGATTGGGGTAAGGTTCAAAATTTTGAACTACATTTCTTGCCCCGTAGCGACCTTGTTTTACTTTCATTATGATATATATGCTTACATAAGAACTTAATTTGTGTAATTGTGAGGTTGGCTATGTGAGGATGGTTGTGAAAGGTCATGTGTTATAGTTTTCTTTGCTAAGCACTTGGTGGGAACTATTCTATCTCATCCAAATAATGACCCTCTCACGGATCCTCTATGCTAGCGGGGGCTCCAGGAGGCGAGCGGTTGCAATTTGGTATCAGAGCAAGTTTAAGAGATGTGGCTTTGTGCACATAGGATGGTTGGGTGGAGTTAAGTGTGTCATTGGTTGTGTGGCTAGGATTGTATTCCTAACTCGAGGTGTGTTTAGTTAGAATCTTAAATTCTAAATATGTTGTTGTGCAGGGGAATGAGTGCTAAGGAAGGGGAGTCACTGGCTTAGGAACATGGCTAGACAGTGTTTGGAACTCCCTGGAGCTTGGGTAGTGATTGGTACCAGGAGATGGCAGAGATACGACGGACCTTGGTAAGAGTAATTCGAACGCTAGAGACACTCATTGCTAACTAGGTAAGGTAACAATAGGTGCGTCAAGGAACAAGGGGGAATGTCAAAACGCGTGATTGTAATAGTCGAGAAATTTTTAAAGGACTCAAGGGTAAATTATCTTGAGGGTAAAAATGGAATTTAAGGATAAATGAAGGGTATAACGGTAATTTATTATCGTATAGATGACTGAATCAACTGTCGGGAGTGTCCTAGAGCCGAGATACCAAAGGAAAATGATGTGGCATTAACAAGCACACTGAGATAAGATTTATGGTACCGAAAGAAATCGGATCGAGAACAATTTTCGGTACAGCTAAAATGCAGCTGCCAATTAGGCTGCAATGCCAAATTGTTATAGATGACTTCCCAAAAGTCAATGAAAACTTGAGGGGGCTTTTGTTTTTCATAAAGAACAACTCTTCAGTGGTTTCAGAAAGAAACGAATCGATTTAAGGCCAAAACGAAGATTCGGGCCTAAGTGCAATTTTTTAAAATTGCCTGAGGGGGTACAAAACGATAAATTCTTGGAATCTTCGAGGGTCAAATGAAATTTTTAGGACTTGAGGAACCTAAATGCAATTGTGAAAAGTTGAGGGGTTAAGTGAAAAGGGCCAAAGTGAAATTTTTCAAAGATTTGCCAATGAGAATCTAACCATGGCACGGATGGTCGCCGACCAGCTATCTGAGGCACGGGATGGCACGAGGGTGGTCGTGGGACCAACTTTTGTAAAGGCCTAGCCGACAACGGCCAATGGGTTGGCCAAAAAAGCAAAAAGAAAAGCGACCGAAAGTGGTCGGATATTCGCACGCCTGCAACTTGGTTTTGTGGTCGGCTAGGGTCGTTTATGGGTCTATCTAGGGGAGGTTGAGACTCCTGATTTTGAACGAATTGAGGCTCAAGAATAAGGGGCTTTTGAAGCCCATGAGGTGTAAAGCATATCTGGAAACTTTGGAGCATTTTGGTGGCCATTTGATGGCCGTTCGAGAGGTCGCCGAAAAACGAGGCGGACGGCCAAGCCAAGGCTTTGGCCGCTCGGTTGAAGGGTCTCCGGTTATTATTTCATGCTGCAAGAGGTGCCATTAGGATCGATTCAAAGAGGGCTTTCGAGGGTTGGAGGAATCTAGAAACGCCGGTGTCGTCGGCACTGGAGAAGTGAAGGATAAAAAACGAGGATACAAAAAGCATGCAACGGAAGCGTTTTAATCAAAAACGATCCTCGTATTGATTAGAATCTAAGAGACTTACTTTTACGGCGGATTACTGGTTGGAATGGGGCGATAGGGGCAGGATGCGCGGTAGCTTCTTCGCGTGGTAGAGACGACGGCTGTCCTGCTATCCTTTGGCTCCTTCGCATCAGAACTTCGAGGCTCTCTTTCGATCTTCCGAAATATGACTCGAACTCGTGGCCTTTCTTCGGTGAAGAAGAATGAAAAACGACTTAGATGAAAAAACAAATAATGAGAGAATATATAGGGAGAACCCTAGGGTTAAAACCCTAGTGGGCCAAACCCTAATGGGCCAATATCATTTAATTAATTTTCTAATTGGGTTAGCCCAATTAATTAATTAAAAACCCTAATGAACTATTATTTTATTCTAGCCCAATTAATTATGGACCATTCTGAATAAAATAATTCTCTCTCAATGTAATTCATCCAACAAGCCAAATGTATTAAAAAATACATGAGTTACATCGAGCTACCCCGGGGACCAAAAGACAAATTATTCACGGCTACTAAAATGACCAAAATATCCCTGCTACCTAGTAGCTATATTTTGTCATTCTAAGTGTTCCAACTATCACCATATGGTAACACTGACCCCACGAATAATTTTGCATATGCCATGTCTTTGACCTACTAGTGTAATGACGAAAATACCCCTCTGCGTAACACCCATCATTTAGAAAGGAATAATGTACTAACACCTTTCTAAATGATTTCTACCATCCTTAGATCACTAGTCCAATAATCTGTGACTACTCGAATGTACCTGCTTATCACTGGGAGCTACCTAGAAGCACACACTCTTAAGTCACGTTCCCAGGGCCCTGGATTATTTGATTATTCTTGGACAATCACAAGGGGGTGAATCACAGAAACTATCTTGTATTAGTCTGTCTTAGCTAATTAGAAACCATACTCCCAACTCAAAAGGATATTGATCTTTGATAGACCTCACTTACAATGAATCTAAGAATATAGCTCTAGGTTCACTAGACCACCAACTAATACTCAAGTATTAGAGTACTCGTCCACGTAGTAGCGGTGATAGACTAGCTCCATGATAATTAGTACTTGTCATTAGCTTCTATCACAGGTCCACTCTACGCATTCCAAATGCGCTTGTACAATTAGAGTAAACGGACTGTTTACTAGCTAAGGCAAGCCATCCTCCATTAGGATCTATTGCACAATGATCTTATCATGATAGAATGCCCAGTTCTATCAAAAGATCAAGAGTAATATTTTCTTGCTTATTAAGTACCCATGATTCATGCCTAACTGTGAAGAACGACCCATCACATGAATCACTTACTTAATAGCATGGACACCTTTCCAACAATTAAATGCAAATAATATATGTGCCATAAACTGAATAAAAGAAACATCATTACCATAAATTAAACAAAAAGTGTCTTTAGGGCATACATTTCCAACAAGAAGACGACTGGCGAGTGGTCGACACACGCTGACCTTCACGCGTGGCCACTTTCCCTAGCTTGTTGGGGCACGTGCAGGCACGTGGACTTCTCAAAAATTCTGTAAAAAATCCTAAAAATTCGGGAAAATTATTTTACTGAGGTCTGTGCAAAAAGTTTTGAAGTTGGGATTCCCGATGTCTTGGTTTTCGCACCAAAGAGCCTTGTTTTTCTTGAAAACACAACACCCGGGTAAATCCAATATTTTTCTTTTGAAGTTCATAGCCTATGATGAATTGTTGTGAAATTAGATTTGAGAAAATAGTCCCGAGGCATTTATTGGGATTTTTGGGATGGAAAATGAGAGAAAATGAAGGAAAAATGAAATAAATAGAATATTGAGGATATTTAGTGAGTAAATATCATTTTATGATTGAGGTGATCGAGATGATGTGATTGGTGCAATTTTTGAGAGTTGGCACGAGAATCGAGGTCGGGCACGCATATCAAGACGACACACGCTTTTCAAGGTGTCTTAATCATTAGAGCAAAGGTGAGTTTTCCTATTCTAACTATGGTTTTGTGAGTAGTTTTCTCACAAGAACTTATATTCATGATATAGTCGTCATATATGCATGTGTTATAAATGCAATATTCATTTTGTAATATTGCATGGAAAGTCGTGATAATTGCATGGCACGATATTATTGTCACATTGATATTTGTGCATGGGAATGGGATGTCGCCCCAGAGTGTAGCCCTAATTCCCCTAGGGCAATGATGGAATAACGTTAGGCTTATCCTGTAGAGGTTCGGGATTTGCCTAGGATTTCGTGCCGGGTTGGTGGGCATGGGAAGTTACATTAAGGGAAAATGTTGTTCATGTTATCGCATCATGCATTCATATATGTGTTTTGAACCCTTACTAGAAGTTTCATCTTCTAATGGGTTATGCCCCTAGAACATTCAACATTCCAGTTTAGACTTGTAGCTTAGGCAAGGAGCAGGTTGGGATATGACAGCACGTGATGGCGTGGCCGATGGATTCAGCGAGCTGACTCGGATATGATTTAGCTGATGTTTTATTGATGATTAGACTTGTTTGAATGTTATGAAATCTCCATGTATTTATGTATTTCAATATTGAGGATATGATGTTAAACGAGGTACGGATTCTCATGTTATAAATAAAGTGAATTGATTATGTACCATATCAGGTTTCGATTATCGCTTCCGCATTTTTAATGATTTGTTGGGAGTTTTGTTTGGAATTTGGTACTTGAGGTTTAAGTTATGTATCGAGAAAGAAAGAAAAAATAATTTATGTATATTTTGGACCCCAACATAGTGACACGCTCGGTAAGAGAAAAGTGGGGTGTTACAGTTGGTATCAGAGAGAAGTTGAGGAAGAACCTTAAGTGACTCTAGTATAGTCGATATTAGAGCGAACCTAAGGAAAAGGTCGCGTGTGGCTAGATAAGTAAAGCCATTATAAGATTTGGGTATTGACGGTTACTGGATAAGTGGGTTCTAGTGGAAGTGCATGTCTAGGAAAGTTCTGTCTAGGAAAGACTTGGTATTTAAGTGCGTCCATTGTGACCCACCTCTCTTTCCTGGGAACTTACCTGGTGTACTATTTATGAGCAGACACTATTTCAGTAGACGACTACTATTCCCGGTGAATAATAGAATGCCTGATAGAAGCTAGTACTAGAAGAATGATCTAGCTATTGGAATAAGGATCCGACGAAATGATTCGGGTGTAAGGTCGACTCGGTAACCGTGATTATGGATCCGAGAGATTTAGAGACCGATGATTTGAAGTCATTAGTCAAAATCCTTGCAAAGAGATATGAGATAGCTACGGTTAACAAAGATGATCGGATCAGTGATGATTAGTCAGATATGATAGGGCCTAGCTGATGAGTTAAGGTCGAAGGATAAGATTTTCAAGGATCATTCAGTATCTCGAAAATAAGATATGGGATCCCACAAATTGGGACGAATGAAAGGCCAAAGATGGCCAAATGATGGCACGTGAGTGCGTCAATTGATGAGCTGAAAGTGGTGCAACCAATGTGACTCACAAAAACGAGATAAAGAAACCCTAGCAGCGTGACGGCACCACTGGTCCGGTGTTCGCAGTGACAGATCTGGATCTAGGGACCAAGGCAGAAGGCTTGTAATGAGCTTATGATCAACGTACCGGGGAAGCTTGTAAATTATCTCGCGATATGGGTCTGGGACCCAGGGTCTAAGTTGCTTAGTGAACTGCCAAGGAGACGATCAGATGCTGAAAATCTGGGGTAACACAATAAGGTCTGTACCTTGTAGGGAATTTCAAGTTCCAATGGTCTAGGATGTGAGGTGTGCTGCTAGTTATTGTTGATC
Organism: Diospyros lotus; assembly: GCF_014633365.1. Lineage (NCBI taxonomy): Eukaryota > Viridiplantae > Streptophyta > Magnoliopsida > Ericales > Ebenaceae > Diospyros > Diospyros lotus. The sequence continues at coordinate 17,175,716 of NC_068347.1, forward strand.
GAGGCTAGAAGCCTAGGGAATCAACCTAAGGTAAGATTGAATATAGACCGAGTGTCTTATTTAAAGGATTGCATCAAGGTTCGTGGTCATCTTTTGGGATTGATGACAAGATGAGCAATGAGAGGCTCGAGGTCCTAGAACGAAGGTTCTTACAGAAGGAGTTAGACTCAGGGCAACGACGACGAATGATAGTTCTTAAAGGACTACGACGAGACCATGCAGTTTTCACCCGGGACATACCCGAGTGAGGGTCGACGTATGATGTAGGAGTAAGCCTACCATATGATGGGGGTGATGATGACAGTTGTGTGCTGGCTGACGAAAAGAGTAGTGCCTAGGAAGAACTGTAACACCCCCCCTCTCCTAGAACTGCCCGAGAAGAGGTGCTACTGGAGATAATAAAATAAATTGACTGATAAACTGAAATCTGATACCAAAATGAACCTCTCAATCAACTGAAATAAAACTCTAAGTCAATAACTGAAAACCATAAATTACATCTAAGGGAAAATCCCTAAACTGGAATATGAAATAAATCTAAACTGATCAAGTACTAACTAATAAACTAACAACTCCCAGACATCTTTGGTCTTGAGCGGCTCCACGTACACACACTACTGGACACTGCTGCTAGGCCCCACATCTGGTACTCCCCCACTAGGACCTGGAATGGTGAAGAGTACAAGGTGAGCTACAAAGCTCAACAAGTAATAAACTGGAAAGAATAACTGAAGCTGAATCGAAGAATATCGATACTGATAAAGATACTTACTGAACTTGTACTGAGAGATGTAATAATCACTGGATAGCATTTATAAGATGTAATGCACATAAGCTGTAAACTAAATGCAGGTATGCAACTTTGGCACGTAGGCCCACATATCTGTAACACATACCTGACTGATCTGAGTCCTGCAAACATAAAAATTGTAAGCACATACTTTGGGCAATATGCCCCTAGCTCCCTGGTCGACATCAGACGAGCAACTCATAACTGAGATATAATTGAACTGATACTAGTGGGATCTCCGCAGACAAGCCGCCTGGCGCACATAATGCAATGCTCATATAAATGCTGGCACACGATATGTAATGCTCCACATAAAGTCATGCTCAATGCTCATACAAATATGTATGCACATAATCTCACAAAATAATGCTAATTATGTCATAATTAACTGCTAAACAAGGTATATGATTTTTATCAACTATATTGAGATTCAAATATTCTGAAATTACTTAGTATAGGCATGGCATATTGGATTTTATCATATCTTGGCATAAAAATTCAATATCTGAATAATTGAATATTTATATTAAATTTAAGACTTGAATCAAGAATTTATTGGAAGCCATTCGGATGCCATTTAATACTATTTGGATGATTGAGGAAGCAAAGTGAAGCAATTTGAATGAAAAAGCAGCCCATTCGAATGAAAAAAAACGGATTTTAGCAAGCTCGTTTGAATGGCAGAAAACTCATTCGAATGATAGATGATATATAACAAGGCTATTCAGATCTGATCAGGGACTCATTCGAATGACTCACAAATTCATTCGAATGAATTTTGTAAATTTCCAACTTTTGAACTGGCAAAAAGCGACTCATTCGAATGCAACAGTAACTTTATTCGAATCAATTTATGGATCATTCGAATGACATGAAGGCTCATTCGAATGCTAGACTATACAAAGCAACAACTTACTCGCATCTTCAAGGACTCATTCGAATGACAAGGAAGCTCATTCGAATGACAAACCAAAAACACATACGAATGATATGATAACACATGACTCATTCGAATGACAAGGGACTCATTAGAATGACTGATACATTATAAAAGAAAAACTTACGATAGCACTGAAAACTCATTCGGATACCACTGAACTCATTCGAATGACAAAGAAGCTCATTCGAATGACTGGAAACTTATACAAAACGAAGCTTACGATAACAGAGACCATATCTTGAATCAAAACTTAGCATCACTACACCATTCCAAAAGAAATCTTGGGAGAACAATCCCAATTGATATATAAACAACTTTAGGGATGATTTACTGATCATAACTAATGACAACATTGCAAGGAACATGAATGAACTGGCTGGTACTCACTGTAATGCATATATACGTATACACAATCATAAACATACCATATGATTAAACTGGAAATCCAAAGCAAAGGGCCCTGGTATTCGGAGATCACTATTAATATGATTTGACGATCATATTAAAAAGATTAACTATCAAGAATCACACGATCTTCTTCATGCACTCACTGTTCTACGTATATATATATATATACATACACACTGGAACTGATATAAATACGAAACTCAATGTAGGACTGGAATAACTAAGAAGGAACTTACTTGAATCTGTAATGAAAGGAATTACAGATAGGATACTTGCCTTGATATTGATCGGATCAATGCTTTCAACGAAGATCCCCTTATGCCAAGACACTGATGCAACTTCTTCCTTCTTCTGTTCTTCACGCAGCATGAAGAAAGGCTAATGAGGCTATACATATATACATATGTCTATAGGAAACCTAATTCCCTTCTCTCACTCTCCTACTTGAACTTAGATTCCTTCTCCTACCTTATCTTAGAGACTTCCAACTCTCGTGCACGCTCGGTTTCCCTCAATTCCCTTAATTACAATAACTCCATTTAATAATTAAATGCTAATATCAAATCCTTAAATGACCAACATGTCCTTGCATTTAATTTCAAAAATAAATAAATAATTAAATGCTATTTAAAAGCTATTTTCTCAATTAAAATCTCTAGATTGCCATATTAACAATTAATTGGAAAAAATCCTCCAAACAATACTAATTAAGAAATTCAGTAATTTCTAAATAAAATCTAAACCCTCTAATGGGTCGTTACAAGAACTAATTTAATGGTCGGGTGCCAATAGTCAACTGGATCTGAAGGACGAAATGCAAGAGTCAGTGGATTCTTGGTATGAGATTTTAGGTAGTGGAGCATGACCGGTCCAAAGGCTTAACCGATGAGTTCTGAAATGGTAGTCTCGACTCAAAGTAGAGTTATGGCACTAAAAAGTAAAGAGGTGCTTGATGGTCACATCGACTGTAAAGGAATGATAAGGAGACCTAGTCAATAGAGGTTGTGACTACGTTTCAGTATGCCAAATGAACCTGCAGAATCGGGTAAAGTTATCGGTAGTCAGATCCGACGAGGAGAGCTTAAAAGCACCATGATGAATGGTGGATAGAAAGCCATAGTGGCAAAGGAAATCGAGTTCTTGGAAGATGATGGAACCAAATATTGTGATCTAATTTGGGATCTTCGAGGATAAGTCGATTTGAGATTCTTGAGGAAATTTCTCGAAAGAACAAATTGAGGATCTAGGGATTCATGATGGAACTTTAGGGTTTCATGAAGAAATCTAGCAAGGATTGGAGTACCGTAGGTGACGTAAGTATCTACCTGCTCTAGCTGATTTTGGATTGTCGTCTTGAAGATCGTGCTAATCTTTGCGATGATTGAAAAAAAACAAGTTATGGCAGATGTGCCAAGATGACAAGTCGCGGTAAAGGAAGCTGTAGACCTAAATCGATTAAGAGATCCGAGATTTTCAAATTTTAGAGAATGGAATTCTCATATGGCTAAGACGGTTAGTCTAGCCCTGGTAGGTAAATTGAGAAATAGATAGCTAGACAACCATTAAAATGAAGTCAACAAGTTATGAAAATAAAGGACCTATTGTTATGTGGTGTAGGCACTTGCAGTCAATGAAAGGCCGTAAGAAAAATGGAAAATACCAAGATATATTCTCGGAAGATTTAACGGGATTATTTAATGATGAAATTGCCAATTATAGCTTAAGGTTATTGGATGCTTAGCTATGTGTGGGTTGATTTAAGATGCGAATTATCAGGCGATAATTTAGAATCGATAATTTTTACCTCGATTTGATGAACTATTAAAACAGCTGCAAAAGGCTGAGATATTTGATGATTAATATACAATCGAGGGTAAGACAAGGGGATGAAACGTTAAAGTATTCAAAAGCATAATATTCATTCCATATGTTCAAACAGTTACAGGAAATCAAGCCCTACAATTACTCAAAGAAAAAGAAAAAGGAAACCATAAAAACTGATGATGATGCCAATGCTCAGTGAGGACGACGGTTGCTAAACATGACAGGTCCTAACTCATCGATGTCATCTAGGGGTGGCATTTGGCTACTGCTGGTATCACCAGGGTAAGATGGAAGAGTAGCCTCTGAGAAACTAGGATGAGGGACATCCTCTGAGATGATAGGAAGATCGGAATTCCAGTTTGGGTTTTGATTCGGTTGAGGAATAGGTTGGGGATACGAAGAATAATATGCGAATAGTGAATCTTGCAAATAAGCTCGATAAGCTTGCAACTCACTAACCTGCTGCTGAAGGGCAAGAATGTGAGATACACAGCCATAGACAGGATCTTGAAGCTGGGCTTGAGTTTCAAAGAGGAGTGTATTGGAAGCCCAAAATTGGTCGCTGACTGGAAGCGGAGCTAGGAAGTTGACAACATTCTTGATAATAAAAACATCGCAGATGGCGACAAAACGAGCAATACCATCCTCACAACAGAAGTAAGGAGCAAAGATGCACTGTGAATTACATCCTCTATTTAAGACTATGCAGGCACCGCATTAGGACCGGGGCCTTGGTATGTTACCCCATGGCAGGTTGTGCCTTGACATGATAGATCTAGATCTCGCTAAATCTAAATAAATTAGATATGGGTCGGATCTAAATGGATGGGTCAAATAGATATGGGTCAGATCTAATGAGTCGAATCAGGGAAGGGTCAAACCTGAAGCGAATCGAGTTGGGTCGAGTCGGGTCAGATTGGACCTAGTCGGGTCGGATCGACCCAGATCTGGCAGCACCGGCAAGGACGACGATAGCGCAGTGGAGGCCGAGGGATGTCAAGCGAGGTCCGGTGGCTGCACAAGGGCTGGCAGTGGTGGCAGCGTGATGGATCTGGCCGACACGAGGGCCGATTAGGCAGGCGATGATGGCGGGGAGGAGCTGTGACTGGTGGTTGGGGTGCGGAGAAGTCGCACGGTGGCTCACGGCCGATGGTGGAGCAGGCGCTGGAGGCAGTTGCGGAGGAGGCGACAATGACCGTCGGAGGTGGTGGCGACACTGGAAGGCGGCGGCGGCCAGTGGCTATTTGCGCACAGGGTCGGCAGAGGAAGGAAGAAGAAGAAGAAAGAAGAAATAAGAAAGAAAAAGGAAAAGGGAAAAAAAGAAAAAAAATATAAAAATAAATAATAAAGGAAAGGATAATTTTCTCTTTTTTATGGGAAAAACGTGTTTTATTATTCTGGAGATTTTGGCAAGAAGAAAAAAATTATCCGGACAATCGAAAGTTGAGTTCGGGGCTTTTCGGGTATTTATAGTCCCGACCCTATGTTCTGAAACATGAAGCAGTGTAGGGTTCAAAATGAAATTTTTGGGAATCAGGTTTCGAAATAGAATACTAAGATGCTTCGAAATAAGATGTTTCGACAAGCTATTGTCAGAAGATAGTGGTTGGACACTCTGGAATAGTTATGTCCATAATATAACTCTTAAGAAGAGCCTAATGAAAATGAACTGCCAGAAGTAGTAAGAGTTGTGATAGCTCAAAAGGATCAAGTTGCATGTTAGTGCAACATGACCAAATAATTACGTGTGGATTACACCAAAACACAAAGAAAACTACCCAATATATGACTTGGAGTTGGCAAATGTGGTATGTGCTCTCAAAGTTATAGAGACACTACCGAAACGGAATGGTGGGACATTTTGATGTGCTCACGAACCACGAGGAACTTGAGGTATGAGTTCTCACAAAAGGAGCTGAACGAGAGGTAGCGACGATTGATGGAATTCCTTAAGGACTACGACTGCACTACTTCGTATCACCGGGCACATGGCAGATAGGTGCCCAACTCAGGACCTGGTGGATAGCTGTAAGTGTCAGATGAAGTTGGAGGCTTGTTAGCTTGCTGACTATGATGGTAGTGCCGAAGGGATCGTCTATTTTTATGGCTAACCTGGTCGTTTAGCTGGATTTGGTGAACGAGATATGGAAGACATGTGTGGTTGACAAGTGTACTTGTCTATGGAATGATGATATGGCCAGCCCAAGGTTTATGATTTTTGAAATGCGAGAAGGCATTCTCAAAAGTTTCGGGGTAGAATGTGCGTGCCTAAAATGATTGAAAGATGTGTGGTCGTCTGAAAGGAGCCACAACAGGAAATTATGTGAATGACACGGTATGCTTGTAAGCATTAGACGTGTAAGGAACGCAAACCGAGGTGTTTGTCAAGGATCAAATAGATGTTTGATTTGAGGTATTCAGGTAATGAGCTATGTTATGTCTTAGTTACCTTAACGGTCTGATGAAAATTTTGAGGACGAAATTTCTTTAAGGAGGGGTGAATGTAATACCCGAGAAATTTCTAAAGGACTCAAGGGTAAATTATCTTGAGGGTAAAAATGGAATTTAAGGATAAATGAAGGGTATAACGATAATTTATTACTGTATAGATGATCGAATCAACTACCGGGAGTGTCCTGGAGCCGAGATACCAAAGGAAAATGATGTTGCATTAACAAGCACCCCGAGATAGGATTTCTGGTATCGAAAGAAATCGGATCGGGAACAGTTTTCGGTACACCTAAAATGCAGTTGCCAATTAAGCTGCAATACCGAATTGTTATAGACGACTTCCCAAAAGTCAACGAAAACTTGAGGGGGCTTTGGTTTTTCATAAAGAACAACCCTTCAGTGATTTTAGGAAGAAACGAATCAGTTTAAGGGAAAAACGGAGATTCGGGCCTAAGTGTAGTTTTCAGAAATTGCCTGAGGGGGTCAAAACAATAAATTCTTGGAATCTTCGAGGGTCAAATGAAATTTTTAGGACTTGAGGAACCTAAATGCAATTATAAAAAGTTGAGGGGTTAAGTGAAAAGGGCCAAAGTGAGATAGCCCAAAAGTTGAGGAGCCAAAGTGAAATTTTTCAAAGATTTGCCAATGAGGATCCGACCATGGCACGGATGGTCGCCGACCGGCTATCTGAGGCACGAGATGGCATGAGGGTGGTCGTGGGACCAACTTTTGTAAAGGCCTGGCCGACAACGGCCAATGGGTTAGCCAGAAAAGTAGAAAGAAAAATGGTCGAAAGTGGCCGAATATTTGCACGACTGCAACTTGGTTTTGTGGTCGGCTAGGGTTGTTTACGGGTCGATCTAGGGGAGGTTGAGACACCTAGAGGCTTGGGTAAGGCGGCCAAGGGCTTTTGGTCTCTCAAAAATGCCTATAAATAGACGTTCTTAGATGGTCGAAAGTGAGAGAATTGGAGCTTCAAATTTCTCCCAATTTTGAACGAATTGAGGCTCAAGAATAAGGGGCTTTTGAAGCCCATGAGGTGTGGAGCATATCTAGAAACTTTGGAGCATTTTGGTGGCTGTTTGAGAGGTTGCAGAAAACGAGGCGGATGGCCAAGCCGAGGCTTTGGTCGCCCGGTTGAGGGGTCTCCAGTTGTTATTTCATGCTGCAATGGGTGCCATTAGGATCGATCCAAAAAGGGCTTTTGAGGGTTGGAGGAATCTAGAAACGCCGGCGTAGCCGGAGAAGACGACCGGCGAGTGGCTAACACGCGCGGCCACTCACCCTAGCTTGTTGGGGCGCGTGTAGGCACGTGGATTTCTCAAAAATTCTACAAAAAATCGTAAAAATTCGGGAAAATTATTTTACAGGAGTCCGTGCAAAAAGTTTTGAAGTTGGGATTCCCGATGTCTTGGTTTCCACACCAAAGAGCCTCGTTTTGCATGAAAACGCAACACCCAGGTAAGTCCAGTATTTTTCTTTTGAATTTCATAGCTTATGATGAATTGTTGTGAAATTAGATTTGAGAAAATAGTCCCGAGGCATTTATTGGGATTTTTAGGTAGGAAAAATGAGAGAAAATGAAGGGAAAATGAAATAAATGGAATATTGAGGATATTTAGTGATTAAATATCATTTTATGATTGTGGTGATCGAGATGATGTGATTGGTGTAATTTTTGAGAGTTGACATGAGAATCAAGGTAGGACACGCATATCGAGGTGACGCACGCTTTTCAAGGTGTCTTGATCTTTAGGGCAAAGGCGAGTTTTCCTATTCTAACTATAGTTTTGTGAGTGGTTTTCTCACAAGAACTTATATTCATGATATTGTTGTCATATATGCAGTTGTTATAAATGCAATATTCATTTTGTCATATTGCATGGAAAGTCGTGATAATTGCATGGCACGATATTATTGTCACATTGATATTTGTGCATGGGAATGGGATGTTGCCCCCAGAGTGTAGCCGTAATTCCCCTAGGGCAATGATGGAATAACGTTAGGCTTATCCTGCAGAGGTTCGGGATTTGTCTAGGATTCCATGCCGGGCTAGTGAGCCTGGGAAGTTACATTAAGGGCAAATGTTGTTCATGTTATCACATCATGCATTCATATATGTGTTTTGGACCCTCACTAGAAGTTTCATCTTCTAATGGGTTATGCCCCTAGAACATTCAACGTTCCAGTTCAGACTTATAGCTTAGGTAAGGAGCAGGTTGAGATATGACGGCACATGATGGCGTGGCCAATGGATTCAGCGAGCTGACTCGGATATGATTTAGCTGATACTTTATTGATGATTAGCCTTGTTTGAATATTATGAAATCTCCATGTATTTATGTATTTCAATAATGAGGATATGATGTTAAACGAGGTACGGATTCTCATGTTATAAATAAAGTGAATTGATTATGTACCATATCAGGTTTCGATTATCGCTTCCGCATTTTTAATGATTTGTTGGGGATTTTGTTTGGAATTCGGTACTTGAGGTTTAAGTTATGTACCGAGAAAGAAAGAAAAAAATAATTTATGTATATTTTGGACCCCAGCATAGTGACACGCTCGGTAAGAGAAAAGTGGGGTGTTACAGTGATGGTGGGCTAGTGATTCAGATTGGGGTAAGTGATGACTAAGGTAGAAATGGCAAGAAGAGGAGGAGAACTGGTCGGGATGATGTGGGCACCCGTAGATGTACCTTCTACAGCAAGTGGCATAGCGAACCCTATCGGGTTAGTAACAAGCATAATATGTACTACCGTTGTGGTCAATCGAGCTATGTCAAGAGGACACATTCACAAAGACAAGATGTGGGTATGGGAGTGAAATGTTATGAGTCTAGAAAAAGGGGTTACCGAGTTAAGAGTTGTCTGCAGATTCCCCTGAGTGGAGATCGACGATTAGGGATCAGGAGTAGGGATCTGTTCAGGAGTCGGAGGTGCCAGTGGTGCTAGGAGTAGACTCCCAGTTGACACTGTCGTAGGCTCAGAGTTTCGTGGGTGTTAGGATTAGTCATAAGCAAGTAGCAAGGGCAGACCTTACTTAACGTACATGTTCGTCGCCTAATTTAATCCAGATGTTTGAGTCCTTACTAGTGTCATCTTGACTTACCTACTAGTTATATCCTGAATTGATGTATGACTTGATTTGACCCTCAGAGTTCATTGCATTACTATTACTAGTTTGCGATTCTGATGGAAGATGTAACATGAGTGGGAAAGACTATGTGCACAATAGGTGATCGTGGGTTGTTGGGTTATGCTCTTTAATGGTCTCAGGTTGTATGTCGGTGGTCATGGGTGATATTAGAAGATTGGGTTTGAAAAAAAAGAAAAAGAAAGAGACTATTCACAAATTTCGAGGATAAAATTCTATTAAGGAGGCAAGACTATAACATTCCAGAATTTTGGAAGATAAATAATAATTATTAATTATGGTATTTAAGGTGATTATTAAATGCTTGAGGATTTAAGGAAAAATATTAATTTATATTGTGCTGAGGAAATGGGCAAATATTTGGTAAAATCGGGGTATAAGTGTAATTATTAATAGGGGTGTAAATGGGGTTTCCAGAATTTTGGGGGGCTTAAGTGTAATTTCTCGGAGTGGCCGTGAGGTCACTTTAAAATTAATGGAGGTGTATATAGGGTGAAGGACGCATATAGCACAGACGGTCGAGCTCGAGGAAGGCCAAGCGAGGGATGTGGGTTCGATCCATGGAGGCGCATGCAAGGCTGGGGGAAAAATTGCTGGATTTTCCAACAAACCGTCCCTAAAATGACGTCGTTTCGGGAAGGCAATGGTTGCCTAGCAGCGACCTTAGCGACCGCCACGTGGCCACGTTTTGGCCACTCATTTTTTCCTTTAAAGACCATTTCTGGTAGTTCATGAGCAGAAAAACCAGTGAAGCAAGGGGGCTGATCAACAGCAAAAGAAGGAGGAAATTTGGGGGAAAATCTAAGATTGCAAGGAAAAGCTAGATTTATTTAGTGTTTAAAGTGGCCAGGTAAGTAGGAAAATTTATTAAAAGTTCTACATGGTTAAATTATGGATTTTTCACGGTTAAATTTAATTATTTTAGGGTCGTGGTTTCATTATTTGCTATAAATGTATTACTTGGCAGTGAGAGTGTAGGGAAGACGAGAATCGATAGTTTAAAGGCAAGTTCCTAATCCTCTCTTTGTGTCCTTTGATCTCTACACAAGTCCTTGCCATTTTACGTTTTTTATTCGCTCCCTTACCATGATCCAGTTCCTCGCATTAATTGTGTAAATACGCATGTCAACCATTTTATGACTTGTGTATTATTGATGAGTCTATTGACGATAGTTTTAAGCTAAGTAAATGACCTTCCGTGATATTTCTCGCTAACCAACATGGGGCTTTGTTTCGCCCCATTTTCTTGGGAATGATGCCACACTTGGGTGGGTTAGGTTCCAAATAGGTCTCTTGTTTGTGAATTTATTTATTATCTAATTAAAGTCTTATGCTGACAGTGCGTGTCGGCATTTGGGAATTGCATTAATGGGGGGTCATATCCTGTGAGTGCTTGAGCACGAGCATCTTAGGGGTGTTTAGGGTGCGTCTTGCACGAGCACTGCATTGAATGTGTATTACTAAGTGGGCGAAGCATGACCTGATGCCTGGCTTATGGGACCTTTGTATCACGTTTATACTTACTATGCCATTGCATTCTTACTTGTGCATTGCATGGTTTTATTACACGCGGTTATTATTATTATTGTTATTACTATTATACCGGGCAGAAGTATCATGCCGAGTCGAGTAACGGGAGTACCGACCTGGGGGAGCTTCAGCTCGGCTTTTAGACTAACTCGGGGGAAACCCAAGGGAAGACTTTAGATTAGCTCGGGAAGGTCCCGAGGAAAGACCTGATTGGATATGAAGATCTGCGTACGTGATTCACGGGCAGAGGGACTGACGCGGGAAAGCTTTGGATTCAACGATGGAGCACTGAGTATTTACATTTGCCAATTCATAGCAACGGGAGGTTTGTCAGGGACTTGGGTGCTGGTGTCTTTTATGTGGGCCTAAAGGACCATTATGTGCATGTCTATTTATGCGGTTATTCTTTGTCTTATGGTTCATGCTGTGCATTGGTATGCCTTGGGCACATGATGTGCGAGTTGTATCGGGATATTCTCCTTAAGCTTTACCAACCTTCGTTCTTGAATATACTTGTTGAGTCTCGCAACTCACCCTTGCTTTCCATCATTCCAGGTAAGGGGGACGCCTGAGTTGGCAGGTTCGCTTGGTGGTGCTGAGAACAGTCTTTCGGGTCATAGTATCATGTGCAGAGCTCTCTAACAGATAGGGTCCTGGTTGTAGTTTTTGCTTTGTAAGGTTGATAAACTTTTGTTTTTTTAGAACAATAGGTGCTATACAGTTTTGGGTTATCTTATGATATATGTGGTTACGTAAGAACTTAATTTGTGTAATCGTGAGGTTGGCTATGTGAGGATGGCTATGAAAGGTCGTGTGTTGTGGTTTCCTTTGCTAGGTGCTTGGTGGGAATTGTTTTATATAATCTAAATAATGACCCTCTTACAGTTTCTCTATGCTAGTGGGGGCTCCGGGAGGCAGACCATTACAGGTATAGCCGCTGGTGAGTTTTGTGGTAGATGTGTGTACATACGTCTTCCTTACTGATTATTGGTCAATTTTGTAAAAACTTTGTTATAATTTCACCCTTATTTTGATCTTAAAATGGTTTAAATTGAATATTATTATGCATTTTGTGATTGCATGCAGGTTTAAAAATATTAATATAAAAATATATATAAAATAAAAAATAAATATAATATATATAATATATAGATTAGAAGCCCAACATAAGGAAGGCTTAAGCCCAAAACAAGGAAAGCCCAAGTCCCACAAGTTGCTTACATCATGGGTCGAAATGATGTCATAGCTTACATCAAGTCATTAAGTTTCAAGAACTACACTTTGGCCCGAACTTTTTGAGTAATTAGATATTTTATTTATTTTTGTATTTTTAAAGTAGGTATTTTGTTTTTCTTTTTATTATTAAATTAGATATTTTGTATTATTAAATTATATATATTGTGTGGTTTCGATTGCATCTTGTGGGCTGTAAATAGATTACTTAGGGTGCATTTGGAACCATCCAATTTTTCATATAATAAAAGCATAGTTATGTTAGAATTTCTCTCTCAAATTTTCAACTTTAGTTTTTGTATAGTTGTGTTCTTAGAATTTCTCTCTCAAATCTTCAAACTTTAGTTTCCATATAGTTGTGTTAAGTTATTCTTATTGTCTTTTAATTATACACCGCCTATATGGTCGGTTAAATATTATCTTTCAATTATTGTCTCTTAATTATACACCGCCTATAGGGTCGGTTAAATATTGTTTTTTAATTATACACCGCCTATATGGTCGGTTAAATATTGTCTTTTAATTATACACCACCTATATGGTCGATTAAATAGTCTTTTAAATACTATTTTTTAATTCCCACTATTTAAATTTCTGCCAATTTATTTTCAAATGAAGATGAGTAGCTAAATCCAATCTTGGGTTAAGGTAAGGACATTGTCCAACGTCAATGATTCCTAAAGAAAGCTACGCTTCAAATGTGTAATATTAACCTAAAATTTAATTTGAGCAGTGTGCATACAGTGTATCTTTGAGTTTGGATTGGAGCATAAGCCTAACTTAGAATTTCCATACCACGTATGAAGATTGCTAGACTTGGAAATGTTTTCATACCCAAGCCCAAATGATTAATCTATATCTATAAATTCTGTCTGTGGAATATAATTCAATTTATGGTAATTGTTTAACTTAGAATTTTCATGCCATGTATGGAGATTGCTTAAACAAGAATTATCATTATCTTGAACTAAAATTATTGACAGATCTACAAAACCTAATTTAGATAAATATTACTGATATTTTCTATTCAATCGAGAATTAATTGGTTTTGACACTGAAATTGTCTTAATCCAAGCTGCTTAAATTCAGTGCTAGTTTAGTTTTAATCCTTACCTTTAGATAATCTTAATCACCTCCTAAAATCAAATATTCTATGATTTTTATTTTAAACCATAAATAATCTCCCTGTGAACTGACTAGGACTCACCGAAATATAAATTTAAAATTGTACTACACACACACTCGCACACTAACGAGTATAATCGCCCTACACCTACTTTAATAAGAAGATTGACATTTGATGAATTTTATTATAGTTTTGATAAATAAATATGCAGGGTAGCGTAGCAGTCAATTTTTGGTACCGTTGCCGGAGAGATTAAATTTGGTTGAATTTTGTTGTTGTTTTACTGTTTAAAAAAAATAAAAAAATAATAATTAAAAAAATTATTTTCTAATATATATATAATATATATTTGAAAAAAAATAAAAAATAAAAATCATAAATTAAAAAATAATTAAAAAAATAATAATAAAAATATTTATATAACTTTTAGTTACTAAACAGTGCAAGAGACTATGGTCAGGTATGATTATTGAAATATTAATTGATTCATTAACATCATTATCTGCCGTTGAATTATTATTTCCATATTCTCTATGTCTCAATATTTTAGCATGTTTGTAACTTCTAATGCATTTGGTCATCTTGATCCCAGTGAGGGGAGGTTTTCTTTTAACTAGAGTCAGAGGGAGAATTCTTATCTGTCGGGCTATGACCCGAATTTTTACACTGATTACCCCAGTTCCTATGACCATTGGAATTATCCTTGGAGCAATGACTCTGTGTTTCAATCTCATGAACCTTTTCCTCCACCACCTCACCAATTCGAGTTAGAACAAGGGGTTAGATCTTATGCTTATCAACCTTAGGATGAAAATTTTTTAGAGGACACCCTTTAAGAGTTTATGCAAGGTCAAATGAGTTTTAATACACAAGTGGTCGAACTTCAAGAACAAACCACTAGGGCCATAGGTGACATTTTAGAACAATTGACCGAGTTTACACAGACCTTGAGCGTGAGTGAACCTAACATGTTTCCAAACCAACCCAATCAAAATTTCTTAGGTCAATGTCTTAGGGAGGAATCGTCATTCAATGCACCCATAGGTCAATAGTCGGTCCAATTTACACTCATCCCTAGGAATGATGAACTAATTAAGAGACTTGATGACCTTGGGATGGTACGAGCAATCTTAGAAGAAAAATTGCACCAAAATGATGTGAGAAAAGAAGAAGCCTAGGAGGAAGAAGAGGATAAAATTCGAGAGCCAAAATGTGAAGATACCATAGGTCTATCTACATTTGAGCCTAAATTTATGTATTTTAGGCTAGTCTATCTTATTGGGGATCAAATTAAACCAAACATGTGTGAGGTGTTTGTGCAAATTGATGTGCCGTACTCTGATGTAATAAAACCAACACCTTCGGATGACATATTTTCAAAATATGTATTTGCATTCATGAGAAAAATCAATTTACATAATTTTGAAAATAACTTCAAAAGTGGTGTAATGAATGAGAGTTATTATACGATTAGGTGGGCAACCACTTATTTAATCCTTAACTGGAAGAAAAGAAAAAAATTCTAAAAAAATAAATAAAAATATATAATAAAATAAAATTTTTATTTTTTTAAAATAAATATATATATATACAAAAAAAAAAAAAGATAGAGAAAAGATGGAGACAAACTTATCGCTGATGGCAACCACTTTTCTCGAGCAATGTAATCACACTGCCCTATAAAGGAAATGACACATTGCCCTATAAAGAAAATGAAACGACAAGTGTTGAAAAAGAAACGTCGAACGTTGAAAAAAGAAGTGCTGAACATTAAAAAAGGAGACGTCAGACGTGACCCTGCACTTGTGGCATGCCTTGAGCCAAGTGTGGTTGTTGGAATGGTGACTTCCACTGCCCTATAAGAGACCCCGTATCTGAATGAGGCAAGCCACACTTCTTTGAGTTTAGTCTTCTCTCCTTTGTGTTGTTCTCCGATCAGGTACTCTCGTCCCTTTTGTAAGATTCATAGTTTTGTTTTACTTTTCTCTTACTATAGTTGTGTTTTTTTTTTTAAAAAAATGGATCTTCAGCTCTCGAAAATTTGCAAGTATTATCCATCTTTCCCACAAAATGATTTGAAAAAGATTTATGCCACTAGGTGTGAAAGACTTAGGATGTTGATATGTAAAAATATCCCTGAAGATATTCGTTTGTTGATTGAAGCAAAAATTCGATTAGCTAACGAATCCTCATCTAGTTTTAAGCACTTTTCAGGATTGGGAAATAGTAGTTTTTCGAAAAAATGAAGAGCGGAAAGATTAAATGGTTGTCACAAATGTGCTCGATGGACTTGTAACACACGATACAAATCTGTGGGGTGTACTTCCATAAATCGAGAAGATAAAATTAGTTTCATAAAGAATGGACTGAGTAAGGAGTCTTTGGATGATATCCGATTGACTCTTGAGACGCATCTGTGTGGAATAGTGCAACGAGAACTTCTTTTTTTATGGACCCAGTTTGGAAGTGACGACCAACGCTATAGTCTTGGGAATTTGATTATAATTGACCTTGTTTGCCAATTTCTAAGAAAATTGGATGTGAAGCCTATCCCCACTTCATAGAAGGTGTTTAAGCTGTTTCTAGATGTAAAACCAGAGGAAGATGTGAGACACAATCACAACTACTTGTATATGCGCATGATTTTTGTTTATGTTTATTTCTTGTTGAATTTCTATGTAGCTACTTTTGATCGATAAACCTCTTTAACTAGTTCTACTTTCAGGGTATACATAAAGAACTAACATAAATGGAAGGCCAGCTAGTTCGTCAAATCAATACCATATGTGTGCTATGTGGCTCTCAACTTGGGAGTGATATTTGTTACACACTTGCAACAAGCGAACTTGGCCTAAA
Source organism: Diospyros lotus (assembly GCF_014633365.1). Lineage (NCBI taxonomy): Eukaryota > Viridiplantae > Streptophyta > Magnoliopsida > Ericales > Ebenaceae > Diospyros > Diospyros lotus. The sequence goes on from NC_068347.1 coordinate 17,192,033, forward strand.
ATTGTGAGAGAAAAAAAAATAAATTTGGTCTATGGAGGGGGAAGTTGTGGTTTGAATGGATGTGTTTCACAAGCTGCACATCTTGGAAAATCATATGTGGTAGGTGTAATGCCAATCCTTTTGGCTGATCCACAGATTTTCGAGTTTACACGCAGTCAACTTATAAGAACGACTTATATGTCTAAGCGCATGACTTGTAAGATTTATCAGTCAAACGTCTTCATTGTTTTATCAGGAGGTTTTGGTACACTTGAAGAAATCTTTTTGTATAATCTCCTGGGCCAAGAGCAATCTCCATACCAAACCCATTGGACTTTTAAATGTTAACCATCTTTTTGATGGGTTGCTCTTTTTTCTTGATCAGGCTATGGAACAAAAGTTCATTTCTCTTTTGGTAAGAAAGATTCTCATTTTTGCATCCACCATTGAGGAGCTGCTAGAGAAATTACACGCTTATGTTCCACAGCACGATCTTTACGAGCCTCGGATAGACTGGTCTAAGGCAATTGGAAGCAAGCATCAAAGGGGTCCGATTAATTTAGATTTATCCCTGTAAGGCAAGTCTATGATAAGATGGTTGAGTAAGGAGTACTTTTTGTACTCTTGAGACGCATCTCTTTATTATATGACTTGCATGAATTTTTCTTATTTCGATGTGAAAAAAATATAAAAAATATATGTAGGGTATTCTCACTTGTTTGTTGAAGAATTAACAGTTCACAGTAAACTTACAAACTTGTGGAGTTACAGGTATTCTTAACAATCCTATTTTATTACTGTAATTCAAGTTGGGGGGAGTAAGGTATATTTATGAATTATCTGGTCTATATTTAACTATGAATTTGCAATTGCATGCTTGTAGTTTTGTGTGAATTGTTTACTTTTATCTACTTCTATTCAAAAAAAATTGTGTGCTTTAAATAATGCTATCCCTAAAGCTTTGGAGTTATACACTGATAGCCAGTTAAGATTGCAATATGAATCATGAATGCATTAATTTCTTATTTGAAAACGTAGATGTATGGGATTAGAATAAGTGACTTGCATGCATCGGATGTTCAATAATTAGAAATTGGTTTATCGGTCATAAAGTCAAAGGCAATGGTAATTAGCTGATTAGCGCACTGCATGATCCCTCAATAAAAGTCGAGACTATTACCCAAGTGAGTGTTTGAGCCTAATAATCGTTAATTCTGAGTGAAATAACACTTACTCTAAATGCGCTTTATTGTTTATCTCATCTATTTAATAGCTTCAAAACATCAATTTGCTTTGAATGTCTAGTATGATAGCGGATGAATTTAGCTGGTTTTAAACTCTAAATTAGTTGATTGAGTAACGTCATTTTGTAGAAGCATGATAGGGGGATTAATTTCTTTCAATTTGGGCCTATTAACCTTTTTCTTTCTTTACATTAACCCCCATTGCTAGCCCATTTGAGCTATTCTTAGCATAATTCATTTCCTTACCGTCGTCTAACCTATAACCATATGAAGTTTGTCCAACTTGGTGTGTTTTTTTTTAATCAGTTTATCTCAGTATTTTCATATAAACAAAAGAAACAAAAAAACATAAAAAAAAGAAAAAAAGAAAAAAAAAAGTTCTCTTAGCTATTCAGCACAAGTGTTTCAAAATAAATGCTGAAGAAAACAATATGTCCAGTTTGAGATTAATGTCGAAAACAAAAAAACAAAAAGAAAAAAAAAACGACACACCCTTTGCACACTTTACCCTTTTTTTTGACAATCCGTACTAACCTCATAGCCCAATTACAACCCGATCTGATCCCTCTTGATGCTATAAATCATGTGATCTCAGGATTCGAGTTCGGAGTAGGGAATTCTGTTTAAATTTAGAAGATATTCATCTAGGTCATTATTCCAGTCATGAAGCTATGTCAATCTCCCCATTCTTTCATGAAAATACGTTCTTTGTATTTGCAATGACACCGAGTTTGAATTTGTTTTGCATTTACTCTTGTAACGGTGCACCCTCTTGTGTGTACACCTGAGGAATCATTTTCTTGGAGGAAAAATCCATAGTAAGGTTTGAAGTTAAAACTTCGAGGGAGTAAGGTAGAATGATGGTCATCCTAATTGTCATTCCTAAGATTGTATGACCTTTGACCGAAATCTAATTTAGAATATTCGACTGTATGACAGATAGCTTGTTCTATTCTATGTATTTCGATTTCGAATTTGAAATTTCTATATTCATGCGTTTATTGTGAATAAATACTGGCTAGTGTAAAGTTTAATTACTATGGGACTAACAATGTTTAAGTTGGGGGGTGTGATTAGTGGTTAATTTTATAAAAATTTTGTTATAATTTCACCCTTATTTTGATCTTAAAATAGTTTAAATTGAATATTATTATGCATTTTGTGATTACGTGCAGTTTTAAAAATATTAATATAAAAATATACATAAAATAAAAAAATAAATATAATATATGGATTAGAAACCCAACACAAGAAAGGCTCAAGCCCAAAACAAAGAAGGCCCAACCTAAAATAAGAAAAAACCCAAGTCCCACAAGTTGCTTACATCATTGCTTGCATCATCGCTTGGAATGATGCCATCGCTTACATTAAGTCATGAAGTTTCAAGAACTACACTTTGGGCCGAACTTTTTGAGTAATTAGATATTTTATTTATCTTTGTATTTTTAAATTAGGTATTTTGTTTTTCGTTTTATTATTAAATTAGATATTTTGTATTATTAAATTATATATATTGTGTGGTCTCCATTGCATCTTGTGGGCTATAAATAGATCACTTGGGGTGCATTTGGAACCATCCAATTTTTCATATAATGAAAGCATAGTTGTGTTATTAGAATTTCTCTCTCAAATTTTCAACTTTAGTTTTTGTATAGTTGTGTTCTTAGAATTTCTCTCTCAAATCTTCAAACTTTAGTTTCCATATAGTTGTGTTATGTTATTCTTATTGTCTTTTAATTATACACTGCCTATATGGTCGATTAAATATTGTCTATCAATTGTTGTCTCTTAATTATACACCGCCTATATGGTCGATTAAATATTGTCTCCCAAAACACAGAAGGCCCAAGCCCAAAACAAGGAAAAGCCCAAGTCCTACAAGTTGCTTACATCATCGCTTAAATTAAGTCATGAAGTTTCAAGAACTATACTTTGGCCCGAACTTTTTGAGTAATTAGATATTTTATTTATCTTTGTATTTTTAAATTAAGTATTTTGTTTTTCTTTTTATTATTAAATTAGATATTTTGTATTATTAAATTATATATATTGTGTGGTCTCAATTGCATCTTGTGGGCTATAAATAGATCACTTGGGGTGCATTTGGAACCATCCAATTTTTTATATAATGAAAGCATAGTTGTATTCTTAGAATTTATCTCTCAAATTTTCAACTTTAGTTTTTGTATAGTTGTGTTCTTAGAATTTCTCTCTCAAATCTTCAAACTTTAGTTTCCATATAGTTGTGTTATGTTATTCTTATTGTCTTTTAATTATACACTGCCTATATGGTCGGTTAAATATTATCTTTCAATTATTTTTTCTTAATTATACACCGCATATATGGTCGATTAAATATTGTCTTTTAATTATACACTGCCTATATGGTCGGTTAAATATTGTCTTTTAATTATGGTCATTTAAATTCCTGCAAATTTATTTTCAAATGAAGATGAGTAGCTAAATCCAATCTTGAGTTAAGGTAAGGACATTGTCCAACGTCAATGATTTTCAAAGAAAGTTGCGCTTCAAATGTGTAATATTAACCTGATTTAATTTGAGTAGTGTGCGTATATTGTATCTTTGAGTTTGGATTGGAGCATAAGCCTAACTTAGAATTTCCATGCCACGTATGGAGATTGCTAGACCTGGAAATGTTTTCATACCCAAGCCCAAATGATTAATCTGTATTTATAAATTCTGTCTGTGGAATATAATTCAATTTATGGTAATTGCTTAACTTAGAATTTTCATGCCATGTATGGAGATTGCTTAAACAAGAATTATCATTATTTTGAACTAAAATTATTGACAGATCTGCAAAACCTAATTTAGATAAATATTATTGATATTTTCTATTAAATCAGGAATTAATTGGTTTTGACACTAAAATTATCTTGACCTAAGCTGCTTAAATTCAGTGCTAGTTTAGTTTTAATTATTGCCTTTAGATTATCTTAATCACCTCATAAAATCAAATATTCTATGATTTTTATTTTAAACCATAAATAATCTGCCTGTGAACCGATTCGGACTCACCGAAATATAAATTTAAAATTGTATTACACGCGCACTCGCACACTGGCGAGTATAATCACCTTACACCTGCTTTAATAAGATGATTGACGTCTGATGAATTCGGTTGTAGTTTTGATAAATAAATGTGCCAGGTAGTGTAGTCGTCACTTACTTGAAGAACCTTGAGGGTTGTTTTGAAGGCTGGGAGCTGAGTTGTATTTTTAATAGCCCTTTTCATATTTTGTAACGTATGAGTAGTTAAGCCCGAAGTGAGCACTGTAATGACTCAGTAATGCATATGCATATATATGAGATTTTGTGATTTCTGTGTTGTCCATGTGGTTGGCTTTTGTTGGATTGTTTCTATACCTTATCTTTAACGACTCTCTCATAGATCTCCTTTGCTAGCGGGAGCTCTGGGAGGTGGGCCATTACATTGCTAATGGCATCCATCGACCTCCGACGTGAGGTGAACATCCTATGCAATCAATGGTGGTTCTGATTGAAGAAACCCTTAGCCAGGGTACACTTAATTGGAAAGTGTTCTAATGTTAGAAGGAGTTTCAATGTGTCATCTTGATCACATAACACTAATTTTGGCATAGCTATCGAGTTAGTGAGTTTGATCAGTCAATGACTCTCACTCGATCAAGATGTTATTTGATGGAAGGATTATAGTACACGAGAATTGGAAACCCAAATAGGTTCTATTTGAAGTAAGACTTTTTTACTAGTAGGATCGCCCTGACATAATGCTAGTTATCACTTAGGGTCTTTTGGGGTATATCAAGGAGATGGAGATATCTTCGTTGTAGACCAAAATGTTTGGTTAACGTCAAAGTGGTTGATGTATGTTGATTGCTACTTAGTAGTGAACCTTGAAAGTCACACGCATATCTAGGTATGGTGGTTGACTGAGCAGTTAAAGCTGAAATCGTTATTTTTAGTTAATGATGTCACTGTTAAGAGTTAATGGATTGGGTTCTAAAAGATTGAATAAATAATAAGCAACTGTCAAGAGTTGACAAGCATGTCGTTAAGAGTTAACGAGGGCCTTTATTTCATCATGAGATGGTGAAAGGGTCATTAAGAGTTAATGGCGAGCCTAGATGCAATTTATAGATACTTGGTCATATGGGATGAAAAATGGTTGATAACCCTTGAAGATTGTCGACCAATTCTGTCGACCAGTCGAGCCAAATGGTCAACAGTTCCTTTGGAATAGTCGACTGTTTGTGTTGCAGAGGGTAGCAAATCGCATGTCTGATTTGTCATTTCTATAATTTTTTCCTTGGATGCGTGGCAAAGGCAGATGACGAGAGGACGAGGGAAGGACGACGTGCATCCTTGGCGCATCTCCCTCTGTCTCCTTGCCCCCTCTTAGTCCCTTGTCGTGTTACCCTTTCTTGGATGTCTAGAATTTGTTGGGGGTTCCATATATAAGCCAAAAGGAAGAAGAATGAGGTAGAGCTTAACCTTTGCAATTGTTGCATCAAGCCTCTCGGCCTTGCTCGTTTTTTTTTTTTTTTTTTTGCCTTCCTTCAGAACCTTTGCCTCTAATCCATTGCTCCTTGATATTGCTGCTATTGTAGCAAATCCATCATAATAGTGAGACTGTTATAGTGTTGGATTCCCATTGCTTTGAACCCCATTTTTAGCCTAATCTCCCTCACTCTCTCTGGCTAGCACATGGAGTAGATTGAGGGAATCATCCACTCACCGAAGCGTGGACTAACTAGGCCTCTCATGTTTTAGGGGGACGATTTAGTCTAATCGATTGCTGTTTGGGAGGAGGTTGGAGGTGCAACGGTTACTGCCTAAGAGTTTTTCAGACTCTACATTGACCTACAAACCATTTGTGAGGTATATCTATGAGGTATTGCAAATGGTCATTGGAAACGAGTCTTGCAAGGTGATTTTGATATTTGTTTCCACTTCATTATTTATGTTTTCGAAAAATGTTTTTGAAAACAGGTTAAACCCTTGCATTTATGCACCAATAGTTAGCGTCCCCCTTCATGTATATCATGTTTAAGCTAGTTTTGAGAGTGAAAAAATTAATGATGTTGTCATTCCAATTGTAACTTGGATGACTATTATCTATAGTGTAGATAATATAAGACAACCAAATTTTGGATCTTGATTTTTCCAATTCACTTTTCTTATTTTTGTTTTTCCATCAATTTCCTTTCTTTAATTGGTTGTAAACTTGGGCTTTTTCATTGATTGTGGGTTACCAAAATAAAAGGAATGAAAAACTACACTAGAATTGTATATATCCAAAAATGTCCAACTAGTAAGAGAGTTGTTAGTTTTGACGCGAACCAAAAGTGTGGAAGAGGAAACAAAAAAAAAAACACGACATATGACTAAGGAAGGCAAAGAAACTATCGCTCTGGAAATTTGCTTCCCACATCGAACCAACATGTAGGGAAATTTATGCAGAACAATATAAATAGATGAAGATAAAATTGACAAGGCACAAACAAATCACTAGATCAATCTTAGCCACTTTGAGAAGTTCTCAAAGTTTATGTAATCACTATCGAGGATCATCATCTTTTATCAAGCCTTGGTCTTGCTCTGATGAAATTTGTGATTCTTTGGAACTGGTACGTAAAATTTCAAGGGTTTCTTTTTCTTTTTTTATTAAATTTCTTGTGATTTTCTTTCTAATAAAATTTGGTGTGATTCTTTGGAATTGGTCCATAAAATGTCTAGGGTTTCTTTTTCTTTTCTCTGACTAATGTTTTTATCGGTCTCTTTTGTTTTATAGGGTTTACGCTTCTTTCTCTCAATGATTGAACTTGTGTTCAGCTTGAGGAAAAAACCCTAGAAATTAGCCAAGCCTTAACCCTTTTGACGATCCAAGCTCAAGCCTAGAAACTTACTCGCCAAGTCGAGCCTATGCACAACAAAGCTCTGATCAACTCGGTTCGATTGCAACATTACTCTTGGCTGTCATTCTTTGGATCAATTCTTGCTCACTCCCAGGTTAGTTTTACTGCTTAATTTTCCGATTTTGTGATTTTGATTTGGTGCTAGTCATGTTTAACCCTTTCCTAATGTGATGAAGACTTGATTAGATGGTTGCATTTTGCCCCATAGATTCTTGCATTTTACAATTGGCTCTCACTCTAACTCTCATCTTCCTCCCTCCCTGTTTGAACACTATTCTCCATCTTCTTTACTAAGACACCTCTCTTGCTGCTCTTACAAACCATCTATCTTCTTCATTAAGTGCATTTTCCTCTGTAGAACTTCCAACACAAAGTAAAGATGAATACACTGAGTTATCCAACACCAACTAAGAACATTATTACATATTATTTGTAAATGTTTATAGATATGTACATATGTAAAACATCTCCTGCAACTTGATTTCCTCGTAGTTTCTGTAAACTTTTCCTTCAATTTGTATCCTTCACTCTATATTTTGGTCTATTCTCCCTCTCCTGCAATTGGTGGGTTCCATATCGAACCTAGCAAAATTAACGCCACCCCTACCCTATTTCCATTCCTAGTCACATCCAGTGTTTTGTAAATATTGTCCTAGTTTTGATTATAAACAATAAGAACAATAAGGCATCTATCAACTCGAATATATCCTCTTTTTATCATAATTTAATTTTGAAAATATTTCTGAATGTATGTTCATCTAGAGTTATAATGTTGTGTTTTTACTTCTTTCTTTGGTATTGTAAAATTTAATTCAAAATATCTTTACTATCATTTGTAAGACCTAAGCAATGCTTATTGTTTGTTACACAAATGCTGGCTGGTTTGGAATCTTGTTATATAGAAACAAAAAGTATCTACCTTGGAATCCTCTTCATAATTGCTTTAAGCTTACTATTTTGTAGCATGTACTTGTTTCTTCAATATCCTTAAAGGAAGGAGAGATACAAGGCTTTGAAACTCGTAATACACTAACTATGTGGAAGATGGTGAAGCTCATAATAATTTAAGCACATATCTTTCGTATATTATGTAATAACATCTGTGCATTTGCTTGTCCCCTTCCTTTTTCTATTGCTAACCCTGTTTTCCCATTACTCTCAACAGAAAGAAAGTTGGTTGGTTAAGCCTTTAAGGGCGAAGTGTCTTAAGTTTGAGTGTCGTCTTATATGAAATATAGGTGGTTGTATATCATGTCTAAGCTAGTTTTGAGAGTGAAAAAATTAATGATGTTGTCATTGCAATTGTAACTTGGATGATTATTATCTTGAGTGTAGATAACATATGACAAGAAAATTTTGGATCTTGATTTTTCCAATTCACTTTTCTTATTTTTATTTTTCCATCAATTTCCTTTCTTTAATTGGTTGTAAACTTGGGCTTTTTCATTGATTGTGGGTTACCAAAATAAAAGGAATGAAAAACTACACTAGAATTGTAAATATCCAAAAATGTCCAACTAGTAAGAGAGTTGTTAGTTTTGACACCAACCAAAAGTGCAGAAGAGAAAAAAAAAAAACCACGACATATGACTAAGGAAGGTAAAGAAACTATGGCTCCGAAAATTTGCTTCCCACATCATCTCCTTGGGAACCAACATGTAGGGAAATTTATGCAAAACAATATAAATAGATGAAGATAAAACTGACAAGGCACAAACAAATCACTAGGACAATCCAAGCCACTTTGAGAAGTTCTCAATGTTTGTGTAATCACTATCGAGGATAATTATCTTTTACCAAGCCTTGGTCTTGCTCTGATGATATTTGTGATTCTTTGGAACTGGTCTGTAGAATTTCAAGGGTTTCTTTTTCTTTTTTGATTAAATTTCTTGTGATTTTATTTCTGATGAAATTTGGTGTGTTATTTGGAATTGGTCTGTAAAATTTCTAGGGTTTCTTTCTCTTTTCTTTGACTAATGTTCTTGTTGGTCTCTTTTGTTTTTATAAGGTTTTATGTTTTTTTCTCTCCATGATCGAGCCTGTGTCTAGCTCAAGGACAAAACCCTAGAAACTGGACAAGCCCTAACCCTTTTGAGGATCCAAGCTTGTTGTGGGGTGCCTTAAAATTCCTAAGTCTTAAAATTTTTCCCTATGTATGCATGCTCCTTGGAGAGTCTCCGGGGAAGTCGCCACCCGAGCCCCTGATGGGTCCCCTCGGGATGGTCTGACTTATATTTTCGCAAAAGTCCGAAGACAACTTTGGGGTCTCTTGGACCAGAGCCACCCGGTGGCCCCAGAGCCCTCTTTAGGACTTCCCGAACATAGCCATCGGGGCACTTCAACCCTGAAGACGTCTCCAGACCCTCCGGCCTCCTTAACGCATTTCCTAAAAGAGTTCGAAGACTCGACCGTGGGCCCCATCTATCATTTATATATATATTTGTCTCCTCTAAGGAAAGCAGATCTTTTCGAAATCATTTGAGCCCTACTATTTCTCTCTCTAAATCCCATCTAGAACACCCTCTTTGGGCCATCAGAATACACTACATACATACATTAGATATTTATCTACACACTTCTCATTCTTCTCGAACTATTGTTTGACTTAGGCATTGGAGGGCCCGTGTGGGGAAGTCTCCCTCGTGCCTTTCTGACGTCCTTTATGCTTACAGACTAAGGTAGGACCTTGCTCCCTGAGGACGCTAAGAGCTTTTTCCTCGAAGACTCTTTGGGACCCCTTGTTGGTCCCCCTGAAAACCCATCTAGGCTAGCCATCTCGAAGGCCTCGAGGACCCCATTTGGGCTCTTGAAGCTTCGGCCTCCTAGGCTATGAACCCAGTCTTGACCTAATTGTCCTCGCCCACGATATCTCTCAGACCCTCTATCTCGGTGAAGGATTCTACTTTAGCTGATACCAAGATAAATAAATTTAATTATTGTAGTTTGGCAACAATGGAGCTCAAGCCTAGAAACTAGCCCACCAAGTCAAGCCCGAGCTTAAGGAAGCTCTGCTCGGCTCGATTCCATTACAACATTACTCTTGGCTCTCATTCTCTAGATCTATTCTCGCTCACTCCAAAGTCAGTTTAACTGTTTAATTTTGCGATTTTGTGATTTTGATTTGATGCTAGCTTGTGTTTGGCCCTTTCCTAATGTGATGAAGACTTGATTAAATGGTTGCATTTTGTCGCATAGATTCTTGCATTTCGCAATTAGCTCTCACTCTTAACTCTCATCTTCCTTCCTTCCTGTTTGAATAGTATTCTTCTTCTAAGACACCTCTCTTACTGCTCTTACAAATAATTTATCTTCTCCATTAAGTGCAAGTTCACGGCAGCTCACAATTAAAAATAATTTTTTAATGTAAAAAATAATAAATTTTAATAATAATTCAGTCAAAAAAAATTTCAGTCCACCTCAAAATTTGTGATATGTAATTTTATACTTCAAAAAAAAAAAATTAGCCTCTCCCTACATAGATTTCTGGATCCGCCCCTAATTAAGTGCATTTTCTCTGTAGAACTTCCAACACAAAATAAAGACAAATACATTGAGTTGTCCAACACCAACTTAAAACATTATGACATATATTATTTATGTACGTTTGTACCTATCTAAGTATGTAGAACATCTCTTGCAACCTAAGTTCCTCTCAATTTCTGTAAATTTTTCCTTTAATCTTTCTGTATCCTTCTCTCTCTCTCTCTCTCTCTCTCTCTATATATATATATATATATATATATATATTCTCCCTCTCCTGCAATTGGTGGGATTCAAATTGAACCCATCAAACTCAGCCTCATCCCGACCCTGTTGCCATTCCAAGTCACATCCAATGTTTTGTAAATATTATCCTAGTTTTGTTTAAATTTAATAAATATAAGCCAAATATTGGCCTGATATTTGGTACCTAGATTAATCTCACGCAATGAATTTCCTTAGCATGTTGTGGCTGGTCCCGACATGTGTAAAAAGGAATGAGAATCGGTCTCTATCTATGTAAATATTGTCCTAGTTTTGATTATAAACAATAAGGGATCTATCAACCCGATTATATCCTTATATTACCATAATTTAATTTATAAACTATTTCTGAATGTTTGTTCATCTAGAGCTATAATGTTGTGTCGTAGCTTCTTTCCTTGGTATTGTATAATTTAATTCAAAACATATTTACCATCATTTATGAGCCCTAACCAATGCTGCTGGTTTGTTACAAAAAAAATGCTTGCTGGTTTGGAATCTTGTTAGATGGAAACAAAAAGTATTTTCCTCGGAATCCTCTTTCGTTTAAGTATGCTATTTTGTATTGTGTACTTGCCTCTTCAATATCCTAAGAGGAAGGAGAGATATGAGGCGGTGAAACTCATAATACACCAACTATCTGGAAGGCAGTGAAGCTCATAATAATTTAATCATATATGTTTCGTATATTATGTAATAACGTGTGTTCATTTGCTTGTCCCCTTCCTTTTTCTGTTGCCATCCCTGTTCTCCCATTACTGTCATCAGAAAGTTAGCTGGTTGGTTGGTTTTTATCAAGACTTGAGGCTTTAAGGGTGAAGAGTCTTGAGTTTGAATGTCGTGTTATATATGAAATTTAGGAGATTGTATATCATGTCTGAGCCCGTTTTGAGAGGGAAAAAAATTAATGATATTGTCATTCCCACTGTAACTTCGATGACTCTAATCTGTATTGTAGATACTGTCGGACTAGAAAATTTTGGATTTTGATTTTGCCTGTTCGCTTTATTTTTGTTTTTCTATCAATTTCCATTCTTTAACTGGTTGTAAACTTGGGCTCTCTTATTGATTTGTGCAGTTGCCAAAAATAAATAGAATGAAGAACTACACTAGGATTGTAGATATCCAAAACTGTCCAACTAGAAAGAGAGTTGCGAGTTTTGACACCAACTAAAATTGGGGAAGAAAGAAAAAAAACACGACATACGACTAAGGAAGGTAAGGAAACTAATGGTCTAGTAAATTCCTTCCCACCTCATTTCCTCAGGAGCCAACATCAGGAGCAATTTAGGAAAAACCATATAAATAGAAAAAGATAAAACTCACAAGGCACAAACAAATCAGTGTGACACTCCTAGCCACTTTTAGAAGTTCTCAAAGTCTCTGTAATCGCTGTTGAAGATTTATTGTCTTGTACCGTGCCTTGGTCTTGCTCTGATGAAATTTGTGATTCTTTGGAACTGTTCTGTAATGTTTCTAGGTTTTTTTTTTCTAATGAAATTTGGTGTGATTCTTTGGAGTTAGTTCGTAAAATTTGTAGGTTTTCCTTTTCTTTTCTTTAACTAATGTTCCTATCGATCTCTTTGGTTTTATAGGGTTTTTACACTTCATCTCGATGATCGAGCTTGTGTCCAACTCGAGCACAATACCCTAGAAATTGGCCAAGCCATAACCCTTTTAAGGGTCCAAGCTTGAGCCTAAAGACTCAGCTTGATTCGATTGCAACCTTACTTTTGGCCTTGGCTCTCACTCTCTACATTGGTTCTCGTTCTCTGCATCAGCTCTCGCTCACTTCCATGTTGGTTTATGTGTTTAATTTTGCAATTTTGATTTGGTGCTAACTTGTGTTTGCCCATTTCCTAATCTAATGAGGACTTGATTAGATGGTTGCATTTTGCAGCATAGATTCTTGCATTTTTGCAACTTGCTCTCACAATGTAACGCCCGAAAATTTCTTCAATTTTTTTATACAAGCTCTGATACCACTTGTCAAGACATAAACACCACCTTCAAAAGGTTGATGTCTAGCCTGGACTTAAATAGCCTAGCACCCCCTTTTGGCCAGCCGATGTGGGATTTGCCAAGGTCACTCACCAGTTGTAATGCATCGGGTCCGCCTCTCCTTCGAACACATGCATTCCCTCACATGCTGGCTTTACCATCCTGTAACAGGAGGTCAGCTCTAATACCATTTGTCATGATCTAGGCACCACCTTCAAAGGTTGATGCCTAGCTCGAACTTAAATAACCCATCACCCCCTCCTAGCCAACCGATGTGGGATTCGCCAAGGTCACTCATTGGCTGCAACGCACTGGGTCCCCCTGTAACGCCCCGCTTTCCCGGGCGTGTTATATTTTGGGACAATTCCGGTACAATAATTTTTTTTTCTTTTAAACACTAAAGCTAAACCATATCATTCCTCGAATTTGTCCCAGAATTCCCATACATTAATCTCGAAAGAGAATCACTATACACATCAAATGCGAAAGTAAGATCGAAACCTAATATCTTAACATTGATCATAAATCAATTCTTATATCTTCATTAACCACAAGGATATACATCAACATTCCTCAAAACATTCAGAATTCAAAGTAGCAGAACTTAAATACATGGGCTACATAACATACATTTCACTCTTCATGCACTTTGCTAAATGTCATTTCATGCCTCATTTATCCTTGTATCTGCTACAATCTCCATCTGGAACGTTTGAATATTCCAGGGACAAAACCCAAGTTAGATGATGAATCATCTAAGTAAGGGTAAAGAAAACATATTTCGTGCATGAATACAATGTCTTTCCTCGTAGGTGTCAACTGCACCCCTCATGCTATCTACCATTTTTGTGGCCCCCTCTTTCGAAGACGAGGTGTATGGGTGCACCCTTGGTAAAGTAGCGGTGCCAGTTCGTACTCCCTACAGCCTCAAATGAGAGTGATCAATGATATCAACGTGTATTCATGCATTTCATAGTCATGTCATGTATGCAGTCTACATGATGGATACATATCAGGGCATGTCAATATGATGAAAACATTTTCGAGGACATAAACCACTTACAAACCAAGCATTTTCCATAAAACTAACTTTAATTGGGGAGTACCACTTACCTTCTCAAGCTTATCGGGCTACCTCGATATCCGTGCCTTGCCTCGTGCATCGCCTCGATTTGCGTGCCAACCTCAAAATTTGACAAGTCACTTCAACTTAAGCCTCAAAGCATCCTAACCACCATAATTATTTAAATAAACATTAAAACCTATTTTTTTCATAATTTCTGACATTTTTTATAATTTTCTCTCTATTTCTTCCTATTTTTCCTCAATAAATCCAAACTAAATATTTCTAAAATATTTTCTCAAATATTTCACTACGAAAATTCATAAAATAATATTCTTGAATTTATGAAATTTTCTAGAAAATTTTACTTACCTTGACTTAGCATCTCTGACTTTTTCGGTATGCGTGCCCTATCCTTGAAACGCGTGCCCAGGCCATTTTTCTGGCCAAAATCTCTGGGATATTACCGAAATATAATTTCCTATTTTCTAGAATTTTCTAGAATTTTTTCCATCATTTTCCTATTTTCTTTTCCTTTCTTTCTTTTTCTTTTTTTTTTTCTTTTTTTTCTCTCCCTTTCTTCTTCTTCCCCCTCCCGCTCCCTCCTGCGCGACTTGCAACTCCCTCTTCTTTTTTTTTTTTTCTTTTTCTTTCTTTCTTCTTCCTTCTCTTCTTCTTCTTCTTCTTCTTCTTCTTCTTCCTTTCTTATATTTCCTCCATGGCCGAACCAGCACCGCCTGCGGCCGCCGCTGCTGCCAGCGCCTCCTCCACCAGCCGCCTCGGCCTCCCGGATTGCCGCACCAGCTCGCCATTATCGCGAACCAGCCGCTCACTGCAGTTGCCTGTAATAGCTTCCCCTACTCGTGTCGGCCTGCTGGAGCTCACTGCCATGGCCGCGGCTCAACTGCTTCCGGCCGCTTCCCGAGCTTTCGCAGCCTCCGTCGACCGTCGCGCCACCATCAGCGAGCCGCACCTCGCCTCGATCCACCGCCATGCTTGCTGGTCGTTGGACATGGCTGCCGAACAGCAGCTTCGCTGCTACTGCCATGGCCGACTTCGGCCATTCCAGACGGCCCTCTCGGCTCCAGCGAGCTCTCATCTGATCTCTCCCTCTCTCTCTCGATCTCCTTCTCTGGCTTCCTCCCGGCTCTCGCTCTCTCTCTCGGTTGCGGCTTCCACTCCTATTTCTTACTTTCTTCCTTCTTCTCTCCTTCTATTTATAAGCGATCCTCCCCTCTCCTCATTGGCTGGCTGTCCCTCAATGCGTCTAAGACACTCCAACCCACGTTCGGTTTGCAGGGCATGGCTTGAAAATTTCAGAGGGATGTCTGATTTACAGGGCATGGGATGGATTTGCAAGGCGCCACACTGTTACGTACATACACGCGTATAATTATATATTATATTATATTAATAGTAAATTTATATATTTAAACCTCAAATTTTATTCTAAATTCATTAGAATAATTCTCTAATTGTAATAATATCCTCAAACACTGAATTAATTGACATTACGATACTAAAAACACAAAATTAATAACTTTAAGCTTAGTCAAAAAGGACAATTCGCCCTGATGTCCTCACCGGACGGTTGTTTCATCCCGAAACCACTTAAGGGTTGCTCATTACGCAAAATCGGAGCCCCCCTAGGGTTCCGTTAATTTTTCGGGAGTCTTCTACAGCGATTCGGTTTTGCAGCCTAAATAACAGTTGTATTTTAGCTGTATTGAAAACTGTTTCCGATCCAATTTCTTTCACTACCATAAATCTTATATCGGAACGCTCGTCGAGACCATATAATTTTCTTTAGACAATTTCACTCCGAGGCATTCCCTACAGTCGATTCGGTACTTATAACTGTTATCAAGCCAATTTTTTGGTATTCTAAACTTATTAAAATTACGTGGCAACCTTATATGAACATGGGGTATTACACCCCCTTGTCACGACCTAGGCACCACCTTCTTAAAAGTTGATGCCTAGCCCGGACTTAAATAACTCAGCCCCTCTCTTGACCAGTTGACGTGGGATTTGCTAAAGTCACTCACTGACTGCAACGCATCGAGTCCACCCCCCTTTGGACATGTGTGTCCCCGCACGTGCTGGCCCCACCCACTGGTAATGAGAGGTCAGCTTTGATACACTGTCACTCTCATCTTCCTCTCTTTCTATTTGAACAATATTCTTCATCTTCTTCACTAAAACACCTTTCTTGGTGCTCCTACAAACAATCTATCTTCTCCATTAAGGGCATTTTCCTCCATAGAACTTCCGACACAAAATAAATACGAATACATTGAGTTGTCCAACACCAACTAAAAACATTAATTATGACATATTATTTGTATATGTTTGTACGCACATACATATGAAAACATCTCCTACAACTTTATTTCCTCTCAATTTCTATAAATTTTTCCTTCAATATTTTTGTATCCTTCACTCTATATTTTAGTCTATTCTTCCTCTCCTGCGATTGGTGTGTTCCACATCGAACCCATCAAAATTAGCCCCGCCCCTACCTTGTTGCCATTCCTAGTCACATCCAGTGTTTTGTAAATATTGTCCTAGTTTTGATTATAAACAATAAGGTATATATCAACTCGAATATATCCTTTTATTACCATAATTTAATTTAGCAAATAGTTCTGAATGTATGTTCATCTAGAGTTATAATGTTTACTTCTTTCTTTGGTATTGTATAATTTAATTCATAACATCTTTACTATCATTTGTGAGCCCTAAGCAATGCTTGTTGTTTGTTACACAAATGCTGGCTGGTTCGGAATCCTGTTATATGTAAACAAATAGTATCTACCTCGAAAGCCTCTTCAGAATTGCTTTAAGTTTACTATTTTGTACCATGTACTTGCTTCTTCAATATCCTTAGAGAATGAGAGATACGGGGCGGTGAAACTCATAATACACCAACTATGTGGAAGGCGGTGTAACTCATAATAATTTAAGCATATATTATGTAATAACACGTGGTCATTTGCTTGTTCCCTTTCTTCTTATGTTGCCATCCCTGTTTGCCCATTACTGTCATAAGAAAGTTGGTTGGTTGGTTTTTATCAAGACTTGAGGCTTTAAGGGTGAAGAGTCTTGAGTTTGAATGTCATCTAATATATGAAAGACGGGTTATTGTATATCATGTCTGAGCCAGTTTTGAGAGTGAAAAAATTAATGATGTTGTCATTCTAATTGTAACTGGGATGACTCTTATCTATAGTGTAGATAATATAGGACAAGGAAATTTTGGATTTTGATTTTGCCAGTTCGTTTTTCTTATTTTTGTTTTTCCATCAATTTCCTTTGTTTAATTAGCTGTACAATTGTGCTCTTTTATTGACTTGTGCAGTTACCAAAATAAAATGAATAAAAACTACACTAGAATTGTGGATATCCAAAAATGTCCAACTAGCAATAGAGTAGTGAGTTTAAATGAAACCACAAAAGTATTTTCCCCTACCCAAGTTTGGTTAAATTATTTAAGCAGCGTGTCTGTTTTCTAAATGAAGCTGAGCTGAAATTACCTATCTAAACTTAGTGTACAACAATTCACATCTCCATTAAGTCAATGATTGTAACTATTTGTACATAGTGGCAATCATTTTTTCATAAACTTCACAGTTGTGCAACTACAATGAAGTAAAGATAGGTTATAATGCGTACTTGCTCCAACTTCTCACAGGGTTAAAGAAAATAGATTCCACCAAGAGTATTGCAATAGTAATTAACATTTCTTCCAAGCAATTGAAATGATCAGCCAAAATAAGTGTCTTTGAGTGAATAGGCTCTAAGGGTAGCCTAGCCATTTGATGACCAACTGGATTTGACAATTTATACTCTGTTAGAGAACCTAGCAAGACAAGTAGTTCCAATGATTTGACAGTAGCTTCCCTGTTTGAATAATAAAAATACTAGTGAGATTTCTTCCAACAATCATAGACACATTTTGCATGAATAGCAACAAAATATTAGTAAACATAAAAGATCTTCTGATAAATAGAGTAGGGGAACACATCAGCTCAACAAGAATTGTAGATATTTGATTTTTTCTATTTTCATTTCCCTTCTAATTTTCTTAGAAGTTTCATCCATTAATGGACTACAAAAGGTTGGCTTCATATGTCTTGGCAATATGGGTTCTCGAATGGCTAGTAATTTGATTAATGCAAGATACGAAGTCACTGTTTATGACTTGTAATGTATTCAACTCATCCTCTCTGCTGTTTTGTTATGTCTATCATCTTGATTGTATCAGTCATGGATGCAAATAATGGTATATAAGAAGGGAATGCAGATGTAATTATAACATGCTAGTGTACCTTCTTTCTTTCCTTTATAGTACTATTTTTCTATATCCCATTCTCTAAAAGATAATTCCTGTATATTTTTAGTACAAGCATGAATTTCATCTTTTCTTTGTTCTTAGAAACCACAGTGCTATGAAGTTCTTCTCAAACAAGGGAATTCTCACAAAAGATTCACCATCTGAAGTTGCTTATGCAAGCGATATTGTAATTACTATGTTGCCTTCAACCCATGTGAGTTCACATTCTATTTATTTTGTGCTTCCTTTTTTTATTTATATTTGTTTATCTTAAAGTTTTACTAGCGTGGTTTCTGATAATGCAGGAAGTACCTCTTATTTTCTCTCTGTTGTGCATATACCATGATTTTTACAAATATCTGTCATATCTGTTTTATCCATATAAAAATTCCCATATTAGATTGTCATTTCTCAAATTGAAGGTGTAGTTTGATTGCCCTAGCCGAAAAAACAGGAAAAAAAAATAAAAGAAACACTTGCATAAAAGCAATAAGGATTACTAAGATAAACAAAGAAGTATATGATAGAGGGTAAATTGAAGGGACATAGGTACAACTTCTCTGTTAAGTGTTGGGACAAAGCTTTGCTAAGTTTATTTAAGTTCAGGAAGTAACAGAATAATACAATTTTCTTCTCTTGGTCAAGCTTTCTTTTCTCACTCTCATCTACAACTTTACGTTCCTCCAATTCTTTTTCCAGCAAATTAAGCTTTTTCCTTTTTGCTCCCAAATGTCACGTTCTCCTTTCGTTGTCATTGAAAATCTTTTCTACCCAAGTAAAAAAGATTTTCAATGACCACGAAAGGAGAATGTCACATTTGGGAGCAAAAAGGAAAAAGCTTGAGTTGCTTGAAAAAGAACTGGAAGAACGTAAAGTTTTAGATGCGAGTGAGAAAAGAAAGCTTGACTAGGAGAAAAAAATTGTGTTATTCTCTTACATCTTGAACTTAAATCAACTCAACAAAGCTTTGTCCCAACACTTAACAGAGAAGTTGTCCCTATATCCTTTCAATTTACCTTATATCATATACTTTTTGACCTACGATTGGGAATTAAAATACTTTTTGTTTATCTTAGTAATCCTTATTGCTTTTATGCAAGTGGTTCTTCTATTTTCTTTTCCCTTTTTTAGCTAGGGCAATCAAATGACACTTTAATCTGGGAAATGACAATCCAATATGGGAATTTTTTAATGGATAAATAGATATTATAGATATTGGTAAAAATTTGTAGGCAAGCTTCTGCAGGAATTGAACTTGCTATCCAAAATGTGGAGAGGGTACATTATTTGGTCATATGTGTGTAACCACTGCCATTAGATGTTATGGTTGCTGAACCTTGTCCCTGTTTTTTCTCCATTCTTCCTAGCATTGTTGCTACTTATGTAGCATGTCTTTTGAAATTAACAATTATATTATCTATGGAGAAGTATCACCCTGTATTGACTTCAAAACTCAATATTTAATGAATTTTTTACTATTACTGTTGGAAAAATTAAAAGTTGAATCTTTATTATCTCTATCATAGTCGAAAACTAGGTGATAAGGTTGTTGGGATATTTTCAAGATAAAGTGATAGGAGATAAAAGATAAGAGAAAATTCAACATAAGAGGATAAGGTTCTGAAAAAGAAAGAGATTAAATAGTTTGTAGAAGATAATTCCAGTAGAGATTAAAGTTAAAGTTTTTACGATTATCTTTATCATATCAAAATTCAAATGTATTTCTATATTTTAGAAGATATTTTAGATGTCTTCGTGTATATATATACCATACTGGAGTTAAATAAAAGTTTGAGAAAACATTCATATTTAATCGAGTATTCCTTCTTCCTACTCAAGTAAATTCTTCTTCGTACTTGAGTAATTCATCTATATGGTACTCAACTGAAGCTTTCCATTATTCAATTTGTTTTAAATTTGTTCATGGTATCAGAGCCATCAATGGCTTGTACTAATCCTTCTACCAATTCCTCATCGTCCTATTCCCTAACTTATTCCATTCAAAACCCTATCCAACCATCATCTCTCGAAAACCATTCTCTCCAAATCACTCAACACAAATTAAATGGAACCAATTTCAGAGAATGGTTTCAGTCTATCTTTCTTGTTCTTAAAGGCAAAGGAAAAGCAAGGTATGTCACCAGTGCAATTCCAATGCTAGCCTCAACAGCCTCGACTTATGGTGCTTGGGATGCAGAAAATTCCATTATGATATCATGGTTGATCAATTCCATGGAGCCTAAGATCAAGAAAACCTACTTATTTTGCAAGACAATCAAAGAAATATGGGAGGTTGTATAAGAAATATACTTAGATTTGAAAACACATCACAGTGTTTTGAAGTGCGATAAAAAATTCAAGATACTCAACAAGGCCACAAATCGATAACTGAATATTACAATTTTATTGACTGGATTATGGCAAGAGATGGATTTATTTTATAATATGGATTTCCACTATTCAGAAAATGGTGTAAAATTCACCCAGATGTTCGAGAATGAGCAGATCTTTGATTTCCTACTAGGGTTAAATAAAGAATTGAACAAGGTATGTGGCAAGTTACTAAGTACTATGCCTTTTCTTAGTATTTGTGGAAGGTTTTTGTAGAAGTTAGAAGAGAAGAAAGTAGATGAAGGGTAATGCTTACCAATTTATCCACCACCGACTCAAACACTTCTTTATCTGCCTTGAATACGCATCAGACCAAAACACAAGCTCCACACCAACGAAATTAGAAGACTAAAAAGGAGCAACTATGGTGCAGTCATTGTAACAAGCCTAACTATACAAAGGAGACATGCTGGAAACTACGTGAAAAACCAGCTAACTGGAAACCACACAACTGGAGGGAGACAAATCGTAAGCCTAACCAAGCCCTTACCACTAAAACATCCAACGATAAAGAAAAGTTTGGTAACTTAAGTTTATCCGATGAATAGATAAAATTCTTACAAACTTTATTGAGTAATCAAAATCTACTTAAGGAAACAAAAGCTACTTCTTCTTCATCCATGTCCACTGTTGCTCATAAAGGTAATACCAGTATTTCACGTTTTACAAATAGTTGTATAGATGAAGTGTGGATTATTAATAATAGTGCATCAAATCGTATGACTGAACTAACTTTTCAACTTATGAAGAATGTGATGATGATATTAAAATCACAATGGCAGATTGCTCAATATCAAAAGTAGTAGGTCATGGTTTTATTGAAATATCGGGCCTAAGATTAAACTCAGTACTTCATGTTTGAATTAAACTACATCCTTGTTTCCATTAGCAAGCTTCTGAGGCCAAAAATGTGCAATAACCTTTTTCCCTTCTCTTTGTGTGTTTATGGACCTGTCTTCTAGACAAACGATTGGTCGTGCTAAAGAGAAAAATTGTCTCTATATTCTCAATGTTGTTGTTTCTTCCTCTAATATTCAATTACCTGAAAATATTTCCTCATTAGTTTCTTTACTTTTAGAAATAATGCTTTGGCATAAATGTCTTGCATCCAAAATTGCTTGGTAATAAAGAACCTTCTCTATTTTAGTGTGAACACTATATTTATGTTAAACAAACAAAGAGCAATTATCGCTTTGAGATCTTGAGGATAGATTAAAAGATCATTTGACCCTTAGCTCTTCTTTTTCTCTTCTTTCTCATTATCATCAAGAGAACATTTTTGTTTCAACTCTATAAGCTTTATCTCGTGCTTGACTTGGGTTTATATAGATCCTTGGTCTCCAATGCACTTGACACTGTTTAAAATTATGGAAAGCAATAAAACCTGAAAATACTTAGAGAATATTCCCTTTTCTCTAAATCCAACGGTTACAAATTAATCTTGAAGCTCAACATTGATAAAATACACAAAAGAATATTCAAACAAAGATTTACAGCGGCTATATTCTCCAAAAGGCAAAGACTGTGTGTAATTAATGCTTTGTGTAATGATTATTTTGCAATTCCAGCATAGTGATAGTCAAGTATTTTATAGGTGATAGTTGACTAAAGTATGTGTTATTCGATTGCTAATTTATCTCACTCAATTAGAATTAAGACTAGCACAACTACTACTCAAGTGGAGGTTTCCTAATAGTCAATTACTTTGGCAGAAACAGAGACCCAGATACTGTCAATTTAAAATCTACTCGACTAAGCTCTTTTTCACCCGTTTGCCAATCTTCACTCAATTTCATATTTTGATGCTCAAGTATATCATGATGCCATTTATACTACTTTAGAATGACACTTGATTGCAAGCTTTTCCTAATTGAGTGGAAAATATCATCACTCGATTAGATAATCATCCCACTCGATTACTTTTCTAAATACGGAGAATGTCACTCTATTTAAAGATTTTCACTCGAGTGGGACATTTAATACTCAAGTACAAAGTAGTGTTAATTTTAACATAGATACTCGATCTAGACATATTTGATGCTTAATTCAAGCCATGTATCGAGCATTTTTGGAATTTAGCTCAAACCATGCTAATATTTGAGTGACATATACTTGTCAGTTGATTACTAAAAATATAGAGAATCATTCTTCATTTAGCACAATCTTTTTTACCATAGAATTCTAATACTCAATTGGAGATTTCTTTTACTTGACTAAAGAAGTAATATATTTGATTTGATGATTTCTTTTGGAAGATAGATAAGGCAAGCACAAAGGCTTGATTTTTAGCTCATATCTCCACTCGATTGGTTAAAAGATTCACTCGATTGCTGACTTGGATAATCACACATATTTAGCCATTCGATTGAAGATTACTAGAGAGATATTGAAGATTATCAAGGAAATACATGATTGGTTCTCTTAATGCTTATAGATATACTTGATTACAGTAAGTCAAAATATTTGTCAACTCGATTACTAACACATTAGCACTTGAATGATGGTTAGAAAATTGTCAAAAACAAACTTTCACATTATTCGCATTACATTCACTCGATTGAGAGAAGATTCTACTCGAGTAAATCAAGGGCTCGGTCGATTGATTGAAATAATATTAATTAAATTTTTGCATTAAAAGTAAAACATCATAAATACATTAACTCAACAATCTCCTCCCTTTTTTATGATGACAAAACTTTAACTGTTATCTTCAATATTTTGTTAGTATTGGTGCCCTAATGCTAGATTTAGATGCCATATAGCAATTGTAATAATGAGATTAATGATGTAATTCTTGCAAGTATAATAAAATATGTTTTCATATTATAAGGTCATATTTTCATTCATACCTCTCCAATCAATATATATGAATGGGTCCCTAGATTTACTAATAAAGGTCTTATTCTTAAGTGTTAAGAATATCTGACAATTGACTTTTGGATTAAAGATCTCTTAAGGTTATTCCCAATCCTTAGACTTCTCGGAATGGAGCTATGATTAGTCGAGTACAGACTAGCACATAGGATATTACGTTTGATTAGTATGAGATGCTAACAATAAAGGATGGTGAGTCGCATGCCATAATCCATGATATGGATATAGTATAAATGTGAGTAGATGTTAGTGGAATATCTACTGAATGTTGACACACGTGATAGATCACATGGCTAAGAGGATCTATGATCTATCACAAGCTTTGATTGTGTTACTGGTTCTTAGACCAGAGCCAACATAGTTGTCTTATATGTTGGTTTCATAGATTTGTCATTGATAAAAAAATCCAGATATGGTTCCTGATAGAATCGAATAGTTATGGCAACAATACACAAGAGGGGGGTGAATTGGGTTATTTAAAATTTTAATATAAAACTGAAAATTTTCTTACTTGATAAGTATGAAAATTTTGATCCACGTTAAAAGATGATTGAGACAATTGCAAAACACAATTTAGGATATGAAAAGTAAGAGCAATAGAGAGACACAAGCGATATATAGTGGTTTGATTTAAACAAGCCTAATTCACTACCTTAGCTGCTCACTAAGGATTTTCAAACAAATCACTATAACCCTCCTATCACACCGGATAGGCCCTCTAGCACCAAGCTAGGAAAATACAATCATCTTGCTTCAACAAGCAAGCCCTCTAGCAAAGCTAGGTATTATAAATCATCCTATAAGCAATGTAGGTCCTCTAGCAAAACAAGCTAGGTAATTACAAGTTGTTACAAGATAAGAGAGGGTTTGAGAAACAATATTCTCAGTTACAAGTTTTCTCAACAAATAAAGACAAGGTTTGAAAATGAATTACACAAAATGAATACAAAGCCTTGAAAAGAGAACAAATTTACCAAAGAAGCACAATAATGATTTTAGCACTTGGGAACTTATAGATAGATCACTTGAGTAATTTGAAATCTCCCTTTGACTTGTATTTATAGTCTCTTGAAAGCCCATGCTCGAATCAAGCCATTGTAACTGGAGAGAGCAGTGGATGAATTAGTCGTTATGTGTTTTTGCGAAACAAACGGTCGACAGATGCAAGGCATCGGTCGACAGATTAGTAAAAATTCAAAAGTTGGTCGACAATTCATTTGAGACAATCGACAATTCCTTGTGCAAACATTCTGTCGATCGACAGATGCATAAGCATCAGTCGACAGATGACTTGCCCACTATTAAAGCACCAAGAATTGGCATTATGCCGGTCGACAGATGCATAAAAATTATAAGGACAGTCGACAGATGAGGTCATTCTTCTGAACATGCATACTGCTTAGTCCATAGATGCGTAAGCATCGATCAACAGATGAAGGTCAATACAAAAGGTTGATCAACAAATGACAAGCGATATGTCGACATGGATGTTATTTCAAAGACAACCATTCTGTCGGTTGACAAATGCATAAGCATCAATCGACAGCTAGGCCAAAATTTGAAAATTAGTCAACATATCACTTTGACCAGTCGATAGATGCCCTCACTGCTTTTGAAAATTTTGCTTCATTTTGAATCAATTTTGACTAACAGCTCATACGATCTTTTGAATATAATTTTTCATAACTATATGAATAATGTGCTTTGATAAAACATTTTGTTTATCTTAATGACAAATGGTTTTCGATAATAGATTTGAGAAAAACCAAAAGACGTTTTTCATCATCAAAACTAAATACCTCATGTTTGAACAGAGATCGATCATGTGATTCATCAGTTCCAATGTTGGAAAAGGTTCCATGTGTCATCCCGATCTTACCACACTGATTTTGGCATAGACATCGAGTTAGTGAGTTTGATCAGCCCATGACTCTTACTCGATTGGGATGCTATTCGATTAAAAGAATTATAGTACATGGGAATCGAAAGTTCAAATAGCTTCTCAATGAAGTAAGACTTCATTACTAGTAGGATTGTCCTAACATAATACTAGTTGTCATTCATGGTCTTTCGAGGTATATCGAGGAGATGGAAAGATCCTTGTTGTAAACTAAAATGTTTGGTCGATGTCAAAGAGATGACATGTCCTGATTATTACTTAGTAATGAACTTAGAAGTCCATGCGCATATTCAGGTGTGGTTAACTAAGTGATTAAAGCTGAAATCATCATTAAGAGTTAATGATGTCACCATTAAGAATTAACAGATTGGTTCAATGATCAAATTAATAAGAAGCAATTGTCAAGAGTTAACAGGCATGCTGTTAAGAGCTAACGGGGGCCTCGGTTCATCATGAGATGGTGAAAGGGTCATTAAGAGTTAATAGTGAACCTAGATGCAATTTTTGGAAAGTTAGCCAGAAACAGTCGTTAATTCCTTAAAGGTTGTCAACCATTCACCTCGATTGTGTCGATCGGTCAATAATTCTGTAGAAACTATCGACTATTTGTGTTGTAAAGGCTCGCGAATTGCACGATCGATTTATCATTTCTACAATGGCTTTCTATGGGATGCGTGGAAAGGGAATGACGATGAGAGGACAGCATGCTTGGGGCGTATATCTCCCTCTTTAGTCATGTTCCCTTCTTTATCTCCTTGCTAGTTTTGTCCGTTTTAGACGATTAGGGTTTTTGGGTTGGATATATAAAGGAAATAGAAAGAAAATAGGTAGAGATTTTGGTTGCCTTGTTTGTGTGGGATTCTCTTGGCCTTTACTCATTTTTTTCTTCTTCTTTCCAAAGACCTTTCCCATACTCCATTTCTCTCTTCAATTTTCTCCATTGGTCACTCCATTGCTAGAGTAGCAATACTCTTTTAACGGTGAAACTATTAAGTTTTGAGAGACCAACCATTTGAACACAAATTTCCAATCTAATCTCCCTCATTCTCTCTAGCTAGCACATTTAGTGAGTTAACGGATTAACCCACTCACCAGAACGTGGACTGACTAAGCCTCCCATGCTTTCGAGGTTCGATTTGGTCTAATCGAAGTTCTATTTGAGATGAGATTGGAGGTGCAAGAGTTACTGCCCATGAGATTATCATACTCTACATCAGCTTTCAAACCATCCAGGAGGTATACCTTGAATCCCCCTATGGAATGGTTTGTTATTGTATTGCATACGGACATTGGAAATGAGTTTTGCAAGGTGATTATATGTTTCTTCTGTTGCCTTTATATGTGTTTTCAAAAAATGTTTTGAAATTTGGAAAAATCCTTACATGATACACCAAATGTTGGTGTCCCTCTTATGTAATACCCGAGAATTGCTTGAGAACTCAAGTGCAATTATTTTGGGGCATAAATGAAAATTTTCAAAACTTTTGGGGGCTAAAGTGTAAATTTTCAAAGTTGTGGGGATTTAGTGTAAATTTTGGAAATTTGAGGACTTGAGGAAAGAGGGCCAAAGTGAAAGAAGTTGAAAGAAGAAGGACCAATTTGCAAAGGTAGGTGTGAAACCTACCATAGCCGTTAGCTGCACTGGCCGTTGGTGAATAGACCAAATCACGGCCGTTTGAGGGCGCCTAGGGCCATTATGGCCTAGGCTTAGACCTTACGGTGCAAGGCAAGGTCGTGGTTGGTCGAAAAGGCTATAAGTAGCCCAAAAAGGGCCGAGGGAGCGCACACAAGGCGAGTGGGCGCGAACGGGTGAAGGCGTATGAAGGTAAGAAAAAAATAGGAAAAAAAGGACAAAAAAATAGAGAAAATTGGGAATTTTTTTTTGGTAAATTAGGAAATTATGTTTTATTAATATTCCAAAAATTTTGGCAAGAAAATTTGTAAACGCACGAGTTTTGAGGCTAGGGTACACATATCGAAGAAGCCTAAGGAGCTAAAGTAAGGTGAGTGGTTTGCTTGAAAATTTATATTTGATATTATTTGCTTAAGTGAGCATGAAATTGCGAGGGTTTAGTCAAGTTTATGTTGACATATGTGCATTTTGTCATACATATGCATAATCATTTTATAATGCCTCAGTTAATGAAATTTTTCATTGGCCATGATATTATTGGAGTATCGTATTTGTTTCATTCATGTTGGACATGATGGGGTGGGATGTTGCCCTAGTAGTTTGGCCTACATTTCTCCAAGGGTGATTATCAGAATGACCATAAGGGTATCTCATGCCACGTGTGTTTGTCGGGATAACTGCCTTAGTTTCTGTGTCGGGTCTGGGATGCTATCAAGGCTACTCTAGGGTGTTGGTTGATTTCTTATGCCCATGCATCATTCATTCATGAAAATTGTTTTTAAACCCTTACTTAGAAGTTTCATCTTCTAATTTGGATTTTTGTCCCTAGAATATTTAACGTTCTAGGCGAGACGAGCAAGAGAAAAAGAAAAGAGATCGTTGAAATGTGATTGTGTTGGTAGTCGTGTAATAAGTCTTACTCCGTGCTAGGACAAATTGTGAGAATCATGATAGATGTTTGTTTTAGCTATTTTATGTTAAATTTATCTGCTGGATATTGTAATATTGTGGTTATTGAACGATTTTTATGAATTTACTTCCTTTACAATTACAATATTTCGTTATGTTTCGATTCTACTTCCACAAGTGTTTAGTTTACCATTCCTTAGCTTATAATTGGAAATGTTAAAATATATGTATGTTAAGGATTTTTGAATACGGTACTCGTGGGTTTGAAAGACGGCATTGTGGGAAGAGAAAATATATATAAAGGAAAAAGAAAATCCCAGCATAATGACACGCCTTTAGAGTTGGTAGGTTGTTACATCTTGAGTGGCATTAGAGCCTCAACTTGGTTTTCATGTCCTATGCAGCTATTTTTGTAGTATGTATATGTTTCGAGTTAGTTTTCGCTCTCTATTTTTGCTGGTATATGCACTATTAGTCGACAGATTGTGGCCATCGATTGATAGGTCTTGGGTTTTGCCTTGGAGAACTGTCACCCGGAGGTAGAACTGTTGACTTCCAACAGGGAATCAGTCAACAATCTTGAAGAAGCTGTCAACCTTTCCAAGCAAAACCCAGAATTAGTCAACCGATGGCCTTAAAGTTGTCGACCGTTTTAGGCACTGACAAAATGTTTTTGGGGTTTTCCAACTTCTATTTTAATGCAATATGATTGATATGATTCAAAATCGATTAATACTCATGATATGAGATATTAATGACCCGAAAGATGATGCATATTACATTAACATGAATATTTATCTAAAACATTATTATATTCAATGAGATTGAATGGATGGATGATCATGGACTTGATGCAATGTGATTGTATGGATGAATGAATGTATGCCACAGGTATTCATTGGTCCATAATAATAATTATTTCATTCTGTTTTGGGACTATAATGAGACATAAGTCTCCTTGTTATTTTCATTTTAATAGAAATATTGTATAGTACATATTCTATGTAAAATGAGGATGAAGGCAACAAGAGTTGGTGACTCCAAGGAGCAAGAAGTGTAACACCCAGCAATTTCGATCATATCAAGGAGCCACATACATACAAGTTTCGTCCCATGGATGTTATGGAAACCCATGCCAACAGAAGTTATGGATAGAACTTGAAATTTAAAAATTATATGGGTTTCCTTCTATGTTTCTTTAGAACAAGTACAAAGAACTGAAACACTTCCCCTAACACGAATAGGGAAAGAAAGAAAAGTATATTCATACGATACGCATACTTGAATACATAAGTATTAAGAGTTCTTAACATAGTTACATCACTTAAACTTAGTTACAAGTTTTGGAATACAAATAGAAGAAATTGACTAAGCGTTCACCACCTTCTTGCCCGCTCACTTGCCTATCTCCTCAGAACCTGGCACGTTTGAATATGCTAATAATATAAGATATGATACATCTAAGTGAGGTAATCCAACAAGAGGTATACGAGTGCAAATGCAATAAATGCAAAATTAAAGTGTCCCCCTTTGTGGAAGTCGTGCCAAGATGTTGCAATCATCCCTGCGTGCATCATGTCCAACACCTTAACCCCACTGCACAAGCACGTGACCCCACAAGATCACACATGATGGACACCAACTTGCCACAACCACATGATGCATGAAAAATGAAAAGATATGCCTTACAAAAGAAAACATGAAGGTGAAAGCCATAACCAAACACAAATGATTCAAAAAATGGTCAATATGAGACAAGAAGGATGCATTAATACCTCACCTTTACTATTTACCTTCGGTGGTTACTGTTCACAGGGTATCGGGATTGAATCTTTTGCAAAACTCAAATTTCCATCACACAAATACAAAATATTTTTGCATAGGATTGTAGAACATATTTAAATAATTATTTCTAGAAAATTACAGAGGAATGGGGTTCCACACACTCCTTCATGTGCCGCTGGGAGAGTGACCATGCGCCTGTACATGCAGGCCAGACTAGGGCATGCATTGCACGCCCTGGTCACCTTCTTTGGTGACAACGAACACAAGAATGTCCCAACTTTTGTTTTTTCGCGATTTTTCCCTCGTTTTAACTCTAATTCGACCCCCGTTTGTTCCTACGGATTATTCTTTTCCCCCTCCACTCGATTATGAGCTTGGATGGGACTTACATGGCTGTTTTCTTGACTATTCAACACAAACCTCGATGGTGGCCCAAAAATTCCAGCAAGGTTGTTTCTCCCTCATTTTTGGAAGAACTTCCCCTCTTCTTTTGTGCAGAATATCTCTCTTAAGATCCTCACTTCCCTTTCTTGTGGAATGCCTAAAAATATTTCCCCAAAGCCTTGAATTTATAGACTTTTTTGGCAAATGGGATTTCGCCGCATGTCGAGATATGTGCACCATCGTGAGTTTCACCATTTCTTGCCACTTGTTCCTTAGGATTGGTGTATCATCATTACCCCCTCAACTGCCCATTCATCCCGTTTGGTTATTCTAACAATCTAGTTACAAGTTTTCAAAAAAGCTGCACTTTGGCCTAAAGTTTCTATGTATTTTACACTTTGCCTCTTACCATTCAAGTCCTTGGGCTTGCTTGAACCTCCCAAATATCCTTAAAGAAGTTATTCCTTGCATCAAATCCCAAAGTTTGGGGAAATTACACTTGCCTCCCCCTAATTTTCATAAAT
This sequence comes from Diospyros lotus, assembly GCF_014633365.1. NCBI lineage: Eukaryota > Viridiplantae > Streptophyta > Magnoliopsida > Ericales > Ebenaceae > Diospyros > Diospyros lotus. The sequence continues at coordinate 17,222,718 of NC_068347.1, forward strand.
TACACTTATACTCGAGACCCTTAATTCCATGAAACGTTGTATTGCCTAAAAAGATAAATAGGTTATAAAAATAACGTGGTATTGCTTAAAGATCAATAGTTTACAATAATTTCGAGTATTACAAGAAGGTTAAGAGAGAGAATTTCACCCATGAGATGGGTGTTGTTTTGTGTTTGTCTCGATAAATGCTATTGATTAAATCCAAAAGTTCGAATTTAATCAATAAGCTTAAAAGTCCATGATCACCCCATTTATATGCGCGAGTTTATTTATGTATGAGATACATGATGAAAAACTTAATACATGTGCAAAGTGAAATCTCCAAAATAAATTATGGATTTATTTTAAATGCATGAATTGGTTGTGCATGAGATACATAATGGAAAACTTAAATGCATATGTAAAGTGAGACCTATAAAATAAAGTCCAAAATCTTCACAAATGTGTAAACAAATATTAGATAAGACAAATAAGATTTATCATGACCCTCCACTATCATAGGAATTCATTGCTAAATTAGGTTACCCTTCACTATCAAGGTAGCCTGGCGCTTGTTATGGTCGCGAGAAAATTGAGGCCCTATTTTAGCCACTTAATAACCCTCTTAACAGACCAACCATTGAGGCAAATCCTTCAAAGATCAAAAAGCTTAGGGAGATTGACTAAATGGGCTGTTGAACTCAGTGAGTATGACATCAGCTTCGAACCTAGACAAGCAATAAAGGACAAGCATTAGTAGATTTTATAGTAGAATGTACTCAGTCATCCGTAGTGGAAAATGTGCCTTGTAACGGATAGAGGATATTTGTCAATTGAGCGTCAAATGCCAAAGAGAGCGAGGCAAGTGTGGTACTAATCTCCCCAGAAAGGAAATTTCGGAAGTAGTGAGACTGATAGCTCACAGTGATTCGTAATTAGTTATACAATAATTTTAAGGAACTTGTGAGGTGAGAGAACCAACTATGGCCTGCTACTTGCAAAAAGTGAAGGAGCTTGCTCACAAGTTTGAGCATTTTGAGCTGATCCAAATCAACAGATCCCTTAACCAACATGCCAATGCATTTTCAAAATTAGCCTCTGCCCGAGACACCCCAGGACAACTGATTCACATGGAAGTCCTCCAACGGCCAAGTGTAGATGAGAAAGATGAAGAAGTCACTATACATTGTATCACAATGAATAAGGATTGGAAAACATCGATATTCAAATATTTGCTCAACAGAGAGCTCCCAGAGGCACCCTTAGAAGCTAAGAAGTTGAGGACTAGTGCGGCTCGCTTCACGGTAATTGGCCGAGAATTATACAAGATAAGGTATTCTATGTTGTTGCTTAAGTGTCTGGGGACCAGGGAAGCGGAACAAGCACTGGAGGAAGTGCATGAAGGAGACTATGGAGAACACCTTAGTGGAAGAGCACTAGTGGGAAAAATCCTTCAGATTGGATTCTTTTGGCCCACATTACGACTAGACACAACTAGAAATGTGAGAACATGCGACAAATATCAGAAGCATGTGCCCATGACAGCACGACCCCTTTCTTCCATCCAGTCTATATTCCAACCTCTACCATTTGCTCAATGGGAACTAGACATATTGAGGTTGTTCTCGATGGCTTCGACGCAAAAAAAAAAGAAGTGAAAGTAAATCAAGATCGCTACGAGCCAAGCAATGTAGTTCAAAAATTTTGAACCTTACCCCGATCCTGACGATTGGATCAATGTCTAAATCAAAACAATCACATACATAATAAAATAAATCTAACCTTTAGATTTCTAAGTTGTTTGAGGAAATCTAACTATAATATTTGGTCCAAATTCAATTTACCCAAATATAATATTTAATTTAATATTTTGTCAAAATACTTGTTTTAGCCCAAATATATTTTATTTCTTATTTGTCACTCCAAAAAATAGAAAATTATTAAATTATAAACTCCTTTCTAATTTAATCAATTGTCATTTTAGGAAACTCTTTCCTTTATGACGACCCTCGTCATATCGATGTCAACATGTCTATTTCTTCTTTTTCCATGAGAACCTACGATGACACAACTTCTTGTCAAAATATCCCACTTAACCATACATCTGCTCTCCTAGTTTAAGCCAGGGACCATACTTATTGCATATGTAATACCCTGTATTGGCATAAGGTTGCCACGTAATTTCGAGGAGATTGGGATACCGAAAAAGTGGCTAGAAAATGCAATAAGTTACCAAATCAACTACAGGGAATGTCCCGAGGCTGAGATTTCAAAGGAAAATAATATGTCGTCATTAAACATCCCGAGATAGGATTTTTAGTATCGAAAGAAATCAGATCAGAGTTAGTTTTCGATACAGCTTCGATTTAGGCTGAAAAACTGAATTGTCGACAAGGAGCGCCTCGGAACTTAGATGTTTAAAAGAAAGGATATATTATTGACGAGCGTCCCAAGAATGTCTGGTATAGGTTGTAGTTGTTTTTAATAAAAGATATTATGTTTTATCATGTTAAAAAAAAAAAATCAGAATTTGCAACGTGAGGCATGGCTGCCACACCTGCCACCGTCGCCGTCAAATCAACGACCAGGGCATGGCCGAGCCTGGCATGGACGTGGGGGTGATCTCTAGCTCACGTTACCCCTTGTGATTGGTTGAGAGAGGCTCGGATTTGGCTAAAAATAGCCAGTTTTGGTCGAGGGTTTCCATCCAAATTCATAGCCTTAGATCAAGAGTTTGGGAAGGAATTGCAGCGTTTTGATAAGGGGCTTTTGTTCCCTAAGTTGTGATAAGCAATTCTGGAGATTTTGAGAGTTTTAGGAGTGGTATAGGGGGTGTTTTTGCAGTTATATAGTCAGTTGCCTATATATATATATACATATTGAGTGAGGGTTTAAATCGGTTTGTAGAGTGAACGATCGAAGGATCTAATAAGGAGTTTTTGGTCGCGAGGCTATGGGCAACTAGTCTGCAAAGTTTCGTGTCAATCAGAGTTCGAATCAGAGGCCAATTTGATTCGCCGAAGTTCGGTGGCGGGCGGCTTGGGCGAACTGTTTTCAGCCAAATCGGAGGGCTTCCGGTGGTATTTTCCAACAAGATGACCGAAGGTAATTTTTGTATTTTTTTTAAATGCTAAAAATAAAGGAAATTCTAGAAAAATAGAATTAAAGGTAATAAAATTCTAGAAAAATGTTAGAAATTTAGGAAAAATGAATAGTTTATTTTGATGAATTTTTATCTTGGAAATTTCTAGAGGAGATAATTATTTTGGATTTTTGAAAGGAAAATTAAATGGAAAATAAATATGAGGGATTTTTAGAAAATTCTGAGAAATTTCCAGAAGGATAAGGAATTTATTTTATGAGTTTTGGTGATTTTTATGGAGGAAATTCGAAGGAAATCAAGGAGAAATAATTATGGAAATTGGAGAAAATAGGAGAAAAATCTGAAAATTTTCCAAAAAATTTCAACACTTATAAATATTGTTTTATGAATTTTTGTGGAGAAAAATTTGAAAAAATTCTTGAAGTTGTATTTATTTGGAATCATCGAGAGAAAAATAGGAAGAAATTAGAGAAAAATTATGAGAAAATTGAGAAAATAGATATTGATTTTCCTTTGAATGCATATGATGTCTAGGTTATCGTTGAGGCTTGAGGTTGAACTATAGTGCGCCTGCCTGGTGCGAGAATCGAGGTCGGGCACGCATTTTGAGGAATCTTGAATTTAACCCAATGTGAGTTGTTCAATCCAATTCTTATGCATATTCTTGTTACTTTTGATCAGTCTTGATTTATTGTGGGTGGTACGACCCTATACTCGATTTTGTTGCATACAAATGGTTTACCCGTGATAGGTTGATTTCCTGTGGAAGGTTCATCCAAAATGTTTTTGTATGTGCATTGAAATGTTGTTGTCCATAATTCATTGATATATGTTGTGGTTATGGTATTAGCATATCTTTTGTGATATTCATGTGGGATGTCGGGATGTCAACCTGTGTTACGGCACTTAAGTGATAGCACTAGGGAAACATGCCAAGGATCAATGCCCACCTATAACGGGGCCTGAGAGTGAACACCATCCTTGCAAGTCAAAAGTGGCGAGGCTGAAAGTGTACACCACCCTGGGTCGGCTCAAGTGGCAGGACTGAGAGTGGACACCACCTCAAGTTCCTTTGAGCGACAACATTGTTTCCAAGGTGAACGTGGATTCTCAGGGATAATGTTGATCATTTAGTGACCATGGTTTGTGTTGATGAGACCCGGAATGCCTTTCAATGGAAACATAATGATGACGGGGTGATTCCCGAGTTCATGCATTGATGTTGCCCCTCTTAAGCTAGGGTTATATGTCGGTGTGGTCTGGTTGCCTCTCGAGAGATTTGTTCTTTCCCCGTGGTATGGGTTAAGCGCTGTTTGGGATTCTCTTGGGCTGGGGTGTGTCGAGATATGTCGGTTTTGTTCATAGTCTTACATATATCATGAAAATATTTTTAAACTCTCACTTAGATGATCCAGCATCTAATTTAGACTATGTCCCTAAAATATTCAAACGTTCCAGGTGAAAGCAAGGGCGATAAAGGAAAAGACGTGATCGAGATGTAGCTGCTATGTTTAGTCTTCATAGGTCTTTGTCTATCATTACGATGTTCAGAGGTTATGTTATATTTTAGTATTTTCATGTGAAACATCGATTTGGTTATTTGATTGTAAAAGGAATTTGTCGATTATATATCATTGAGGTTTCAATCTTGCTTTCGCTGATGTGATTGATATTACCTGTCTTAGTCTATTAATTATTAAATTTGATATACTGAGAAGGTATAATCGGGATTGTCGGGAAATGATTATGATATGGGTATGTATATCGAGAGACTTATGTTGTGTGTATGATGTTGAAAAAAAAATATATATTCCCGAAATCTTGAGTCAATGCACGCTTAGGAAAAGTGGGGCGTTACAGCGTATGACTTATTAGGCTTCCAAATATGTTGGTAATGTGTAGATATGAATACATAAGACAAGATTGGCCTTTAGCAAGGCGTCATACCTACCCAATTATTCAGAAGAATTCATAATCCGCAAACAACTTTTCACGAGCATAGTTATCTTGTAATTTGATCCTCTTGTCAATGTATCTTCTAGGATCTCAAATCTGGCGATGTGTTGTTTGATTACGATCGCATAAATTTTCTTCGGTTCTCTAGATATCTTCACTTAATAGAAAGTGAATCATTAACTTCTTATTGATCTCTTTCACCATGGCCATGGATTTAAAATGAATATCCACCAAAGGCGCCTTAGATATATCATCCTCTATCAAGGGATAGACGAGTCCCATCTTGGTTATGCACCCATCTCCATAAGCCTCACGGTATGCCCAACGATAGCCCACGTGTAACCTTTGTCTAGGCCTATCGAAACAATGTCAAAAGCATACTGGTCTTCTTATGAGATGGTCGTGACAACCTTAGGTCCAAGGATTAGTTACACCCATCTCGTATGAGAATTCCATCAACATATAACAAAAATAGATACTAATGGTCAATCATGTCAAATGACACATTCTCCCATATTGGTCACCTATATACTTATCTAAGCATCCTCATGCCTATGGGTGTGAGACCCCCAATGCTATCAGATAGCACATACAAGTCTTACCGCAATTGTCAATGTTCATTCTTGACATTGCTATAATTTGGAACATTTAATGATGTCTACAAATTGTGATGCATCATTTCACATCTTTATAGATTAATCACAGTATATATCATATAGATTTCTATCTAGTTTCATCTGGTCATTACAATGATAACAAGAAACTAATATAATGACTTTTTGTGAAATTGAATAACTCATTATTCAATAATAAATATGATTGCAATTGTCAGTGTATAACATGTCCAATCTGATTGGGTATAGAGCACCTATACTAACAGAAAGTTCCTATTAGTCGCCATGGATTATTTTACAAAGAAGGTGGAAACCGAACCCATGGCTACGATAACCGAAAGGAAAGTAAAAGGGATGGTATGCAAATACATCATCTATCATTTCAAAATCCCCCGTATCCTTAATACTGATCATGGAACCAAATTCGACTCGAAGGCGTTCAGAGCTTTCTGCAAAAGGTGGGGGATTAGCCTAAGAATGGCGTTGGTCGCATATCCACAAGCAAATGGCCTAGTAAAAGCAAGCAACAAAACCATCCTACATGGGTTGAAGACCCAGCTAAACTAAGCGAAGGGAAAATGGGCAAACGAGCTTTCCAGTATCTTGTGGGCCTATCGCACGACCAACCGTGTACCGACAGGAGAGACGTCGTTCAGCCTGGTGTATGGAACGGAGGCTCTAATTCCCGTAGAGGTAGATCTTAGATTGCCCTGGGAAATGACCTTCCAAGAAGAAAGAAACTTGGAATAACTCAGGGAGAGCCTAGATATGATAGACAAGCTATGGGATAAAGTGGCTATTCAGTTGGCAACATATTAGAATAGGATATCCAATTATTACAATAAGAGAATTCACCCCAAGACATTTGAAGAAGGGGATTTGGTACTTAAAAAGATGGCCATTACCAATACACTCAAGGAAGAAGGAAAACTTCAACCAAATTGGGAAAAAACCCTATCGGATTCGAAAAATGTTAGGGCCAAATACTTGTGTGTTACAGATAGTGCAATGTGAGATTATGAGTAAGACTTGGAATATTATGCATCTTAAAAGATACTTCCCAACCCTGTCAGTCGTGAACGCCGATGGAAGAAATGAAGTACGAGACATGGAGATGTGCTCGTGGCATGCGGTACTACCCAGCTCCGCTGCGAACAGAAAGTCTAATTTAATATTTCCACGTAATGATACCCCCCATGAATAAGAGAGTACATGCCCTTGTATTCTTGTGGACGTAGGCAAAATTATAAGCCGAACCACGTAAAACTTCCATGCGCACTAAATGTATGTATGTAACATAGGATGCGACAGCAGGTATGATAGCTTGGAGAGCGACCCCACTTCTGGGGATCAAGTCGCCTAGCTGTAATATGGTGTCTGTAATACCTCGAGAGCCCAGAGAAGTTAGTATATATCGAGGATAGTGTAAGAAAGGAAACAACACCAGCTGGATACCTTTTGGGCTGAATGTTGGCAAAGAACTCCCAAGTTAAGCGTGCTTGACCTGGGGTAATCCAGGGATGGGTGACCCCCCTGGGAAGTTCGTGTAGGCCCATCAGGGTAAGTTGTTCCGGTCCTTCCTATCGCTCGAACGGGATGTTACAGGTGGTATCAGAGCCGACCCTTGGCGAAGGCGGTTCGATGAGGGCGGGGAGTGGCGCCGGGGCTTGAGGGCCTGTACAAGGAGCGGCTTCTGACAGGCTTCTAGGATGGCAGCCCCCAAGAGGAGAAGGTCTGGGACCGGTTGTAAGGTCGCATGACGAGGACGCCATGTGCTTAAGGGGGGGAGAATGTAATACCCCGAGAGCCCAGAGAAGTTAGTATATATCGAGGATAGTGTAAGAAAGGAAACAACACCAGCTGGATACCTTTTGGGCTGAATGTTGGCAAAGAACTCCCAAGTTAAGCGTGCTTGACCTGGGGTAATCCAGGGATGGGTGACCCCCCTGGGAAGTTCGTGTAGGCCCATTAGGGTAAGTTGTTCCGGTCCTTCCTATCGCTCGAACGGGATGTTACAGAGCCGACCCCCGAGCCTCTGAGTGCGGTGGTGGGGCAAACCTCAGCGAGGAGGCTGAGTCCCGAGGGGGCTGAGTCCCGAGGGGGGCGTGAGGCCCCTATGGGGGGTGCGTGTAGGCACCTTAGGCGAATCCCACATCGGCCATGCAAGGGGGGAGAGATCTGCGACCAATTGTAAGGTCGCATGACGGGGACGTCATGTGCTTAAGGGGGGGGAATGTAATACCCCGAGAGCCCAGAGAAGTTAGTATATATCGAGAATAGTGTAAGAAAGGAAACAACACCAGCTGGATACCTTTTGGGCTGAATGTTGGCAAAGAACTCCCAAATTAAGCGTGCTTGACCTGGGGTAATCCAGGGATGGGTGACCCCCCTGGGAAGTTCGTGTAGGCCCATTAGGATAAGTTGTTCCGAATCTTCCTATCGCTCGAACGGGATGTTACAGTGTCAATGGCCTCAGATCAGATCGGGATCACTGGATGTTCCGACCCCTATGCTTACAAGCTAACCTGGATCCCTCGGTTGATTCCAATGCTACGCCCCTATGTTAAACCTGGTGCCTAGGTCTCCCAGAAAACTCAGACGCCCAATAGGAATCTTGCCCCTAATCTTTGGCCAAACCTAGATTCCCCAAGGCTAACCCTTGGAAGACGCAGTAAAAGATGAAGCAGCAATGCAACAACCTAAAGAATGATTCTACTAATCAAGGATTAAGTTTCCTAATTGAAATCTAGTGTCGATGACCTCAGACCAATTCAGGATCATAGAATGCTCCAACACATATGCCCACAAGCTTACCTGGACCACTCGGTTAAGTCCAGTGCTACACCCCTGATCTAGACTCGACCCCCTGGTTGATCTGGCCCCTAGGCCTCCTGGCAAACTCGGACGCCCAATAAGAATCTAGCGCTGGGCCTCTAGCTAAACCTAGATTCCCCTAAGGTAGGCTAATCCTCAAAAGGAATAGTGGTGGATGAAACAACAATGCGACAATTCAGAATATGATTCCACCCTCGAAGGGTTCAATCACCTAGTTATAATCTGATGCCAATGACCTCGGAGCAGACTGGGATCACCAGATGTTCCGACACCCACGCCCGCAGGCTCACCTGGATCCCTTAGTTGAGTCTGGTGGTACACTCTTGAGCTAGACCTAACTTGTAACACCTCACTTTTCCCAAGAGTGGCATTAACTCAGGATTTTGATAATATTTTTTTTTTCAACATACACTCAACATAATCATTCTCAACCATCCCATTCTACCTTCTCAGCATATCAAACTTAATAATCAATAAGGTAAGACAGGTAATATTATCATAAATGCGGAAGCAAGATTGAAATCTCAAATGATACATAACTGTAATTCCTTTATTCATAATATAGAAAGTGTACCATTATTTGACATGACATCTTCTAAACAAAATACATAGAGACTCATCTCTCAACAACATCTAAACACCTCAAACATAGTCAAAAGATATGCTAAGGATCACCTATAAAATCAACGGTTACATCTCAGTGACCTTTTTTCCCTTGGCGTCATTGCTTTCATCTAGAACGTTTGAATATTCTAGGGACATAGTCTAAATTAGATGTTGAATCATCTAAGAGTTCAAAATATTTTCATGAATATATGCAAAACCATGAACAACTAACATATCACGTCATGTCCCATCTCAAGAGAATCTCATACAACACTTAACCCATACCCCTGGGAAAGAGCAATCTCTCTAAAGGCAACATAATCACATCGATACATTAGCATAACACAATCATGTTTAAGAGGGGCAACATCAATGCATGAACCCGGGTATCACCCCACTGTCATGTAGGGCATTACGTTCCCACTCAAAAGCATTCTGAATCTCAACACAACCTTAGCCACAAGAGGATCACATCAGCACTATCCCCGGAATCAACGTCCACCTCAGAAGTAATGTCATTGCTCAAAGGAACCTGGGGTGGTGTCCACTCTCAACCCTGCCACTTGAGCCAAATTAGGGGTGGTGTCCACTCTCAGCCCCGCCACTTGTGGACCCATTGGGGTGGTGTCCACTTTCAGCCCCCGCCACAAGTGAGCATTACTCTTTGGCACGCATCCCAAGTGCTATCACTCAAAGGCTACATCCCAAATTGACATTCCACCTCCCACATGGACAACACATAAACATGTCAATGCCGCAACACATAACATGCAATGATGCATTAAATAAAATGACATTTCAATGCACGTATTTCAATGCAATTAGACATTTTGGATGAACCATCCACATAAAATCAAACCTATCACAGGTCAAACCATTTGTATAAAACAAAATCAAGTATAGGGTCGAACCACCCACAAATAAATCAAGTTTTAGGTAGAAACACTCACATACCAAAACCATTTGCATGAAACTAAATCAAGTTTCGAGAAACAACTCACAATAAACCAAATTTGAAGTAGAAACTCTCACCTTAAATGTAACCCAGAATACCTCGATTTTCGTATCAAAGCTCAATAATCATATTATTGCTCAATTTCGAGCCTTAATAATCCCTGGACATCATATTTATTCAAAAGAATAACAACATCTATTTTTTCATAATTTACCCATAATTTTTCTCTATTTTCTTCCTATTTTTTCCTCGATAATTCCAAAATAAATAACTTCTCAAATATTTTATCAAATTTTCCAAAATATTTTTCTCAAAATATTAAAAAAAAATTCAAACGAACCCAGAGTTTCGCGAGCCCTCACGTGCTGGGCGAGTGTGATGCACGTGGAATCTGTGCGTGTACTGCACGTGGGTCATCTTCTCCGACGAGCTTCTAATCGGCTGGCGATCGAAAAACTTCCAACGGTGGTTTTTCCCTTACCTTTTGAACCTACTCCTCAAGTCGACATCAATAGACCAATTTTTTTGCCTAAAACACGGCTAGAGATGCTCCAAAAGTAGGCTTGAATGCTGGCCTCCGATGACCCTCCCCGATTTACAAACGACCTTCAAAACCCACTTAAACAATAAACACTCCAAATTTTCCAGAATGGATCCTCTTGACACAAGGAATGAAAGCCCTCTATCCAATCCCTCAAACACCTCCCAAACTCAAGCGATTTGTGTGCTAAATCTTGGCCAAAACCCTTGCAATTTTATAGGCAAAATTCGGTCATTCCTCGACCAATCATTGGCCTTTGCTTCGCCCCTAAGCTTCCTAGGCCAATACTGGTCATACCTTGGAAAGATTTGGTCACTCCATCACCAAATTTGGCTACACGTGCGGTGGCAGGTCGACGGCCATTTGCAGCAAGTTTGGAAAATTGCACTTTGCCCCTCTGAAAATTCGTTTTGCATTTTAGGCCTCATTTCAAGTCCTTAGACTTTGATATTTTACCATGTGAACCCCTAAGTACCATGCTTCTCAATTGGCCCAACAAATTTAGAAAAATCTCATTTTCAACCCCTTTTTAACAAGAATTAAAAATTACACGTAGGGCCAAATACATGTTTTGATCACAAACCCTTTTGTTTCATCCTGAAACCACTTAAGGGTTGTTCCTTATGAAAAATATGAACCTTCTCAGGGTTTCATTGACTTCCCGAAAGTCTCTTATGATCATTCGATTTTTCAGCCTGGATCATAGCTGTACCAAAAACTATCTCTGATCCAATTTTTTTCTATGTCATAAATCTTGTCTCGAGATGCTCGTCGACCATATAACCTTTTTCTTAGATATCTAAGCTCCAGAGTACTCCCTGTAGTTAATTCGATTGTTATTCGGGGTATTTTGATATCAATTTCCATGAAATTTCATATTTCCACCAAAATATTTATTCACAAAATTTTCGGGTATTACATTCTCCCCCCTTAAACAAATTTCGTCCTCAAAATTTTGCACTTGACTAATCAAATCATTGATATTGGAAAACAACTCGCAGTTATACTGACCTTAATACCTCAACCATATATTATTCCTAATCTTTAGCAAATATTCTAATTCACATTATTGCACGATCAATGCTTGCAAGGCATGTCGTGTCATTCACATAATTTTCCATTGTAGCTCACATATCCCAAAATGATCAATATCACTCGATATCACTACAATTTTCTGCCAAGTTCCATAATCATATCTTATCAAGAGATCTTGAATCACTTTCGGACTAATCATTAGAAAAACATACTACGTTACTGTAATACCCAATTCAAAATAAATAAATATATCATTAATATGTGAAATATTATATTTCATGATGTTAGAAAAGTCTAGAAGACAATATAATGATCTGAAATAGCCAAAACAATGGAAGGGAATACCCCGAGACGTAAATGTCTAAAGAGAAAGGTATATCATTGATAAGCGTCTAGAGAAAAGATTTACGATGTTTAAAAAAATCAAATCGAAGACTATTTTTGGTACAACTGTGATGCAGCCTGAAAAACCAAATCATCATAAGTGACTTTCCAAAAAGGCACTGGAACCCTAAGAAGATTTAATTTTAACAAAGGGATTCACGATCAAAATGTGATTCTTGCAAGTTTTGGCGCCTCGGTGTAATTTTTAATTCTACTTGAAAATTGGTCCAAATTGATATTTTTTCAAATTTGTTGGGTTAAACGAAGAACATGGAACTTAGGGGTTCAAGTGGTAAAATATCAAAGCTGAAGGACATCAAATAAGGACCAAAATGAAATTTGGCAAATAGTAGGGATCAAAGTGCAATTTTCTTTAAAAAGCAGCCACGCCATTGCCAACCCGCCACTGCCACTGCCACTACTGGCAAGCCTCCTGCCACTGTCCTAAGGGTCATCCTAGGGCTCAAAGTAGGCCCCAAGGCATGGTAGATCAATAAAGGGTCAGGCATGGCCGAGAATGGCCTGATTTGATGGGGTATGGCGAGGTATGGCCGTGAGTTATCGAAAAATCAGGAAAGGGTGTTCGAGGCCAAATCATGAAGAGATAGGGTGATCTAAGGACGTATCAGAGCATTAAAGGCTCAGATTTGACAAGGAATGGCTTGTTTTGGTAGGAAATCGAGTATAAATAGGGGGTTGATAGCCGAGGGTTTCATAAAAAATTAAGCTTCAAATTTGTTCATGTTTGAGAATGATTCAAAGGTCTTGGATGAGCTATTGTTCTTGAGTAAGTGAGGATCATTTCTAGAGAATTTGAGAGGCTTTGGAGTTCGTTTAAGTAGTGTTCAAAGGCTGGCTGAAAAAGTGAAGGGTCGCCAAAGCCAAATTGAAATTGGTTAAATTGGGGCGCTTTCGATTAGTCTTTCGATTGATAAAGGGTACCACCATGATCGGAAAAAGAAGAAGGCCAAGGTTGAGGGAAGAAACAGACCATTGGAGCATCACCGGTGATCGAAAAAAGGTTAAAGACGACCGGCGCATGAGGAGCATGCACCAGCCTTCACTCGCAGTACACACGTAAGGCGTGTGAAGACGCGTGGAGCATAGGTATTTTCTAAAAAAAAATTTAAGAAATTTAGAAAATTATTTTATGATTTTCTATGGAAAAAAATTTAGAAAAATGTTTGAGTAATATTTATTGTGGAATTTTGAAGAAAAATGGTTTATGGAAAATAGGAAAAATTATGGGAAAATATAGGAAATTATGAGGAAAATAAAATATTGATATTCTTGAATAAATTAAGAGAATTGATCATAAGTCATAAGGATTTTGCATCATTCGAGGCCAACATGCATTTCAAGGATAAGTCCAATCGTTGTTCAAGGTAAGTGGCTCGACCCAAAACTTGGTCTTATGTAAATGTTTTTATCATGTTGACATGCCTTGTTCTACTATGCATCATGTAGATTTCATACACATGTTATGATGATGAAATATGCATATGTTCACAATGATATTGTTGATCATGCATCACATATGTTTGAGAGTACGGACAGACATCGTTGCTCTACCACGAGTGTCCCCATACACCTCGGCCTCGTAAGGATGCTATAAAAATAGAGAATAGCAATAAAGTGTGGTTAATACCTCGTCGGCTTAAACAAAAGGAATAAGGACATTTTGCATTTTTCATACATGCACGAAATGTGAATTTTGCACCCTTACTTAGATGATTCAGCATCAAACTTGGGTTATGCCCGTAGAATATTCAAACGTTCTAGTTAGAGCTTGCAGCAAAGGCGTGGAAGTAAATGAGATGTAACGACACAAGATGTTGTGGGTTCGACAAGTTGTCCTTACATTTTACTTCTTCATGAAGATTTGGATATGTTTTAATCATGTTGAGGAACTTATGTCCCATTAATGAATAATCTTGTATTGTAACCTATGTTTGGGAAACGATCATGTAATACCGTTACGATTCAATGTTATGTTTATGTTTGATTCTTTGCTTCCGCTATTAATGAAATACCTAGCCTAGCGTATATAACGTATTATGAATCTCATGCTAGATAGGTAAGATGGAAATTTTGAGAGTTCGCGTTATATTGAGATTGTAAAATAAAAAGAAAAATTAGCTCAGAATTTCTTAAGTTATAACACGCTTGAAAATGGGGTGTTACAGTTTGTAGTAGAGCAAACTAAGCAGAAAACCTAGTGAGGGATGATTCATTGAACACTAGTGACCTGATGATGACTTTAGGCGATTAGGATCACGAAATTGAGGTTTTCATAGATAGAATTGCTAATGAGATTTTATGATTAAATGTCAGGATGGCTGGAAATTTTTTTGAACAAGTGCTAATAAACCATTGGGCTAACTGAATTAACTCGAGGGAGCTAGATCCCAATGAGAATATTTATGAGTTCTTGGAAAAAATGGAAGATATCATCAAAGATATACCACCTAGCTATCGCCAATGGCCCAACCTAGCCCATTTTCAAATAGATTTTCTGATTAGCGTCCTAAAAGGAGAGCTGAAAACCTTTATCGAATGGGTTTGGTAGAACGAAAACTTCAACCTATTTTTCTATTTTTGCAATAGAATTCGCCATCTGTTAGACGAATTATATGAAGAATAAATAGAAGAAGAACCCATGAAAGAATCAGAAGAGGAAGATCCCAGTGAAGACGAAGAAGAAGAAGAAAATGTAATGGAAATTGAGATTGAAAATGATCCCCCTAAGTTCAAGTATATCAGTTTTGATGATGAGATGGACTCAGAGGAATCACAAAATGACCCTGAGGGACCTACCTTAGAGTCCGAAGATGAAGCTAATGCATGGATTTGGAAGTCCACTAGTCCTAAGTGAAAGGACACTTAGTAGTTTGTATTAGCTTTTGTTAAATGTTGTATCAAATAGTGTTGTACTCTTAGATTTTGAGAATCTATAAGAAATATGATTCACTATTTGAATTCATGATGAGCTAATTAAGTTGAATGTTTGGTGGATGCGAAATTTTCGTGATTAGGGAACTATGTTTTCAAATTGTAAACACTCGTCGAACTTCTACCTTAGAACCCATGACTCCAAACCATCAAAGAGATGATACTAAAGGACATGATAGTGACATTCTTGGAAGTAGCTCAAGTCAAGAAGAAGAACGAGTGAATGGTAGCCGATTGAACTAGATTGGAAGAATTGTGGGAAGCATGGTTGGAGTCATGCAAGGAATTCAATCTCAAGGAGGGCGTACATCTAGTATGTCGGACTTATACCGCCGACAGAACTCACCCACTTTCTAGGGAAAGCTTGGAGCTAACCCTAGTGAAGGTGAGTTTTGGGTCGAGCAAACCGAGAAATTGCTCAACCACATTCACTGTGGTGAAGACAAGAAAGTTAACTATGCCACCTTCATGTTGCAAGATGAGGCAGATAGATGGTGGAAAGGAACAAAAAGAATAATGGCCACTCAAGCGCAAGCTGGGAGACCGTACATCAGTTGGGAACGATTCATTGAGCTATTCAACGACAAGTATTTTCCTCTTAGGCTAAGGATGGAAAAAGAAAGGGAATTCATGGACTTGAAACAAACTAGGGATATGACTGTGGCGCAATATGAAGATGCCTTCACCCGACTAATCAAGTACATCCGATATACGAGATGAATGAAAGGATAAAGGCAAAGAAATTTTTAGGAGGGTTGAAACTAATGATCCAGAAGGCCCTTAGTAATGTGAGTACTCAGTCCTATGCTGAATTAGTGCTGCAGACGATGACCACATAAGCTAATTTAAATCAGATTAAGGCTATCCAAGGAGCAAGATAGCAAGCCTCTAACTCTAAGCCGAATGCAAGGAAGAAGTAGGATCCCAAGAAATCCCAGTTGAAGCCCAGTAAACCTTGCTCGAAATGCGACAAGCAGCACCCTGGGAAGCCATGCAGGCAAGGAATGAGAAGCTGCTATAACTGCAGGGAAGAATGACATCTTAACTGGAATTGTCCCAAGAAAGGACCCATTTGCTACAACTGCAATCAGTTAGGACATTTGTTAAGAGATTGTTCAAAGCCAAAGCAGGTAGGACAGCCTCTGGGGACGACGAGAAATCCGAGAGTCCAGCAGGGAAGAGTATTCAACCTGACACGATAAGACACGGCAGATGACCAGACCGTCATTCAAGGTATCATGTTTGCTTCTAGTTTTCCTATGCATGTCTTGATAGACTCAAAAGCTAGTCATTCATTCATTTCTCATGCATTAGCCAAAGTGCTAGGGGAAGAACTTGAAGATTTCGATTATCGTATGATTATAGCAACCCTTATGGGAAAATCTCTAAAAACCTCATCAGGGTACTAGAGTAAGAAAATTCAAATAGGAGAAACCAAGATTTCGATGTGATCCTAGGAATGGACTTCCTAACAAAATACAATGCCACGATGGATTGCAAAGCCAAAATAGTCAGTCTCAGGAATGGAGACTCGATTATTAAATTTCAAGGGCAAGGTAGGGCAAACAAAAGGAAATGGATCTCTACTTTAAAAGCAGATAAGATGTTGCAAAAAGAAGCTTATGGGTACCTAGCACACGTTCAAGAAAAGATACAAGACCCCGTAAAAATGAAAGATGTGTTAGTAGTTAAAGAATTTGGGGATGTGTTTCCCGAAGAATTACCAGGATTACCCCTGCAACAGGAAATTGAGTTTTCAATAGAGATTGTGCCAGGGGCAAGTCCAATTTCCATATCACCTTATAAAATGACTCTCGCGAAATTAAGGGAATTAAATATTCAACTTCAATATCTATTGGACAAGGGATTCATCAAACCAAGTATGTATGTCACCCTGGGGAGCATCGATTCTCTTTGTTAAGAAGAATTATGGGAGTTTAAGAATGTGAATAGACTACCGGCAACTGAATAAAGTAACCATCAAGAATAGATATCCGTTTCCCAAATTAAGGAATTATTCGATCAGTTGCAAGGGGCCAAGATTTTTTCAAAGATTGACCTAAGATCGTAGTACTATCAAATAAGAATCAAAGCAAATGATGTGCCCAAAACAGCTTTTCAATCTTGATACGGTCATTATGAATTCTTGCTTATGCCATTTGGATTAACCAATGCCCCAACAACATTTGTGGATTTAATGAACTGAATCTTTAAGCCATTCCTAGACCAATTTGTGATTGTGTTCATAGACGACATATTAGTATACACACCTTCTGAAGAAGAACATGAATATCATTTGAAGACCGTACTACAAACGTTGAGGGAACATAAGTTGTATGTTAAATTTTCCAAGTGTGAATTTTGGCCAAGTCTGGAGGCATTCTTAGGGCATGTTATATCAGCAGAAGGAATATCGGTTGACCTAGCAAAGGTAGCGGTCGTAAGAAGTTGGAACCAACCTAGAACAATCACGGAAATCAAAAGTTTTCTAAGGTTGGCTTCATAGAAGGATTCTCTAAGATTGCTTCACCTTTACAAAGTTAACTCAAAAAGGAGTGAAGTTTGGTTGGGATGATCAATGTGAAAGAAGCTTTCAGACGTTTAAGGAAAGACTCACAACCGCTCCAATTTTAGCTATGCTAAATGGGTCCAAAGGCTATAAAGTGTATACGGATGCTGCGAAGAATGGGTTGGGATGTGTGTTTATGCAGCATGGCAAGGTAATTGCCTATGGATCCAGACAACTTAAAAAGACGAACAAAATTACCCGACCTACGACTTGGAGTTAGTTGCAGTAGTGTTCGCCTTAAAAGTTTGGAGACACTACTTGTATTGTGAAAGGTTTGAAATCTTCACCGATCACAAGAGCTTACAGTATGTATTCCCCAGAAGGATCTAAACATGAGGTAGCGTCGAAGGATGGAGCTCTTGAAAGATTATGATTATGTCATCTAGTACCATCGCGGCAAAGCCAATGTTGTGGCCGATGTCCTGAGTAAAAAGGAATCTAATTGTATGGCAGGGATGTTGATATCCGAGTGGAAGTTAGTTGAGGCTTTTAGTCTAATGACGATAGAAGTTACCCCTAAAGGAAACTCTGCCTATGTACTTGATGGAGCAAATACAACAAGCCCTTCCTGAAGATCACGGAATGAAATTATGGGTTGATGAACAAGGTTAGGTGCAAAAACCAAAATTTGAGTTAAGAGAGGGCAAACTTCAATTCTAGGGAAGAGTATATGTGCCTCGGGTAAAGGAGTTAAGGCAAGCAATCTTGAAGGAAGCTCATCAATCTAAGTATTCAATTCACCCAAGAAGCACCAAGATGTACAGAGATTTGAAATCCGTGCATTGGTGGCCTGGAATGAAGAAAAGTATTGCAAGATATGTTAGTCAATATAATACATGCCAGAGAATAAGTGGGAACACATCACAATGGATTTCGTAACTGGTTAACCAATAAGCTCTAAGGGAAACGATGTTATTTGGGTGATTGTTGATAGATTAACTAAGTCTGCTCACTTTCTAGCTATGAAGGTAGGCCAGCCTATCAATAAGCATGCCCAGCAGTACCTCAACGAAATTGTCAGGCTTTATGGGGTATCGATAAGTATTTTTTCTGGCTGTGATCCAAGGTTCACATCAAGATTTTGGGGAAGTATGCCAAAGTGCTTAGACACTCAGCTCAAGCTAAGTACGTGACCTATCATCCCCAAACTGATGGACAGTCAGAAAAGACTATTCAGACTTTAGAAGATATGTTAAGAGCCTATGCTATAGATTTTTTGGGAAGCTGGGAGGAACATCTACCGTTGGTACAATTCGCTTATAATAACAATCATCATAGCAATATTCATATGGCCCCCATGAAGCGTTATATGGACAGAAATGTAAATCTCCGGTGTTGTGGACCAAAGTTGGAGATCGAAAAATGTTGGGTCTCGAGATAGTTCAAGTAACTACAAAAAAGATAAAGACTATTCAAGAAAGAATCAAATAAGCTCAGAGTCGTCAAAAGTCTTACACTAACACTAGGTGCAGAAATTTGAAATTTCAAGTTGGCGACAAAGGGTACCTGAAGATATCCCCTCTAAGAATGGCAACTCGAAGCCACAAGGCAAGTTGAGTCCCAGATATATTGGGTCAAATGACGTTATAGAAAGAATCAGGCCAGTTGCTTACCGGCTAGCTTTGCCCATGACTCTCTCCAACCTCCACGATGTATTTCATGTATCGCAACTCTATAAGCATGAGTCAGATCCATCTCAAGTAATGCTAACAAAAGCTACCGAAGTACGAGAGAATCTTTCCTACTTCGAAAGGCCAATTAAAATTTTGGATCGAAAAGATCAAATCCTGAGGAATAAGTCGTATGGTATAGATTCTGCTATAGATTCTATCATCAAAACAAATCTAATTTTTTTGAAAATCTAGATTGAGAGTCGACTCCTAGTAAAGTACAGTCGATTGTGGTTTATGCAAAGTCGAGGTAGTTGAGTGCAAGTTTTAGCAAGTCAACTGGGAGTCGACTGTAGGCCAATGAGAGTCAGTTGTCGATTTTAAGAGTCAACTATGGGTGTCGTGGAGTCGACTGTCGGTTAGAACAGTTGACTACCAAACTCCAACAGTCGAATTTTTCTAATCATTACAGATCCATTAGAAACTCAAGTATATATATCTTCAAGAAATTTTTAGAGAAGGCTAATGCACTATCAAGATCTATCATTCTAAAGCACATCCAAGCTTTAGAGCACTCAAGAAAAGTAATCCAAAGCCCAAGTATTAAAGATACATCATTTGGAGCCCAAGGCAAAGAAGTTTTCTTCTTGTTGGTAATTCTTGTATCATTTATTTATTTGCCTTGTAATATTTGGTCTAATATTCATATCCATATTAGTCCAAGTTTATTGGACATAGGATTGTTTATTTGTATTAATTGTGGATTATGAGTGACCTCCTAAAGCCCAAGTAATCTAGGTGTATTGTTGTAATAGTTTTCAAAATGAGCTAAGGGGAAAACCTCAATGTGGTGTAAAAATTTTCTAAGTGAATTTGTTGAAAAACTTAGGTGTGGTTATAGCGGAACCTCAAGTGTCGGGTTGACCTTGAGAGAGTGATCGTAGATGTTGGAGACACCGAACCACTATATATCTTATGTTATTATTGTGGTTGTTTGAGTATTTATATTATTGTCACTCCCAAGCAACATATATATTTATAACAAGTATTTTATTTGTATAAGAAAAGCTCAACAGTTTAAAAATGAAAGAATTTGTTTTAATAAGTTTTTATCTCTCAATTCACCGCCCTCTTGAGTGGTCATTGTGTGTCAAGAGACCAATAGCATCAAGTTAATAATCATTAATAAAATAATTTCATCATTAAAATGTAATTAATTTTTATTATCAAAATCATAACAAATGCAAAATATCAATCTATTATCAACATACACTCTGTTGGTCGATAGCCATAAGATGAATGGTCAGTAGCCAAAAGCAAAATAGCCAAGACAATCAACAAAGTCTCTAGAACCAATCGACAACTAATTTCTTGCCTTTGAAAAATTTTGTTCCAATTTAACCAACGATTTAAAAATAATTTAGAAGATTTGTTTAAATCAAAATATAAGCTGTTATAAACCACCATTTATATATATATATATATGTATGTATAGTTCATTTGATTTAATTCAACAACGCATTTGAAATTGATTTTTGTTTGAAAATCATATACTTGACTTATGACTTAGGGTATAAATTAATTTTGTTTTTCATCAAAACTAAACACAAGAGTAAAATATCATAAAGAACAACAGAACAAATAGATCTTGATTGTTATGACTGTGACGAGAGATCAAGAGCTTTCTGTAAAACCATTCACTCTTTCTTGTAATAGAAATGATTCAACCATTGGTAATGCCTCATCCACCATCTCTCCAGTATTTTTCACTGCTTCCAGGCGCGCCAGAATCTCCACATGCTTATCCCCCAACTCTCCTCTGGCTTCTTTTTCTTTTTCTTTTTCTTCTTCTTCTTCCTCCTCTCTTTTTTCATTGTTATCATCAATTTGTGCACCATTAGAGTCCGATGTTTTATCCACATATTGCTGAATGACATGGTCTACTGAAGGATTGCCAAAGGCAAAGATGTTGCCCACCTCCGTGAAAGTAATAATAGCTCCCTCGACTTCGCACATCTTGCACAGGTCTGCCATCTTCTTGAACAACCCGTCCCTGCGCTTTGTGAAGGTTGTCTGTCTTCTGGCCTTGTCACCTATTTTCTTGATTTCCACTCTCTTCCGCCCCATGATCTTGAGTTCACTAGTGTCACTGCGATGAATGGAAACCCTGTGGAAATTGAGAAGAAGAGTAAAGGAACAATGCCATATCAAAGACATGTGAAGTTCTTTGGAATAGATAGAACTGGGTAGTAGATATTGGAAATTATGTTCTAATCGTAGAGGGATGAGACTTGAGAAGGTTTAGGATCTTTCATAAGGCACCGAGAAATAGGACCAAGAATAGGGCGAGGCCGGGTTTTGCTCCTCATCCTTGACCCCAATACCCCACCACCCGCCCTAAGCCCCCAGGTAAGAGTACAAATCACAAATCTAAAATCCCATCCCAGCTCCCGACGGGGAAGGAATGGGAATCCCGAACTTGCCTCGACCCCTGACTCCCAACCCAATAATAACAAAACAATTCATAATGCAACTTCTTGCAACAATAATAAATAAAACTTGCTTTTAGGTTACAATAATCATAAACAAAATCTTTACAACAATAATTGAAAAATCTGCATGTAAGCAAATAACAAGAAGATGAGCTAACGAAAACCTTCTTGGACCTTCGACCGTGACAAATTCGATCCTAAGAAGTGTCTAAACTCTATTGCAAGCACACGAATAGAGAAAGAAATATAGCCGGCACGAGAGCAGGGGACGAACAAAATACAATCAGAGAATGGAAATAACGATTCAAAGAAGCCCTAGAAAGAGAGACGGAGAATAAGGGAACTGACACAGTACAACCATAGCAGCACACGCAGCAATTCGAATAAACAAGAAGGCCTAATTTGTAATCAGCTTCAATTTCAAGAACTAGATGATGGTGATCAAGAACTTGGTGCCTATATTTTCAACTTTTGAGCCCTAGCCACATGCACGGATGATTTATTAATAATTGATTTGGGAATGAGAAGTTGAGAAGCCTCGCTGGTGGGTCGAGTTCTACTCTTTGGGATACTATGGATAATCAGGTTAGTGGGCCTCTCTCAAATTGGATCTACTAAACCTTTTTGCCATAATTTTATAATTTGCTTACACATTATTTTTAATTTAGAAATTAAAATACCTTTTTGATTTTGTAAATATTCATCCAAATCCAATTGTTAAATACGGTTTAAATATTGTTGCTTGTACTAAAAAAAACATTTAATGTGACAAAAAAAATTTATTTTTAAGATTTTTTTATTCAAAAAAGAAGAGAATAATTAAATATAAAATCAAGTTAAGAGTAAAACAACATATAGTATTGGACCTTAAATAAATAGATTAGGATTGGATTGATTTCAAGGTAAACTCAGTCGATTTAGAGGTTTCTTTAGGATTATTGTCCTTTCGCGATCTCCCGCTGCTCATGCCCTCGATTTTAGCAGAGAAAATAAATCGCAGGTACAGGCTTTGCCTAACTGCGTGGGACAAGGAATCAAACCCACTACTTATTAGTGCGAATCTCAAATTTATAGGCTTACATAGATGGCACATTAGGTGTGACTAACCATATAAATCTTAAAATATGATTGCTAATTGCATCATACTTGGCTATTAGTGGGGTCACAAGTTGGGTCGAGTTAGTCTAATCTAGGTGTTTGAACCTTTGATCTTAATATTTAGTAAGTAAAAATAAATAAATAATGAAGCATGATAAACCTATTAAAATTTAAAATGAAGCATGGTGGAGCTTAACAATGGCGACAACTCATTCTCAGTATTTTTTTTTTTTTTTTTGGTTAAATTATAGAAAACTAAAGGGCAATGGGCATTTCGTGTATTTTTTAAAATTTAATGGTCGTTTTCTCAAGATAGGGAAAGAGTGATGCAAAGTATATAAAATTAAAGAAGATCCCTATTATTTCTAATAAGTCAAGATGTTTGTGCCTTTCTTCTTGTATAATAAAACAATTTTACTCATGTCTCACAAAAATTTCTATCTTTTTCTTCTATAATCAAACAATATTAATTACGTCTCATTAATTGTATCTACAATAAAAGTTACCAAAAACTTATCAAAAAATAATTTTAATTCTAATGTTATCTTTCTTTATATGACTACATTTTAATCTTAAAATCATCATCTTAATTGTGTTCATGTGTTTCATATGGTAATGTTTTACTGCACAACATTCGCTATTATATAACAAAAATGACGATACAATTGTCTTGTAAAATTTGTCTTTTAACTTTAATGAATTTTATAATCACATTAAACTTGTACACCTTTATTTTAACCATCCTCCTACTTTTATTCTATAGGTAATATCCGCATCAATTTCCAGCCCTCTCCCCTTCCCCTAATGCTAATCTTAATCTTAGTTTGTGTTGATCTTCAAGTTTTAACATAATATCCTCTATGCTTATAAGTCAATTCAGTAAGTTTTTATATACAGTATCGAGCTCGTATATAAAAACATAAATAACTTACAAAAATAAATATTTTACACTATACCTTCAAGGGAAAAATCCGAGAGAGAGAGAGAGAGAGAGAGTTGCTTACAAATCTAATCCGTCCTCCAAGATAGAATTTTCTTGATCACTTTATGTTTGTGTGATGAATGATGATGATGCATAAGGGGAGGAGGACGAACATTAGAAGAAGAATATGAGAAAGGAAGAAGCGAAAACTTAAGTTGTTCTATTTATTTATACAAAATAAACATAAACCTTTTAGGAATTAAGTAAAAAAAAAAAAAACTAACCTTACTAAAGTTGAGCTATCAAATATTTAAAAACAAATAAAATAAAAAATAAACTTAATTTCTAATTCTATCTACATGTTTATTACTACAACATTACCATAGATTTATTAATTAATATAGAACTACAGAATAATTAGACTTATAAAAAAAACCCACTTCTACTAACAAAATAGAATTTGAATCAATTGTTGTGATGAAAATATAAACTCACTAAGAATAGAATAGTGAAACTCAGAAATCAGAATCCCTTTAATGAATTCTTTCCAGAGAGGATTGGGCATAAATAAATCAGAAAGAGAGAGAGAGAGAGAGAGAGAGAGAGAAAGTCGCTTACAAAGCTAATCCGTCTTCCAGGATAGAATTTTCTTGATCACTTTATACTTGTGTGATGAATGATGATATGATGATGATGATGATGATACAGAACTAGAGGACAAACGTTAGAAGAAGAAAACGAGGAAGGACGAAAAGAAATCTAAAGAGAAAACTTAAGTTGTTCTATTTATTTATACAAAATAAACAAAAACATAAACCTTTTAGGAATTAAGTAAAAAAAAAAACCTAATCTTACTAAAGTTGAGTTGTCAAATATTTAAAAACAAATAAAATAAAAAATAAACTTAATTTCTAATTCTATCTACATGTTTATTATTACATTAACACAGATTTATTAATATAGAATTACAGAATAATTAAACTTCTAAAAACAACCACCACTTCTACTAACAAAATAGAATCCGAATCAATTGTTGTAATGGAAATATAAACTCACTAAGAATAGAATAGTGAAACTCAGAAATCAGAATCCCTTTAATGTATTATTTTCGAAGAGAATTGTGTATAAATAAATCAAAGAGAGAGAGAGAGAGAGAAGATGCTTACAAATCTAATCCGTCTTCCAAAATAGAATCTTTTTGATCGCTTTATGTTTGTACGATGAATGATGATGATGCAGAACTGGAAGAAGAACGTTAGAAGAAGAAAACGAGGAAGGAGGAAAAGAAATCTAGAAAACTTAACGCTACGTTCTCTTACTGTTTTCAATTTTTAATTTTAAATTTTCAATTTTCAGTTTTTATAATCTGTTTTCAAAAAATTAAAAACGTGTTTTTTTATCATTTTAAAAATTATTTTTTAAAACAAAAAATTAAAAAACACATTTACTTTAGAATTTTGAGAAAAAATATTTTGTGATATTTTATTTAATAAATTTGATTATTAAATGATAAAACTAACTATTTTTAATACAATTTTACTATTAAAATAAAATAAAAAATTTAATTAATAAATTATTAACATAGAAGTAATAATTTAGATTATATATTATTATACATAATGTGTAATATACTTAATAATATTCTGTATGTCATCATATATTATTAATTATAATATAGATATATTATATTTTTTAAATTTAAAATAAATATATAATTTTATTTCTAGCGTCACAACATGAAAAATTGATTGTATTTTCCATATTTTGGAATTAGAGATTGTTTTGACCAAAAACATCCAAAATAATTTTTTGTTATTTTGAATTTTATTACGTCCCGTCTCTCAGAGCCCCTACCGCGAATAGAGGATCCGTGAGAGTCATTACTAAAAAAATACCAAACAATAACACAACTACAACTCACACACAACCCTTATTTAAATCATAATCTTTTTTTTTTTTATAACTTCTCATAATCGTCATTACATAGCTGATCACCGTGAGCTCATTTGACTTACATAATACACATATATCTCAAACATAAAACATTAACCTTATTACAAGTACAATGACACCCAAAATCTAATTTCGGGAGAGCTCTGCATTTGCTATTATGACACGATGGTCTAGACCCAAATCCCGATGAACGTACCTGCTGTCACAGATGTTTCTCTTATCTGGAATGATAGAAAGCAAATGTCAGTCGCAAGACTCAACAAACTTATGAAAGGAAGGTTGTCAATTAAAAATAGGACTCTTCCCATGACACCACATGCAAATCATGTCAATGCAACAACACACCATGCCATAAACCATACGCTTACACCGTGAATGCATAACATAAAGTAACTTTGCACATAAGCAGTTCTCGGGACCCATATAAGACACAAATTGGCGCCCAAGCCCCACGTACAAACCTATTGCAGCCTAACATAGGCTACCATATCATTATCCATAAAGACCCGCATTTTCCTGACCTTGGTCGGCTTTTCCTGACATTCATAACATGTGTTAACGTCAAACCAATCAATCTTAAGTTCAAAACTCGCACTCCCCAGCTAATCTACCGGGTTCGTGCCTCGTATTCCACCCACAACATAGCCTTGCACTTCCCGGCTAATCTACCGGGCCTTCCCTCGGGCTTACCCCGAGCTAATTTTTAAGCTGAGCCGAAGCTCTAAAGGTCTACCCTCGGCCTTCCCCGAGCTAATCTCCTGCTCAGAATAACAGTAATAATAGAACCATGCAATACAACACATAAAAAATGCAATGGCTTCTGCAGCATAAACGTGATGGCAAGGCCCCCATAAACCAAGCATCAGGCCATGCTACGCCCACATAGGAATACACACATGCGCCATGCTCTCAATGCATATCTTCACCTAGGGTACCCAAATTAGCTCTCAGACCAACCGGATCATGCAAATGCTCACACATCCCATCACACACAAAACATGTTTCCCCAAATGAATGCAACTCAGCCTCCTATAGCACACATCATGATATGCACAAGCAAATGCGGGAATCTGGTAGTACTAGCTCTTCTGGCCCGTCTAGCGCTTATCATAACAGCCGATGACTGGCGCCCATACATCCAGCCATCAACTGCCACGACCCACGATCGACAGTCAGTGGCTTTGTACTCCATACCCTTAGGACACACACGATCAACATTTAATTTATATCTTTTAGACTTAACCTTACATAACATTTCTGTGTAACTCTTCACGTACACAATCACATAAACATAATAATATCGTTCTCATTCTCATCTCTTATCGTGTTAACGAACCATTTGCTTTTCTCATTAAACCCTTTAACATAACCCATAATCCATACCGACTCTTCTAAGAACCTAGCCCATCAGGTTCGGAATCATTCCTAAGAAAAGCAGGACAATACAAAATCCCGTGACAATCGAAATGAAAGACACTAAGACATCACTGCTTAACTCATTCCATTAACAATAACCTCATTAATAAAATATAAGTCATAGGGTGGTTGCCACGCGAATTATTTTTATTAATGCGTGGAACCGAATCACGGTGAGAGAGGGTATAAAATACGAGAAACTATGAAGACTTTCACGGGAAATAAAGAATAGGAGGATAGGGTTAAGAGCTTGCCTTTACACGACCGTTTCTTGATGTTCTTGCACTCCTGCTGCGAAACAAAAACTGTGGCTCATATTAATTAGATTTAACCATGAAATATAAACAATCCAACCGTATAAAATCGAGACTATTACGGGTATAAGAGGTCATTAAAAATTAGAAAGTGAAGAGAGTTTTGTCTTATTTCGCAGAGTTTTGGCCTTAAATAACCATGCACTGTAGGTAATATTAACACTAAAATAAATTAGAATACAGCCTAAAAATACGATTTAATCCGTAAAAAATATTTAATATAAGCTGATTAACCTACCTTACCCTTCAGATATTCGATTGCACAGGATAAAAATCAATTTCTTGAATTTTCTCTCTATTTTCTCCTTTCTTCACGCTGCTTCGCACCTATTCTTCTCCTGATTTACTCTCTGTTTTGGCTTCCTTTTAGCTTCAATTAAAGCCTTAAACAACAAGCTAATCCCATGAGAAAAATCGGCCAAAATACATGGCTAAATTGGCCTTAAAATTCGTGAAATCAGAGGTGTGGGAGAGCAGCCGTATAGGCGCCCCAACGCGCGCCACGTGGCCGCGCAAATGGGCCAGCACTGGCACCCCAAAACGGCATCGTTTTGGGCGCCTCCTACTGCCAAAATAAATTATTTCTTCCCCCAACGCACGCCTGCCCCTTGGCTCGATCCCACGCCTCACGCTTGCACTTGCGCGCATGCGACCACTGGGCTGGCCGTTTCCTTCGCCTATTATACGCGGCCCATTAATTTTATAGGGAACCCAAAACAGGTTCCAGAATTTGCATATAAACCCCAGTTCTTCCGAAAATGCCACATACACCCCAAACTCCATTTTCCACCTATTTCACTTTCACCCCAAATTTTCAAAAAATCCACTAAATTAATTTATTTTGCTATTTTCATAAATACTCCCAATTAACTTAATTATTTTCTCAAAATAACATCAATAAACATTTTCTTAAATCTCCAAATACCCAAATGAATTAATATTTCCTTTTAACCCACAATTATTTAATTATCACCACAAATACGATAATTAATAATGATTAACCAAGTAATTTAATTAATTACCCTTAATTTCCTATTTCCTCAAAACTACATAAATTATTATTTTTCCCTAATTTCTCAAATACCGAAATTGATAATTATTATTTATTTTCAAATTTCGAGATATTACAATTCTTTCCTCTTTAATAGAATTTCGTCCTCGAAATTCACGCATAATCCATCTCCTCAAGACATGCACGCGAGTCTCATGATATTACTCAACATCATGAGACATTCCATATCATCATTTTCCAATATCTCACTGGCCGTCTTGTGTCACCGAATCATCCTCAAAGTCCCACCTATACTGGTTTCCCCTCTTCTCTCTTTTCTTTTCTTTTTTTTTTTTATGCACCGAGTCAACTACCAACCTCAATTTTCTTGTACCATTTATAACTTCCAAATCACCTTAATACTCACTTCATCGATAGGGTTAAACCTATCTTAGTTATCTTTATTATGCACTTTGCCCACCGAGTTTCCATTTGGGAGTCCTTATTGGTTGCAGATTCCCTTGGATAGGTTCAGGTATTTATATTTCACTCATTAGCTCGTATAACATTTCCTATTGTGACTTTCTATTGACAGTCACTCCTACTACCACAAAACCACCCAAACACATCCTTAACGATCTATAACCATGCCTCATACACCTAGCCTCTCACTTAAATCATACCTTCCATCAGGGTCGTAAGCTAACACCAGTAGGGACACAAACACCAAGATCAACCTAGACGACGAACAGGTACCTTGAGTGGGGTCTACTCCTACCATTTACTCATGGCTAACCTCAATATCCACAAAATCCCGACTCGAGTCACTAGCCTTCCATCGCGCGTTGCGACACTCAATTCCTCAACACTCATTTTCCTATAATACCATCATACTTAGAATTCAAGATTCAAACTAAACGCACCCCGTACTAGACATACAATTCCAGCCATACAACCCATGACACACACCTAACTATACTCGATCGTCTTATGTATGCAGAGTCATCTCTCTTAAATTTTCTCTAATACCAAACTGTAACGATCCGCCTCCTGGAGCCCCTACCGCGAATAGAGGATCCGTAAGAGGGTCATTACTAAAATGATACAGAACAATAACACAACTACAACTCACACATAACCCTTATTTAAGTTATAATCTTCTTTCTTTTTTTTATAACGTCTCATAATCGTCAATACATAGCTGATCACCGTGAGCTCATTTGGCTTACATAATACACATATATCTCAAACATAAAACATTAACCTTATTACAAGTACAATGACACCCAGGATCTAGTTTCGAGAGAGCTCTACACTTGCTATCATAACACGACGGTCTGGACCCAAATCCCGCTGAACGTACATGCTATCACAGATGTTTCTCTTACCTGGAATGATAGAAAGCAAACGTAAGTTGCAAAACTCAGCAAGCTCATAAAAGAAAGGCTGTCAATTAAAAATAGGACTCTTCCCATGACACCCCATGCAAATCATGCCAATGCAACAACACACCATGCCATGATCATACACTTACACCGTAAATGCATAACATAAAGTAACTTTGCACATAAGCAGTCCTTGGGGCCCACATAAGATACACATTGGCGCCCAAGTCCCACGTACAAACCTGTTGCAATCTAACATAGACTACCATATCATTACCCATAAAGACCCGCATTTTCCTGACCTTGGTCGGCTTTTCTTAATATTCATAACATGTGTTAACGTGAAACCAATCAATCTTAAGTTTAGAACTCGCACTCCCCGACTAATCTACCAGGTCCGTGCCTCGTATTCCACCCATAACATAGCCTTGCACTTCCCGACTAATCTATCGGGCCTTCCCCCGAGCTAATCTCTAAGGTCTTCCCTTGGGCTTCCCTCGGGCTAATTTCTAAGGTCTTCGCTCGGGCATACCCCGAGCTAATTTCTAAGGTCTTCCCTCGAGCTTACCCTGAGCTAATTTCTAAGCCGAGCCAAAGCTCTAAAGGTCTACCCTCGGGCTTCCCCCGAGCTAATCTCCTGCCTAGAATAATAGTAATAATAGAACCACGCAATACAACACATAAAAAATGCAATGGTTTCTGCATCATAAACGTGATGGCAAGACCCTCATAAACCAAGCATCAGGCCATGTTACACCCACATAGGAATACACACATGCAGCATGCTCTCAATGCATATCTTCACCTAAGGTACCCAAATTGGCTCTCAGACCAACCGGGTCATGCAAATGCTCACACATCCCATCACACACAAAACATGTTTCCCCAAATGAATGCAACCCAGCCCCCTATAGCACACACATCATGATATGCACGAGCCAATGCGGGAATCTGGTAGTACTAGCTCTTTTGACCCGTCTAGCGCTTATCGTAACAGCCGATAACTGGCGCCCACACATCCAGCCATCAACTGCCACGACCCACAATCGACAGTAAGTGGCTTTGTACCCCATACCCTTAGGACACACACGATCAACATTTAATTTATATCTTTTAGACTTAACCTTACATAACATTTCTTTGTAACTCTTCACGTACACAATCACATAAACATAATAATATCGTTCTCATTCTCATCTCTTATCGTGTTAACGAACCATTTGCTTTTCTCATTAAACCCTTTAACATAACCCATAATCCATACCGACTCTTCTAAGAACCTAGCCCATCAGGTTCGGAATCATTCCTAAGAAAAGCAGGACAATACAAAATCCCGTGACAATCGAAATGAAAGACACTAAGACATCACTGCTTAACTCATTCTATTAACAATAACCTCATTAATAAAATATAAGTCATAAGGTGGTTGCCACTCGAATTATTGTTATTAATGCGTGGAACCGAATCACGGTGAGAAAGGGTATAAAATACGAGAAACTACAGAAACTTTCACGGGAAATAAAGAACAGGAGGAAAGGGTTAGGAGCTTGCATTTACACAACCGTTTCCTGTTGTTCTTGCACTCCCGCTGCGAAGTAAAACGTTTAATAGCAATTACTAAAACTGTGACTCACATTAATTAAATTTAACCGTGAAATATAAATAATCCAACCGTATAAAATCAAGGCTATTACGGGTATAAGAGGTCACTAAAAATTAGAAAGTGAAAAGTGCTTGCCTTATTTCGTAGAGTTTTGGCCTTAAATGCCCACGCACTGCAAAATAATATTAACACTAAAATAAACTAGAATACAACCTAAAAATACGATTTAATCCGTAGAAAATATTTAATACAACCTGATTAACCTACCTTGCCCTTCAAATCTTCGATTACACGAAATAAAAATTAATTTCTTCAATTTTCTATCTATTTTCTCCCTTCTTCACGCTGCTTCGCGCCTATTCTTCTCCCGATTTACTCTCTATTTTGGCTTCCTTTTAGCTTCAATTGAAGCCTTAAACAATAAGCTAATCCCATGAGAAAAATCGGCCAAAATACATGGCCAAATTGGTCTTAAAATTCGTGAAATCAAAGGTGTGGGAGAGCAGCCGTGTGGGCGCGCCAGCGCGCGCCATGTGGCCGCGCAAATGGGCCAGCACTGGCACCCCAAAACGGCGTCGTTTTGGGCGCCCCCTACTGCCAAAATAAATTATTTCTTCCCCCAACGCATGCCTGCCCCTTGGCTCAATTCCACGTCTCACGCTTGCACCCGCGCCCATGCGACCATTGGGCTGGCCGCTTCCTTCACCTATTATACGCGGCCCATTAATTTTATAGGGAACCCAAGACAAGTTCCAGAATTTGCATATAAACCTCACTTCTTCCGAAAATACCACATACACCCCAAACTCCATTTTCCTTCTATTTCACTTTCACCCCAAATTTTCAGAAAATTCACTAAATTAATTTATTTTGCTATTTTCATAAATACTCCCAATTAACTTAATTATTTTCTCAAAATAACATCAATAAATATTTTCTTAAATCTCCAAATTCTCAAATGAATTAATATTTCCTTTTAACCCACAATTATTTAATTATCATCACAAATACGATAATTAATAATGATTAACTATTCCCAAGTAATTTAATTAATTACCCTTAATTTCCTATTTCCTCAAAACTACATAAATTATTATTTTTTCCTAATTCCTCAAATACCGAAATTGATAATTATTATTTATTTTCAAATTTTGAGATATTACAGATTTCCTTCACAAAATTTTTTCTTGTTTTTAAAAATGATAAAAGTAAACACATTTTCATTGTTTTAGAAAACTAAAAACTAAAAAAGACCTAAAAACAACAAAAAGAAAACAGCCTAAATTGTTCTATCTATTTATACAAAATAAACAAAAACATAAACTTTTTAGGAATTAAGTAAAAAAACCTAATCTTACTAAAGTTGAGCTGTCAAATATTTAAAAACAAATAAAATAAAAAATAAACTTAATTTCTAATACTATTTACATGTTTATTATTATATTACCACATATTTATTAATACAGAACTATAGAATAATTAGACTTCTAAAAACTACTTCTACTAACAAAATAGAATCTGAATCAATTGTTGTAATGGAAATATAAACTCACTAAGAATAGAATAGTGAAACTCAGAAATCACGATCCCTTTAATGAATTCTTTCCGAAGAAGATTGTGTACAGATTTCAGGATAGAATTTTCTTGATCGCTTACAACTTTAGTGAGATCAGGTTTTTTTACTTAATTCCTAAAAGGTTTATGTTTTTATTTATTTTCTATAAATAGATAGAACAATTTAAGTTTTCTCTTAGATTTCTTTTCTTCCTTCCTCATTTACTTCTTTTAATGTTCGTCCTCCAGTTCTGCATCATCATCATTCATCACACAAACATAAAGCGATCAAGAAAATTCTATCTTGGAAGACGGATTAGATTTGTAAGTCTCTCTCTCTCTCTCTCATCACACAAACATAAAGCGATCAAGAAAATTCTATCTTGGAAGACGGATTAGATTTGTAAGTCTCTCTCTCTCTCTCTCTCTCTCTCTCTCTTTCTGTGAAATTTGTTAAATATTTAAAAACAAATAAAATAGAAAATAAACTTAATTTCTAATTCTATCTACATGTTTATTATTACATTGTCATAGATTTATTAATATAGAACTACAAAATAATTAAACTTCTAAAAACAATCACTTCTACTAACAAAATAGAATCCGAATCAATTGTTGTAATAGAAATATAAACTCGGTAAGAATAGAATAGTGAAGCTCAAAAATCAGGATCCCTTCAATGAATTCTTTCTGGAGAGGATTGTATACAGATTTCAATTTATATAGAATTTAGCCTGTATACCTACTGGGCACAACTGGGAAGCAGTTTATACAGGAGACTGCTAGTCTAGAATTCATCAAAACAAAATGTAAGCAAGATACAGCATAGTCAGTTTCAGATTACCCTTGAAAGAGAAAGAACAGATGCCAGCTAGTTAAAAATGAATTGCTAGAGGAATGATTAGTTAAAAATGAATTGCTAGAGGAATGCATATGCTGTGCAATTTTCGGAATAGATAAATGATTCCTTGAAAGTCAAAATGCTAGCGGAAAGCAATGAAAAAGACTTTGTTGTCAACAAACCCAAGTCAAAATATATGTATATTTGTTGTTATGCTTATATTCATTTGATATTTTGGTCTTACACACATCCAGTTTCAAGTCTTTTACTATTGATGAAGCCACTGAATAAATTATTTTTTTCCTGAACAGTTCTTATTATAATTTATTTAGTAGGCTACTCTCTCATGGCAAAAAACCCTACAAGGAAACTCAAGAAACACTAGAAACTGTAATTTTGATTGAGAACCCTCTACTGTAACCTTGAAAACCTGGCTATTCAATCTCTGCAGAAGATTCTCCATCTAACAAGTAGAACTAACTGAGGACCTCAGTAAACCATATGAGAAAGGGACCTGCTAGCCAACTAGGTAGCCCAAAAATACCTTTGTCCGGTATTCGACCACTACTACCTTAAAACACATCACTAACAATCACCTTCCACATAATTCCAATCATACTCTACCCACACACCCTGTTGTAACAGCATATCTTTACAATATAATTAACTTTTAAATAAAGATTTTTTTACAATTGAATTTAACCTACAACTGCAAGCATTTGCTTAAGTTGCCATGCGATTAAACAATTCCACAGATAGTTTATGATATCCATACCATTCTAAAGTTTTCAACTGACATAATTATGATTTTGTGGGTGTCTTAATCAGAAAGAAACACCAAGTTTTTGGATACTATTATGCATATGGTCTTAGCACCAATTGTTTTCGTAACAGCTACTCTTTGCACTGACAAAATACATGCATGATGAAAACAAAAATACTTGTGCATTTTCAGGAAATGAAAGTACACATTTTCATATCCTGCTTGCAGTAATAAATATAAGCATTCTAGCAAGAGCAAACCATTACCCCCATATGGAAAAGCAAAAGACTGACACCCTCGCCAAAATAAAAGAATAGAAAGGCAAAATCAATTTTAAGCCCTTAGACCCCGATGGGTTCCCCAAATAAATTAGAAGACGAAGAAAAAAATATCAATCCTTTTGTTTCTTGGTCATTCATTCCAACTAACAGATCAAACTACTAGGAGGCTATCTTTCCTTCTGTGTTTGAAATCACAAAGGAGCCTGCAATGAGATGGAGATCTCCACTTGCCAAACACGGTGAAATTAAAGGTAAAAGGCGAAACATAAAAAAAAAACAATAGGAGAAGAACGAACCTGGCGTATTGGAGAGACCAGTAAAAGAGCGAGGGCGAGCCGCGAGCGAGCGAGGGCGAGAGATCGAGCGAGCGAGGGCGAGCCGCGAGCGCGAGGGCGAGGGCGAGGGCGAGGCAGCGAGCGAGGGCGAGCGAGAGGGTGACAGCGAGGGCGAGAGAGCCAGAGACGGAGAAGGGTTTGCAGAAGGTAGAAGGGAGAAGGGTTTAAAGAAGGCACTGATTGGGGGGGGGGGGGGGGGGGGGGGATTTGGCCTCTTTCTTATTTTTTGTTTAATATTTAATAATTAAATATATGCTGAATTTACTTTTAAATATATTTCAAGAATAAAATAAATTAAGGAGTTATCATCACATATACATTAAGGGGTTGTTCAATTGTCAAAAACAGGTCTTGCTATATATATATATATATGAAATATTCGCCACAGAAAATTACAAAATTTTTAAATAAAAAGAATCAAAGAGAATATTTTGTTTCAGTTTTTTAAATTATTTTTGGCTATCACAAAGAATTGCAGACGGTTGAAATTAAAAAAATAATAAAACGAAATACTTTATTTTAGGTTTTAAATTATAAAAAAAATAATATGAAATATCTTTGACTGATTTGTTTGTTTTTAACCAGAAGGGGCATTTTCCTTACGGTAATCTTGGCATCTATTTTGAGTAATTTTAATTATGATAATTATTAAATATTTTAAATAATAATTTATTATAATTATCTAAAATGTGATAATAAAATAATTTAAATTATTGTATTTTAAATTAATTATATTATAAATCTAATAAATTAGTTTGATATATTGAATTATTTATTATATGTTTGTTACTTCAAATAATTAAATTTTTTTTTCTATAAATAAAAATTATATTAAATGAAAATTATAGAACATTTACAGATTATCAAAGTAAATCTCGAGTCTCAAAAAAAAATGAGGCAAAACTTGTAAATAACTAAGTAAAATTAAATACTAGAAAGAGAATAAATTTTTAAAACTAACGATATACGACTATCATACAAAGAGATCAAGCGATATCAACAAAACAACAAAGAGTCAGACGCACGAAGACGAGCATTGAGAGAGTTTAGAAATGATTTTGATAATACTTTCATAAAAAATAATAAGAGATTTCGTGAATTTATTTTAAAAATAATTTTTTTCTAATAAAAAATAAATGTTCGAGTTAATTTTTAAGAACTATTATTATATAATGAATTTATACTATTATTGTTAAGATATAATAATAAATTTTTTTATGTGAAAAAATGTCTCTATCAAGATGCAAGAAAGTGTCTCTTGGCATTTTCGAGAGGCTTGCAAAGAGAAAAACAAGTTTAGAGTGCGAATGAGATCACCTACAAACCTTTTGATGGATAAGTCAATATTATATTAGAAATAAAATTATAGTAATATTGTAAACATATATTAGCTTAGCAAAAGTTTTTCTATTTATAGAGAAAAAGAGATTGACAAAATAGCCACTAAACTCCTTTTTATATAATACAATTCTTCGATATTGTTTTATTTTTGTTATTTTTAAAATTTAAAATAATAAAACTTTAACAATATTACGGTTTTTAAACTTTTTATATATTTTTCAAATGTAGTATTTGTTTATATTTTATACATATTTAATAAATATTACCAATAGTTAATTATTATACATTTAATATATATATTTTTTATTTTATGCACATGAAATATATTAATTGATATATTTAGAATTTAACAATATTATGGTTTTTAAACTTAATATATTTATTTAATTTGTTTAAATTATATTTAATATATTTAATTTTTTATATAATTTATATATTTATAAAATAATTAACTAAAAAATGAAAAAAAAAATTAGCGATAGATTTTAAAAAATCTGTTGCCAATTTTTTTTTTTTTTCATTTTTTTTGTTTTTAAAAAAATATTAAAATTAATATTTTTATTTTTTATTTTAACGATGAAATATATAATTGTCACTAATTTTAGAGACAGAAATGGATTTTATTTGCTCTGAGCATTCAGATTTATTTGTTTTTCTTTTTCTTAGGTGTGCGCGTGCGCGAGCGCGTGCACCACTCGATGGTGGGAGGAGGGATGAGGAAACGTATCCATTTAAGATGAACAACAAATATGATGGTCTTGAACACGATAAGTAGGGAAAAAAGATTGATCTAAGACATGATAAGTTCTGAGGTTCAGTTTAAAGAAAGTAAGGGTAGCAAGTGGTATAATAGCTGAGAGGATTTATGGGGTACAGAAATCAAAGGTCACCTGAAATTGCCAATTCTTCAGTTCCAATGGATCCAGAAGCTCGTAGACTTTCACTCGACCATCTGAACAAGCAGCAACCTGTAAAGGATGGAACAGAAAACACTAAAGCCAAAATGCCAAAACTGTTCTAAGATCAAAATGTGGTCATCTTATTTTGCAATGCAGCCGTAGAGCATATATCCAAAGGGATAATTTAAACAAAAACTTCAGCAAAATCAATGCGATATTTTACCCCAAAAACCAATTGATCAATTACATCAAGACATGTCGCTGATTTTTAGCAGTCTATTCTTATAACAAATGTATACTTATGGATAATGATGTACTGTGACCAAACTTCACAAGCATGTCCAAATAGTAAGAAAGCAAATTGAAGCAACTTTAGTTAATCGTACAGCACAAGTTTTGGAAAACATGTGGGTTGTTGAGGTATTGGACGTGTGAATGCCATGCTAAAATTGTGGAATGGTATTATTATAGCAGCCCCAAAGCAACTCTGCTATGAATCATGTACACACATGTCAATGAAAGCCACAAACAAATAAAAACAAACTGGCAAGAAAGCTTTTAGGACATTGGACACTTAAAAAGCCATTTGACAGGGTTTTCAGTTTTCAGTTTTCAGTTTTCATTTTTTGTGTTCAGTTCAATTTTTTCCAGTTATAGAAAAAAAGAAAACCATGCATGTTGTTCAATAACTTTGGTTGTTTTTAGTTTTGAAAGCTTTTTTTGCACTATATTTGATAACTTTAGTCTCTTCTCAATTTTCCTTTCTATTATTGTTTCAATATAATAATTAATTTTTACTGTGGGAAAGTGGGCCTCAGTTTAGGATAATCGTGAGAGTTTCAAGTCAAATTTGAACGCAAGTGATCCCAAGACCTATAAGTCTAGATGCTGACACAATACAACCATAGTAGTACACATACCAATTCAGATAAGCAAGAAGGCCTAATCTGTAATCAACTTCAATTTCAAGACCTAGATGATGGTGATCAAGAACTTGGTGCCTATATTTTCAACCATTGAGCCCTAGTCACAGTCACGAATAATTGATTTGGGAATGAGAAGTTGCTGAGAAGCGAGAGACACATAGGTGGGTCAGGTTTTACTCTTTGGCATATTATAGGTAATCGAGTTGTGAACATTTCCCTAATTTGACCTGCTAAACTTTTTTTTTATAATTTTATTATCTACTTACATGTTATTTTAAATTTACAAATTAAAATACCTTTTTAATTTTTGTAAATATTCGTCCAAATCCTACCGTTAAATACGGTCTAAATATTGTTACTCGTACTAAAAAAAACATTTAATGTGACAGAAATTTTTTATTTTTAAGATTTTTTTATTCAAAAAAGAAAAGAATAATTAAATATAAAATTAAGTTCCAATAAAACAACATATAGTATTGGATCTTTAATAAATAGATTAGGATTGGATTGATTCCAAGGTAAGCTTAGTCAATTTATAGGCTTACTTAGATGGCACATTAGGTGTGACTAACCATATAAATCTTAAAATATCATTGCTAATTACATCATACTTAACTATTGGTGGGGTCACAAATTGGGTAAAGTTAGTCTAATCTAAGTGCCTGAACCCTGGATCTTAATATTTAGTATGTAAATTATGAAGCATGGCGGCGCTTAACAATGGTGACCACCATGCTTAACTATTGGTGGGGTCACAAGTAAGTAAATAATGTTTCAGTAAATTTTTTTTTGTTGTTAAATTATAGAAAATTAAAGGGTTTTTTTTTGTTGTTAAATTATAGAAAATTAAAGGGTAGTGGGCATTAGGGGTGTGCATTCGATTATAACCGAACCGAACCGCTCCATTTTGCCTAACCGAACCGAACCGTTATTATAGATATAACCGAACCGACTTAATACACTAACCGAAATAACCGAAACCGAATTAACCGATTTGGAGTTTGAACTAACCGAACCGAAAATTGAACCGAAAAAATAGCTCAAATTTCGAATTGAAATAACCGATTTGGACTTTAAACTAACCGAACCAAAAATTAAATCGAAAAACAATCTAAAAACAAAATTGAATACATCTTGATTGGGGGAAGGAATGTTTAGATTTGACCTGTGCAATGCAGCCTCTTATAGTTTGATGTAATTCTATTTCAAATTATAACAAAACCACTGGGAGGATGGATGATGTATATATAGGTTAAATAAATAGCAAATCACAAGCAAACCACAAAATAGAACCAAATCTGAAATCAAAACACAAAATAGAAATACACTTACAAATTAAAAGAGAAACGATGACATCGCAAAGCCAACGAACCAAATCACAAAGCCAAGTCAAAGCATCAACGAACCAAATCACACGACGACAGTGAAGCGTGAAGGGCTGGGTGTTGGACTTGGGTGGGGAAGAAGCCGACGATGAAGCATGAAGGGCTTGAAGGCATTTGGGTTTGACAACGATGGCGAGGTGAGGGTTAGCCGCCAAAGACCTAGGGCTAGGGTTGTGGGTTGATGCTTTGACGACGACGACGAGTGAAGGGGGCTGGGTATTGGGTCGGGTAGGGGAGAAATCGACGACAAAGGCGTTCGGCTCTGACAGCGACGACGATATGAAGGTTGACGACGGGTGGGGGGGTTTGTGAGGTGATCTCTCGGCTCGAGCGGGCCATCGAGTCTGAATCACATTGTGACTCACTGATGCGCAAGTGAAAAAAAGGAAGAAGAAGGAACGGACAGAATGGGTAGTAGCAGCAGCACGGGTCGCTTTTGCCCTTTTTTTTGGGTGCGGGTCGGTTCGATTTTGTGGGTATTTTTATCCAAATAACCGAACCGAACCGATTATCTGAAATTTTTGTAAAAATTAACCGAACTCGAACCGCCCACCATGGATAACCGAATCGAACCGACCGACCAAACCGGTCGATTCGGTTCGGTTTAATCGGTTAAACCGATTTTCTGCTCACCCCTAGTGGGCATTTCGTGTATTTTTGAAAATTTAATGGTTGTTTTCTCAAGATAGGAAAAGAGTGATGCAAAGTATATAAAATTAAAGAAGATCTCTATTATTTCTAATAAATCAAGACGTTTGTGCCTTTCTTCTTGTATAATCAAACAATTTTACTCATGCCCCACAAAAATCTCTATCTTTTTCTTCTATAATCAAACAATATTAATTAGTCTCATTAATTGTATCTACAATAAAAGTTACCAAAAACTTATCAAGAATAATTTTAATTCTAATGTTATCTTTCTTTATATGACTACGCATTAATTTTAAAATCATCATCTTTCTTTGCATGGTAATGTTTTACCATACAACATTCGCTATTATATAACAAATATGATGATCCAATTGTGTTGTAAAATTCTTCTTTTAACTTTAATGAATTTTATAATCACATTAAACTTGTACACTTTTATTTTAACCATCCTCCTACTTTTATTCTATAGGTAATATCCACATCAATTTCCAGCGCCCTCCCCTTCCCCTAATGCTAATTTTAATCTTTGTTTGCGTTGATCTTCTAGTTTTAACATAATATCCTCTATGCTTAAAATAATTAGACTTCTAAAAACAACCACTTCTACTAATAAAATAGAATCCGAACCAATTGCTGTAATGAAAATATAAACTCACTAAGAATAAAATAGTGAAACTCAGAAATCAGGCTCCTTTTAATGAATTCTTTACGGAGAGGATTGTATACAGATTTCAATTTATATAGAATTTAGCCTGTATACCACAACTGGGAAGCAGTTTATACAAGAGACTGCTAGTCTAGAATTCATCAAAACAAAATGTAAGCAAGATACGGCATAGTCAGTTACCCTCAAAAGAGAAAGAACAGATGCCGGCTAGGTGGTGGGTTCGAAAGCTGCCTGTTCTTGCCAAGCGCCATTTAAGTTGCATTGCCATAGCCTCACAACACTCTCGCTTCCAACAGTTGCCAGTGTCATTCCACTCATGTCCCACTCCATCTGCCACACCTAATTCACAATCATCCCATAAGTTAGATGATATTCATAACCTAATTAACAATGATCCCCTTCTGAAATGTCTCACCAGCAACACGACAATTGGAATGAGATCATTCCAGGAGAGATGCAACAGCTCCTGTGAAGGACATTCCACATGGCAATTGTAATAAACTCAGGCCACTTCTCACAGATTTCTTGCTTATAGCTGTGTCAATGTTTATAAACATATCTTGCAGCAAATACAGGCAAACCCATTGATAAATAAATGCACACATACAACAAATTTCAGGGTTCACCAAGATTACAGTAGTTTAAATTGTAATCACCAAATTAACTGGGTGATTTTTGGGTTTTCTTCTTCAGTCAAACCAATTATTTTCCATAGACAATATTGCCAAGATTTTTAACTGTGGATCATAAGAAAACCAAAATTTAAGACTTAAATTTCCAAAAAGCCAATGTTCAGCAAGGATTGGTACTACCACCTTTCCTCCCTTAGCAGACAGCAACCCGACCTTTTCCACAGAGAGCCTTCCATCAAGATCAGGGTTCAATCCAATATGCCATATTCCAATTCCCTTCTCAGTTGCAACAGCTATTACTTCATATGGCCTAAAGGAGAATTATTTGTGAAAGTTTACAGTTAATTAAAATGGCCAAGAAAACGGAATTAACAAAATTTGGGTGATGCTACGCCAAAGAACAGGCAAGATAACAAGGGTAGCATCCATAACTTATCTTCGTCAACTTTTCAATAACCTCCAAACAACCCTAAACCACAATCTCAAAATTCACCCACCGTATGAAGTTGGAAGGTTCGTATCCTACAAGTGTACAAAAATAGTTTACATCATGAATTAAATACACTGGTACCTGCCAATATTGGGTGCCCATGCAACTGCATAGACAGGTTCACCATTATCCTCAGGTAAAGATAACTCAGCAACTGGGAGCCATCTTTGATGATCCTGATCAAATTCCCACACCTACGAAGAATTACCCTTCGTTTATCAAAGCATGTCATTTTGGCTGACACCCACTTATTCCTCTATCTACTCCCTGATATGATCTGTAAAAAAGAACTTCATGCAGCAGCATAGGCAAAAAGGTATCCCTGCCTGACTGAATTTTTTATCTGGGCTTAATGCACTAAATATGGTGAAATTAAGATGCTATCAGTACTTAAAACTTCGGTAACAGATCAATTACAGGTAAAACATTTACTTAAGAAGCAAAGCTCAAATAAATCCTCTTTCTGATATCATATGCATGAAGGGCACAAAATCTACGTGGTCATAAATTCTTAATGTAGAACATGACCAAACATATCTTAAGTGCACAGAACCTATGAATTTGAAAAGATTTATGATAATATAAGCATAGGTTCAAGAATAATTTCCCATGGGTTTATATCTTGATTATCTCATTAGCTAAATGCAAAAAAGTCATATCTTTCATTGCAGGTAGACTCATAATGAGCAGAGTAGCAATTTTGAGAAACTTCTGTGTTTGTGTGTTAATTGCATGAGTAGATAAGCATGCACGCACAAATACTAACACACAACCTCCCTAGCAAATCAAGCAACAAGATACCCTTTTGATACCTCTGCCTTTCAATTTTTCTATACTATAGATGATAGCGAGAATAGCACATGAATCAAAGACCCAGAAACATACCTTTGCAGAATTTAGTTGTGCTACATTAGAATTAAAACCAAGAACAAAACTCAATTGCTGGCTTTCACCTCCTTGTGGAGTCCAAGAGAGAGATGCAGACAAGCATGCAGCGTTTCCAAATTTTGACACTGAATTAATAACATTCTGAAATTCTGCCTATAGAAACAACTACAGAAGATTAGTGTCTTCAGAGTTGGATTGTGACAGGTAACAGGATTCAAACTGACTAACTGGATGATGACAAGACATTTATATCATAGAGATGTATGAGTATATTGTAGCATTAACAGAGCAGCTTCCTATTTGAGTTTGGCAGGTATATGAAGCTGAGATGGTTATGCAAAATAAACAAGTACCTATAGATGAAATTGCTTACTTGTACAAGATTTAAACTCTATCAGAAGTGATTCAATAAAGTCTAAACTTGCAAAGGCAGCAGAGGCTAGACTACAAATCAATTTCTGAGCATTCAGATTTATTTGCTTTTCTTTTTCGTATGTGTGCGTGTGCACGTGCACCCACTTGATGGTGGGAGGAGGAGGGATGACGAAACATATCCATGTAAGGTGAACAACAAATATGATGGTCTAGACA
Source organism: Diospyros lotus (assembly GCF_014633365.1). Taxonomy (NCBI): domain Eukaryota; kingdom Viridiplantae; phylum Streptophyta; class Magnoliopsida; order Ericales; family Ebenaceae; genus Diospyros; species Diospyros lotus. Next base: position 17,266,275 of record NC_068347.1, read on the forward strand.
AGATAAGTACTGAAGAAAGAGTGATCTAAGAAATGATAAGTTCCCAGGTTCCAGGTTCCAGGTTCCAGTTTAAAGAAAGTAAGGGTGGCAAGTGGTATAATAGCTGAGAGGATTTATGGGGTACAGAAATCAAAGGTCACCTGAAGTTGCCAATTCTTCAGTTCCAATGGATCCAGAAGCTCGTACACTTTCACTTGACCATCTGAATAAGCAGCAACCTGTAAAGGATGGAACAGAAAACACTAGCAAAATGTGGCCATCTTATTTTACAATGCAGCCGTAGAGCATATATCCAAAGGGATAATTAAACAAAAACTTCAGAAAAATCAATGCAATATTTTACCCAAAGACATGTCACTGATTTTAGTAGTCTATTCTTATAACATATGTATAGTTATGGATAATGATGTACTCTGACCAAACTTCACAAGTATGTCCAAATAGTAAGAAAGCAAATTGAAGCAACTTTAGTTAATCGTACAGCACAAGTTTTGGAAAACATGTGGCTTGTTGAGGTATTGGACGTGAATGACATGCTAAAATTGTGGAATGGTATTATAGCAGCCCCAAAGCAACTCTGCTATGAATCATGTACACACGTCAATGAAAGGTACAAATAAAAACAAACTGGCAAGAAAGCTTTTAGGACATTGGACACTTAAAGCCATTTGACAGGGTTCAGTTTTCAGTTTTGGTTTTCATTTTTTGTGTTCAGTTCATTTTTTTCCAGTTATGGAAAAAAAGAAAACCATGCATGTTGTTCAATAACTTTGGTTGTTTTTAGTTTTGAAAGCTTTTTTGCACTATATTTGATAACTTTAGTCTCTTCCCAGTTTTCCTTTCTGTTGTTGTTTCAATATAACAATTAATTTATAGAGTGGGAAAGTGGGCCTCAACTTAGGATGATCCTGAGAGCTTCAAATTTGAACGCAAGTGATCCCGAGACCTGTAAGTCTGGATGCTGATCATATCAGGAGACCTGCAAGTCCACAAAGGATCTTGAGTGCTGTGGTGATTAGGTGCCCTGACTGAGTGCCCTGTTGATCAGATGCCTTCAAAAGCAATCAATGCCTCATACTCGGCTACATTGTTGGAGCTGGGGAATGCAAACTGCAATGAGTATTCCAGGGCTTCTCCTTCTCGCTGGATAAGAACTATTCAGGCCCCGCTCCCCTATGAACTAGCAGCCCTGTCAACAAATAACAACCATTCTGACCCCTTTTCTCCCTCAGTTTCATTGGCGGATGTAGACTCGACAATAAAGTCGGCTAAAGCTCGTCCCTTTATGGCCTAACTTGGTTGGAACTGTACATCATATTTGCTTAATTCAATGGACCACTTGGTGAGCTGGCCTGAACATTCCGGCTTTTACAAGATGTTGCATAGCAGTTGGTCAGTCAACACAATGATAGAATGGGCTTGGAAGTATGGCCTCAACTTTCTGGAGGCATTCACCAAAGCCAGAGCCACTTTTCCAGCAAAAGGGTATCGTGTTTCAGGCCTCGATCAGGCCCCCTCCTTTATTAGCACAGCGCTCACAACCTTGTCGCTCACCCCAAGGTACAAGTATAAGGATTCCACAGTTTTTGGGTGTGTCAAGGGGGGAAACCTCTTTCAAATACTCCTTCAAAGCATCAAAGGACTTTTGACACTGATCAGTCCATTCAAATCCTTTTACAACCCATAGCATTTGGAAAAATGAAAGGCTCCTCTCCGTTGACTTGGACAAGAATCGGCTTAGGGCCGCTACCCTCCCTATTAGCCGCTATACCTCTTTGACTGATGTTGGTGGCATCATATCTAGGATGGCTCGGATTTTTTCAGGATTTGCCTCGATTCTCCTTTGCGTGATCATATATCCCAAGAACTTTCCTGACTGGACTTCGAAGGCGCATTTCATGGGATTTAATTGCATGTTGTACCGTTGGAAAACTTCACACCCCCGAGTTAACTTCTCTACATGGGATTCCTTTTCCATACTCTTTACAATCATGTCATTAACATATGTCTCCATGTCATCATGTCTTTGAAAACCTTGTTCACCATGCGTTGATAGGTAGCGTCAGTATTCTTAAGTCCAAAAGGCATGACCCTATAATAGTATGTTCCTTTTTTACGTAATGAAAGATGTTTACTCTTAATCAAGAGGGTACATCATTAGTTGATGATACCCAAAGAATGCATCCAGGAAGCTTAGCAACTAGTACCCTGATGTTTCATCCACCAACTAGCCAATTCGAGGCAGCAGGTATGAATCTACGGGCAAGCTTTGTTGAGATTGGTAAAATCCACGCATACACCTTCCATTGGGCTTCTTGACTATTACCACATTTGCTAACAAGTCGAGGTATAGTACTTCCCAAAAACCTGGCTTCCAACAGTTTGTCCACCTCTTCTTCTAATGCTGGTAGCCTATCGGGGGCAATATTTTGCTTCTTTTGACAAACAGGCTTTTGTTTCTTTTTGTTGAATTGAATCCCCAGCGGGGCTTTGCTTTCCCCCTGTTGGCATGCTTGCCACAATTTCCTGATATCTTCCCTTTTGCGAGCTCCACCTGTCTCCTCCCATTCCTTGATGATTTTCCTCCTGATCCAGATTTCTCTGTGGAGAGGCACGAGGATTAGCTCCCCGTGGCGAGGGTCTTAGCTGATTTCCTCGGCAAGGAAAGGACTGAGAGTGAGTGTTAGGTGTGGCTTCCTAGTAAGAGCGACTTCCACATCTCCTCGTCGAGTTCCTTGTGGTTTGGCAGCTTCTGGTATGAATAGGAAAGTTCCCTAAACACAAATTAGAAAACTCAAAAAAAAAAAAAGAAAAGATATGATCAAGATCAACGATTGAATTAGGATACTTTGACTAACCACTCTCTTTGAGAAGCTAGTCCAAGATATCCTTACGTCTTCCTTCGGGAATCAACAGAGTTTTATGATGTGAATGAGAAAACTTTTTCCCTCCTAAATTCTCTTCTCTCTCTTAATTCTTTTTCAACTCTCCCTCCAAAACTCTCTCTCTCTCTCTCTCTCTCTCGATCCTTTTATTTCTCTATCAATTCAAGTCTCATCTGAAAGACTTGACAAACGCATTGGAGATTATGCAAAGAGGAGCTAACTTACATCCACCAATCGTCGTTCAAGCTCATCCATGGTCCGAGGGAAATTCCCGATATACCAATGCTTGTCCCGAGATAGTATTGAAGCGTATATGAGATGGGCGCTAACTCCGGGCTCAGTTACTAAATCCGATTCTAATACCCCTAGGAAAACATGAAAGTCTCGTCCAAAAATCTTCGTGCTATCAGGGAGCACTAGCGAATTCAATGCAGGCCTACCCATAGAGGGCGGATAGGTGGGGCATGTCAGAGACCCCTCTTCCCGTATTTGATAGGACTTAATTGTATATATATTTTTATCTATTTTTTATCTTAACCTTGTACTAATTTTCCTACATAAATATGTGTTTATATAGATTTTATATTATTTTTATCTCTTTTTGTAGGAACTTGGCAAAGGAAATTAAATAATTAATATTATAATATATTAAATATTGTATATTATATTATATATGACGTTATACTATTTATATTTATATTATATTATATATTATCTTTTATTATTTATACATATAATATTATTATAAAAAATATATATAATATGTCTATATATTGGTGGCAGTGGCGTGAATGTGGGGGAGTTGAGGCATGGCACATGCGCTATACATATATATATATACAATACAATATTGGAAAAAGTAAAAAGGGGAATGGGACTCAAGCTAGGGCGCCGTGCACATCCTATATATATATATATATTATTTATTGAATTGAGAGGGGATTTTGGAGATTGAAACGGAAGGAGGCTTCCTGCAACGCACAACAAATTGAAGAGAAGGCCGCGTACAGTGAAGAAGCAATTGGAGATTGGGAAGGAATTGAAGCGGCCAAGCACGTGCACAGTGACAAAGATTGAAGTCGCGGACACAGAAGAATTGAGCGCAATCGCACTGGGATAGGGAGCCTCTCTGTTTCTTCAATTTTCTGTTTTTATTTTTATGTTAATAATGTCTAGTTAATTTATTTTAACTAGGGTTCGAATGGATTTTAATTCTGAAATTATGTGAGTATTTGTTTGGTTCGATTCAAAACCGATTATTATTTGCGTGAGGAATTTATATTGTTGCGTTTAATGCTTTAAAAGATTGACCACCTTTTAATGATTCAATAATTTATGCATGACTGACTAAAGGATTGTTATAAATTAAATCATAGACAATATAAATCACATGCTTGACTATGAGATCGAAAGATGATTAGCTCATGTGTGGGAATCGAGGAAGCTTAGTGAGTCAAATCCCCTTCCGAGATTAGAGGTTTCCAAAAAACTTAATGCTTATTTATTTCGTTGATATCTACTCAGAAATCTGACACTGAAATTGAATTAATAAAGAATTAATATGATTTGAGAAAACTTATTAATTAATTGAGGGAAATCCACCATCACATGCAAATAATTATAAAATACTGTAAAAGTATTTATAGTTTTGAATTGGATTGAATAAATAATTACATAACCCAGATTAAATGAAATCTAAACCCTAGTGCATTTATTAATTAATTTTTCTCACAAAGAATTCAGTTTTCTATTTATTCTTCTTTTTATTTATCCAATTAATTAATTAATTCAACTTAGGCTAATTAAAATTATTTTGGTATTGTGATCTAGTCCTCGTGGGATCGATATCTTTTCATCACTATATGCATATTTGACTAGGGTGCACTTGACCGAATTAATTGTGCATAAAATCACACATCAGTAGTCTCTTGTGATCCTTGCAATTAGGGACCACGAGATGGCGACATTCCTCATCAATTCGTCCCAAATCCTTGGAGAAGCGAGAAGCGGAACCTTGCCCTCCTTGAGAGGTAGAGGTATGAAGCGGGAGCCACATTTGTTTCCTCAGGAGGTGGAGGGCCTAATGCAGGATCCTCAGTTATAGGGGGAGGAACCGCAGTGCGCTTCCCTCAAAGCTTCAGCATCCCTGTAGAGGATCAGGGAGAATCCCTGATCATCAACATCCAAACTTACAAGCCTCAAGGATCACTTGCATTCAGACTTGAAGCTCTCAAGATCATCCTAAGCTGAGGCCCACTTTCCCACACTATAAATTAATTGTTGTATTGAAACAACAACACTTTCAATTTTTGTTATTTTCTTCGCCTTCTCCTTTCCATTGCCAATGGAGTCTGCAAAGCCAGATGGGTTGCCAGAGGCCTGGTGACAACTCCAGTGATGAACGTTTTTGACAGTGGAGGGTGGGTCAATTTTGTTTTCATTTTGTTTAAAAAAAATGTAAAGAAAACAAACAATCAAACTACATTTCTTCTTTTCATTTCCAAATAATGGAAACGGAAGTAGAAGCCTCACAAAGAAGTATACAACAACAAGCAATATATACTTATGTATTCAAGTATCTGAATGATTTGATGTATAAATAGTATAGTGGTTTATTTTAATTGTTTTTTCTTTTGTACATGAGTGGTAATACTTGGTATTTCTTTATGTCCATTCGTTATTAAGCTAAAATAAAACAAACAAAAAAAGGAATCTACAAGCATTCATGAAAAAGAAAACAACTCATTCACTTTTAGTTACCAATATTTGTATATTCTATTGTATCAAAACACAGGTTTGCATGTTCAATATGTTGGAAAGGGCAGTATAAAGAAAGTCATAATTTCTACTCTTAAGAAAACTACATTTTCTAAAACAGTGGGAGATTTAACCTTTAGCTTCCTAGAACTGAGAAGTCTAAACTATAAGCCTATGGTATACTGGTTTCAATTCTTGGTCCTACAATATTTTTCACATTTGCAGACTCGGGTGCTCGGGTGCTTCATTTGTATACAAGCAAGACAAGTGAAAGCTCAAGTTTAGTGTATTTGGTAGCATCACAGAAAAATATCAGCAATCCGTTTCCACAGAGGCATTACTACTAGGAAGGCAAAAATTTCTCTAGGGTTAGATCCTTTGCATTGTAGAATGAATCACGGATCAACTGGGCAGATGCTTTTCACTTATCCATGCAATAAAACAAGGCACATGGGCAGATTAAATTATTATTAAAAGGTGTATGGGCTTGCTATCATCCATCTATATATTGGCATTAAAAATTTATGCAAATGAACAAAGAAAAACCATATCATTTCCAATACCTACCAACTTCAAACCTGTGAAGGAGACTCCAAATTGGATATCAAGCACCTGATTTGTATTTTTTCTGAACTCTTTGCAAAGCTTCCATTGAAGAGGTTTTGCATCTAGAGAACAACCAAAAATGCAGAACACAACAATAAAGGTCTTTTTAAAGATCATGAAATAGGAGCCAGTGGAGCCCCCCATACAAAACTAAAGCAAGAGCAATATTTCTGCTATCAAAAAAAGTTGTGCAGGAATAAACAATTCTCAAAAAGCTTGCCATTTAAAGTTTATGCAGAAATTATTTAGGGAGAAGAATTCAGTGACTATTCATTCGAGTGTGCCCTATATATACACGCATAGGATTCCTATGATATATACAAGTCTAAGCTATCTACAAGTACAAGATAGCTGTCTCTAAAATTTAGGAATAAAATCAACTCTAGGAGAACTACTCGGCCAAATCTTCAAACTGTATTATCTTCTCTTTTCAAACTTTATCACTCCTTGATTTTAGGAACCTTATCTCGGCTATCCTCCCGATCCCTTCTCAATTCTGCACACTCCCCCTCAAGCTGGGTTGAATATATTATTCAAACCAAGCTTGGAGCTCAATTCATCAAATGTTCTTCTTGGTAAAGCTTTAGAGAGAATATCCGCAACTTGATTATTAGTAGGCGTGTAGACAAACTGAAACATCCCTTCTTCTGTCGATTTCTACATGTTTTGTCCGGTCGTGATGAACCGGATTCTTTGCAATGCTGATGGCAGATTGGTTGTCACACAACACTTGTACTGGTTTAGCAATAGTCATTTGTAGTTCTTGTAGTAATCTTCTCAACCATATTCCTTCACAGAATTCTTGGACCTTGGCTCTAAATTCAGCCTCCGTATTGCTCCTAAAGACCACTGATTATTTTTTATTGCGCCAAGTGACTAGATTTCCTCATACAAATGAGCAATATCTAGAGGTTGACCTCCTATCAAGGATTGAGCCAACCCAATCAGCATCACTACAAACTTCTACCCCTCAGTTTATTGTTTTTTTGAACATTAATCCTTTGCCTAGAGTCAACTTTAGGTACCTTAAGATCCAGTAAACTGTTTTCATATTTTTTTCTTTAGGATCATTCACAAACTGACTCACAATATTTACAAAGAATCATATATCTGGTCTAGTATGTGATAGGTATATTAGTTTTCCCACCAATCTTTGATATCTCTCTTTGTCAACTGAAACAGTTTCTTTGCCAATATCTAGCTTTGCAGTAGATTCCATGGGTGTGTTTGCTGGTTTGCAACCCAAAAATACCTGTTTCATTTAGAAGATAGTATACTCAGTGTTATTAAAGGCCCAAGGCGCACAAGGGTCTTGGAGCCTGAGGCGCAAGGCGAGGCGAGAGCCTAGTGAAACTAGGCGCAAGTTAATAAAAAATAAAATAAAATAAAAATATATGTCCTAGTTGAAGAAAAAGATATAAAATAAGTTCTAACTTCTAATAATATCTTAACAAGCATGTTATAAAAAAACCACTCTAAAGACCAAACATTTCTATATTTTCATCATTAGAAGCATCATCTCTAATATCTTCTTCCACATCATCTACTCCTCTTGTTGGATGATTTCTATAGTTTAGAAGTGTGATGATAGTTTCATACATTTTTTTGGTAGGTCATATACTAGACTTGAATTTGCATCTTTCTTTGTTTTGGTGACTTAATGTTGCATTTTGTTATTGCATGCCTTAAATTTGTTCAATTCTCCCTATCCATCTTCATTTAGTTAAAATTCAATTGGAGCATTTGAAGTAGTAGCATTTTTACTTATTGTCAAATTTATAGTTGAAGCAATAAATTTAAACCCTAAACAGTAAAAAATTAAATAAAGTAACAAACAGCGAAATAAAAAGTTTGAAAAATAGCTAAAAAGCACAAGGTGCGCACCTTTGCCTAAGGCGCCTTGGGCTGAGGCGCGCCTTTTGGTCTATGCCTGCCTGGAAGGCTTTCAGGTGCTTAAGGCGCCTTGCGCCTAGGCGCGCCTTTAATAACACTAAGTATACTTTCTTTGAGAGACAAAAATTTCCTCTTTAGACCTTGCAACTTCCATACCGAATAAATATCTTAGGTTTCCTAGATCATTGATTTCAAACTCACTTGCAAGCATTTCTTTGAGGTTCTTCATTTTAGAATTATCATTTCCTATAACGATGATGTCATCCACATATACAATGAGGATAGATAATTTACCTCCCAATAAATGTTTGAGGAATAAAGTGTGATCTACTTGGCATTGATTGTATACATGCTTCTTGACTGCCCTTGTGAATCTTTCGAACTAGGCTCTAGGGGATTGCTTGAGTCCATAGAGTGATTTTTTAAGTTTGCATACCTTGTTCCTCGTAAGATTGGTTTTGAATCCATGAGTAATTTCCATATAGACTTCCTCCTCTAAGTCACCATTTAGGAATGCATTCTTCACATCTGATTGGTGGAGAGGCCAATCCAAATTAGCAGATAGGGATAGTAATACTCTGATAGTATTTAACTTTGCCACTGGGGCAAATATTTCTTGGTAATCAATACCATAGGATTGGGTGAAACCTTTTGCCACTAAGCGGGCCTTAAACCTGTTAATCTACCCATCTTCTCTATATTTCACAATAAATACCCATTTGCAGCCCACAAGGTGTTTTCCAGGTGGTAAGTTTGCTATATCCCAAGTCTCATTCTTCTCCAAAGCTTTAATTTCCTCAAGGACATCCTTCTTCCACTTTGGGTATTGAAAGGCTTCCTAAATTGTGGTGGGAACCTGCACTTTATTTACATTTGAGATAAATGCACTGAATTTGGGTGAAAGACCCTTGTATGACATATAGTTTTGAATAGGATGTTGAGTGCATGATCTTATTCCCTTCCTCAATGCTATAGGCCAATTAAGTTCCTCATCAATAACTGAACTATCAAAATTATCAGCAATAGTGGTACTTTCACTTACCAATAGATTCGGATCAATGTCTTGGTCAATCCTGGGGCATGCCTGTTGTTCACTCTCCTTTTGAGACTTTCTCCGAGAGTAAACTTGAAGTTCATTGGTATGAGAAGGATGATGACTGATAGAAGGGTTTATTGAATCAGGTTGCTGTTGTTGCTGGCTAGGAATAGGATCAGGCTGCTTTTGGCTAGGAAAAGAATCAAACTGTTGTTGTTGTTGGCTAGGAAGTGAGAGGATATCCCAAAACTGATATTCTTGAGGATTATTTGGAGTGTTCTCCCCCTAAATATCAAGTTTGGGATAATAGGGCTGATGTTCTAAGAAGGTTACATCCATTGAGGTAAAAAACTTCTTATGTTCGAGAGAATAACATTTGTAACCTTTTTGATGAGGAGAGTAGCCAAGAAAGATGCATTTGATGGATTTAGAGTCAAGTTTGCTCCGAAATTGGTGGTGTACATGAACAAAGGCAAAACATCTGAAGACCTTTAGTGGGAAGTGGGAAAGCAACCGAGTGCAGGGGAAAAGATGTAAGAAGAATCTGACTTGGTGTTTGATATTTGAGGATTCGTGAGGGCATTCTATTGATGAGATAGGTGGCCATAAGAATGGCTTCACCCCAAAAATGTTTGGGGACATTGGTAGAGAATAATAGAAATTTAGCCACTTCTAGAATATGCCTATTCTTGCGTTTTGCAGCCCTATTTTGTTGGAGTGTATCAACACAAGAACTTGCCTTGATTTGAAAGATAAGTCCGAAGGATTGAGTTAAAGTATTCCTTGGCATTATTTGTTCTTAGGATTTGAATTTTGGCATTAAATTGTCCTTGCACCATTGAATGAAATGTTTGGAAAATGTGACCAGCTTCAGACTTTTCTTTCATAAGAAATACCCAAGTAAGACGGGTATGATTATCAATAAAAGAAATAAACCAACGAGAACCAGTAATATTCTTTACCCGAGAAGGCCCCCACACATCACTATGAATCAAGGAAAAGGGATAGGATGAAGTGTAAATCTAGCTAGGATAATTATTCCTAACATATTTAGAGTATTGACAGATTTCACATTGAAACACATGTGGATCTTGATTCTTAAACAATAAAGGGAACAATTTCCTAAGGTAAATAAAATTTGGATGTCCTAGCCTGTAATTCCATAACATGATAGCACTATCATTGTTGGTATGGGAATTAGAGAGATAAATAGAGAGATAAACAGAGCGTTTAGTTAAGTAGCAATTATTGGTATGAACTTGGTTATTCCCGAAATCAGTCCTTGTAAGAAGATAGAGTCCTGAACATGCCTCAGCACTACTAATCATCATCCCCAAAGTCCAATCCTGAAATTCACACACTTTTTTTGAGAACTTGGCAATACAATCAAGATCAGAAGTAAGTTTACTGATTGGCAAGAGATTACAGTCCAACTTAGGCACCAAAAGAACTAATTTCAGGGTAATATCCTTGGATAGAGCAATAGAACCAGTCCCTACTACCCTTGATAGTGAGTCATCTGCGATCTTTACTATCAAATTTCTATCACAAGGTTGAAAGATGGATAGTTGGTTGATATGCCCCGTCATGTGGTCAAAGGCCCCCGACTCAATAATCCACATAGTAGACAATTCTCGCTTAGCAGTGAAAGCATGTAAGAAATTACATTTGTGGGCTATAGATCCAAATGCCATTGTAGAAGACCAGGAGATTTGTGCCTTGCCAAACATATTTTACAGCCATTCCATCTGCTCCTTGCTAAAAAAAAATAGGTGTCGAGGTTGAGGTGGTCTCCTCCATAGAGGCTAGGTTGCCTTTACTTTTCCTCTCATGGGTCGGCTTCCAATCTGGTGGTTTGCCATGTATTTCCCAACATGTATCCTTAGTGTGCCCTATTTTGTGATAGTGATCACACCAAGGACATCCCTTCTTTGGTTTGAATGTTTGTGGAGTACCTCAAGTAATTAGGGTTGAATGCTCCAAATTTGGTGTTGCAGGTTTTAGCATGATCTTCATCCTGCTTTCTTCCCTACGAACTTCGGAAAAAGCCTCCCAAATACCTAATACAGGATTTGTACCAAGGATTCTCCCTCTTAACTCCATCTAGGTTTTTGTTCAAACCTATGAGAAACTTGTACAATCTCTTTTGCTCCACAATCTTTTTGTACTTTGCCGAAACTTCCGAACACTTCCATTGGATATTATCAAATTTATCCAATTGAAGCCAATATTGATTTAGGGAGTTAAAGTACTGTGTTACATGGGATTCACCCTTCCTAAGATCATCTAGCATACTTTCAATCTCAAACAACTCAAAGGTATTTTCAACATGAGAGTAAGCTTCCCTAGTAGCTTCCCAGATATCTTGTGCAGTGTCATATAACAAAAAATTATCACCTATTTCATTTGTCATAGAATTAATGAGCCAAAACATTACCATGTTATTCTCGGATTTCCAAATCCAAAACTTTGAATCTTCTTCCCCTGGTTTGATTGTTGCTAGGGTTAAGTAATCATCCTTCCCCTTTTCGCAGATCAACATCATCACTAATTGGGACCATTGTAGGTAATTTTGACCAAGCAACTTATGTCCAATAATGGTGAACATATTGTCGTCAATGGCTACCAAGTTGTTGGCTTGGTAAGGGGATAATCTCAGAGGACTGATTGCTCTTGCCGGCCATGGTGTAAATTAGCAAATCGGAAGGTTGTGTGAAGAAGGGATTGGAAAAACTAAGTTGTGCAGCAGTTAACTTCTACTCGGTCCTACTTCGGACTCTAAACTCCCTGCGTTAGTGTCACCTTTTTTCCCCCCATTTTGAATGTCAGCTCTAGGTTATTGAAATCAAACAGTAGAGGGCTAACCATTTTCATCCAATCCACTCTGAGAACTATACCACACCCTCCCAATTTCAAAAGCTTGAGGTTGGCTGTAAACTCTTGCCCTTGCATCACCCATTTAAAGCCTTGGCACCTCGACCAGCTAAACATTTTGCTGCCATTGGCCATTGTAACTGATAAGGGAAATGTGGTTGATGTTGGACATTATAGTTCTATGGCAGTGGGTTCATCCAAGAAGCTGTGAGTGCTGTCACTATCTATCAAGATCATCAATCTCCTTTTTCCATGACTCCCTTTTACCTTGATTATCTTACCCAACGGGCAACCTTGTAAAGCATGTAGGGAGATTTCTCCATCTTCCTCCCTTGCTATTTCTTCTTTTTCCTTCTCATCTTCTCCTACTATTGCTTCCTCTACTTCTTCTTCTTCTTCTTCTAAGCCTTCCATTTGTAGTAGTTGTCTCCAACATTGGTGACGGGTAATGTACTTCTCCCCACACCGATAGTATAGCCCAAGCTGTCCTTTCTGTTCCATAGAGAGAGAGATTTCACTAGCGCTGGGTTAAATGGGGCCTTAGGAATCGAGTTCCCCTTCTGTATTGCCTAGTTAACAGCCTTGTAACTTCCTCCGCCACCAATCTGAGGACTGTTCACCCCATAGTTCTTAGGTGACATTTTGTGCTTCTTAAAAATCGCTCCTAGAGCTAACTCCTGAAGTCGAGCCTTCTTTGCAACCTGTTTAACAGTGGTTGGCTGCATCATCTTACCATTACCTAATGGTCTTAGTTTATCATTCAAGCCGCTGATGAAACTAGACACGAAATGAGGTTTATCTAAGGCTAGACGAGAAAGGACTAATAACGATCTCAACTCTTCAAACCCTAGGTTGCATGGCAATGGAAACGAGGAAACGACATTTTTCTAAAAAAGTAAGAAACGGAAATGCAAGGTAAAGTGTAAATTAAAAAAAATGGGTTTTTTTTGTAAAAAAGACTATTATGAATTATGTAATATTACATCAATATATATAAATAATATTGTCATGAAAATATAGTAATTATTTAAAACATATGAAAATTTGTACATATTTTGTGTAATATCCAGAATAAAAACATTTTTATTTTATATGTTATAAGTTGCCAAACACACCAACACCATACATTAATTTTCAAACAATACATATGTATTATATCTTATTTTTTAAGTTTAACTATTTATTGTTAATTAGTTTTATTATAAAAAATGTATTATCAAAAAAGATATATTTAATGCATGTTAACCATATATATGGATCACAAAAATCAATTGATCAATCAAAAGGATTAAGTCAATCAAACTAAGTATTATAATCCACCATCTATATGGACATTTCTCATTCAACTAATTTTTTCTCTTGAGCATCTTAATATGATGTTATAATCATTGTTCTTGGTTATTGTTATCTTTTATGGAAAACAAAATTATAGAATAGAAAATACTTAAAAAGTAAAATAGATAGGGTACTCTTGCCACCGACCCAAGGTGTTCGCTACTCTCGCCGCCAACTTGCCTCACCACTCGCCGTCAACCGCTAACCACCGCCCACCACTGCATTCTCCATCTCTGTCGCTGCCTCTCTCACCATCAACGCGTAGCCTCACCTCTCTCCGCCGACCCGTCTCTTCTCTCACCCTCAACACCAATTGTTCTGCATCCTCCATCCCTGTCGCCACCTCACATCTCTCGTCGTTGCCTCGCCTTTCTCGCCACTGCATCATCTACTCTGGTCACTGCCTCACTTCTCTGTGGCTGGAAATGCATTTCCAACCATTTTTTGTAATTTGTAAAACAGCACTGAAACGTTTCACAAATTACAGAAATGGCCCGAAAAGCCATCTTTGCCATTTTTGAAACGGGAAATAGTTCAAAAACGTCGAAACCGCGTCTCCAAGCCATTTCTATGCTTTAGCATTCAAACCTAATTAAATCTTGATCCACAACACCATCCTATTTTAACTTGTTAAATTCTTTTACCACATCCACCATCGATCTTTCCCCAAACCGAGTATAGAATTCTTCTACAAATTCATGCCAATTCAATTTGATCCTTCCGCTACTCCACCCTTGGTACCAAGCATCCACCATGTCATTAAAATATACAGTTGCCAGGTTTACCTTCTAGCCTTCAACCACTTGGCAATAATGGAAGAGTCGCTCGCAACGCCGTATCCACCAACACAGTTTGTCTCCTTCAAATGCTGAAATTTCCAACCTAGGCATTGGGGTGTTGTTTTGATTGGCATGAACTCCCCTAGTTGATGTCCCTAGAATGAATTCCGATCACTCCTCTGCTTCCCAGAGGATCAAAAGCACGATGATGAATTCCCCCTCTAGCTAAAATCGATTTTGTAGCTGACCTCGGGGGAAAATCGACAGGAAAACTTGCATTAGGCATCTTCAAAAACATGCTCGGGAGAGTACTCAGTTGCTGGCCAAGCTCGAAAAATTCCTCCCTAAAGCCAGAGACGTCCTTCCGCACGCCAATCATCTGGGCCCTAATGTTTCTCTCCATCATCATCGTTGTATCTTAGGTGGTTAAATTCTCGACTCTACCACGACCCACCTCCTCCTTGAGTTTAGCAGAGCCCGAGTTTCATCTTCTCAAATCTTCCTTCCAATTGATCCTGCATTTGACGAAGCCCACTTTCCATTATCACCAATCAAGCCTCCAGTTGTTTCAATCTCATTCCTTCCGCCATGCCTTAACTTGAATTCCCTCGTAATCCAACCAAATCACTAGAAACCCCCTGCATAATCGCTATAGCTCCAAGTTCTAATTGCAATTGTCGTGATGCAGCAATCGCTCCCAGACCCGATTCCTTAATCCAACCAAATCACTAGAAAACCCCTACACAATCACTATCACTCCAAGTTCTAACTGCGATTGTCGTGATGCAGCAATCGCTTCCAAACCCAATTCCTTACTCGCCAGAATCCAACTTGGCTGCCAAGGATCGCTGGGCTTTGATACCAGATTGTCAAATCCTAAGAACTGACAATGGAATTTTGGTAGAAACAGAGAGAAAATGGGGAAGAATTAGACTGAAGGGGGAAGAGCAGCAAGAATTAGAGAGAGAGAGAGAGAAGGTTCGAGAGAAAGAGAGAATTCAAAGAGAGGGAAACGATTCCATTCATATCATCAAAATTATCCCCATCCTCTTACAATCAGCCTTTTACAGCCAGTTCTATGTCTCTAACAGAAATAGCAGCCATGTGCACGTCTAACAGACTCATAACAGAATGCAACTAATTACAATTATACCCTCTTGGTGCCCTAGGGTCGTGACATACATGATATTTTCCAATGCTATACAATACACATCCCAATAAATTAAGCACCCACTGCAAACTGCTGACATAGGACAGTTCCTGATTCTGCAATATATACTTAGCGCATGAGAAAGAAATGTAAATTCATTGTATACCTTCCACAATCTCCTCCCACAATGACAAAGTTCCATCTGCACAAATGCATGCAACCGCATCACCATATTCTGGAGGAATCCAAGCAACTTTCACAATGCTAACTGCATGAACCTAAAAGAAGATCAAACAAACAATCCATTGAACATAAATGACATATTTCAAGAAACAGACAACGGCATAAGGAAACCACATAAGAGAACTATATTATGCATCCAAAATTTAAGTTGGGCAGTATATTCGTGACTGGCTACCAAATTGCTCTACCAGTAACCATAAATGATGAAAAAGAAGTAATTTGGTACAATAATAAAAGAAAGACATGAAAGAACTGTTATCAATACAAGCAACTTTAGGTTAGCTGTCAGTGAATAAGGAGGCCTCATCTTCAAGCAATGAAATCCATTTGTACATAGGGAAGCACATGGTATATTGGCATATGTCTTTCCCCAGTTTAATGAAATTTAGAAAATCCCTGGTTTTTGCTTTACAATACTAATTGCATCATATGCATAAAGTCACCAAAGCTAACATTCTAGATATTTATGCAACATTTGGATCGAGGACTTGTGGAGGGAAAAGGAAAGGAAAGGAAAAGAAAACCGTATGAAAATAAAATGAAGTGGTTGGAGCTCAATTTATTAGTTTTTACTGAATTAGAAATGGGAAGAGAGTGAAAACTTGTCAAAAAAATCCCTCTTTTTGTTTAATGACACATGTAAAATAAGTATAGGTAATATCATTTTGCATTTTCCTTTAATTTTTCCTTTGCATCGAGAAGTCCAACTTCCATTTTACATGTAACGACCAGCTGAACCATCTGACAAACAATTCCGCCATTCTTGACATAATTATCCACTCATCAACACAATTTTACCTTAAAAACATGGTCAAATGAAATTCAATCCTCTTTCAATTCAAGAACAAGGAATAAAGCACTCAAGGCCGGCACACTAGATGTACGCATAAAGCATGAATAGACAAACCGAAAGTTGGAAAGAAGAAGAGCACCGAAGAATACGAACAAGAGAGAGGGAGCAGCTACGGACCTTGGATCTAGAAGAACAAGTGAAAGAAGAAGAAGCAGGATTGGCCGAATCGAATATGGCCAGCGTTCCGTCTTCGGAACCAGTGGCCAACCTCTGGCCGCAGTAGTTCCACGACGAGCAGGTTGTGCCTTTGTCCAGTGTCGCCACTGATTTCTCCATCCAGGCTTTCTCTCTCAATGAATACACGCAACGCAAAGGTCCGAATTCCGCTTTCCAACCAGTGATCTCTACTATGTTTTTTCACTGCTTTCGAATCCCTAAAACCCTAGGGTTTGAAGTGTTTTCAGAATTTGTATTTTTTATTTTAAGTATTCTTATTTTTTAAAACTAAAACTATTTTTCCACATAAATGTAGCAGAAAGTTTGTAAATTGATTTTCAACATTATTTTTAAAAAATTCTAATTTTGAAAATAATGGTTACACGTGTTCTCTTTTACTAACTCATGAACCCTATTTTCTCTTATTCCAAAGCCACTTTAACTATCGCTCAAGATTTTGTTTTGATAAATTACAGTTGAGACTCTTGAGATTTTACTAAATTATATATTTATTATTTTTATATTTTAAAAATTAAATTGATCTTTTCACGTCAAAAAATTATTTACGCATGTACGTGTGTTTGTGATTTTATGTAACCCACAAACAATATGCAAATATATACAATCAAGACAAATAAAGTGATGAATAAAGATCACTCTCACAGAAATTGGTAACTAAATCTCTTAATTATTAAAATTAGTCACAAATAACTATATTTCAATAATTGATCCCTCAAAGAAATTTAACCCTAAATTGTGCAATAAAAAAAAACAAATTAAAGAACTAACAATCACTTAAGAATTAAAATTCAATTGATTAAGACCTTGCGTTTTCTAAATTCACCTAACAAATTTACTTTATCAAATTACTTCAATTTTTGATTGATTAAGTTACAAACTATGTCAATTAAGCATTCTAATTTATTTATTAACTTATGTCGAGATCTAATAAGTTTATTCAACTAACCTAACTCACTATATGTCTACGTGAATTATAATTAGAGAACACATTAAGTATAGGTACTCATAACATGAAACTATTCATCACAAATATAATCAAAGATTGCACATGTAATTAAATGAATATCTTCCCCAATTAACACATGTTATTTTGTTCAAGAGTCTATTCCTTACTTATTTATGTCTAGCATCATAAGAAATCTCAAATCATATAATTGGTGATCAAACAATTATAAACATTAAGTTTAGAACAAAATAAACATAGTTGATATAACAATCACAAAAAAAAAAATTAAGTACATTAATAAAGTTTCAATACATAGGATCCTTTAGAAACCCTACACAATTATTTAACCACCCATAATAAATAAAATATTCTCAAAATCAATCAAGAGTTGTTGCATAATTGAAATCCTAAACAATTAAAGAAAAACAAAACCTCAACAGAAGAATAAATGAAGCTCCTTGCCTAGATGTGAAACAAATATGTCGTGCGGCTACTGTTATGTGAGAAGGTTGTGTGACTTCTCTGCAAATGATGTGCATGACTGCTTGGTTGCTGATTAGTGGCTTAAACATGTTTATTTCTATCATATATTCATCATGTGTTCCATTAAATAAATGTGTTAAATTGTCATTTATATTTGTTTTGTATGAATTATTCCGATATATGAAGAGGTATTCGGATATTAAGGAAGGCATATTCGAAAATAGGTAAAGGTATCTGAATACAAGAAAGAAACTCAAGCACAACATATTCGGATATGGGGAAGTATATTTGGATACACAAGGAAGCTTATTCGTATAGATAAAAAGGTATCTAAATATAAGAGAGAAAACCCAAGCACAAACATTCAGATTCAAGCCCATGCATTTGGATACCTTATGAAGTCCATTTTAGAGAATTCACGAGAAAAACGCAGTGGCACCTGATCGTAAATTCCCACCAAACAATGGGTCATTTACAGAAAAATATGCTCCTATAAATTCACATTATTGCCTGCGATTTGGGGGATTCGAAAGGGAATTTGTAGAAGAACTTTCTAGAATTCCAAATCAAGGGTTTTCATTAGTAAAGAGATAGGAGTAGATGAGAGCTCACATTTTATTTTATGTTCTGTCATTTCATTGCTCAATTATTTTATGTCGCGTTTCTATCTTTCCTTTCAAGTTGTTTAGCGATTGTGTTTACAATACATTGCTCTATTATTTCTATTTGTATTGATGTTCCTATTTCTCCATTAACTAGAGTTGTTGTTTACAATTTATTGCAATCTATATACTGCATGAGTTACTGCTTCTTTTCATTTTCAATTAAACACTGTGATCTTATCTTTAGCATTTACAATTCGTGTTTGATTATTCATTCGAGTAATATTTGAAGATATGTGGGTAAATCTATATTTGGGCCAAGCCAAAGACAGTGTCCAATGCCACTGATTTCCAAGGAAGCCGAACTTCAAATGCAAATGCATAAATAGAAGTTTGAATTATAGTTCGTGATATCGGATCTTTGGGTTTGAATTGGAGCATAAGCCTAACTTAAAGTTTTTATATCATGTATGGAGATTTCTAGAACTGAAAATGCTATCATACTCAAACTTAAATGAGCATATTGTATTCCCCTGTTTTGAGTATTAATCGCTTTTCAATTTATGGTTATTGCTTAACTTAGAATCTCTCATATCATATATGAAGATTGCTAGATCAAGAATTATCATTATCTTGAAATGTAATTAATAGAAGAACCTCAAGCTTATTTTAGACAGACGTTACCATTTATCTATCTATTTGGGACATCGCTGGATTGGTATTGAAATTATCTTGACCCAAGATTACTTACATTCAACATTAGTTAAGTTATTTCTATATTTAGCATCAGTTTAGTATATTTATTGAACTCAGCTTATTCCAACATATTTTGTTCAACCCAAATGTTTTGGTGCGTTTCTTTTTTTCTATAAATAATTTCCCAATGAATCGACTTAGACTCATCTAGAAAATTAAATTATGCTACACATACACTCGTACACTAACAAATATAAACGCCTCACACCTATTGTGATGAATGAGTTTTTGTGTTGTAGGGTGAGTGGTGCAGCAGTTGCCACTAGCTTGCCTTGCCTTCTGACATCTCAGCAATCTTGGTTGCACGAGTTATTCCCCTTAATTAATTGTTCTTGCCTTCAATTCCTCTATTCACTCTCTTTCTAGCATTCAATTCTCTTTATAATATTTTATTTATAGGTGCACGGCTTCCACTCCAATTAGCGTTCTACTTTAATTGCAATTCTTTAATGGCTTGAACTCCTCCTCCATCAATTGGACTTCCAATTTCCGCATCCCTTCAATTTAATAATCCAAATTAATCCCCAACTTCAATTCCAATCTCTTCTCTTTTGCCATTTGAATTGCATCGCTCCCTCCTATTTATTAATTCTTTAATATTAATTTATAATATCAAAATTAATATAATAAATTAATCAAAAATATATTCTTAAAAGCCCAATTTCTTGACTTTATTTTCTTTGCTTGATTCCTACAAAAAGATTCAAATTATATAAAATCATATAAACTCACACTTTAAGTAGGACAAATAACATAGAGTTAAGTTTTGAATTGAATAAAAATATGTGTAAAACTAAGCCCTATCAAATACGCCTGCACTTAACCTTTTACTTGTTCTTAAACAAAGCAGAAAATAAACTAAAAAGTAAATATTTCTTTTTCATGTTTGGCCAAAATTAAGAAATCAAACAACATATTAATGCATAATTAATCACAAAATCAGTTACCATCCATATTATTATATCAATTCTAAATCCAACAACATTAATTGAAAGCCCTAATTGTGACACCCGTAACTTAAAAATATGCTTAATAATAATAATATTCATATGAAATTCAAGGTTTAGCGCAGACAAGAAACTTGAGAAATTCAGCCTTAAATTGAGACTCGACCTTTTCATAAACTTATATAAGTTTTAAGGACATATGATGTAGCAATAGTGTACATATACCATAAGAGTGTAATATTGAAAATCTTTCTAACACAAGAAGAGAAAAATAAGATTTTGATTATTAAAAATTATCTTCAAATAACCACCACACTCCACGTCCACGTTCCGATTTCCTCATTCATAATCACATGGGGGAGAAAAATATGAGATGAGATTCATGCGACTCTCAGTAAGTACAAGAGAACCATCATATGTATTTAAGCAAGTCATGACATAACATAACATATCATATGGAGACATGAGAGGTTCCACCAACTTGCAATGGTAAGAACCTTCGTGCGTAGTGCTACCAAGCTCCGGTCCCGAAACTTGCGTGAACATAACATAACATAAGGGACCACATAACATAATTCATGGGCATGCTTAAACAACATAAATAGTTCATAATGTACTTACCTCAACTTGGTTGGATGAGATTCGAATGTTTAAGGCTTCACACCTTACCGGGTTTGTTTTTCTGCAGACAAAATATGTATTTTCGTGAACTAAACCTCACATAATCTTACATGGGATTGTAGGTAATTAAGTAAGGGGTTGATATGTGAAATCTCATGGAAAAAAGGGCTTCCACGCGCCCCAAGAAGAGGTGGCGCCTATTTTCACGCCTTGGGGGCAAATTCGACACCCTTTCGTATTTTTACCATATCTCTCTCATTTTAACTCTGAATCGACTTTCGTTTGAACCTACAAACTCCTATTTCAGTCCTCTATATGATTATGGAAAGAAATCATACTTACCTCTCCGATTGAAAGACTGTTATAGCAAATTTTTGCGGCAGTCTGCTTTCCGTCAAACCTTTGCCTCTCCTTCGTTTTCTCCCTCATTTTTCACCGACTTTCTCTCTTTCTTTTACAGAACTTCCTCCTCACACTTAAGATCTTATTTCTCTCTGAAATTGCTCTCAAAGTAACTTGGATTTGGCTCACAAAATTTTTAGATGGCTTGGGAAGTTAGATTTCAAGCCTATTTATAGAATTATCTATCAAATCATAGCATGCTATGTGTCACCTTAATTATTTGGGATTCATCATTACTTCCATGTGTTACCACCCAAATGGTGACATGTGTCCCAAACTTGGAGGTTAAGTAAAGGTTTGGAGAAGACTTATCCATGTGCTTCCATTCAAATAATGCCATGTGTCCATAATCATTACTTTCATGTGTTTTCCTCCAAATGGTGCCATGTGTCCTATAATCATTACTCCCATGTGTCCTATACTTGGAGGTTAAGTAAAGACTTGGAGAAGACTTTTCTATCCATGTGTTTCCATTCAAGTGATGCCATGTGTCCCGATAATCTTACTTCCATGTGTTTTCATCCAAAGTTGCATTTAATAGTTATTTGAAATCCGAACCAATAGATTTGTGCCACGTCGTCGTTGATCTTATCCTCAAACACCCAATAGGATGCTTCCACCTCACAGGGACACTTGGAGGTTGTTGATTGGCTAATCCTTGATATTTTTGGTTAGCTTACCAATATTATACATGTGCCCGAGTTTTTTTTTTTTTCAAAATTACACTTTTCCCAGACTTTGTAATTACGATTTTGCCACTAGTTCAAAAACTAAACTTTTGTCTTAGGACTTTCGTAACCCCTTGCAAATGTCTCATTTCTTCGTATATCGGAACTCAAAGATTCTTGGTACATATCACAATTTAAAGGTTTTGGAAATTACATATTTGAACTGAGAAAGAACAAAAATCTCGGGTGTTACACTAATCATGCAAAATCATCACTTTTGCTTCCATCCATGCTTCAAAATTGATTCAATTAAATCATGCAATAGTTTTATTGTAATCACTTTTCTCCACTATGACAAATATAAGGAGTAATAGGGATGAGCATTCTTTTTTTATTTTTTTTCTTTTCTAAGCATTACTTGGCTTTTGACGCAAATGTCGATATTTTGTGATGAAGACACCCAGTTACTCCCCTAAATAATTGCTTAGGATACATATGCATACTCATATTTTGAACTATCGTTTGACGAGAAAGATTATGCAAGAGCAAACTTTCAACCCCCGATTACTGCTAAGCAGCTCAAAATATAAGAGTAGATAAATAGCAATAACATTTTTTTTCTTTTTTTCATCATCCCTTTTTACTTCAACTTTGTTTAGGCCTTGCTTTGAGAAATAATCACAATATTATTCTCACATAATCAATCATGCATAATAACAAAATCCCATGAGTTTTGTCAAGACAATCATTATAATCCGGCATAATCAATTCATTTTCCTTAATATTACTAAACCTAGAATCAATAATCAAATAGAATAATTCCCAATCTTGAATTAACTATGCATTGAACCAAAGTTAATATAGGCAACATGAAATCGGCCTAGACATAAAAATAAAATATTTTTCTAAAAACAATCATCATTATGCCTATAATATATTCTTTTTTTTAAGCAATCAAGAAAATTATGATAATTATTGGATTTCCCACCCCCACACTTAAATTAAACATTGTCCTCAATGTTTAAAAATAAGAAAAGAGGAAAAGAAAAGTATTACTCCCCTAATTGTGAATTCGAAGCATGCAACTCATGAGCTAAAGTTGGAAAACAATTGCGCATATAAAAAGAAAAATGAGACCACAACCACCATCCACGAAACCTCCAGACATTAGAGAACATAAGAAACAAAGTAGCACTCGAAAAAAAAGAAGCAATAACTAGTACTAATATGGCTAATTGTCACTTGTTAAGCTAAGAAATAAGGAAATCATGAAACTAAAAAGTTGAGGAAAAAGGAAGTAGTAGTTCTAATTTTAAGTCCTTACCTTGTCTTGACCACCTTTATTGGGGAGTGGAAAGTGTGATTGTAGACACTTGACAATCAATAGGTCCACCAAAATAATGCTTCAATTGTTGTCCATTAACCTTGAAAGTCATATTAGTATCCAAATCTCGAAGTTCCATTGCTTCATATGGAGAATCATTAATAACCTCAAATGGACCTGACCATCTAGACTTCAATTTACTAGGAAAAAGCTTTAACCTAGAATTACACCAATTGACCAAGTTCAAATTTCCTGTTCAAGATCTTTTTGTTATGCCACATCTTAGTTTTCTCTTTGTACAATTTAGCATTTTCATATGCATCTAACTTGAATTCATTCATCTCATTTAATTGCAAAAGCCTCTTCTTACTTACAGCTTGCATATCAAATTTTAAGTGTTTGATAGCCCAATATGCATGATGTTCAAGCTCAAAGGGTAAATGATATGCTTTACCAAATACTAGTCTATAAGGAGACATTCCTATGGGAGCTTTGAATGCAGTTCTATAGGCCCACAACGCATCATCAAGCTTTTGAGACCAATCTTTCTTAGATCCGTTCATTGTCTTTTCCAAGATTATTTTCATCTTCCTATTAGAAATTTCTTCCTATCCACTAGTTTGGGGATGATAAGCAGTGACAATTTTATATGTAACCCCTATATTTGGCAAGCAAAGTGTAATACCTGGAATTTTATATTAAAAGTGTTTTAGAAATCTTTTGGGTCAAAATGCAATTTGTCATACTTTCGGGTCAATGTGTAAATTTCAAAACATGAATGAAAAGGTAAGTGACCATACCAAGATGAAACTTGGAGGATCAAAATGTCCAAAGAGTCATGGGTAGTCAAAAACAAGAGATTCACAAAGGTTTGGGGTCGAAAATACGCGATTAGGGGCATTCAGGTCAAAGTGCATAATCTAAAAATCTTACTGATGGTGGTCAAAACAAGAGTTTTTCTAGAATTTCAAGAGTGTATTAAGACATCCTAAACTTGTGGGGTCTAATAAAATAAGTGAAAAACCCAGGGTTAGAGAGATAAGGGCAGAAACAAGAAATAACAAAAGTTGAGGGGTGAAGTGCAAATAATGAAAAATAGGTGTGAAACCTGCAAATCACCGGCCAAATTTGTGGAGCTTGTCGGTGGGAATTCCAAGGGGTACCAAGTGGCTCTCCAGGCCATGATGGTTTGAATGGGCATGGTCATTAGCCGGGATGGACAGTGTGATGACAGGAATCAATTTTTAAAGAAAATCATAAATTGGCCAGAAATTTCAAGGGAATTTCATTGCCATTTAGCTTGATTTGAGGCTTATAATGATCATATTCGAGGCTTAAGGTGTAGGAAAGCTTATGTATGGTCAAAAATCTGGTGGAAATCGGGTATAAATAGGGTTCTTAAGACCAAGGGTTTCATTCAAAAATCAAAGACAAATCGGGGAGTTTTAGTAAGAATCGAGTGTTGAGAGCATAGGGCTTTTGTTCCTTGAGTGCTAAAAAGCATTTCTGGAGAATTTGGGAGGCTTTGGCATAGGTTTTAAGCAGTTTTAGGAAGCTCGCCAGAAAATCAAGCCTCGCTGGAGCCGTGCTTGTAAACTGCCATTAAAGGCCTTTCTGGTGGTTGTTCCTGACGTTTAAGGATACCCCTAGGATTGCCTCAAGGAGAGCTTCAAGGCCATATAACTTGTTTGGCCGTTGGAAGCTATTGCAGACCATCGGAGCTGGAGAAGGAAGCTGGAGAAGATAAAGCGTGTGACTAGCACGAGTGGACTTCACTCGCAAGCCACTCACTCAACGCGTGAGGCACGGGTTTTTTTCAAAATTAATTTTATAATTTTTGTAAAATTATTTTAGGAATATCTATGTAAAAATGTTTGGTGAAACTGAGTGTTAGGTATTTATTATGAATTTTCTAAGGGAAGAAAGGTTATGAAAAATAGAAAAAAAAAAAAGAAAATTTGAGGAAATTATGAAAAAAATTAGGAAAATCATAAATATTGATTTCCTTGGGTAATTATTGGCTAGGAAAGGACCACTATAAGTGTTAGGGTTTTACTCGCTAATCGAGGTCGACACATTTTTCGAGAAACATATCAAAATATTGTCCAAGGTGAGTGAGCAGTCTTTTCAAAACCTAGTATGATTTATATGGGTGGTTTGGCCTGAGGTTCACTTTATGGTTTCACTTCGAGGTGGTTGATTAGTAAGTGGTTATGCTGCCTTTTTGTTTTTAAGCATACTGTCTGTATCAAGTTATTTTCCACGTGTTGCATCTATTGGATATGATTTGTGATTTTGCTTGGCAAGTGATTTTCGTTGCATTTGTAACACCCCGTCTTACATGAGCGCGTCATTATAAGGGAATTCCCAGGAATCTTTTTTTTTTTTTCAAATGTTCACACAAGCCAGCACCCACGGTAATTTCAAGAACAATCTTCACATGCAGAAAAGATATCGAAAACCCTAGTCTTATCCGTTTAACTAACAAGATCAATAAATATTAAACTAAACGAGACATAGTATTACGTAACGGACATAATAACATCAAAATACCGTGGCCTACCACAAGATTCTTACACAGTAATTCCACATCAAAATACGTATTACAACGTTACAAAATGAAAACAATACTATCATGCGACCGTTCATACATATATCAAAATAAGCACCACCACCTCAAAATAATACCACCGCTAACATACTAAACACCATTGGCCCTCAATTGGCCACGTCCTCACCTTTGCATCAGTCCCTAGCTGGAGTGTTGAATGTTCTAGGGGCATAACCCAAATTAGATAATAAAACATCTAAGTAATGGTATGATACAGCTTACTGAACGCATGAAAAACACACGAGCATGGCATTTACAGAACACGACAACATGCAACACATATAACTTGAGTAATCTCCTTGGCATACTCAGACTCCTATGGAAAATCCATTCCACACACCATTAGGGTTGACTTTGCCGCGACATGCTTAATCCCCGGGTGCCCATCCACGTCACCCGATCACCGAGATTAACCTTGCCCTATTATAAAGAAGACCCTATCCCATCCCCCACGAACATAACAACGACATCAAAAATCAACACCCCAATTATATGAAAAATCACACGCCATGCATTGACTCTTTCATAAGTAAAACAGTTGATGCAATATTCCATATGTTCAATATGCATACGATGCCACAAACACATAAGTAAAACGCCTACACGATACATCCCAAGTTCTGAAGGGTATAACCGCTCACTGGAACTGGTCCGAACACATGCAACCTAAGCTCAGGAGGGTAAAATCGCTCACCTGAACCCACTACACACACACCAAAACACTTTCAAGACAAAGGTAAGATTGGAATCGAACCATTCACCTTAATTTGAAAAAAGTTGATTTTTGCCTCAAAAAGCGTGTCGTACCTCATAAATCGTGCAATCCTTCCTTTTAACAATAAAATTGTCTCATGTTTACCATTATGTCTATAGAAATCAGAATTCCTATTTTTCCCATAATTTCCTCAATGTTCCTTATTTTTCTCTATTTTTCCAAACTTTTATTTCCTTTGAAAATTCATAATAAATACCTAACACCTAGTTTCTCCAAATATTTTGCATAAACACCCCTAAAATAGTTTTACAAAAATATTAAAATTAATTTCAGGAAAAACCTTTGCGTCACACCCCCTCATGCGTTGGGCGAGTGGCCTACGTTTGAAGTCCACTCGTGCACACATGCGGGCTGTCTTCTCCGGCG
This sequence comes from Diospyros lotus, assembly GCF_014633365.1. Classification (NCBI taxonomy): domain Eukaryota; kingdom Viridiplantae; phylum Streptophyta; class Magnoliopsida; order Ericales; family Ebenaceae; genus Diospyros; species Diospyros lotus. The sequence continues at coordinate 17,293,364 of NC_068347.1, forward strand.
ACAACAGCCTGTGACGGTCTTTGATGGCCAAACCAGCTATACCCTCTTAAAGCTTTCCTCAAGGCGACCCTAGTGGAACCCTTAAATGTTGGAAAACGTCACCGGAAGAGGCCTTAAAGGATGGTGTCAGGTGCAGCTTCGGCGAGACTCGATTTTTTAGCTAAGGTACTGAAACCCCTTAAAACGCACACCAATCTCCTCCAAACTCTCCAGAAATGCTCTCCACAACTCAAAGAACAAAAGCCCCTTATCCCTAAGGCTCAATTCATGCTAAAACACGATCGATTTCTTTAATTTTTTATTTTGAATTCTCGGCCTTCAACTCCTATTTATACCTATTTTCGGTGCCAAAATCCACCAAATCTCGATTGTTCTTATCCCTTAAGCCCAAAATCTAGCTTCTAAATGATTTATCTAGCCCTAAATCATGAGAAAACACCCTCAAAAAATCTGGCCAAAATTTCGATCCCATCCGCCATTACATCCGGTCACTTTGCCGTCGTGCTCGGCCAATGGCCACCCCTACTCGCTTCATCATCACCCGGAGGCTATCCTCGAGCCTTCAGGTGACCTTCCTGATGCCTAGGCCTGTTGGTCGATGGCCACAGTGCAGCTGGTCAGTTTCTGTCCTAGCATTTCCATTTTTTGCACTTTTGCTCCCTAGTTAATTTCTAACCTCATTTCACCCCTTTCCTTGACACCCCTTAATTTTAATTAGTTCCTTTACTGCCTATAAGTTCCAAACTATCCATTTCCCTCAAGAATTTCTGAAAAATTTATCGTTTCGACCTCCCTCGAGCAGTTTACATTTTCTGCACTTTGGCTCGGATGCCTCTAATCTCGTGTTTTCAACCTCAAACCTTCGCAAATCCCTTGGTTTTGTCAAATCCTACTTTTTTTTGGGCAATTTTACCTTCCTTGACTTTCTTTGACATGGACTCTTGCCTATCGTTCATGTTTTTGATATTAAACATTGGCCCGAAACTTTGATAAATTCCATTTTGACCCATCAATTTCCAAAAATACATTTGATATTAAATACAGGGTATTATAACATTGTTATATTGAAATCATGTCATAGTCTGGTGGGACAGGATGTGGTCTTTTTGAGAATGGGGCAAGGTTAATCTCTGTTGATCGGGTGATGATGTTGGGCACCCAGAGATTAAGTATGTCGCGGCAAGGTTAATCCCAACGGTATATGGAATGGATTTTCCATGGGAGGTTGAGTATGTGAGGGAGATTTCTCAAGGGTGACGTGTTGTATTGTTTTGTATATGCCATGCTTATGTTTATTTCATGCATTTTATAAAACTGTTTTTATGTGCCATCACTTAGATGATTCAGCATCTAACTTGGGTTTTGCCCCTAGAGCATTCAAACGTTCCAGACGAGGGTCGCAATAGGGATGAGGACGTGATCGGATAGAGTTGAGGAAGTACGAGCACGTTAAACGATATTTATGTTTTCTTTCAATTATGTAATCCTTATTTTGTTTGGAAGACGGTTTGTTCAAACGATTGTAATATCTTATGATGTTAGGATTTGTTATTTCTACTATGTGAGGTTATGCTTTGTTTAGCTTAGATCTGTTGGACTTAATAATACAAAGGTTGGATTAGGGTTCTGGGATTTTGTTAGCATGTGAAGATTATTCTTTGGAATCACTGCGCGTGTATGGATCTTTTGTATTGGAAAATATCCTGGTAACTCTTTATAGTGGCACGCCCGGCAAGTCAGGGTGTTACACAAAGCATTAAATTGTTTGTTACAAAATTGTGAACCTCCATCATTGATAATTGCCCTAGGAATGCCAATCCTAATAAAGATGTTCTTTTTTAGAAATATAGTCACCACTCTAGCATCATGCTTTGGCAATGCCATTGCTTCTACCTTTTTGGAAGCATAGTTCACAGCAACCAAGATGTATTTATTACCAAATAAAGAGACAAATGATCCCATGAAATCTATACCCCAAACATCAAAAGTTCAATTTCAAGTATTATGTTTAGTAACATCTCATGTCTACTAAATATGTTACCTACTCTCTGACATCTATCACAATTTTAAACAAAGTTAAAGGCATCCTTAAAAGGAGTAGGCCAATAAAAGCCTGATTATAAGACTTTTGCAGTAGTCTTATTCCCTAAAAAGTGACCACCATAATCAGAGGCATGACAATGCATCAAAATATCATTACATTCTTCACTAGGCACACATCTCTTAAGCATTTGATCATTACAAATTCTAAATAGGTAAGGTTCATCCCAAATATAATACTTAACATTGTGCAAGAATTTCTTCTTTTAATAAGCATTCAAATCGGGGGGAAGGACTTTACTTACACTAAAGTTGACAAACTTAGCATACCAAGCAATTGAAGAAGTCTGAATAATAAGTAAATTTTTATTGGGAAACTTTTCTCTAATTACATCATGTGGTTCCACATTACTTCTATGTTTCTCAAATCTACTTAGGTAGTCAGCTATAAGATTCTCAACGCCCTTTTTATCTTTGATTTCCAAGTTGAATTCCTGTAACAACAACACTCACTTAATAAGTCTTGGCTTGGCATCCTATTTAGAAGGAAGATACTTGATTACAGAATGATTAGTAAAAACAACAACTATAGAACCAATCAAGTATGATTTAAATTTGTCAAAGGCAAAAATAATGGCTAGTAACTCTTTCTCAGTAGTAGCATAATTCAATTGAGTATTATTAAGAGTTTTTCTAGCATAATAGATGGTATGAAACAATTTACCTTTTCATTAACGTAACACTGCACCTATGGCATGATCACTAGCATCACACATCAATTCAAAAGGTAAGTTCCAATTAGGAGTAGCAATAATAGGTGCAGAAGTTAAATTTTCTTTAAGAACTAGAAAGGCATTCATGCATGCATCATAAAACACAAATGACACATATTTTTCAAGTAAGTTGCACAAGGGTTTAGAGATCTTAGAAAAAATTTTGATGAATCTCCTACAGAAATCTGTGTGGCCTAGAAAAGTCCTTACTCCTTTAACAGATGTATGTGATGGTAACTTGGCAATTGTGTTAATTTTGGCATGATCAGCTTCAATACCTCTCGACAAAATTTTATGGCCAAGTACCACACCCTCTTTAACCATAAAGTTACATTTTTCTCAATTTAGCACAAGGTTAGTGTCTTCACATCTCTGCAAAACAAGTTTTAAGTTATCCAAGCATAAATCAAATGAGTCACCAAACACTGAAAAATCATCCATAAACACCTCAAACTTTTCAATCATGTTAAAAAATATGGCCATTATGCATCGTTAGAAAGTAGAAGGTGTATTACATAAACGAAATGGCATTCGTCTAAAGGAAAAAGTCCCATAAGAGCAAGTAAAAATGATTTTTTCTTGATCCTCAGAGGCAATAGCAATTTGATTATAACCAGAATAACCATCTAGACCAGCTAATCTATCCAACATTTGATCAATGAAAGAAAAAGGAAAGTGATTTTTCCTTGTGGTCTTATTAAGTTTCCTATAATCCATGCAAATCGTCCAACTGGTTACAGTCCTAGTGAGAATTAATTCATTTTTCTCACCCTACTTAGGAACACATTGAACAGGACTAACCCATGAACTATCAGAAATAGGGTAAATTATGCCATTGTCTAATCATTTAATTATCATTTTCTTTACCACTTCTTTCATGATAGGTTTCGAAACCTACTATATATGTTTCGAAATACACTTTTCTGTTTTGCTTGATTTGAAATCTTTTACCTTGTATTTCAAACTAATGATCTTTGGAAAAGATTATTTACATAAGTAAGAGTATACCAAAGATGTTTGTATATCAAAGATAGGTTTTCTATGTATATGTATAAGTTTATGCACAAGAAAACTATTTTAGCCTTTGATAACAAATCTAATGATAACATGTGCAATAGGCAATAATGATAAGCAAAAGCTAAAGAACAATTGCACACAAGATATATAGTGGTTCGGCACCCGCCTACTCTACTACCTTCAAGCTTACCCACTTGAAAGATTTGCAATCCCAATCACTTTTTACTAGTGATCACCACAACAAGGGTTTTACCACAGTTTACCCCAAAACCTTACAAAGTGAGTTTTTACGGACTCAACTCAAACCTAACACCAAGTGAGTTTTTATGGGCTTAACTCAAACCTTACACCAAGTGAGTTTTAAGGCTAAACTCAAACCTTTGACACAATGAGTTTTAGGCTCAACTCAAACCTTTACACCACAATGAGTTTTAGGCTAAACTCAAACTTTTACAACATTTACAAGATAATAAACGTTTTATGTTTACAACCCAAAGAGCAATAAATGCTTACCACATGGTTGTACAAACCTCTTATCTTGAGGTGAGGAGAGCTGGAGGGATGATACTTTGGATTTCAACTTGCTTCTCCTTTTCACACTTGCAATTCAGAAGAATAGGATATGTGTAGATCTTCTTGAAAGCTCAATCAAACATTTTAATCACCTCTTGTGCTTGTGTGTGTGTCTCTAGTGTGTGCTCACTTGTTGTATCTTGTTCTTGCTCAATCAATCTTTTCTTGTCTTCAAATACCTGCTATTTATACCAAGAGATAGAAATTTGGCCGTTTATAGCCGTTAGAGACAAGACAGAAAAGTAGGTTTCGAAATACAAAGTGTGTTTCGAAACATCAAATAAATAGACCAAGGTTTCGAAACATAGACAACAGGTTTCGAAACATACAAGCTTCCAGCTGGACAAAACACTTAGAGATAGCAAATAGTGGGAGACAAAGTCTTATGCCCACTTTCAGTATTTTATAAGCACTCACATTCAAATTCAAATTTCAATCTCATAGCATGGGAAATGCATTAAACAAATGATGAGAGAAGCATACAAAAATACAGCACACATGCATGTCGGTTTACAAATGATCTGCTGACAGAATGTCAGAGGTTTCAAAACATGACATAATAGGTTTTGAAACATACCTCTCTGGAAATGAGGTTTCGAAACATAGACATATAGGTTTCGAAACATGGTTCAAAACCTGAATTGAAAACACATACATTGCATAGATGTTTCGAAATAGCATACACTGAAAACATTGAAAACTATTTCAAAGGGGTTTCGAAACATGCATAGGAACATGACAAATATTCAGAAACATTTGCATGAAAGCACAATCCACAGCATGTATACATCATAGCTTATTTACATTTCTTTAGTTTAAGTAAATGTCCACTTTTTCTTTTATTTATATTTTACCTCCATTTACTTTAATATATAAATGTAAATAACAAAGTACCCCCTATTTGGATTCAATAAAAATACTTAGAAAATCAAAATCCAAATCAATAAGAAAGTAGATTTTGGGTTTTAGTACAAACTCAAATTTTAGCAATAATACCACCTCCAAAATATATACTTTCTATTTAATGAAAAATTCATTAAAAATCGTTTTAGCACTAATGAATGTTAGATATCAAATTACCGGGAGATAGTTTTCTAAAAGGAAAACTCTTTCTTATATGTCTCCTTATAAGGTGCTAACCTTCCAGACTTAGTCAAAACAAGGTTTTCATTTTCACAAAATGATACATGATATTGAAATTGATATATATTGAAAACCACATACTTGACTCATGACTTAGGGATTAAACTAATATACGTTTTTCATCATTAAAACTATTGTACAAAAAGTACAACAACATAAGGATCCTAAGCAATTTCTCTACTTGTTCCTCATTTAAATCAGTAGATATAATCACAGGAAATGTAGAAGATTTACCTAGAAAGACATACTTGAGATGAGAAGGCAAAGGTTTCTATTCTAAAGTAGGAATAGCTTTACTTACATCCATACATTGCTCATGGGAGGAAGTAGAAAAATCTGAATTTTTATATGGCAAAGGATCATTTTTTGTCTTCTTGGCCAGGATTTTTTGTGTAGCATCAAGAAACCTACAACACTCTTTGATTTCATCATCAAAACCTTAAAAATTTGTCAAAACAAGTTGGAACGGATCATCTTCTTTAGGAATGGGGGAAGCAAACATCAAAGTGTCCATAGCATCCAACCTGAAACAATCACCAGCATCATTAGGAAATTTCATAGTTTTAAAGACATTAAATGTGACTTCTTGGTCTTGAACTCTCAAGGTAAGTTCTCATTTTTGAACATCAATCAAAGTTTTGCCTGTAGCTAAGAAATGTCTTCCAAGAATAATGGGAATATCCTTGTCTTCCTCCATATGTAGAACAAGAAAATCAACAGGTAAAACATCCTCAATGACTCTGTATGGATATTTAATTGACCTATCAGCTAGTTGTAAGGATATTATTGTAGGTTTTGCCTCTCCTAATCCTAATCTCTTAAAAATAGAGAAAGTCATCAAATTGATATTAGCTCCTAAGTCACACAAAGCTCAACCCAAATACTGATTACCAATAGTACAAGGGATAGTAAAACTCCTTGGGTCCTTGAGCTTTGGGGAAAGTTTGTTTTGAAAAATAGCATTACATTCCTTAGTCAAAGCAACCATCTCGTAATCTTTAAGCCGCCTCTTCCTTGAAAGTATGTCCTTCATGAACTTAGCATAACTCGGCATCTGCTCCAATGCATTTGCAAAAGGAATATTAATGTTTAGTTTCTTAAAAACCTTTAGAAATTTAGAAAAATTTTGCTCTTGTTTTTGTTTTTGTAAACATTGAGGAAAATGAGGAGGTGAGTATGCAGATTTGGGGTCATATTCGGTTGAATAGTTCTCCTCTTTCTTCCTTTGTCTCCTAGAATTTTCTCCATACTCGTCGAATTTAGCCTTATTCTGATCAACTGAACTCACTCCATTCTCATTCAACTTATCATCCATATCCACAAATTGCTTAAAATCTGACTGGCCTTGCATGAGTTGCTAACTTGTTTCCTTGGGATCCAGCTATTGAGCATATAAGCTGGTCAACTCATGAGCTTGGTGCCTTGAAATTGCTTTGCATTACTATTTGCCCTCTTGCTTCATGTTTTGCTCAGTGTTGCTCAATAAGGCACCTTGTGGTCAAAAATTCATGGAATTTGTCAATTGCCCCAATTGGTTCTTTATATTCTTAATTGCAATTCCCTGACTCTAGATTTGTGACAATTGATTCTGAAAAAGATTTGTAGTCTGCTCCATGAACTTATTCAAAGACTCCTCAACTGATTTAACTTTGTCTTGCATTAGATTGTTATGAAATCTTGAAGGACCATTATTTGACTTGTGAATAGGTTGTTGAACATTTTGATTATTGCTTCATGAGAAATTTGGATGATTTCTCCAACTCGGTTTATAGAAATTCAAGTTGGGATTATTTTGTTACCTCTTATAATTGCCAACATATTGTACAAACTCTATGTTCAATCCACACTTCTCCTTAATATGATTTCCTCCACATAAATCACATGATACCACACTTTTTTGAGATATCTGAATTCCACTTTGAGCCAACTGCTTAGTCAAAGGATGTACCTGAGTAGTCAATGCGGATATTGCGTCAATTTTATAAACACATGCAGTCCTTCTTTAAGGAGTCTTATCAGGATTCCACTGGTAATTGTTCGCAACCATGTCTTCAAGTAAGGTGTAAGCATCATCAAATGACTTATCCATGAGTGCTTCGTTTGCATCAGCATCTATGATTGTTTACGTGTGTCCCATTAACCCATTATAAAAAGTTTGTATCTACAACCACTCAGGAATACCATGATGATATGGACATTTTCGGAGTAGCTCCTTGTACCTTTCCCAATCCTCATATAAAGCAGCTAAATCCTATTGCATGAACGAGGTATTGTCATTCCTCATCTTATGGCTGGTTTGATCTCAAAATTATTTGCTTGCACTGTTGGCCTCTGAATACTTGAGCTAATCCCATCCACCTTATGCATAGCATATTCTCTCAATTTTCTTTGTCCTTTTTGCTAATTCATTGGTTCATTTTTTTCTTCACTTGATAATTTGGCTTGATTTGAATTGCTAGACTCACCTTGCCTTACTTTTTTCAAACGAGAAATAGTTCACTCAATTTCCAAGTCAAGTGGAATAGGATTGATGCCTTTGGATTTTGTATTCATTCACTAACCTACTTCCATGCACGAGTAAAACAAAATAAATAAATAAAAAATACGGTCCAAATTATAATTAATTGTAATTGGTATTAATATTAAAAAGAATAGTAAACACAATTTTTGGTAATGATGCCAAAAACTTATTCGTGGTTTTATGTAATCCATGAATAACATACAAGTATATGCAGTCAAGACAAGTAAAGTGATGAGTAAAGATCGTTCCGACGAAGATTTGTAACTAAACCTCTTAATTACTAAAATTAGTCACAATTAATTATATTTAGACAATTGATCACTCAAAAAATTTAACCCTAGCAAATTGAAGAACTAACAATCACTTAAGAATTAAAATTCAATTGATTAAGACCTAGGATTTTCTAAATTCACCTAGCAAATCCATTTTATCAAATTACTTCAATCTTTCTTTGATTAAATTACAAACTATGTCAATAAAGCACTCTAATTTATTTATAAGCCTATGTTTAGGTCTAACAAGTTTATTCAACTAGTCTAACTCACTATATGTCTATGTGAATTAGAATTAAGGAACACATTAAGCATATGTACTCATAACATGAAAATATTCATCACAAATATAATCAAAGATTACACATGTAATCAAGTGAATATCTTCCCAATTAATACATGTTATTTTGTCAAAGAGTCAATTCCTTACTTATTTATGTTTGACATCATAAGAAATCTCAAATCATGTAATTAGTGTTCAAGCAATTATAAACATTAAGTTTGGAACAAAATAAATATAGTTGATATAGCAATCACAACAAAAAATTGAGTAAACTAATAAAGTTTCAATACATAGGATCATTTAGAAACTTTACACAATTATTTAACCACTCATAATGAATAAAATATTCTCAAAATCAATCGAGAGTTATTGCATAATTAAAATCCTAAACAATTAAAGAAAAACAAAAAACAAAAGCTCAACAGAAGAATAAAAGGAAGCTCCCTGCACAGATCTGAAACAAATTTGGGTCACAACGAATTTAGACAGATCTAGAACAGATTTACCATACGGCTACTACTATATGAGAGGTCTGTGCGGCTTCTTTGCAAACGCTGTGCGTGATTGCTCGGTTGCCACTAGCTTGCCTTCTGCCCTGCTTCAGTAACGTCTCAGTAATCCGGTTGCATGAGTTCTTCCCCTTAATTAATTGTTGCTGCCTTCAATTCCTCTATTCACTCTCTTTCTAGCATTCAATTCTCTTTATAATATTTTAGTTATAGGTGCACGGCTTCCACTCCAATTAGCATTCTCCTCTAATTACAATTCTTTAATGGCTTGAACTCCTCCTCCAATTGGACTTCTAATTGCCTCATCCTTTCAATTTAATAATCCAAATTAATCCCCAACTTCAATTCCAATCTCTTCTCTTTTGCCATTTGAATTGCACTGCTGCCGTCTATTTATTAATTCTTTAATTTTAATTTATTAATTAATTCTTAATTAATTTCTAATATCAAAATTAATATTATAAATTAATCAAAAATATATTCTTATAAGCCCAATTTCTTGATTTTATCTCCTCGTACAAAAAAAATTCAAATTATATAAAATTAATATAAACTCATACTTTAAGTAGGACAAATAAGATAAGAGTTAAGCTCTAAATTGAATAAAAATATGTATAAAATTAAGCCCTATCAATGTGTAATTTAATATAATTTTAATATTTTTCCATGTAATGTAAATCTTACCCACAGGGTAGTTTGAGACAATTTGTTAACAATAAGAGTAGTTAATGCACTTTTTAAAAAAGTAAGAGAATCTTTCTATATCCATTATTTATATTATTATATAATCAATTCTGGTATTATATAAAATATTATTAAAAATTTAAATATGTTAATAAAATTTAATTTCTGACATCTAAATAGTAACTAATTTCATAAATAAATTATTCAATTAACCACTATAATAAATTTCATTTTATTTAAAATTGTATTTAAAAAAATAAATTGTGATTGTCAAATACCACCCAAGTAATATTTTATTTAAAATTATTTACCTTTTAACATGTGCTTAATACGTGGCACCCTGTAACAATATTTAAGCAAATTGCTAGAAGTTTTGAACTTTTCAAAATACTCCTTTTTAAATTTTTTATTCTAAAAATAACTTACCAGTTATTTATTAGATTGCAATAAATTAAAAAAAAAAAAAAAAAAAAAACTAACATTTGTAGTTTTCAAATTTGAACAACTGTGTGCAATCATTAATTAATAAAAATAAATATTAAATTACAACCACAGATAACATCTTTAAAAATAAAATTTTATTTTTTTACTTGCTAATGCATAACAACGATAACTCTCCAATTTATACTAAACTTTTAGAGGCTGCGGATGTAGTTAATGGACTAAAAACTTTGGCTCAGCCCATGTCTGTCTTCGCTTGGACTAAACAATTTGTGAACACTGGCTTATAAATTATAATTATCGAAAGATCTATGGCTTATAAAGTCTCTCAAATATTCTAATGAAATTATGAATGTTTTATAGCAATATTACTTAATCATTATTTATTTTTTAGGTGTATATTAAATAAATTTTAGGTATACCCAATAAAATTAATAGGTTTATACTCTTAACACCTTAATAGCATCATCATTTCGGATAGATTTGGTAGTGACCAACTCCAAGGCATCATCATTTTGGTGCCCTACTGTGGGATCAACTTCTGCTATCTCCATATGCTCACTTTTTGTGACCACCCATTTGTCCACCAAGTCGTTGCTTAGCTCACCCTCAGTCAACATGTCACCTTTGTGAGCACTCACTCAAATAGGGGATGAGTTTCCAAACTGTATTGAAACTCGGATCCTTGTAATTCTAGACCAACCACACTTGGAGAATTAAGGTTACTAGCCTTTGCCAAATCGTGTTACCCAACTCAAGAATCAGGTGTGACATCTAACTAAATTACTAACAATCTTCCTTGGAGAAGATGAACGCTATTGGCATGATGGTAGACGCTTGGGGGATAAATGCCTTTACTCTCGAGAAGAGCAACACAACTCTCAAGAAGAATGCCTCTCCCAGAGAGAAGATCGATGATTCTCCCAGAGGACAATATTGAAGGGGAACACCAACTCTTTGTATATCATACAAGGGTTTTATTGATTTTCAAAACATTTTTGAAAACTCATACAAAAGGAAGCAAAAATAAACACAAGAATACCTTGTAAGACAAAGGCCCTAGTTGGTCCACGCTCTAGGTAGGGAATAAATTTTGCAACTTAGCTTATGTGCTAGCTAAGTTAAATGCAGGAGATGAAAGCTGTTAGGTTTAAACAAAAAGATTCCAAATCCAATAGGCTCTTTATTGATTTAGCTTTGCTACATTAGCAACAATGGAATAGCCACAATTGCTAAAGCCAAAGCAACAAAAGCTCATATATTCTTATTTACATTTGTCTTATATATCATAACCCCCAAACCCTAGATACCCTAAATCAAGCAAACAAAGAGGGAGGGAGAGAGAGAGAGGAAGAAAGGGGGGAGGGGGGGAGGAATGTGTGCTGGATGAATGTCGTCCTTCCCATCGTCTTCCCCAGCCACACGTTCGAAATCAGTTGCAGAAATGACAAGAAATTGTCCTGAATATCGACCTTCGCTGCTAGAAACGATTAACCAAATTCGAGGAACCAGTAGACTGGTTCTCAACCTGTTAACCGATTTAGCCACGAGTCAATCGACCGCTTCCAAGGCCAGTCAATCGGCTCTATCCATTTGTTCTAGCTTCCCGCAAATTACATCTAGGCACACCATTAACTCTTATTAGCCTTTTTCATTATCTTATAATGAAACTAATGCCCCCATTAACTCTTAACGAATGACATGCCTGTCAACTCTTGACAATTGCTTTGATTAATTTAAACTCATTCCATTAACTCTTAATGATGATCAACATTCAATTATAGCTTTTTATCACTAATCAACAACTACACTTGGATATGTGTGTGACATTCTAGGTTCACCACTAAGTAGCAATTGGGATACGCCAAACACTTTGATGCCAACTAAACACTTTGGTCTACAAAAAAAATCTCTCAATCTCCTAAATGCAGCTTAAAAAACCCTGAGTGACAACTAGCATTATGTTAGGACGATCCCACCAGTAATGAAGTCATACTTTAAGAGAACTTATTTGGGTTTCTAATTACCATGTATTATAATCCCTCCATTGACTAACATCTCGATTGATATTTTACTCTTAGTAATAAAATGGTTTTGATAATGATTATATGAAAATCAATCTCTACAATATGGATTACATAAATGAGAAAATAACTTTTATAATATGAAGTAAGGCATGGATTATATAAATGAGAAAATAACTTTTAATATGTGAATTGTGAAGTAAGGTATGGATTATATGAATAAACAAATTTGTAATACATGAATTTTGAAGCAAGATATGAAATCCTATAGAAGAAATATTGAGTTTGGTTGAGTGATATTTATTTTAAAAATATACTTTTCATAATCTCAACTTGCTTTTAAAAAGGTCAAAATGAGGATTTGTTAAAGTTTTCTATGTTTTCAAAAGGATAGTCGACTATGTGTTTCTTTCTGTTGACTATGCTGTTAAGGATAGTCGACTATGCTGGTTTGATCTGTCGACTATGTGAGGCATCTGTCGACTATTTCTTAATCTGTCGACTATCAAGTAAGGATAGTCGACTATGGGTTTTTATCTGTCGACTATTTTTGTTCTGTAAATTCAAATTTTTTTTCACATTTTCACATCTGTCGACTATACACTTGTATCTGTCGACTATGGGATTTTTGTATTAAAAGATAGTCGACTATCACTTTCTGTCTGTCGACTATGCTTAGCTTTATTTGATAAAATAGTTGACTAACCTATTTTCTCTGTCGACTATGTGTTTCACAGAAACTTATAATGGCTAGTTTTTGGTGCATTAAATGCTCGCCCAACCACCCACAACGGTTCAAAAATTCAACTTGCCCACCATCAACTATAAATAGGTGGTTGAAGACGCATTGAAGGCTGTTGAAAAAACATTGAATATCTTGAACGATCGTGCCTTCACTGTTACATCGAGCTTTTAACTTTTCTCTCTGTATTTTCATTTAAGAGGCTTTGATATCTTACTGTTCTATTACTTTTAAGCCTCGATCTTTCATTTAAAGAGAGAGCTTGTAACTAAGAGTTGTACTCTTAGAATCTCTATTTCATTCTCTGTATTTTTCCTAGCGGTAGCTAGATGGCCCATTAAGTTGGGAGGTTGTAAGCTCCCTAGTCAAGGACTAGAGGACCTGCTCGTATTGAGTAGGGGGTTTGAGAGTAAAGATTGGTTTTAAAATCCTTAGTTGATAGCTAAGGTAGTGGACTAAGCTTGGAAAGCTGAACCACTATAAATTCGTGTCTTCACTGCTTTCCATACTTTTCTTACTTAGCTTTGCATTTCTGTTTCTATTGACTTTGATTGTTCATTGATAAGATTCCATATTTACTCTTCACCATTTGAAAGTATTTTTGCTTCTCAAAAGAATATTTTTTAATTATACCAATTCACCCTCTCTCTTGGTGTGTGTCATATCAGTTCAATTCTATCACCGATCGAGTGAGAACTATGGATAGATCAAACCCACTAACTTGATAATTATACCAAGATCTAGAGTGGTGTGATTGATATGACACATTAAAACTTTTTTTGACATTGAAAACACCTTTCCAATCAAGTGCACTCTAGCTAGGGGTTTATACAATCACAACCACCATAGATCGCATAGGATGTTCACCTCATATTGGAGGCCAATAGATCCCATCAACAATCACCTGCCTCCATATGTTACTGCACAGAGACCACATAGTGTATCTCCCACTGCAGTAACTGGGAGGTTCTTAGTAAAGACAAATCTTTGACACTACTATACAAGATAATTGTGTTGCCTCTAATCTAAGAACTAGTAACACAATTGAAACCAGTGACAGATCATAGATCTTCTCAGCCATGTGATCTATCATTTGCATCACATTAAATAGATGTTCAACTAACATCTACCCACATGTATACTATATCCATCTCATGGATTATGGCATATGAGTCACCATCTTTTATCATTAGTATCTCACACTAATCAAAGGTAGTAACCTATATGTCAGTTTGTAATTGATTAATCATAGCCTTCTTCTGAGAAATCTAAGGATTGATAATCACTTTAAGAAATCATTAATCCAAAAGTATTTGTCACATATTCTTAACACTAAGAATAAGACTTTCATCAGAAATCTAAGGGTTCATTCATATATATAAATTGGAGAGGTAGGACCAAATATTATTATATTTGCAAGAATTACATCATTAGTCCCATAATTACAACTGCTAGATGTTATCTAAATCCAACATTAAGGGCACTAACACTAACAATCTCCCACTAGCACTAATGCTCGTTTATAGCTTATATACAAGTACCTATTCTAGAGTTGCTTGGTATCTAATCCCAAACCTTTCAAGGTGGCAATCAAGGTGAGCCTGTAACAGTGCTTTGGTCAATGGGTTCACGACATTCTCTAATGATGCGATCTTTTGCAGCTGCACGTCTCCACGTGCCATGATCTCACGGATTAAATGGAAGCGTCGTTCTATGTGTTTGGATTTTTAGTGAGACCTGAGTTCCTTGGCTTGTGTAATAGCCCCATTGTTGTCACAATATAAAGATATTGACAACTCAGTTGACGGAACCACCTCCAATTCAACAAGGAACTTTTCCATCCAAACAACCTCCTTTGCAGTATTGCATGCCACAACATATTCTGCTTTTGTAGTATAGTCCACAGTTATTTCCTACTTATAACTCTTTTAGCTAACTGATCCTCCATTACAAATAAACATAAACATGGATGTAGACTTTCTATCATCCATATCAAATTGAAAATTTGAATCAATGAACCCGTCAACATAGAGATCACCTTATCCATTAGACCAGTAACAAATCCTTAGTTTTTCTCAAGTATTTAAGGATGCACTTTACTGCAGTCCAATGTTCCAAACTTGGATTGAACTGATACCTACTCGTGACACACACAACATATTCAATATCAAGTCTAGTACATAGCATGACATACATCA
The DNA here is from genome assembly GCF_014633365.1 of Diospyros lotus. NCBI lineage: Eukaryota > Viridiplantae > Streptophyta > Magnoliopsida > Ericales > Ebenaceae > Diospyros > Diospyros lotus. Next base: position 17,308,584 of record NC_068347.1, read on the forward strand.
AACTCCCAACAACTGAGGCATAGGGAACTTCTCCAAATATTGTCTCTTTTTAAGAGTCTTCGGAGACATCCCATTAGATAGATTAATTCATGTATGAAATGTACAAAACCCTTCTTGGAATTCCTCATATTAAACTTTTTTAGCATATTTTCTATGTATAGACTCTATGAGAGACCTATTAATCTCTTCGCTCTATTTTTATAGACATAGATTCCCAAGATATAAGTCACACTCACTGTATTTGATGGATAATTTATTGGACAATCAAAATTTTATTGACATCAACATGCCAACATCGTTCCCCATTAAGAGGATGTCATCCACATATAAGATCAGTAAAGCTCACGCACTGCCACTGACTTTCTTGTATATACAAGGTTTATTTAGATTTTTAATGAAACCAAACTCTTTGATCTCATTATCAAAACGGATGTTCCAAGATCTCAAGGCTTGCTTAAGACCATAAATGGATCTCTTAAGCTTGCACACTTGATTAGCATTGGAAGACTCAAAACCATGAGGCTGCTCCATGAATATATCTTCCTTAAGATAACCATTCAAGAACATCATTTTGACATCCATTTGTTATATCTCATAATCGTAGTGTGCGGTAATGGCTAGCATTATTCTGATGCATTTAAGCATAATGACCAGTGAAAACATCTCTTCATAGTCAATACCATGTTTTTTATGATAACCTTTCACCACCAATCGTGCTTTGAAAGTTTGCACTTTCCCATCAGGACCAATATTCCTCTTGTAGATCCATTTACACCCTATCGGAACTATTCCTTTAGATGGATCCACTAGAGTCCAAACTTTGTTGGAATATATGGATTCCATTTCTGACTATATAGGCTCTTACCATTTCTCAAAGTCAATTTCTAACAACGCCTCTTCGTAGTTTGAAAGATTAACATCTATATCACTATCTCCATACAGGAACACTTCCTGTATCTCTTCCATGATAAAACCATATCTTTCCGGAGGATGAGATACTTTACTAAATCTACGAGCCTCTTGTGGAATGACACTACTTGGATCTATTGGCTCTAGATTAGCTTTTCATAGGGCTCGACTTGTGGTTCAGAATACACCTCTTCCAATTCTACTTTCTTTCTGATGCCGCCCTCCTAAAGAAACTCTTTCTCCAAGAATATGGTATCCCTGTTGATCAACACTCTTTGATCACTGAAAAAATAGAAGTAGTACCCTTTGCAATATCCATGATACCCCACAAATCTTCCTTACTGGAATGAGATTCTAGATTATCTGTCTTGAGTTTCTTAACATAGGTAGGACAACCCCAAATCCTAACATGCTTAAGACTAGGTTGTTTGCTAACCCTACGAGCCTCTTGTGGAATGACACTACTTGGATCTATTGGCTCTGGATTAGCTTCTTCATAGGGATCGACTTGTGGTTCAAAATACACCTTTTCCAATTCTACTTTCTTTCTGATGCCGCCCTCCTAAAGAAACTTTTTCTCTAAGAATATGGCATCCTTGCTGATCAACACTCTTTGATCACTGAAAAAATAGAAGTAGTACCCTTTGCAATATCCATGATACCCCACAAATCTTCCTTACTAGAATGAGATTCTAGATTATCTATCTTGAGTTTCTTAACATAGGTAGGACAACCCCAAATCCTAACATGCTTAAGACTAGGTTGTTTGCTGACCCTACGAGCCTTTTGTGGAATGACACTACTTGGATCTATTGGCTCTGGATTAGCTTCTTCATAGGGCTCAACTTGTGGTTCAGAATACACCTCTTCCAATTCTACTTTCTTTCTGATGCCGCCCTCCTAAAGAAACTCTATCTCTAAGAATATGGCATCCCTGCTGATCAACACTCTTTGATCACGGAAAAAATAGAAGTAGTACCCTTTGCAATATCCATGATACCCCACAAATCTTCCTTACTAGAATGAGATTCTAGATTATCTGTCTTGAGTTTCTTAACATAGGCAGGACAACCCCAAATCCTAACATGCTTAAGACTAGGTTGTTTGCTGACCCATTTCTCATATGGTGTACTCTTGATAGACTTACTTGGAGCCCTATTATGAAGATAAATTACGGTGGATAATGCATAGCCCCATAGTGAAAATGGTAGATCGGTAAAGGCGATCATTGATAGTACCATGCCCAATAGGGTACAGTTTCTTCTCTTAGAAACTGTGGAGTAGTAGGAGGAGATAAATGGGATGTTATGTCATTGGCCTTGAGGAAGTCATTAAACTTTGTAATCAAGTATTCCCTACCTCAATTCGATCAAAGTATTTTAATACTTTTTTCGGTCTGATTCTCTACTTCAACCTTAAACTCTTTGAACTTTTCAAAAGTTTCAGACTTATACATCATCAAGTACACATAACTATACCATGATAAATCATTAGTAAAGGTTATGAAGTAGTTAAAATCACATCTTGCCATTATAGAGAACGGCCCACAAACATCTGTGTGGGTTAATCCTAGCAATTCATTGGCTTTCCCACTTTGTCCAACAAAGAGTAACTTAGCCATTTTTTCGAGAAGTCATGATTCATAAGTTGCCCCTCATTTCCCCCAGTTTAGAATCTACTAGATCAATTAATCCTTTTATGGCCAATTCGTTAATCCTTCTCTCATTTATATGGCCTAGTCTAAGATACCACAACTATTTAAGGTTAACACTATCATTGGTAGAAAAATTCCCCCTGTCAGTGGATGCAACATTTACATCTCTCTTTTTGATACTTTTGTGCAACTCTAATATGTAAAGATCATTTACCATAATGCCCTTCCAACAACCTCATTACGATAATAAATATGACATACATTTCTAAAAAAAGAAAGTTCATAACCGTCCTTTACAAGCCTTAGAATGGACACTATATTTCAAAAAGCATTAGGTAAATACAAACAGTCTTTAAGAATTAATACATGCCCTGAATGGAGAGTCACAAAAGTTGTCACTATAGCTAATGACTATAAGATCTCTGTTTCCCACGAGTAGGAAAACTTTATGCTTCTCAAGCGGCCCACTCCCCTCAAGATTCTGCATGCAAACACATATATGAAAAGCTGCACCTGAATCAAGTATCCATGAGATGGGAGAATGACCAATAGCATTGATCATCTCAATTACAAATAAAGAAGATATACTTGTAGCATGGTTCTTAGAACGCTTGACTTTCAAGTTAGCGAGATACACGGGACAGTTCCTCTTCCAATGCCCATCTTACTGACAATGGAAACACTTTCCTCTTGATCCCTTTTCCTTAAGCTTCAGCTTTAAGATGTCCCTCTTCAGCCCTAGACTTTTCTTCTTAATGGAAGAACTCTTCTTCCTCTTTGAAGTACTGGAAGAGGAAGTGATAGTAAGAACTCCTTCTTTTCCTTTCCCTTCCCTTGATTTGAGCTTGTGTTGTTGTGAACATGCTTAACAACTCAGCAAGCTTGCACTAAATCTTGTTCATGTTATAATTCAGAATGAATGGGGCAAAAGATTCTAGAAATGACTGGAGAATGAGGTCAATCTGTAGGTTAACATCCACATAAAATTCTAGTACGTCCATCTAACCAATCAAATTGATCATCTTAAGTACATGGTTTCCTACATCCATGTCCTCTGACATCTTGGCCCTGAGCAACTATTTAGATATCTCACATCTAGCTGTTATGCTTTACTCTCTATATAACTCCTGAAGATTTGTAATCATGCTGGAGGCGTCAGTTATGTGCTCATGCTGACGCTGAGGTTCATTACTCATGGAGGCCAAGATGTAGTTCATCGATCTCAGATCATGCTTCCTTATCAATTCCCAAATGACATGTTCCTCCTCACTACAACCATCTAGCAACGAAGTGGGAACTACTTTATCCGAAGCCCCATCAATTTCCTCCCTGCTTGAAATAATTTTTAAGTTTTTCAGCCAATCCTTAAAGTTTGGTTCGATTAAAACAATTTTATCCAATATGTGTGAGAATGGGTTTCAAAGGTTTACCATTTTTGAAAAAGGCCAAATAGACTAATATATCCTGAACTTAGGGTCAATTTTCAATTTTATCTTGTTTTAACTTTTGCTTCAATTTGGTCATCGAACTTTCACTTTTATTTCAATTTTATCCTCAATCCAACAAGAATGTTCCCCAGCTTATGTGGCGGATGATGTGTTAAATACACATAATCAATAATCAAATACACAAAATAATCAACTATACATATACATAGAATCAATAATTAAATACACAAAATAATCAAATTCACACAAACACATAATAAATAATCAAATACACACAAACATATAATAAATAATCAAATACACAAATCAATTATCAAATACATAAAACACAATATCACTCATCAAATACATAAATAAATAAAAGATTCCCAAAAATTACAAACCTAGATTTGTGTTCGTCGCCGAACAACCTGCTTGTCACCGTTAACAAATCTGCTGCTCGTCACCGTCGTCGTCGCTTCCACTAGTCGTTGTTGTCGCTAGATTTTGTGGTCGTCGCCTTGCTTGGTCGGCTGTTTTTCACCGCCACGTCTATAAGAAAAGCTAGGATTCCATCAACGTGGGTCGTCGTCGTTCGTGTCTCATTGTAGTTGTGGTCGTGGGTTCATCGTAGCCATCTCTTTGGCTGTGGGTCTCACCATAGCCACCGGCACTCAGCCTTCTGCTCGCCGTGGTTGTCGTGGGTCATCAGTCATTGTGTGTGTGTCTCTCTCTCTTTCCTTCTCGAACGGTTGCCTTCTGTGGCCACCATTAAAGACTAAAAGCCGACGGTCAGAGCCATCAACGACGAAGGATGAAAGAGGGAGGTGGCTGGTGTAATACCCCATATTGGCATAAGGTTGCCACATAAGTTAAGTGAGTTTAAAATACCAAAAATTGGCTTGATAATTAAAATAAGTCGCCGAATAGACCACATGGAGTGCCGTGGAACCTTGATGTCTACGGTAATGATATGGTATTGACGATCATCCTGAGATAGGATTTATGGTATTAAAATAAATCGAAATCGATACTATTTTTGGTATAGTTATGATTCAGGCTAAAAAATTGAATCATCATAGGAGACTTCCAGAAAGTCAACGAAACCTTGAGGGGGCTTTGGTTTTATGTAAGGATCAACTCTAAAGTGGTTTCGGGATGAAATAAAGGTCCTGTGAGGGCGTAGAGACGAAATGTACTTATCAAGTAAACTCGAAATTATTAATTTTGGATATTAAGTATCTCGATGATTATTAATTCGATATTTGAGGGTGTAATAGCAATTGTGCAAAGTCTAAAATGGGATTATGAAATTAATTGAGGGTATGGATTTAAGGTGATGTGAGGTATGGTGAGGTATTGTGAGGTGATGTGAGGTATGGTGAGTTAGTAAGAGTTATGATTGTGGATTTCAAAAGTTAATCCATTCTAACTTTAGATCACTTTGGAGTCCAAGCCTATAAATAGGGCCATGGGGTTGTTTTCAAAACCATTCCATTTGAGAGAGATTGAGGTGAGGGATTTATCCTTGAGAAAGATGAGAGAAATTTGCAAAAAGAATGAGGAAGGTTGGAGAAAAATCGAGGTTGTGCACGAAAATCAAGGTGGTCTAAGATATGTTCACGGTGAGAGTTCCTAACCAAAATTTGGTTTTATTGTGAGTGTTTTGACTTAAAAACTTGGTTTACTGTGAATAGTTCTACCTGAAAATTTGGTTTTATTGTAAGAGTTCCTAATTGAAGTTTTGTTTTACTGTGAGTTGTTTCTCAAAACTTGATTTTGTTTCATATAATGGTTTTCGCATGTGAATGGTTATTTTCATGTTGATGGTTTATCCAAATTATTTATTTTTGAGCACATTGAAAAACTTGCATTGAAATGTTAATTTTATATGATGCATGTTGTGTATTGCGACATTAGCATGTCACGTGTTGTCCATGTGGGATATGGGTTGTAAACTTGTGTTGTGGCACTTGAGTGATAGCACTCGAGTTGCATGCCAAGGATTAATGCTATGTAACCCACTTGGAATAGGGCTGAGATGGACTTCACCCTACGATACTCAAGTGGCGGGGCTGAGAGTGGACACCACCCTGGTTGGCTCAAGTGGCAGGGGTTGAGAGTGGACACCACCCTAGGTGCCTTTGAGAAATAGCATTGTTGCCGAGGTGGACGTTGATTCCAGGGATAGTGTTGATTATCTTGTGGCCAGGGTTGTGTTGAGATTCAGAATGCTTTTGAGTGGGAACGTAATGTCTAACATGATATAGGGGTGATACCCAGTTTCATGCATTGAGGTTGTCCCTCTTAAGTAGGATTGTGTTATGCCAATGTGTCAAAGTGGTTGTGTTACCTTTAGAGAGATTGCATTTTCCTCGGTTAGGGTTAAGTGCAGTGCAGGATTCTCTTGGGCTGGGACATGTCGAGATATGTCGGTTTGTTTCATGGTCTTGCATATATTCATAAAAATATTTTTGAACTCTCACTTAGATGATTCAACATCTAATTTGGACTATATCCCTGGAATATTCAAACGTTCCAGGTGAAAGCAATGGCGCTAAAGGGAAAGGGTTATCAAAATGTAGCCGTCATTTATGTTGGAGATCTTTAGCGTATATTTTGTCTATGTTTGAGGTGTTTAGTAGTTGTTGTTGAGAGATGAGTCTCTATGTATTTTGTTTTGAAAATATCATGTCAAATGATGGTTCGATTTCTACGTTATGAATAAAGTGAATTTGGTTATATTAAATTTGAGGTTTCGATTCTGCTTCTGTTGATGTGATGATATTACTAGTCTTAGCTGATATGGTATATCGGGATTGTCGAGGTTTAATTTATGCTGAGTGTATGTTGAATGATTATTGAAAAAAAATATCCCCAAAATCTAGAGTTAACACACGCTTGGGAAAAATGGGGCATTATAGCTCATGGTGATGAAAGGCAAAAACAGAGAAGAATTAGCAATGGTGGCTGCAGCGCAAGGTGGAAGCCAGAAAGCACTAAGTGATGAAAAGGGGGAAGAAGATGGGTTTTGTCCCATTAGGTGTTCGGTCGACCCACTAGCTCAGATCTGGTTGGGCAAAACGACATCATTTTTCTTATGTGTCAATTATTAGACACATCATCACGCCACCTCAGTTGGGCCATATGCCTAGTTAATTAAGGATAAAATTAAAACAAAAGTGAAAGTTCGATGACCAAATTGAAGCAAAGGTCAAAACAGGATAAAATTAAAAATTGACCCTAAGTTCATGATATATTAGTTTATTCGACCTTTGAAAAATGAGATAATAAATAAATAAATGATTGTTAGTTTGATTTTATCTTACATAACCTTTTAGTTTCAGTCTCAAACCAAACGGTACCTCCCACTCAATTTTTCGAATCCCATATTTCCTAAATGGAAGACGTGAATCCCTGCAGGGACTTGTAGAGGGTGATCGAGTTCTCTTCTACATGAATGCCCCTCAACACTTTGGTGGTATGTTGGGATACTCACATATTCGAGTAGGCAACTCTTGCCTTCCACATTTTATGTGGGGTTCGATCTTCAGCCCTTATGCCACCCATCCTCAACACTTTGGTGGTATGTTGGATGATGTCATAGTTAGATTTGACCCATCACCTCAGCTAATGATCCATTTCAACGTTTATGACCTCAACGCTTTAGTGGTTTGTTGGTCATATCCGTGTGGGTACATCGACAACATCTCATGCTTTAGATAGGCATCAATCCATTCTCATGAAATGCACCCTCTCACATTTGGGTAACGAGACTACACCCAATTGAGTTGATAATCACCTATGACGATGGAGGGCCATGATAAATTATATTTTTCGTTTTAATCTAATGTTAGTTTGCACAATATTGGGAAGATTTCGGTCTTTATTTTAAAGGTCTCACTTTGCACATGCATTTAAGATTTCCACCATGTATCTCATGCATAACAAACTCATGCATATAAAATTTGGATGATCATAGACTTTATGCTTATTAATTAAATCCATATCTTTGGATTTTATTAATAGTATTATGAGACAGACATACATACGACTCACATCTTATGTATACAAAATTTATTTCTAGGTCTTCTTGCTTCTTGGAGTCATCAATTCTTGATGCCTTCATCTTCATTTTACATAGAGAAATATACTATACAATTTTCTAAGACAAGAATGAAAAAAAAACAAGGAGACTTCATGTGTCATTATAGTCCCAAATGGAATGAAAAATAATTATTATAAACCATTTCTCAAATATGTGTAATATTCATCCATTCAATCACATTGAATAATATGGTGTATTTAATTTTAAAATCCCATGTTAATGTAATATGTATCATTTTTCGGACCACTAATATCTTATATCATGAGCGCTAATTGGCTCTGCCCTAATGCAATCTCATTGCACTAAAACAACAACCGAAAAGGACCTGAAATAGTCTGCCAATGCCAAAAATGGTTGATCGATTATGGGTTTCAAGTGGACTGGTATACTATTCTAAAGAACAGGTCGAAGGTCTCCCATAGAACCAAACATGGTTAATAGTCCAAAGGCAACTGGTCGACAAGATTTTGGGTTGCTCGGACCGAGTAACTACTTTCTCAAAGCTAACAGCTGACTCTCTGCTTCCGATCAATGAATTCTACTTCTAATTGACTGTTCTCATGGATAAACTCTAAGAATAGTCGATTGATGGCTGAAAATAATTCATCATTTCTGCGTAAAGCTACAAAACATAGAGCTATTTCTTGTCCGAAACACATACATATCACAAAAATATCTAGTATAAGTCATAAATATCAAGTCAAGCCTCTGATACCACTAAAAGGGAACACTAACTCTTGGTGTATCATGCAAGGGTTTTACAAGTTTTCAAAACATTTTTGAAAATTCATTCAAAATGTAGCAAAAATAAACACAAGAACACCTTGAAAGACCCGGTATAGACAACCATATGCAATACATAAAATGAAACCATCCATAAGGCATTTAGAAATATACCTTACTGGAAAGTTTCGAATATGATGTAGAGGCTGAATATCCTCTCGAGGCAGCAACCGTTACTCATCAACAGCTCCCAAACGGTTCCATTGAGTAGTCGTCTACTGCTCCAAACAATGTATTCGATGACTAGTCCGACCCTAAAAAATACAAAGGCCCTAAGCGGTCCACGCTTTGGGTAGGGAATGATCTTGCAATTGAATCTATGTGCTAGCTAAGCAAAATGCAAGAGATGAAAGCTATTGCGTTCAAACAAAAAGATTCCAAATCTATATACTCTCAATTGATTTGGCTTTGCTACACTAGAAACAATGGAATCAGGAGAAAATGGGAGTAAGGGAAGAAAGGGTTTCTAAGGCTCTAGAAATTAAGAGAACTCAATGGCCGAGAGTTCCCTTGTCCTCGCATGCCTCTTTATCTGTATCAGACTAGAAAGTTGACCTTAGTCCAGGGACAACGCAACACCATCAAGGATAACTCTTACTTCCTATGTTGCAGCCTTTGTGTCCCTCGAAAATACAAGGAAGAGACAAGTGCATCCCTTAAAGCAACTATGTCACGTATGATGATAAGCGCCAACTATTAGAGTATTAATGCAAGAGTTTAACCGGATTTTCAAAAAAAAAATCGAAAAACCAAACAAATGCAACGAAAATATAAACCAAAAACACGCTTACAAGACTTGTTTCGATGTCCATATGCTATCCAAATCTAAACCATGCCATAGGGGGTTTAGAGGGAATACCTTTCAATACTTGAAGGCTAATGTAGAGGTTGAAATCCTTTCGGTGGCAGCAACTCCTTGCTCCAAACAACTCCCGAACAATATTTCGGTTAGATCGAACCGACTCCTAAAGACACGAGAGACCTAGTCAGTGCACGCTCTAGTGAGATGGTGAAACCTAACACTCTTTCTTTGTGTTAGACAGAAAAAGTAAGGGAGATTAGGCCTGGAGATGAAATGGGTTCAAAATGAATAAACTTAAGCACAAAACAAGCTTACTGTTTTGCTTGGGTTGCTACTATAGTAATGACGGGATAAGGAGCTATGGAAAAAGGGCAATAACAAGCTCTGATATGGGGAGGAGAAAACAAGCCAAAAGTTGTGAGGGTTCAATACCATAGTGGCTTTCTCTTTTTTTGGCTTATATATCAAAATACATAAACCTTATAAGCCCAAAACCCACCCAATCGGACAAAACCAACTAGGAGAGAGAGAGAGAGAGGAAAGCAAAAGATGACAAAAATGACGCATGCCTTCGAGCCTCTTTTCCTTCTATCGTCCTCCCATGCCATGTGTCCCAATTTTCGTTGCAAAAGATGACAAACTGATCGTGCATTCGCGACCTCTACAACAGGACTGGTCAACCGCTAGAAAGGAGCTGTCGACTGTTTCTCTTGAAACCGGTTGACAACTTCCCAAGGCTGTCGACCGTTTTTGCCCTTTATTTAAAACTTCCAAAAAATTGTATCTAGACCCGGTACTAACTCTTAATAGCACTTTCATTATCTCATAATGACAATAAGGCCCCCGTTAACTCTTAACGGCATGCTCGTCAACTCTTGACGATTACTCCTTATTAATTCGATCATTGAACCCGATCCGTTAACTCTTAATGGTAACATCATTAACTCTTAATGACAGTTTCAATCTTAATCGCTTAGTTAACCATCACACTCGGATATGTGTGTGACCTTCTAAGTTCACTACTAAGTAGCAATCAGGACACATCAACCACCTTGACGTTGACCAAACGCTTTTGGTTTACAACGAGGATCTCTCCATCTCCTCAAAGTACCCTGAAAGACCTTGAGTGACAACTAGCATTATATCAAGGAGATCCTACCAGTAATGAAGTCTTACTTCAGAATACAACCTATTTGGGCTTTTGATTCTCTTGTACTATAATCCCTCAATCAGTTATCATCCCGATCGAATGAGAGTCATGGACTGATCAAACTCATTAATTCGATGACTATACCAAAATCAATGTGGTGAGATTGACATGTCATATTTGAACTCTTTTTGACATTAGAACACTTTCCAATCTAGTGTACCTTGGCATTTCTACAATCAAGACCACCACTAATTGCATAGGATGTTTACCTCATGCTGGAGGTCGATGGATTCCATTAGCAATCACTTGCCTCTATGTGCCACTGCATAGGGACCACACAATGCATCTCCCACCCGATAACCAGATGGTTCTTAGCAACGACAAATCTCTGGCACCGACACATAAGATAACTGTGTTGCCTCAGGTCAAAGGACTAGTAACACAATTAAAGCTTGTGATAGACCATAGATCCTATAAGCCATGTAATCTATCATGTGCGTCACATTCAGTAAATGTTCCACTAACACCTACCCACATGTATATATACTATATCTATCTCATGGATTATGACATGTGACTCACCATCCTTTATCATTAGCATCTCATACTAATCAAAGGCAGTATCCCATGTGCCAGTCCGTACTCGACTAATTATAGTCCTTATTTGAGAAGTCTAAGGACTAGGAATAACCATTAAGACATCCTTATTACAAAGGTCAATGTCACATATTCTTAACACTTAAGAATAAGACCTTTAACTGGAAATCTAAGACTCATTCATATTAATGATTAAAGAGCTATGAATGAAGATATGACCTTAATTATGAAAACATATTTTATTACATATTGTAAGAACTACATCATTAGTCCCATAAATATAAATGCCAGATGTCATCTAAATCTAACATTAGGGAACCAACACTAACAATGTACAGGACCTAGCTTTTAGTCCCAGCACATATTTTGATTTCAAACATAGGAGTTACGTGAACTATCGAAACAAAATATGGATATTCTTTCTGATTACGGACATAGGCATTATCCTGAATCGCTAAAGCAAAATATGGATATTCTTTCTAATTGTGAACGTAGGCATTATGCTGAACCACCGAAATAAAATATAAATGTTCTTTCTGATTGATAATGTAGGCGTTACGCCAAACCATTAAGACAAAATATGGATATTCTTTCTAATTGTGGAGATAGGTGTTATGCCAAATCGCTGAGACAAAATATGTATATTATTTTCGAATTGCAGATGTAGGAATTGCATCGAACTGCGAAAACAAAAAAAATTCACGGATGTAGGCACTAGGTCCAATCGGGAAACCAAAATGGAGTGCTCAAATAAGTGCCCCGTGCCATTAGGTTAGGTCTGCGTCTTTCCACCCGAATATTCTCTCTCACTGGGGTTGTTGGGCAACACTCGAGAGACAGTTCAATTTGTCTTTGGACGTAAAGATGGAGGTGGCACCCCCTCTAAATTACTGATCTCTACCCTGCATGTATATGCATATTGGTGGAAGGAACGAGGTTTAGGAAACATTCCTTTTGTAACACCCCGCTTTTTCTCTTACCGAGCGTGTCACTATGCTAGGGCCCAAAATATACATAAATTATTTTTTTCTTTCTTTCTCGGTACATAACTTAAACCTCAAGTACCGAATGCCAAATAGAACCCCCAAAAAATCATTCACAATATGCGGAAGCGATAATCGAAACCTGATATGGTACATAATCAAATCACTTTATTTATAACATAAGAATCCGTACCATAGTTAACATCATATCCTCAATATTGAAATACATAAATACATGGAGATTCCATAATATTCTAACAAGGCTAATCATCAATAAAGCATCAGCTAAAACATATCCGAATGCATGACGCAATAACACGAACAACACTTGCCCTTAATGTAACTTCCCAGGCCCACCAGCCCGGCATGGAATCCTAGGCAAATCCCGAACCTCTACAGGATAAGCCTAACGTTATTCCATCATTTCCCTAGGGGAATTACGGCTACACTCCGGGGGCGACATCCCATTCTCATGCACAAATATCAATGTGACAATAATATCGTGCCATGCAATTATCACGACTTTCTATGCAATATGACAATAAATATTGCATTTATAACAACATGCATATATGACAACCGTATCATGAATATAAGTTCTTATGAGAAGACCACTTACAAAAATCATAGTTAGGATAGGAAAACTCACCTTTTGAGATAAGCTTGCATTTTCTCGAAAAGCATGCATTGCCTCAATATGCGTGCCCCGCCTCGATTTTCATTCCAACTCTCAAAATTTACACCAATCACATCATCTCGATCACCTCAATCATCAAAATAATATTTAATCACTAAATATCCTCAATATTTCATTTATTTTATTTTTCCTTCATTTTCTCTCATTTTTCCTTCTAAAAATCCCAATAATTACATCGAGACTATTTCCTCAAATCTATCTTCACAAAAATTCATAATAGACTATAAAATTCAAGGAAAAATACTGGACTTACCCAGATGTTGCGTTTTCACGCAAAATGAGGCTCTTTGGTGCTAAAATCGAGACATCGAGAATCCCAAATCCCAATCTTTTTGCACACTCTTCCATAAAATAATTTTCTAGATATTCTAACATTTTTCTCAGATTTTCGAACTAGCCACACGCCTGCATGCGCCTAGGGCGAGTGGTGGCGCGTGGAAGACCGCGCGTGACCGGCACGCGCTGGTTGTCTTCTCCAGCAACGGCTGTGCCGGTGATCTGGGATTTCTACACCACTTTGACCGCCTCTTCAAGTCGATCACGATGGCATGCTTTTGGGACTGAAAGAAGCATCGGAGCACGGCCTATCTTGGGGTGCTTGTTAATGCCACATCATTTTCCTTTGACACCTCAGCTCTAGGGCACTCCCAATAGTCGATTTGGTCATTTTTTTGGGCTATTCAGATACCAATTTTCTCTGAAATCCCATTTCTCAAATAAATTGCTTATTTTTAATTAACCCAAATTTCTCGGGTATTACAGCTTTCAAGTAAGTCCATTGGTATCCATCCCCTCCATTACACTAAGGCGTTGGATGTCGTGTTTTCGCTCTCTATTGACCAGACCTTTCTATAAGAGGACTCTATGGGCTTTGGTGTCCTATTTCTCGATTTTGAGCAGAGCATCAAATAAACCAAGGAACAACGACAACGACCAGGCTACAGATGGGGCTTACAAGTTTAAGGCGGTCCAGGGACTCAGGCACGTTCATAATTGTCGATAGCGACAATGGTACCCCCTGCTGATTTCGCATGTCGGATGCTTAATGAAGCTATGCATCCTATTTATATTCTGGATTCTTATCAAGATTCTATATCTTATTGGATACCTATCAGAGTTATATATTTCACAGTGCCTTGAGAGGTACATCACCACTTTCGTAATCATTTCATGCTTCCATAATTTCCATAGCTTTATATATGCAATTGATTTACCCCCCCTCCATAAGTTGGGGTGAACCGACATCCCCAGACCAATTATACTAAGGAACTAGGCTTTCTTTGTGAATATATGTGTTTGTAGGAACACAGTTACTTGCAAAATGCAAAACTCCCGATAGAGACTGTTAAACATCACACGTAATTAGTGGTAACCTATTACCATATTTTAGTATTCTTTTACTTTATATTTATGCTTTACTTTTATGAATGCATACATAATGTTCAAAATGAATACATGCACACCAAGCCCTTCCACTCAACAGCTCAAACACTTGTCTTTCCCCAAAAAATAGTACTCACTTCATTAATGTGTGTAAACCTCTAATAACAATAGCTGAAATGAGCCAAAATATATATCTAAAAACACCAAAAAAGTAAAAGAATCCTATCCTAAGGTTGCCCTTCAGAAGGTCCACCTTCGAGAGGGGTAGTAGATGTACTCATTTTCCCTTTCTTCATGAAATTTGAACCCATGAAATCAATATCTTCCAAAGCATCAATCGCTTATAACACGTTAGTTGTAGTGGGGTCTGGTGGTGCCTGGGGTCTCGAAGCTGAATTAGGCATGTATGACTCCATAGGTTGTTAGGATTAGATAGATCACTTACCTCAACCCCTTAGATAATCATCTGACACCATCCGATTAGGATCTCCGAACTCCTACCAATTAGGAATGTTGCAATCAATCGCCCCGCCCATGTAAACTAGCTCAGGAAAGTTGTCATCGGGACTCATCTTCTCCAAATACCCCCGAGCCACAAAAAAAAAAAAAACATACTTTATAAAACTCGTGGCATAATCCTTTTTCTCCTTGTGGCACACTCAAGAGAGCGTGCACTACTTCACTACTATCACGCAGATGGCATTGATATTTACCTCGCAGGTTATCTCTCTCCTCCATCACACACTAGTTCTCCTCTATTAGCACATCATTAGTAGTTTGGAAGGTTGTGGCAATCTTATGTTGCTTTTCTAGCTCGCGTTTTATTTGTTCAACCTCATATTTGAAGGAGTTTCTCTCTCTCTCCTTATTCTATTAATATCTTCATCAAGGTCTCGACTCGATCCCTATAGCCCTCTAGGTCCCTAACGCGATGCTCAAGGCTACACATTTTTGTGTAAAGGCATATGCCCTCGTCTATCCATTTCCACCTTTCTACCTCAGCCTTGACCAGATCGACCTACGCACTTACGATAGCAATCACCTAGCGCTGTATCCCCTACTAGGAGAGTCAAAATAAAAGTCAAATATCAGTCTCCATATCCAATAAAGTGGTAAGTACATAAAAATTCAGAAGTGCCCATACCTCAACTAGGTACTACTTTGTAGAATCCAAAGCCTTCGATGCACACAGTGTGAAATCCCATTCATCGTGAGGCAACACCATGGTGTAAATTAGCCTTGATCCCATACCAGGCTCTTTCACTGAATTTGTATCCAGGAGCCCCGAGCACACATAAAATTCATGTCCATTCAGTCATCAGTGTGGGAGGGAAATCTCCCATTCATGGATGGGCCCCATGGTGAGGAATAAGGATAGATGCACCCTGGATTTAGTCTCTAGTTACTAGCAGGGTGGTCGCTCCATTGGCTGTGGGAGTGGTAATCGGCACACAGCTTGATGTTGGTTGTGATATCTCTCCATGTGGGCTTGCTCTTGTTATCTTCTCAGCCTATGTTTCTGTTATCGCCTTAGCCCTAGCGACAACTCTCCCTCCTCGAAGTATCCACCAAAAAGCTTGTGGAGATAGCAGCAATGGAGGAAGGGTGACAGGGTGTAGATCGAAGAAATCATCAGACAATGGCTTTACAGTTATCCTTGCCATGCTCCTTACCTTTCCTTCAACCCTAGCTCTCTTGTTTCTTCGTGCCATAAGAATCTCTCCTTCCTCAGTCCCCTCAGAGTCGGGGACCTGGGCAGTTGGTGGTTGTTGCTCTTCCCATTCTGGGGCCTTTTGAATTCACTTCCAGGCTTTGGCCATCTTAGCTTGAGCAAGAAGAAAAGGTAAGCAAAAAGAAAAGGGGTAGGGTGAGCACCCTTAGGGTCAATCTCCCCGTCGCACCCTTCCTCCTCCTCCTTGCCTTATCCTTATCCCCTACAATACCCATCTCTTCGTCGTCCCCTTCTTCATCGTCCTTCGATAAAAATAACAAACTATTAGCATATCTAAAAAGTGAAAAGAAAAGATAAAGAGGCAAGTAAAAAGAAAAGGGGTAGGGTGAGCACCCTTAAGGTTAGTCTCCTTTTCACACATTTCCTCCTCCTCCTCATCCCCTACAATATCCACCTTTTAATTGTCCCCTTCTTCATCGTCCTCCGATAAAGAGGATGACAAGGAAATAGCCTTTTTGGGCTCATCCGACTCCAAAGACAAGGCGTCATCCTCCTCCTCAACTACCATTCATCCTGTCACCATCAAGCGCTAGCTGAAAAGTAAGTTAGACAAGCCCACTAGACCCCCTTGGGCCAGTTTATTAATCTTCTCCTAGTGCTTTTGTACCATTGATCTCACATCCGACCACTTGCGCACCACCTCCCTTATTTCTTCCGTGTGTAAGAATCATGATGGTTTCCAACTCAAGGGCGGCCAAACCACCAACCACCTAGTCTCAAAACCATCTACCTTTGTGGTGCCCCCCTAAATAGCTTAACCTTATTGTTCATGTTTTGGAGAGCCACAAATTCTTTTTCCCCTCTCGTGGACAGAACGTGATAGAAGAAGTGAAATAGAGTAGTTGTAGGCTCTACACCACACTCCTTGCATTATGATGAAGAATCTTGCCTACACGACCCAGCTATTTGGGTATAACTGGGCCATTGTCAGTACCTTATTCTCTAAAAATTGCATCCCAAAATGCTGTAGTGGAAGATTGAGTCAAACTCTTAGACTATCTAAGTGAATCGTTATGCAGCCTCCCCAAATCGTGGTGGTATACTCTGCCCAACTAGGACTTCTTGGCCTCCATGATTGTGGAATGCTAAAGGCCTGTGCAATGTTTCCTACACGCTCTCTCCTTAGCACTGAGTGTTATAGTCTAAGCGAGATAACAATCGCAACGGGGCCCAACATACCTGTTCATGGCCTAAAGGCTGGTAAAAAAGAAGCCATGAGGTTTACCTCAAAAGTGTTAGGTGGTGTTCTCTTCGTGTTTCAGTTTTCAATTTTGAGTTTTGAATTTATTTTCAGTTTTATGTTTTGAGTGTTTGTTTTGAAATTGCTGAAAACACGTTTTTTTTGTCATTCTGAAAAATTGTTTCTCAAAATTGAAAACTCGAAAACGCGTTCACTTTGAAATTTTGAAAAAAAAAATTTTATAATATTTTATTCAATGAATTTAATTATTAATTAAATTGAAACAATTTAATGCTAGTATATTATTAATAATATATACATTTTATGCATCTAGTCATTTGACACACAAAGTGTAATACCCAGTATTTAATATTAAGAGTATTTTCGAAAATTATGACATCAAAATGGTATTTACTATAGTTTCAGGCCTACATGTAATATTCAAAACGTAAACGAAAGGTGAGGGACTATGTAAAAGCAAGTCAATAAAGGTAAAATTGTCCAAATAAATGATATTTGATAAAATAAAGAGATTCACGAAGGTTTGAGGTAAAAAAAACTCGAATAGGGGCATCCGGGCAAAAGTGCAGATTTTGTAAATTGCCCGAGGGAAGTTGAAACGATGAATTTCTCAGAAATTATTGAGGGAAATGAGAAGTTTAGAATGTGTGGGCAGTCAAGGAATTAACGAAAAGTCTAGGGGTGCCATGGATAGGGAGAAAATGCAATTGGAAAATTCTTGGGGGCTAAAGTGCAAAATCTGAAAATTCAAATGGGAAACCGACCGGTTGAACTGTGGCCACCCACATCCACCTCTGAGGCATCGAGAAGCTCGCCTGGAGGCTCAGGAGTATCCTCTAGGTGATGATGAAGCGTTTGGGAGTTGATATTGGGTGGAAAATGCAACAAAGTGATCGGTTTTAATGGATGAAGTGATCGCTGAGTTGGCTAAGATTTTCGAGGGCTATATCACGTGATTTAGGGCTGTTTGATTGGTTTGGAGGCTAGATTTGGGGATAAGGGGATAAGAACAAGCAAAATCTGGTGGGAATTTGCGTCGAGAATGGGTATAAAAGGGGTAGATGGCCGAGAGTTCAAAATCAAAATCGAGCGAGATTTCTCACGTTTTGGCTTGAATCGAGGCTCATGGATAAGGGGTTTTTGATCTTTGGGTTGTGGGAGGTATTTCTGGAAAGTTTGGGATCATTTGGCATAGAAATCACTAGGTTGTAGCATGTTGGCCAGAAAGTCGAGCTCATCGGAGCCGCGACCTGTAACTACCGTTTAAGGTGTCTTTCGGTGGCTGTTTTGGCCGTTTAAGGGTGCCACCATGGTCGGCTCATCTAGCACTTCAAGCCCCTACAATCAGATCGGTCAATGAAGACTATCGCTGGCCGCCATCATCGAAGAAGAAAGTTGGACAAGACAGCCTACGCGTGTGCACGCGCAGACTTCGGTTGCACCCACGTGCCAGCGCGTGAGGGCGCGTGAAGCCCAGGTTTTTCCTGAAATTAGTTTTATAATTTTTGTAAGATTATTTTAGGAGGGTTTATGCAAAAATATTTGGAAAAATGGGGTGTTTGGCATTTATTATGATTTTTCGAGAGGAAGAAATGTTTGAAAAATAGGGAAAAAATAGGAAAAATTGAGGAAATTACGAAAAAAATAGAAATATTGATTTCTAATGTCTTAATGGTAAATATGAGACAATTGGGTTGTTGAAAGGAAGGATTACACTTTTTTCGAGACACAACACGTATTTCGAGGCGACAACTGATCTTTTTCGAATTCAAGTGAGTGGTTTGATTCTAGTCTTAGCTTGTCTTAAAAATGTGTTGGAGTGTGTGTAATTGGTTCAGGTGAGCGGTTTTACCCTCCCAAACTTAGGTTACACATGATTGAACCAGTTTTAGTGAGCGGTTATACTCCAAAACTTGGGTTGTTTTGCAAAGGCGTTTCTCTTATGTACTTGTGACATCATTTGCATATTGAACATGTGATATATTGCATCAACTGCTTTAACTTATAAAAGAGTCGGTGCATGGCGTGTGATTTTCATATCATCGGGATGTCGATTTTGGTGTCATTGTTGGAGTCTTCTTGAGAATGGGACAAGGTTAATCCAGGTGAACGGGTGACACGGTAGGGCACCCGAGGATTAAGTATGTTGCGGCAAGGTCAACCCCAAAGATATGTGGAATGGATTTTTCACAGGAGGTTGAGTATGTCAGGGAGATTTCTCAAGTTAGACATGTTGCATGTTGTTGTCTATTTATGCCATGCTCGTATGTCTTTCATACATTCGGTAAACTGTTTCATGCCATCACTTAGATGTTTTATCATCTAACCTGGGTTATGCCCCTAGAACATTCAACGTTCCAACCAGGGACTGCTGTGAGGTCGAGGACATGGCCGGTGAGGTCAATGGTGTTTAGTTTGATAATCGTTGTATCATTTTGGAGGCATTAGTATTTATTTTGGTATATGTATGAACGATTGTAAGATAATGCTGTTATCATTTGGTAGTTCGTAATACATATTCTGGTGTGGGATCACCTTGTAAGGAACTCATGGTAGGCCACAACATTTTGATATTATTTAATCTATTGCGTTGTGATATGTCTCGTTTAGTTTTAAGACTATTGTTTTTGTTAGTTAAACGGGCAAGACTGGGGTTCTCGAGATTTTTACCTGCATGTGAAGATTGTTCTTGAAGTCATCACGGGCGCCGGCCATTGTTTGTGACAGGTGTTTTATCTGAATGTGAAGATTGTACACATGGCGCCGCGTGTGACCGACTTGGAAAAAAAAATAATCCTGGGAATTCCCTTATAGTGACGCACACGTGTAAGGCAGGGTGTTATACAAAGGCATAGCATTAAAGACACATAATTAGTTATAATGTCCTTGTACATATAAAATTTTTGTGTATCTATTCATAACAAACACATTTAATCAGTTATAATAAACTTGAGTCACGACCATCTTTCCAAATTAAAGACACAGAATTACACGAGCATTAAGTCAATCACCAACAGCCAACAACCAACAATCATACCAACAGTCACCAAACAAACTCAATCAACCCAACAACCATTTAAGAAATCTTTAAAAGAACTCATCACACTTTATAAATCTGAGACCCTATTTTGAGAACAGATTCATAGATCCCAAAATTATAACGTAGATCTAGATTTAAACATCAAATTAAAAATAAAATTACAAACATAGATCCAGATTAATTTATGCATGTAATTAGAAACAAAATTACAAAATCAGAATACAAAGGATTCAACCTAAAAACAAGAGCCATAGAAGGAAGTAACGGACGGCGAGGACGGCGTAGGCGGACGGCAAGGCACGATGGATCTGGAAAGGCGGACCACGTACGGCAATGGCGATGGACGGCATAGGCGAACCACGTGTGGCGAATCTAGAAGAGAGAATGACATAGGTGAACGGCGAGGCGTGGCAGATCTAGAAACACGAATGGCATAGGCAAACCACGTGCAACGACAGCAATGGACGATGCAGGCGAACGATGTGCGACGACGGTGATGGCGATGGCAGGCGTTGTGATGGCCAACACGAAAGAGAGGGACTTGGATCTAGAAAAGAAATGGAAGAGGGAGTGTTAAGAAGTCCAATTTGGGTGTTTTAGGAAATGAGAAGGAAAGAAGATGGAGTCTGCAAAGGAGAAGGGGCTGATGTCTGCAAGGGAGAATGAAAATGGATTGTTTTCTGTGTTTTCCATTTTACACCGTGTTTTGGCTTAAAACAACCAAAATGATTTTTTTTTGTTTTCCATTTCCTTTACAAATTTTTTCCTTATTTTTTAAAATACGTTTTTGAAAATAACAAAGAGAACATGTTTTTAGTGTTTTGAAAAACTGAAAACTCAAAACGGGTTGAAAACAGTAAAGAGAACAGGCCCTTAGATTTTTTGGAAGAAGAAAAGTCTTTGGAGAAGTCAAAAGGCTTGCAAAGTCTTAGGAAGGGTCAGAAGACTCTTCAGGTAATCCGAATGACTTGAGCTCTTTAGGAAAAAGGCAAAAGTATGGCCTACAGGGGACCAACACTTATTTATAGCCAACTCATCTAGAGACTTTTCCTTCGATGACTCGATAAGCCTCGCATCAATCCGGGTCAACCCATATCCTAGTCATCGGGGCATCAGACATCCACATTTTACTCTTCCCTTTGCTTTGTAGCCAAAGATAAGAGTGGAGAGCCATTGTTGTGGGGTGCCCTAAGAAAATCAAAGTAAAAAATCCAAAAACCCTATGAGTATCTCAAGAAGGCCAAAGACCTGAATGATCCCGAAGATTTTTTCGAGCAAGTCTTTTGGAGACTCTCAAAAGTCTACGGACCAGCCTAACCCGTAGCATCATGGAAGCCTGGGACTCATCCAAAGAGCCTTCTAGGCTTATGCCACCCGATGACTTTGAGGAGTCTTCAGGACCCATCAAGAGGATACTTTTCAAGCATTTCACTCCCGAAGGTACCTTTAGGCCTTCCAGCCTCGATCATCCAATGCATTTTACCCCGAAAAGTTGGGATACACATCAGCATGCCATGTGTCACATGGACCCCACAACCAATGCCTATAAATACTTGCCTGCTACACGACAAAGGAAGAACCTAGATTTAGGTCCTGAAGACTCTAACCACAGTTCATCCTGAACCCAATGAGAGATTCTCATCCAAAACATTACTACATACATACATTCACACTTCTATTTTGTGATATCATCATCTGACTTAAACATCGGAGGGCCCACGCAGGGAAGCTCTTCGCATGCCTTCCAAGTGTTCCTTTGTTGCAGACTTATCCAGTGCCAATCCATCCAAAAACCCTCTGGAGACCCAGACTCATTGGGGAACAAGGTCCCCGAAGACTCCCAAAAGCCATTTGAAGACTCCCAATACCCTCTATGCTCTCCTGAACAGCGAATCAAGCCAAGCTCCTATTAACCTTCCTTAGTATTGTGGACCATACCTTCTCGCCAACATTCTACTAAGTTGTTCTCTAAAATAAATAAATTTAATTATTATATTAAGACAACAACACGCTCACTCTCTCTCTCTCTTTTTACTTAGATTTTATCAGTCCACCTAGGAATCACTAGGTTTCAATGGTTTTAGCCATATTTGTTTTTACTTTTTTCAAAATTTAGGAGAAAATGAGAGAAAAAGATAAGTGAGGATGAGAAATCTTCGTAAAATAATTTAATTTTTAAATAAAACAATGGTTTATTGATATTTAAAAATGTAAGATTAGTCTTTACAATTAGAAAAACTCTCAATTGTGATTATAGGTACCTCTAAAATATAATTTAATTTTGAATTATGTATCATTTGGTATGATCCGTACACGCGGACAGGCTTGTACGTACTAGAACATTTACAACTACGCGCGTACAACACGTAATTAAATGGTTCTATATTACCGTTAGGCCAATTAAGAATATGCCACGTGGAAAATAACAAAAAATAATTTAGAAAGAAAGAGACGTGACACGCGCGTATCTTACATTATTTGCCATACAAATACACGCAACTAGCTAGCTTCCTCTCTGCAACGGTAACTTCCCCCACCAAACTTCCGCGTATATAAATGATACAGAAGCAATCACCTTCCCTTCCATCAAAACCAATCCCTTCTCTTTCCGTTTCTCTCCGTTCTAACCCTAATCTCTCTTTCTCCCTCTATCATTTCCTTCTCCATCCGTCACTTTCAACCTTTCCCGAAACTTCTCTCTCTCTCTCTCTCTCTCTCTCTCAAGTACTGGTTAATTTTTGTTTGTATATATATATAGATAGAGAAATATACAGCATCGATCAATCAAGCAACTCTCTAGCCCCAAGTGCTTTCTGCTTGTATCCATGGCTTCTCATGAGTACTTTCTGTCGCTGCTTCTTCTAGCCGGTTTGGTCGGAACGTTGCAGGCTTTTCAGTTCCACGTCGGCGGCGGAGACGGCTGGGTTCCAAACCCTCGTAAGAGCTTCAATGACTATTCTAAGAGACTGAGGTTTCAAGTCAATGATACTCTCTGTAAGCAATCTTCATAAAACCTCAATTTTTTTATTTTTTTTTTTTTGTAAATTTGAAATTCGAGAAACCCCTCAACCCTGCTTATTCATTATTCCTTTGCTCACTTTAGTATGACAAGCGATTCACGAGAGTGGAACACAGGACCTCTTGAGTGAAACGACCTGACACAAGTTTGATCGTTCATGGATATGTATTTGATGCAGTTTTCAAGTATAAGAAAGGATCGGATTCTGTGTTGGTTGTGAACAAGGACGACTACGACAACTGCAATACCAAGAAACCGATCATGAAGATGGAGGATGGAGAATCGACGTTCAAGTTGGATCGATCGGGTCCCTTCTACTTCATCAGCGGCATCAAAGATCACTGTGAAAAGGGCCAGAAGTTGGTCGTCGTTGTTATGGCCGTCAGGAGCAACAAGCCCAAGACCCATCCGCCTCTGCCTCCTCCGCCCGCCCAATCTCCGACGCCGGTGGTGGCCCCAATATCCCCTTCTTCTCCCCCAACAACATCGTCTCCATCTCCGTCAGCTACACCTCCGGCGACCCAAGTCCCCGTGTCCTCTCCGGGACCTGCAGCCTCTCTATCTCCGGCTCCGGCCGTGGTGGGCCCAAGCGTGTCAACCCCGTCTCCGTCACCTGCCTCGATATCTCCGGTGGTGGCCCCATCTCCTTACTCTCTCTCCCCAAGCTCGTCAACTCCGTCTCCATCTCCAGCGGCTCCGGTGGTGGCCCCATCTCCTTACTCTCTTCCCCCAAGCTCGTCGGCTCCGTCTCCGTCTCCAGCAGCTATATCTCCGGCGACACAGGGCCCCTCTCCTGCCTCGCTGTCACCGGCAACGTCGCCATCTGCTACGCCCAGTGGATCACCCGCGCCTGCCACCGGATCAATGTCACCACCACCGACGACAGGCTTGGGCCCAACGTCCTCATCTCCGCCCGCACCGGCATCCGGAACCCCATCTCCGTCGTCGGCATTGTCTCCGGGAGCGGGGACGGAGAACGCGAATTCCACTTCACCGCCTAAATCATCGGCGACGGCTCTGACCCCCTCCGGTTTCATGCCATCGTCAGTGACGGCGGCGTTGAGCGTTCTCATCCTGGGTGTCTTTATGGCCGCACCTTAAAGCAGCAGCACGTATTTACGTCTTCTTTATGGGACTTTTTGTGATTTATTATTTTACCAGTTCTTACGTTGTTATGTATATGTGATTTTTCTTATATATATATATATATATATATTTGTCATTTCATTTAGGGTTATTTAATTTAAAATAAAACTAAAAACAGAAATAAAAGTCCTTGATTTTGTGCTCTCTCTCTCTCTCTTAATGTATATATGTATATATAGTTAAATTACTATGGCTTATTACATGATGGATGGTTTTGTTGGAACACCAATTAATTATATATAGTGGGGGGGGATCCATGAATGTAATAATTATTATTATTATTATATATTGAATTTTTAATTTCTAATAATATATTGAATTCTTAATTAATATTAAATTAAATGATAATTTTGAAAAGAAAGAGAGAAGGACTTGTCTTAATTCTTGGCCACAAAATCACAGTCTCAATTCATTTATTTAGTGGTACAAATTAAGCATAAGCATTAGCAAATTAACCCCACACCTGCCTGCCTGCCTGATCTTCCATACATATCCCTCTCCCTTTGGGCATTTGCTTGCTGTCACACCCACACCATTATTATTTGCTGCTGCTGCTGCCACGTACTACATCTGCATGTGAATGTGATGATATAAAGTTTTTCAACTTTTTAACATAAATTTCTTTATAAAAAAAAAAATGTTATTAACATTCCTTATTATATCTTGAATTATATAATATATATATATATAAAATGATAAAAATATCTTTTATCGATAATAATATATATATTATATAATTAAAATCCCTCAGTACTCACCTAGGCGGCTAGGCTGGCTGGGTTGACCGTAAATTTAAATAATTTTTTTAAATTTGTGGCTGTTCATTCAATGTAAAGAAGGAGATGGGAACCTGGAAACGACCGGACGCCCTCCACGTGGCCTATTTATATCCATATTGCCGCTTCACTATTATTATATATATATATATATCGTATGGGCCCACCAATCCAAGAGGGGTCCTAATCATAGCGACTTCACTCATTTTCCGTGACCCTTTTTTTTCTTTTAAGGACAAAAACTATTTTCTAAAGCTTATGGCTTAATGCTATTTATATATCTTAATTTTAAGTCGTACGAAGAACCATAATAGTATTAGATCTGATGAATTATATAAATATGAAAAAATCTTGAGAGCTTGAGAAGATGATCGACGAGCTTATCGAATAGGGTAAAAAGATGAATTTACCCCCACGCCTTGCTCTCTCATCTCCTTTCCAAAGGTCGCTACCCTC
Organism: Diospyros lotus; assembly: GCF_014633365.1. Classification (NCBI taxonomy): domain Eukaryota; kingdom Viridiplantae; phylum Streptophyta; class Magnoliopsida; order Ericales; family Ebenaceae; genus Diospyros; species Diospyros lotus. The sequence continues at coordinate 17,334,447 of NC_068347.1, forward strand.
GCTGCTGCCCTCGCCTCACCTTACTAACAATTGTTGCATCAATTGTCTGCGAGGAAAGATGGCGATGGCAGAGAAGCGAAGTGAGACGATGACGGCAGAAAGGCGAGACGACAGCGACAAGGCAGCAACCATGGGAAAGGAGAAGAGAAAGCAAGGGCGAGGGCGATTTCGTCTTTTTCCCCCTAATCTGTAAGCCCCTCTATGACTCTCTTTGGGACTCCATAAATTTTCTTAAAATATTTCTAAATTACGAATGAGGAGATGTTTATTTGTTAAGGTAGTGTTCGTTAAAATAAATATAATAAAATTGTATCGAGATAAAATTGAAATATTTTTCGAACTAAGATATGGAATTGTTAAGATAAAAGTGTGAAGTATTTTAATATTTTTATCAAACTATTTGTTAAATTTTTTAAAATGCATTAGACGATATATGCGTTGTTTGTTTTTTATCTGTAAAGTTCAAGATAAATTTATCTAGATAATCTAAGATAAAAAAATCACTTGACTTTATTTTTAAGGATTATCAAATAAATTTAATAAATATAATAAAAAATATTTTTATTTAAAATACTTTTTATATTTATTTTTTAATTAACAAATAGTAGGTAAAAGAAACCGTTAAAAGAGTTGAAAAGAAAGGGCTAAAGACACCTGCAAAAGCATATGTCAAAAGGTTAAATGAGTAATATGTCGATGTCAATCTAGTAAATTACGAGTTCGATCATCTCCTTATGCAAGAGATAAATATTCAATTTATGATTTATCTCTCATAATATAATTAAAAACATAAATACCTACAACCACACAATGAGATTCATACAAAGAAAAGGATAAAGGCAAGACTTGAGAGAAAGAAATAATGTGTGTGGTAACATGTGGTGAGGGGGAGAGGGAGGGTGTCGGCAGAGCACAGCAAAGTGACAAATACTACTATTTCAGCATTTCACATTCACACCGCACTTTCCACTCCACTTGGCATCTATCTATCTATTCTTTATGACTTTTCTCCTTTTGTTTTTTTTTCATCAAATGAAATTAATTCTCACTCTTATTTTGGTCAATAATAAAAATAAAAATAAAAAAAAAGCTGGCATATAATGAAAGTTATGAACCCTAACATAATTACTTTTCAACCTGTTATTAAATGCATTCAGTTGTTAGGGTTTTGGAATTTTCACTTTCAATCACCCCTCAACTTTTATTAAATTAAAAAATTATTAAAATTAAATAAGAAATTTTAAAAATTATTAAAATTAAGAATGACATTGAATCAAGTTTATATCATCAAAACCTTTTTTTTCCATCCATATATTATGCTTAATTGGGTCATGGGTTGGTACCCACCTATCTAATACCTATTACCTAATGATATTATATAAAAATTAAAAAAATAATTATTTCCAAAAACCATTTTTTTATTTTTAATAATATTTTTCCTGTAGTATATGAGCTTACTACTAAATTTTAAAAATAAAATAAAGTAAAGAAACAATTTGATAAATAAATAATCCTGAAGCTTAGGAAAATACAGATAAACAAACATCATTTATGAAGTAAAACTAACCGACCTTTTGAGAATCAAGAGAGTTATTTTGCCTTATTTTGTATTAAGGCCTCTTTAAATTTGTATTCATTTTTTTTGTTTTCTGAGTTGGTTTTAATTTAAATATTCAAACAGTGGGTTCAGTTTTCTAACTGAAAACAGAAACTAAATGAAAAAAAAAAAAATCTAAAAACTCACATTGAAAACAAACATATAAAAACAATATTAACTCATCAACTTTTAATCACAAAATAACAACTTTACCATTGTTCTACCTACCCATGACATTGACATCGACATCGACATGGAAGACTTAAACCAGTTAAAAGACCTATGAATCAAGTAATGTATATTTCTACAAAAATAAGAAACCATTACACATAATGTCATTACCTAATTTCGGCCAAGGCCATGTTGAAAACTAGAATTTTTCAACGAATAGGAAAGAAAATTACTTGTATTACATTCATTTTTCATGAAGCATTTAAGAATACTTGTTCCCCTTCCAGAAATGCCAGCCCCAAACACAGCATAAAAGCAAGAAAAAGGAAAAGAAACAGCCAAGAACTAAACAAATTGAAGGTGAAAAGTATAACTCGAAGGCTAGTAGTTGCAGGTTACTTCCTATCATCAGAAAAATGAAAGAGAATTCCGAACAAAGAGCCAGCAGCCTCTTAAAGATGCAGAAATGAACAATAGCTTCTGAAATAAAGCAAAAAATGTCGGCATGGCAGTGGAGAAATACCCTAAATGCTTCGAGCATTCAGCTGTAACCATCAGAATAACCACCATCTCCTTCGCCGATTTTTTCTCTGCAGCACAGATCATGTCATACAAACAAGGTATCATCAGTACCCAAATTCAGGAAAAAAAGCATTGTTAAACTTATTTAATATCTTGAAACTAAAATCCCCTACTTGCAAACGGACAACACCACCAATCAAAATCTGGAATAAATGGCGTATGCTGGAAATGGAAACATTGGTTATCCCCAGAATACGAGGCTACTTGCTTTGTAAGGGTCGGAGAAGGGTTGTTTCACCGAAAAATACAGTTTGGATTTTAAGCCATGCAAACAACAATTTCAGTTGTGAGAAGGCCTCAGCTTCCTTACACGCTTTACCAAAGTGATCTAAATATTTCAATTCTAGTCAAATCTCAACTCCATATATGAGGTTGTGTCCAACACCCAAACCTTCGTGCAATTCAAACCCGGGTGAAATAAGTGCACACTAGACCACTTAATTTGTTTAAAACAGGAAATTAACCTGAAAAACCAAGCATTTAATGCTGTTGAACTAGGCTATGCATTCTACCTATCTTATACTAGGAAACTACAATCTTGCTCTGGAACATAAGTAACTCTTTAGGTACCCACTCCCACTGACCAAGGTCGTTCGACCTTTGACCCAAACATTAAGCTCCAATGCCAATCGATCTGGGTATTATTCTCTTCATCCTTGAGCATAAGCTCTCTTGATTGAGTGAAAGATCAAGGTTATTTGAGGGGGGACTCTGAGATGCTTCCCTACTTCGAGTATAATTGGGGTCTTATGGTTTGGTGGCAAAGATTGGAGGATTGTTATGGGTATTTTCCTCTATTCAAGAGATTTTAGTCCATGAACAGTTTGAGAGAGAGGTTAGAGGTATCCAATAATCAGCCCACATGTAAGCAGACTAATCAAAATGGCATCCAGCATTGGGGTGACCCAACCTAACCTGACTTTTTATGAAAATTTACTAGGATCTTCTCCTCTGTCAACTATAAATAGGGGGATGGGTAAATGGAAAGGTCAAGAAAGATTCAACCCATCATCATTTCTACCCGAATTCTTTCTCAGCCACCTCCAAACTCCAAAGTGCTCCAGACTCTTTACCCCTGCTTCTGATAGCTCCATATCGATAACCAAAACTATCCCAGCAATTCTGCCTTCACAAGGGACATCACGCAACAAATACGTCTAGCACTGTCAGTTAACGGGAATCATTTGGTCCTCAATCACAACAATGATGTGGGTTTACTTTTTCTTGGATGCCAACAGAAAACTAAACGGGCAAGGATATAAATTTTCAATTTAGAAAGTGTATACCAAAGTCCCAATAAAGAAAAAAGGTTAAACTTTTCCTGAATACTGTAATTACATTTGAAGTTCATAACTCAACCACTGATCATGATAAAGAAGGGACAGATATTTAGAGCAAAACCTTGCCATCCTGATTCTCTGGAGATTGCATTACTATAGGCGGTGGAACAACACTATTTTCCATGTTCTGAATGTATGGCCGCACCTTCTCTTCCAACATCTCATTCAACTGTAAATAGAAATCAATTGCAGATTTTTGCAAAGAAATTTATCAGCATGACAGCTCAAGTAATAAACTATCTTTCTTCAACACATAAAGTAATACCTGCAAAAATCTCCTGTAGTAACTCAAGAAAGAATATGGAAAATTCAAGCTTGTGTGTTTCAGGGTTCTCATGTGGTCTGCTTAATGGGCGTCCAATAGTAATATACAAACAATTTTTTGCGCCCATAAGACCATCAGACGTAATATAATAAGCATCCAATTGCACCTTGGTTGGCTCAAATGCCCTCCTAAGGATTCCATATGGGCAGCAATCAAATCATAGTTTGTTATGATCAAACTTTGCCATCAAAATTACTACCTTTTCTTGACGCCACTTTGTTTCCCACTGTGCATCCAAGATCTTATCAGCAATTTCTCTTTGTGCATTAAGAAGAACTGTCATCTCATACAACTTCTTGGGATCTTTCAGGTCTTCCTCACTCCAAGCTGACGCATTTAGTGGAAGGTTCAACTCCTGCAAATGACCAGTCACATTCATAGGATTACCTTGTGAACTGGAAGATGACAAGCCTCAGTTTTTAAATGAATTGTACCCAGTCAGAAACAGATGTAATAGACAAGAGCAGAAACAAATGCTGAGGCTTGCAGCAAACAGTCCACAAATTCACACTTCAGTGTAAAACATACATATAAAAGGAGTGAAGCAAAGTCTGTATACATGAATTCAAAATGCTACAAGCAATGCTAGAAAGATCTAATGAGATTAGTAGGTGGAGGAAATGATTGAGGAGAGATGGCAGAAAGGGAATGGGCGGATGTTTCACGTCTAAGAGTGATGCTTATGCTCTGAATCTCTTTCCCACTCTCCTCTAGGTATAGACCCACTAACTAGATAATGGTGGGCACGTACTCCAAAAGCTGTTTGACCAAAATTTATTGTTAAGTAAGTTTTTAGTATTCATCAACATAAGAAAGCCTTAAAAGGGTGCAAAACTATGTAATTGTGAATCCAAATTCTCTTCAATTAACAATGAATACATGCAAGTATAAGTCATCCAAAAATCAATAAAATAATAAAAAAATCATGACAATGACATCCAACAAAATAGTGAAACAAAAATGATTCCCTTACATTACTATGTACCCAAATCTCCATGAACTGAAAGGTATAATTCCATCTGGCAAACTATTCCAATGACACACAGGAGAGTTAAAAAATCCTTCTAACCTTAGTTAATACTTCTTTCATAATACATCAAACCATAAATTTTAAAATGACATTATTTGAAATTTAAGTGTTTGGATAACTATTATACATGAGAATTTCAAAGTCAATCATTATACATATACGTAAGTACATATATATAATAATTTGTATACATAAATTTATAACACACATATATATACATACATATATTTATACGCACATATATTTATGTGTATATATATACATACGTACATATGTAATTTGTATATAATAATTTGTATACATATATGTAGGCCTGACCAAGGTTTGGTTCGAACCGTGAACCAAACCGAAGCTGGTTCAAACTGTTAAAAAAAAATTGAATAAATATAAAATATATAATACAATGTACAATAACTGGTACTTTCGAAAATAATTTGGATTAAGGTAAGGGGATTACAAATTCAAATGGTAAGTGAGCTACATGGGTTTTGATTCCTTTAAACTCCAAAAGGATACGTAGGCAACTTGATTTGTATAAATTAAGTCCAACCCCCTTTTTTCTTTTTTCTTTTATTTTTATTAAATTGGTTCGAAGCAAAACCAGAACCATTGGGAACTGGAACTGAACCGTCAAAGAACCGAAACTAGAACCATCTATAGACAATTCCAGAACTGGAACCGTCGATTTTGGAACCATGGTTAGGCCTACATATATGAGCATAATATATAATATACGTGCATAAACTTATATACCTATATTTATATGTATGCACGTGTACATATGTATAAATATTGTATGAATACATATACACATGGGTACACACATATTGTATATGTATGTATATGTATACGCATGTATAAATATTTTAATAAATATACATAAATAAGCATTTGTTATTAATGAATGAGAATAAATATTTTATAATTAATGTGTAATTAAATATTTTAGTTCAAATGACACCCCTTGCAGGTCCTTTGAAATCCTCCCATTATTTAAGTCCAAATCCATGATGGATTGGGACCCAAATCCAAATCCTTTCCATACAATGGTTGCCAAAGATTGAATTTTGGATGACCCCATCCAAACACAACCTAGAAGAATACTTGAGGGCAAGCCTTGGTAGCAACAGTAAGGTTGCTTCTTTGTGATTGGAAGGTCATGGGTTCGAGTTGTGAAAGAAACAACCTCTTTTCAAAAAAACAAAACAAACAAACAAAAACAAGAAATGAAACCAAACGAAAAACATGGGGAAGTCTGCATACAAATACAACCCTCCCTCGCCCATTGCAAATTTGGAAGCCTTGTCCATATGGCATGTGCTTTTACTACATAAGAAAACTTGGATAAAACAAACACAATACTTGCAAGACTGTCACTATGTACTCCTACCAATGCATTGCATTTTAATTTACTTGCCACACAACAACAACAAAATGCCTTAATTTACCAATATATTGTATTTTGGTTTACTAGATGTGAACCCAGTGCATGAGGCATTCTAGTTCACTTGCTGTAAGGGGAAAAAAAGCAAAATAAGAAACAGCCAGATAGCCATTTTATAAAGCTGATGACTACATAGTAAAAGGCTTAGGGGCTGTTTAGTTGTGGAAGATGTTTTCTAGTTTTCTAATTTTCTATAAAACCTCTAGTTTTGATTTTCCATAGAGAATTTTAAAAACACATTCAAATGTTAAAAGTACAGAACTAATTTTCAATCTAGAAAATTGGAACATTATGTTCAGAAGAGAGAGAGAGAGAGAGAATTAAGAACCCGGTGAATAAAGATCCTGCATTGCAGGCTCTGGGGAAGATCAATTTTATGCAGCCCTTACCCTTGCTTAGCAAAGTCTGTGATTGCTTAGCATAGAGGCTGTTTCCTGACTAGAACAAAGTACTAAGTAATAATCGAAATAAAATGAAAACTAATTCAGAAGAGTACTAAGTAATGATTGAAATAAAATGGAGAGGGAGGGAGGGAGAGAGAGACAGACAGACAGACAGATAGAGGGGTTTTTTCTTTTGGGTATCTTGTGTTAGAGAAGCGGATAGATATGGTTTGGGGAAAATTTTGTGGAGAACCACATTTTCCAATCTCCAAATTAGCGAGGAAAATTCAAAAATCTCATTTTAGGAGTTTTGCAAGGTTGGTTCAATTTGGAGAACCACTTTTTCCAAATCTCCATTTTCTGTTTACAAAATTCTTGTATTTGAACAAGTTTTCCAATTTTCCATTTTTTGTAGAGTAAGTTTCTGGCAAATTGGAGCTGTTCTCCACAACTAAAAGGCCACTTCAGCTCCATGATTCACCAAATGAACTGCATTATCCAACTCCAGATAGAAGCTGATGACTACATAGTAAAAAAGCTTTATGATTCTCTAAATGAACTGCATTAGCCAACTGCATATAAAAGAAGCCCCCTCCCTCCACACAAGAAATAGGGGGAAGGAAAGGCAAGCAAAAACGGATGCAGCACATACACTCCAATTTTCTGGTCGAGGTGGAGGATCGAGCTTCATTACTTCTGCCTCCAGTGCCTTCTTGGCTTTGTAGTAAGGGATGTTCTTCACCACAACTGGATCATCCCTAGCACGAACAGGATCTATAGAGATCAGGGCCTGTCGATGGTAATAGTGTAAGTCCAGTTTCCTCCAAGTCGGAAGAAAATGTTGATACTTCAAATTTTTTAGATAGTTCAATCATCCAAGGCATGCTTAGTAATTTAAAGTGTGAGAAAGTATCATGCACAGCAATAGCCCAACCATGGGTAGAAATTGTATGATAAACAGAATGATGCATAAGTAAGAATAAGTGAAGATTTCATTCCTCCTTTTTCTTTGCTACATAAGTAAAACTTATCCCAAAATTTATTAACTGGAATAGAAAATTTCCCAACTGATTAAAGCTATTAAACTGAGTGGATGGAATGCAAATACGGAAGGCTGAGGTGGAATTCATGAGGGAAAACTTATGGGAACATGAACCATCCCACTCAAAGGAAATGCTCTACAAAATGTTGGAGAGCTTTTGAATCCAGAAGCATATAGATTATCATTGGAAATTGACAGAACAGCATTATTAAATAATTCTACAGCAGGATTTAACATTCTCAACTTAATTCTGCACTTAGAAGGAGGGTGCTGAATCTGAGTTTAGCTGCCTTCCATTAGAAAAAGAGGAAACAGATTGTACTTGTTCTTGCGAGTGAAGCTGAGAAAGCCACACTTAATGATATTATTACAGAAGCCATTGCTGAATTAAAATAAAGAAACAAAAATCAGAATATCATGCAATCTTGAATTTATAGGATTTTCTTGGGGCAACTAAATATTCTGATTGTTTTTTCAATTATATTTGAAGACACACACATGTATGAGAAAATATAAAAATAAAATCACAGCAGACAACACGGGAGAAGAACAGAGAGAGAGAGAGAGACATAGAACATAGAGAGTAATGCATCTCCAAATATTTTGATTCCTAATCATTCTCCGAGGCCTTTCCCCTGTTTAAGAACAACTACAATAAAAATTTAAAGCCCATTCCTAAACCTTATGACCATCTAAGATTAAAAAGATAAAGATGCCCAATAGTATTCAAATGATTCATTTATCAATCTTCATATATAAAATATGTTTTATTCAGTGATAAGGCATGGTATATAAATGCATGCAGACCGGTATAGGCAGTAATTGTTGGGGGAGCACCAATGACCATTATTAACTGTGGTCTCAACATTTTGAAACAGAAGGATATTTGTCTCAAAATAGAAAATTGTCTTACTTCTTGTAAGTACTCCCACCCAGGTTTTCTCTTGGCAACCACATTCCGGAGTTGATCATACTGCATAGATTCCTGAAGGCAACATAAAATCACAAAAGGTTAACAATTAAAGCAATTACGTTCTGAAAAGATTTGACCATGCAACACATTTGCATATTAAAATTCTTAAAGAGATTCAAACATTTAAAATTCATTGCTCAAGGAATACAAGTATAGTTCCCTGTTTGTGTTAATACGTTTTTTTAGAAAATCTAAAAAGGAATCTTTTCCATTGTAATGTAGAATTGTAGTTTAGGGTCTAGGAATACAACTTGACCATGGATGATTGACTTCATGAAATAAGAACACAAGATGCTTTGACATTTGAAAAATAATACAAATTGAGAGAGAGAGAGAGAGAGAGTTATTTGGAGGCATATAGTTTGTGCTCACGTACATTGAAAACACTAGGTAAACTTTTGAGAATTGTTAGATTACAAATAAATAAAATCTTCTATTGTTTAAGACAGATGCGAGTCCTAGACATTGACAAATGTACATAAATAACATGACCCCAAACAATGGATAAGTTGAAGAGTCACCAGCAGTCAAATATGAGCCCAATAATGGACCAAAAATTAAAAAACAACATCAGATGCGTGCATATTTATGTAAATGAAAACAAGAATCCTAGTCAGGCAGACAAGACGAGAAAATGCCCAGAAAAACGAAATTGGAAAAAAGGAAAACCAAATAATTCCATGCTCCAAACACATAAGAAAATGTATTTTTTTAAGTTTTAGGTCCAGGCAAAAAGTACCCCTTCACCTCATGCAGGAGTGGAGTGTGTCTTTAGGCACCATGCCTTTCAGGGTTGTCTATTCTCATCATATTTGGAGATTAGTTGGTTTTGATCTAAGAGCCCTAATTCCTGCAACTGCTCAAGTCACTTTTAATCCTTTTAATATTTTAGGAATTGCAGCACTTGCTAGTGGGGTGGTGACACCTAAGTACCAACTACAGTTCTGCTGAAATTTATATATGGGGAAACATGGCTGAAAAAATAATGTCAACTCATGTATAGTTTATATACTTATAAAAATAAATAATTCAAATCCCCGTGCTTGAGGCATAGTGATGAAGGACAGAATAGTAAATTTTAGTAATTAGAATTGTTTATTTTTGTCGTGAATCAAGTCAGAGAAATCAAGGCTTTGATTATATGTGATTAGTCAATATTTTGTAGATTTAAAGCTGTAATTAGGATGTGATTATGTCTATGTTACTATAAATAGAAAATTACTGAATTAGGGGATTGGTTTCTATATTTAGGTAAGCATCTTCAGTATATATATACATATATATGTCTACCAGTTCAATGAAAGATATTGCCATATTTTTCCACATGCTATCAGAGCCTAAGAAAACCTAGGACTCTCTTTTCAAGCCTTCATCACCAACTGCCCTCTCGCTGCTACCGACAGCCTACCACCAGCGGCCTTCATTGCTGCCTAGCCTTGCCTGTTGCCTGCTACCACAGCCATCACTAGCAGCCTTCATTGCTGTGATAGTAATTTATTTCACATTCTGCTCTCAGCCCTTTCCATTAACTAGAGATGTTGGCCACCACTGGCAAAGTTAGTTCCCACGACACGAGAGACACCAACACCCCCGTTGCTTCAGCCGTCAGGAGAATTGCAGCAAATCAATGCTGCCTATCGGTTTGATGGGAAGAATTATCTCAAATGATCCCAGTTGATTTGAACCATTTTCAAAGGAAAAGGGAAGATTAGTCATATCATAGGGACTGGACCAAAGAAGGAAGATCCAGACCATGCAGCATGGGATGAAGAAGATTCCATGATAATTGCATGGCTTTGGAGTTTCATGGCACCCAAAATCAATGACACCTACATGTTTTTATCAACTGCCAAGGAGGTTTGGGAGTCTATTCAATAGACCTATTAGAAGGTTAAAGATGCAGCCCAAATCTACGAATTAAAGACCAAAATAGCTTCAGCAAAGCAAGGGAACAAAACTATCACCAAGTATGCCAATTTCCTAAACGAACTCTGGCAAGAGATGGATCACTACCGGGTCATTGAGATGAAAAACAACGAAGATGCAGCCACCTTGAAAGCTTTCATAGAAAAAGATCGCACCTACGACTTCCTTGCAGGTTTCAATGTGGAGCATGATCAGGTGAAGGTTCAAATCCTAGGCAAAGATAACTTACCTTCACTTAATGAAGAGATTTCGATTATCCTAACAGAGGAAAGCAGGTGGGGTGTAATGTTAGAACCTATAACAGTTGAGGCCTCAACAATGGTGGCAAATGGACGAAAATGTGGATTTAAGAAGGACCAACAAATTGGAGAGAATGGAAAAACAATTCCCAAAATCACAGGCAGTGACAACCGTGATAACCTGCGGTGTACTTTCTACAAGAAACCAAGGCATACTGCAGAGATGTGTTGGAAGTTGAATGGAAAGCCACCAAGCAAAGAATAGGGAAATAGAGGTGGACAACAGCATCGAAGCCGGGGGCAAGCCAATATGGCAACCCCACAAGGGGAAGAACAAACCCACAAACCAAAGGAATTCAACAAGGAAGAGATTGAAAGGTTGTGGTACTTCCTAAGTACTCTTGACAAACCATCATCTTCAAGTAACTGCTCATTGCTACACTTAGGTAAACCTTCAATTTATCATGCTTTAAATGCCTCGGCTACATTCTTTAAAGACTTATGGATTATTGACTCTAGAACCACTGACCATATGACTCCTTCCTCCCGGTTTTTCCACTCACACTCACCCTATTCCAGCAATCGAAAAATTGCTACGACTGATGGTTCTTTGATCACAGTAGCTGAAATAAGAGAGATTAAAATGCTGGAAAGGAGAGATTAAAATTAGTCCTACCCTTACACTCAAAAATGTCCTTCACGTACCTAAACTGTCCACCAAACTATCCTATGATGTCAATTGCAAAGTGATTTTTCTCCCTTCTTGCTGTTTGTTTCAGGACCAGGTGGAACCAGCCCTTAACATCCCTTTCAAAACCACATATACCCCCCAATGACACCTTTTGGTTGCATCATTACAGGCTGGGACACCCTACTTTTTCCACTCTTAAAATTCTATTTCCTTCTCTATTTAAAGACCTAAATATTAGACAATTTTATTGTGATATCTGTGAATTTGTCAAAGACAGACGTACTGTTTTTCCAACTAGTAATAATAGATGTCATCTTCCTTTGAATTAATTTATAGTGATATCTGGGATCCATCAACCATCCCAAATATTTATGGGGCATGTCGATTTGTTTCATTTATTGATGATTGCACAAGGGTTACCTAGGTCTTTTTTCTTAAATCTAAATCTGATGTGAATGACATTATTCCCAATTTCTTCTCTATGATCCAAAATCAATTTGGGGCACAAATCAAATGGTTTAGATCAAACAATCTAAGGAATTACTTCAACCAAACCCTTTCTACCTATTTTCTACCTATTTCCTACAACGGGGAGTTATTCATGAGTCCTTATGTGTCCCCCCCCCCCCCCCCCCCCAAAAAAAAAAAGAATGGAGTTACAGAACTGAAGAACAACCATCTCCTAGATACAAGGCCTTGTTGTTTCAAAAAAATGTGCCTAAACAATTTTTGGGGGAAGCGGTCCTTACAACCACTCATGTCATCAACCGGTTACCCTCCGGAGTGTTACATTTTCAGACTCCTATGGCAATTTTATCCCAATTCTATCCTCACCTTCCTACCACAAATCATCTTAGCCCTAAGGAATTCGGGTGTGTTTCATTTGTTCATGTTCACATCCCTGATCAAGGGAAATTGGATCCTAGAGCTATTAAGTGTGTCTTTATGGGCTATTCTTCTACACAAAAAGGGTACGAATGCTATCATCCTCCGACTAAAAAAATTTTGGTTTCTGCGGATGTTACCTTTGTTGAGGTTGAACCCTATTTTCCTCACCCTTATCTTCAGAGGGAGACCTCAAGTATGGAAGATAAGGATGAGTTGCTCCTTCCTAACTTATCATCAGCTCCTAAACCTCTGCTCAAACCTGCATCTGAACCTACTTTTGACCTACTGCCCGAACCTGCACTTGAACCTGCATCACAAACCCATTAACCTGAATCCTCCCTATAACCTGGTTTCCAAACTGAAGGGGGAAAGGCCACTATTGACAAACATTTTTCCCAAATTTACTCAAAGACTAATCCAAAACCTAAACCAAGTTTGCACCTATCATCAGATCCAACTTTTGGAATTTAGGTAATATCTCTTGGGTCACCTTCTAATGTTGATTCCATGATAGATATTGACCTTCCATAGCTCTAAGGAAAGAAATTAAAGAGTGCACGAAATATCCCTTATACCCACTCTCTCACTTTGTATCCTTTAAAAGATGCTCACCATCTCATAGAAGCTTCCTTCCCAACATACATACAACATCCATTCCTACCACATTATCAGAGGCTTTAAATTATGAAAATTGGAGGAATGTTATGAACGTTGAAATGCAGGCCCTAGAGAAGAATAATACGTGGGAGATTGTGGATTTACCAAAAACAAAGAAACCAATTGGGTGCAAATGGGTCTTCACAATCAAGTATAAAGCAGATAGGACACTTGAAAGATACAAAGCTAGGATGGTAGTTAAAGGATACACCCAAACATATGGAATAGACTACCAAGAAAACTTTGCCCTAGTAGGCAAGATGAACACAGTGAGAATTTTCTTGTCCCTAGCAACTAACTTTGGCTAGCCTTTACAACAGTTTGATGTGAATAATGCTTTCTTGCACGGAGACCTTGAGGAGGAAATTTACATGGACATATCCCCAGGATTCAATAGAAACAAAACTAAGGTTTGCAGACTCAAAAAGTCACTATATGGCCTGAAACAGTCACCTAAAGCATGGTTTGAGAGATTTTCTAAAGTAATGCAGGCCATGGATTACAAACCAAGCCAAGGGGACCACAGCCTATTAATAAAACACTTAGGTTCAAGTTTTGTTACAACTATTATTGTTCATATTGATGACATTATAGTGATAGGAAATCATGAAAATGAGAGGCAAAACTTGAGCAGATGTTTGGCTAAGGAGTTTGGGATCAAGGAACTAGAGAATTTGAAATATTTTCTAGGTATTGAAGTGGCATAGTCCAAACAAGGGATACTTATATCCAAACACAAGTATATCCTTGATCTTTTGTGGGACATAGAGAAAATGGCTTGCAAACCATCTAGCATCCCAATTGACCTTGATCACAAACTTGGTGAAGCTGAGGGAGATAGGGACATAGACAAAGAGGCATCTCAGAGGTTGGTTGGCAAGCTAATTTACCTAACTCACACATGGCCGGATGTAGCCTATGTCATTAGCATAGTAAGTCAATTCATGCACAAACCCAAGGAACTTCACCCGCAAGTAATCTATAGAATTTTGCATTACCTCAAAGGTACTCTAGTAGGAAAGGAAATTTTATTTTGGGGGGGGGGGGGGGGGGGGGGGAACTCACCTCTGCGACCTACATTGATTCTAATTATGCAAGCTCTATTGTTGATAGGAGGTCTACCACGGGATATTGTACTTTATTGGGAGAAAACTTGGTTACTTAGAGGAGTAAAAAGCAGCTTGTCGTGGTAAGGTCGAGTGCATAATCAAAATTCCGAGCAATGGCATAGGGTATATGTGAATTGTTATGGTTGAAGATTATTTTGAAAGATCTAAGACTCGAGTGGGATGGCCCTATGAAACTTTATTGTGACAATAAATCAGCTATCAACAAGACCGAACAAAACACATTGAGGTTGATCAACATTTTATTAAAGAGAAATTAGACAGTGGTCTTATCTACACACCTTATATACTAAGTGAATCACAGCTAACCGATGTTCTACCCAAGGGACTCAATAATCCGATCTTTCACAGGCTTATAGCCAAGTTGAGAATAGACAATGTCCATTCACCAGCTTGAGAGGGAGTGTCGTGAATCAAGACAAAGAAATCAAGTTTTTAATTATATATGATTAGTCAATATTCTGTAGATTTAAAGCTATAATTAAGATGTGATTATGTCTATGTTACTGTAAATAGAAGATTACACAATTAGGGGATTTGTTTCCATATTTAGGTAAGCATCTTCCTTGTGTGTGTGTGTGTGTGTCTCCCAATTCAATGAAAGATATTGCCATTTTTCACAATTTATTTATTTGGTTTATTTTCCCATTTTCTTGTTTTTTATAACTTAAATCAATATCACTAATCAATGTCAATAATCAAAGCTACCTACCTTAAATTACAATCTAAAAGAACTATTTATAGACAACTAAGAGATAAAATCTACCCTAACTAGGATTTCTTAACCTAATCTAATTAGGATTCTACTAACTAAAGGAAACACAAAGATATTAAAAGAAATCAAAATAAAATAGGAAAATAAACAAATCTAATTCCTAAAATTTACTATTCTGTCCTACATCACATAGATTCTCATATCAATTGCGATTCTATAAATGTGACAGATATTCATGATTATGTATTGTAATCAGCCTAGCTCACAAAAGCCATAAAAATAACAAAGCTAGGAAGGATGATTTCACCATACATAATATGCCAAAAGAACTTAGAAAGGGTACAGAAGAGAAACCTTGTACTGCCACCAAATTTTCTTCTTGACTTCATCATCAAAGGTGAATCCTCCAACAATTTCAGGCATAGTAATCAACCAAAATGCGGCAATGCTAGGGTCCCTCATGCTGTGGACAATATGCTGAAAAACAATATCAAATCTAAATATATAAGCAAACTAGACATCCAAACTGAACTAAAGAGCATGTATTATTAGAATTTAGATTGAAAACATGAATAGGAGACTTCCTTCCAAAAAGACAACCAAAAAAAAAAAAAAAGGAAGCATTGACACTTCATTGTGGTGCTGTACCAGTGGCTGTCAACTATAGGACATGGATATTCATCAGACATGCTAGGAAATAGTCCAGCAAGACAAATGGCATTTCCTATATTTTTATTATTATTTTCAGTTGTAGACAAGTGTAAATTTTGGAACAACTAGTTAGACGTGACAGCCATGTGTCAGTGGACATGTCTAATCACAGCAGGTTTTAGTAAAGCCATGTGTCAGGTAGTAGATGGGACAGCAGGTGTGAGGAAAGGGGTCTGAGGAGGACTGAGATATGATGGGAGAGAGGGAGAGAAGCGAGGGACCAAAGGCATGGTGGAGGCTATCAGTTCAATGTCCTTCAGGGAACCTGTTTCATCACCAGGAGAGTCTGAGAAGTTTTCAAGATATCTCAAGGGGTCGTGAGAAGCTCAGATGGAATTCTTAAGGCCATGATCGAGGTTCTAAACATTTTGTATCCCAGGTTTCAAATTACAGGGGTAGGTTTTTAGCAGCAAGGCTTTCAGTGCATCTAACTCGTCTTTGTTGATTTCCTTCACCCGGTGGTTAGTAGACAAGTGCTATATTACACATTTGTAAAATGTGGAAGGGTGGTGGATATTGAAATTCCCAAAAAAAATTAGATTGAGGAATAAGCTTGAGTTCACTTTTATTTGTTTTGTTTTGCATCAGTGGAGAAGGTTGGGGTGGTGATTAACAGGCTCAATGGCTGCATGCTGTATGGAAGAAAGATTTTTGTTAGCGGGGTAGGAAGTCAGCAAATGAAAAGGAGCTTTCCAAAAAATTATTTGAGAGCCAAATATCTTGGGTGGTGGTTGGCAAGAATCGAGGTTATTTCCAGAAAATCTGGAGACAAGCTGGCAGGTTACCTGTTAGCCACAAATCATTTGTGGAGGTTGTTTAGGTCTCAGGTAACAAAGCTTACCTTTCTTCCGTTGGACAAAGATCGCCCCTGGTTGAGTTTCCGTGCAGTGGGATATGTGAAGGAGTTGACAATTATTCCTAGACTGCATGATATCTTTACTCAGGAAGGTGTTTATTCATGTCGAGTTAAATCTATGGGAGGTAAGATGATGCTACTGCCATTTGACAATGATAGTGTTATAAGAAGCATGCTGGGGGGGGGGGTGCTCCATGGTTGTCTCAATGGTTTGAATTGTGGGGGAGGCTATGCTGATCCTGACACTCTGCATAGAAGAAGACTGGAAGTGAGGACATGTACTAATTTTTACAAACTTTTGAACAAATATCAGTAAGTTATTGCAATGTTGATAGCTGCATTTTTTATATCAGAATTCAGGAAGAACCAGTTCTTCCTTCAGATCAGTTGCTTTGTTCTTGAGTATTTGACTTCAATCCAGCTCCAGCCAGCCAAGGTTCTGGTGACTGTTCATCTTCCTCATTTGCAGATCACTCTTCTTCAAATGGGATGTTTTTGAATGAGGGTGTGCTCCATTTGGCGGGTAGTGACTCTTTGGTGTCTTGAGGAATGAGAAAATGTAAATGTTATTCCCAATTTTCAGCTGGAAAGCCAAGTTATGGGAAATTTAGGTGGGATGTCTGGGGAATTACTGAGTGTTAATGCTCTCTTGCGCTTTGATGTCTTTAAGGAGTTTATATTTCCAAGCAGGTCTCAAGTCAGATTGTGGTTTTCTGGGTCAAATATTGGCATGCATTGGGAGACTTTGGCCTTAGTTACAGTTCAAGCTGGCATTGGGTTTAATCTGAACTTCTCAGGAAACCTGGTTTTCATTGCCCAACAGGTTGTGGTGGAACCGGTTCTGGGAGTAAAAATGATGTGAATGATAAAGATGTGAAGGCAAGGGTTGTCCAAGAGCATGTAATTCCAAGTCTTGGGCCAATTACTTGTTCAAGGGCTAAACAATTCCAAAAGAAACTTGAGTTATTTATTGGAAAGACTCCAGCCCATTTGGAGGAGTTAAAGTTCAAAGTGAAGGATTTAAAGCCCAAATTAATCACATTGCTCGCTTGAAAGGTTAGTCACGAAACTAATTAGAGGGGTAATTTTGAAACTCCATAACTTTTGAATGGCTTGGAATTATGAGGCATGTCATATGTCAATAGAAAACTCAAGATCTCAACTACAACTTCCTATATTCATGGGCGTCGTTTCGACTTTCCAGCTGTATTTTATGACCATTTCAAGTTTAGAGGTCAGTATTCATTGGGTGGAGCGGGAATTGCGGATTTTGGGGCATCTTTTATATATTTGTCTTTTCTTTTGGTTATTATGTCTTCCACATTTGAATTGTATCTTTTGCTTTAATTATTATGTCACCCATGCTTGGAGGGATGTTCCAAGACTAGTATTTATATGTGTTTTTTGCTTTAATTATTATGTCACCCATGCTTGGAGGGATGTTCCAATACTAGTATTTATATGTATGATCTTGTAATGTTTTGAAATGAACATTTTATCAAGAAAGTGCTGAGAGCATTTTACCCTAATTCTTATCTAAGCAATTCACATTTGTTTAGTGGCGAATTTACTTGATTCTTATCACTCTTCCTTCTTCTATCTTAGAGTGTGGCAAATCAAAACTGGTATTTTCTTGTTTGTGGCAAATTTTCTTCTCAAACAAGGGTGCTAGTATTTCTTTTGTATTTTGGGCACATCAGAAAAGGGACAGACTGTTTTGGAACAAGGACGGCTGCAGAATCAGGTGATTTTCTGGTGCAGCTGCCTAAGGATAAGTTTTCACAGTCTAAGTTTAAGAGGCGGAAAAGGGGAGGCTTCCATATAACTTATCAAAGTTCTACAAGGCATAAGGGGAGGGCTTGTACTAACCAGGATACTTCAAATCTGGCTATTTCTGAAGTTGACAGTCCAATTGATAACAATTTGATTGGTGGTTTTCAATTTCTGGGAGAGGTGGACTCTCGCTGCAGCAATAGTAACTCAGTGGTGCATCCTGAAAGTCCTCCGGACGAAGTGGCCGAGGCTGAGGCCACTTGGTTCATTGGAAAGACATTGGATCTCTCAGCGAGAGGTGAGGAGGTCAGTGTTTTGAATTTAATAATTGCTAGGGAACATGCAGCTCAAGAGGAGTGGGTGGAAGGAAATGGTGGTGGTTTTCAAGAACAATAGCTGAATTTTACCATGAAGTTCTTGGACTAGAAGGTCAGGGGCCTCGGCTCAAGAATTACAAGGAGGGCAGTCCTAAAGTGGGGATGGAGAAAGAAGTTAAAACTTTATTGCCATTTTGGAAACAAAGTTGGAGTCCTATGGGGTGAAAATTCAGCAATTCGTGTCCTGGTTGGTTTTCCCTTGCTGGGATATGTGTGATTTTTAATTAAGTTTTGCAAGGATTCAGAGAGAAGATGTGGGGTGGGCTCAGCTAGGGGCAGACTGGCCTTTTCCAGATACGTCATTTCTCCGCTCTTTTTGATATTCTGTTGCTGGGTCACAGATTTACGTGAGCAAATGCAACTGTCTGTCAAATTCCTGATCTGATAAGTGAGTTCTCAATCGCTTGAGAATGGCGAGAGAAAGAGAGAAGAGAGAATTGAGAGAATCAGAGAGAAAGAGAGAACAAGAATTGAGAGGGAAATTAATTTTCAGATTTCATTCAACATGTGGGGGTAGGTGGAGATCAAATGTTTTTATACTGATCTATGGCCTAAATGGGCACCAAAACGGTTATCCCACCCACTTGCTTAACAACTTGCCCGATAGCATGCTAGAACATTCCTCTAGCTATGTTTATCCGTGGCTTTTATTTACACAAGGCCTCAGCCAAATAGATCCAGAACTACAGCTTATTACATGGGTCCAATATTCAACTAACATCCAACTAACGTAACAATCCCCCCCCCCCCCCCCCCCCCTAAAGCATTTCTTGTCCTCAATGTGTAAGAGACTGGCAACGTACACTGGCAACGTTTGGAAACTGTCGGAGGAGGTTTGGAAGGTACTCCCAAGTGTTGTTGTCCTCATGGAGAGATGACCATTTGACTAGGACCTAGATGAAGGGGCCTCCATTTCTGCGGATTACTCTTCTTTCTAGAATGGCTGACGACACGACATCCTCCTTTTCTTCTCTAGCCATGGGAGGCAGTGAGGTACTAAATCTCTGTGTACCCATGGCCTTCTTTAGGAGGGAAACGTGGAATATTGGGTGCATCTATGTTCCCTCCGGTAGTTGTAACCTGTAGGCCACTGTCCCTATTTTCTCTACTATGGGAAATGGCCCATAGTACTTAGGGCTTAGCTTGTTGATTGGTTGATGGGACAAGGCCTTGAGATGCTGTTGGCCAAGCTTTATGTAGACTTCCTCTCCCACTAAGAATACCCGTTCGCTCGTTTTCCTGTCGGCCATCTGCTTCATTCAATTTTATGCCTTGGCCAATTCCACTTTCACTAATCTCATAGCCTCCTGTCTTTGTTGCATGTAAGTTTCCACAACTGCCACAGTAGAGTGCTCGGCTAGGGCTGGTAGGAGCCTTGGTTTATAGCCATAGAGGGCCTCAAATGGTGTCGTCTAGATGGAGTTGTGGAAAGTTGAGTTGTACCACCATTGGGCAACTGCCAACCATTTGTGCCATCCCTTAGGTTGTAGGAAACTGGAACACCTTAAGTATAGTCCAAGGACTGATTCACCCTTTCTATTTGGCCATTAGTTTCAGGGTGATAGGCTGTAGACATTAACAGCTTTGTGCCTAGCAATCTCATCAGCTCCTTCCAAAATAAGCTAGTAAATATTCGGTCCCTGTTTGAAAATATGGACTGTGGTATGCCATGCAGCTTCACCACACTATCCATGAATATCCTTGCTACTTCTTGTGATGTGAACAAGTGAGATAAACTAACAAAGTGGCTGAATTTAGAGAACCTGTCCACCATTACCATAATGCAGTCCTTCCCTTTTGATTGCGGAAGGCCCTCTACAAAATCCATAGTGACATTAGTCCATGCTTGGTTCGGTAATGGTAAGGGTTGTAGAAGGCTCGGATGAGCCATTGTCTCATGCTTACACCTTCTGCACACATCACACTTCATCACATAGTCCCAAACATATTTCTTTAGCTGAGGCCAAAAGAATACCTGTTGTACCTGCTTATAGGTGTTTTGAATGCCAGAATGCCCTCCAATGGGAGACTCATGAAGTGCATGTAGGATTTTGCCCTTCAACTCTTCACTGTCCCCAATGATCAGTCTTCCTTTATACTAGATTACTCCATTGTTTAGTGAGTAATTTGGTCTGCTATTGGCATCCACACTCAGTTGTTCCAATAACCCCTTGGCCCATTCTCCTTGTTGATAGCTGTTGGTCACTTCTTGTAGCCAATCTGGTACTACTGCTGAAATGGCTTCACAAACTCCCTCTTCTTGGTAGCAAGATAAAGCATCTGCTGCTATATTTTTTTTCCTTTTCTAAATTGGATTACATAATCCAATCCCATAAGCTTGGCCATGCCCTTTTTCTGTAGTTGGGTGTGCAACCTTTGCTATAGTAAGAATTTGATACTTTCATGGTCAGTTTTTATAATGAATTTTCCCCCTTCCAAATAGTGTCGCCATTTTTCTACTGCCATGAAGACTGCCATTAGTTCCTTCTCATAAATGCTAAGGCCTTGGTGTCTAGGGGCCAGGGATTGGCTTAAGAAGGCCAGTGGCCTACCATCCTGGGAAACAACTACCCATATTCCATGGTTGCTAGCATTAGTCTCTAGCACAAATGGCCTGTTGAAATCGGGTAGACCTAGCACTGGAACTTCACTTAGGGCTCTTTTCAACTTCTCAAAACCTTCCCCCGCTTGAGGGTTCCATTTAAAACTGTCCTTTTTCAGCATCTCAGTTAGTGGTCTTCTTATTGTTCTATAGTTTCTTACAAACCTCTGGTAGTACCCCGTAAGTCCTAGGAACCCTCTCAAGGCCCTGATGTTGGGCGGTTTTGGCCATGCCACTACTACCTCAATCTTCTTGGGATCTGTCCCTACTCCACCCCCTGAGATGATATGCCCCAAGTATTCCACTCGTTTTTGTGCGAAAGCACACTTTGATCTCTTGATATGCAATTTATTGAACCTCAAGATCTCGAATGTAGCCTTAAGGTGGTCTAAGTGTTGGTCAAAAGAGGGGTTATAAACCAAGATGTCATAAAAAAAAAACCAACACAAACTTTCTAAGGTAAGGCTCAAAGATTTGGTTCATGAGGGCTTGGAATGTGGCTGGTGCATTGGTTAGACCGCAGGGCATGACAGTGAATTCAAAGTGGCCATGGTGCGTTTTGAAGGTTGTCTTGGAAATGTCGTTAGGATCCATCCTAATTTGATGGTATCCCGACCTTATGTCCAACTTAGAGAAAATAGAGGCACGTTTAAGTTCATCCAAAAGGTCCTCAATGATAGGAATAGGGAACTTATCTTTAATAGTAATGGCATTGAGTTGTCTATAATCGATACAGAATCGCCATGTATCATCTTTTTTCTTAACCAATAGGATAGGGGAAGCAAATGGACTATGGTCTGGTCAGATTATAGATTGGGTTAACATATCCTTGACAAGCTTCTCGATTTCAAATTTGAGTTTTGGGGGGTATTAGTAGGACCCTAATGTTCACTGGTTCGGCATTAGGTACAAGGGGTATGGTGTGGTCCAAGGATCTTTGAGGGGGAAGGGTTTTAGGCTCTACAAACAAATCTTGGTATTCAATTAAAAGTATATCAAGGAGAGTCAATTCGTGTACCTACGAATTAGCTGTGAGTGAGGAGTCTTCCTATTGAGATGCTCCTTCCGCCTCCAATTCCAACTGTCCAGTAGCCTCAATTGAGAATAGTTGGGCTACTTGTGATATCTTCTTCTTGAACAGCTTTTGCAACTTTTTTTCCCTTAATCATCTTACATGCTCCCACTTCCATATTTCCTTGTAATACTACCCTCCTCCCATCCTTTTCTAGGGTAACCTCCATTTTGTTAAAATCAAAGCTGGTTGGACTTACTTCCCTCATCTAATCAACCCCAAGAACAATGTGGCATCCCCCTAACTTCAGCAACCTTAGGTCAGCCTGGTAGTCCTCCCCTTGCATTTCCCAACAAAATCCTAGGCACACGGATTTGCTGATGACCCTGCTTCCATTGGCCACAGTTACAGACAATGGGTGAGTGCAAGTTAACGGCCACTTCATCTTTTTAGCTGTGCCCTCGTCTATGAAACTGTGGGTACTCCCACTGTCAATTAAGACCATGAGGGTGTTGTCTTAGACCTTACCCTCCACTTTTATGATCTTGTTGCTGGCCATTGCTTTTATAGCCTGTAAGGAAATGGCCCATCCTCCCTCTTCTTCCTCCATAGTGATTTCTTCCTCTTCTTTCCCTTCTGCTCCCTCCAATAGGAGTAGTTGTTTCTTACTACTGGCCATTCCTTTTATAGCCTGTAAGGAAATGGCCCCTTCTCCCTCTTCTTCCTTTTCTTCCTCCACAGTGATTTCTTCCTCTTCTTTCCCTTCTGCTCCCTCCAATAAGAGTAGTCATTTCTTACATTGGTGCCCTGATGTATATCTGTCCCCACACCTAAAGCACAAACCCGCAATCCTCCTCTGCTCTACGATCTTATCTCTTGGGGGCAAGCTTGAGTACTAGGGTGCATTGGTCAAATACTTCACCCCTGTTCCTCCCCTAAATTTTCCTTACTCTGCATCCTTCCTCCATACGGCATCATCCCTGGATTCATTCCCCTGCTCGACCCCCTCTGCTTCTTCATCAAAGCCTCAACAGTCAGTTCTTGTAATAGTGCATCTTATGATGCCTCCTGTACCGATCTTGGCCTCATCATCTTTACCATGGACTTGAGATTATCGCTCAATCCATTAATGAAACTCAACACAAAATACTCCTCCGTTAAGTAGGGGTTTCTGTGGAGCATAAGCGACTTTAGCTCTTCAAATTTGAATTGTTACTCATGAACCATACCCATTTGCTTCAATTTATTGAATTCTTCTACAATATCTACCATCCTTCGTTTGCCAAACCTTTCACAAAGTCCCCTGGCGAATTCATCCCAATTGTGGCCTTCTCTCACCCCAGACCAACCTTGAAACCATATATCTCCTACATCATTTAGATATGCTGAGTCCAGGTTAATTTTCTGGTCCTCGACCACCTAATGGATATTGAATAACTTCTCACATCTCCGAATCCACCATCTTGGCTTAGTCTCATCAAACACCGACAACTCTAACTTGGGCACTGGAAAATTAGAGTGACCCAAATTCACCACCATCCCTGGTCTCCTCTCCACTACTCCTTCGCCCATCCCCACCTGATCACCCCCCCCCCTAATTTAGACGATCCTACCACCCTATGACTCATGCCCATACCTAGTAGTATTGGACCCAATTGTTCACAAGGGGGAAAGTCCGGGGATATTCTAACCTGCACCTGGTTCGAGAACATCAGCCATCTGATCTCGAACCATGTTGCTATGCTCCCACATCTCTTCTCTGATTTGGTTGCGCATATCTCCCTACAACCAATCAGCCACAACTTCCAACTTCTTGTCCACCGCTCCGATCGCGTCCTCCATACTTCCCACCCGTTGTTGCACCTCATTCACTATAGTAGTTACTTGTTGTAACTGCATCTCCATTTGTTTCATGCGGGTACCGTCAGCCATAGTATCTCAACCTCTAAAAACGTCGGCCAAGAAAGTGCTCTGATACCAATTTGTCAGATTCTTGATCTGATAAGTGAGTTCTCAATCGCTTGAGAATGGCAAGAGAAGAGAGAATCAAAAAGAAAGAGAGAACGAGAATTGAGAGGGAAAAGAATTTGAGAAGGAAACTAATTTCTAGATTTCATTCAACATGTGGGGGTAGGTGGAGATCAAATGTTTTTATATTGATCTATAGCCTAAATGGGCACCAAAACGGTTATCCCACCCACTTGCTTTACAACTTGCCCGATAGCATTGTAGAACATTTCTCTAGCTATGCTTATCCGTGGCTTTTATTTACACAAGGCCTCAGCCTACTAAC
Source organism: Diospyros lotus (assembly GCF_014633365.1). Classification (NCBI taxonomy): domain Eukaryota; kingdom Viridiplantae; phylum Streptophyta; class Magnoliopsida; order Ericales; family Ebenaceae; genus Diospyros; species Diospyros lotus. The sequence continues at coordinate 17,359,201 of NC_068347.1, forward strand.
ATCCAACTAACGTAATGGTTTGCTCCAATATTCAACTAACATCCAACTGACGTAACACTGTCTACATTTTGTTCAGTATTTTATGGACTACATGGTTGGAAAGGAATAGAATGGCGTATTAATGGTTTGCTCCCAGCCTCAGTATCTATTCAAGCTTGCCAGTACACGCCTCTTCTATTGGGTACAAGCTTGGGAGTTGGGCCCCCTCATTTCCATATTCCCTCTCACTACTTTTTATGAGTGTGGATTTGTTACATTTTTGGAAGTAACTGTTGGCCTGATCCAGTTTCAAATGGCAGATCTGAGATTCGGCTTCAGAAGGGTTTTGGTTTTGGTTTTGGCTTCTAATTCTCCAGCATTGGTTGTGGTTGTGAGATTCAAATTGTGGTCTTGTTTGGAATACTTTTTGGTAGTGCTTCATGGGCTTTGTTGTCAGGGTTGTTTGTTGGCTATAATGTTCCTAATTTTATTTGCATTAATAAAATTCTATCTTCTCTCAAAAGAGGTTTTTAGTAGAGCTTCTGAAACTTTTTTTTGGGCATAAAATTAAAACGGCAATAAGTTTTTGTGTAAAGAGTAGATATCTAAGAGGATGAAAACATCTATAGCCAAAAATGAGAGAATGCTAGGCTTTACCATATCATTCAGAATCAGAACTAGAAACAAATTTCCTTGTTAGGAGAAAATGGGTTTCTTACAGATGAAAGCTATAAGAAACAGCATCACGTATGCTGATAATATAGAGCATAAGCAACAGTGCATGTCTCTCGCATCTAGCAGGCACTATGTTGTCAAACTTCATAACAATACTGACATTGCAACAAAAACTGCATCACAAGTCTTCTCAACCAGGGAAAATTCAAATACATTTCAGAACTTCTTCAAAAGGCACAAATCCTTCCAGGTATGTCCAATGATGATATAGTTTGAGATCTATAGGTTCAGTTTAATCTTCTCTAAGCCATGAACTACCAGAGTTATGGGATTGAGGCATAAAAATTTTCACAAATTTAGGTGTATGCAGTGAAATGCTCATTATACAGCAAAAGATTCAGTGCCAAACATCCAAACCCCCCACTCATTTTGGACAGATGTCGTATTCTAAAACAATTTAAACAGAATCCAGGAAAAATTAGAGAGTTTATCATGATCTACTAGACAGCATGCTTTCATTCTTGACAGATAATAGAACATTCTACTAACCCCAGAAATCAGGAGAAAATACTGTTGGTAAGGATTTCACCCTAGCAAAGCCAATAAAGTTAGTATTGTGAGGCTTTTTATCCAGTCAGATGAGAGTTTACTACTACTGAAGTCACAATAACCCAAAAAAAAAAAGATGGTCATATTTAGCAAAATATGAAATTTTATACAACTGGACAGCCAAAACATTCATTAATTTACAAAACTTCAATTCCAGTTGACATCACTACTAACAAGATATCACTGTTTACAACTGAGTGACCTACAAGCATGGTGGTGTGGGTTTCTAATTGTAGTAGTTACAAGTATCAGGAGACTACAAATCAACTAATAGATTAGGAGAATAGCTAGTAAATTGACATGTATACCTTAGCCTCATAAGATTTTCTCACAAGGGAATGACTCTTTGGCAACCAAAAGAAAAGGAAGAAGACAATAACATTATAAATCACAAAAGAAATGCAATTTCAAATGGTTGACAATGCCATGATTGTCAGAACTGTAAACATGGAACTGCATCTCCTTTTTCATTGGAAAATAATTGGGTGCAGATCGTTCAACCATAGATGATCACATTGCAAAGCTGCACCTTCTAGTAACAAAAAGAAAATGATGCAATTGCTTAACACCACACCCAAAGTCTTAAAAGGTAGAAACAGAAATATCACACATTCTAACTACTAAATAATTGATGGATGGGACAATAAAAGTTGTGTCACTAGCCTCATATGGATAATCCATCTTGCTGATGATATTGTAGGCTTGCCATGGAGGCACCATGATCTGCAGAAAATGAAAGGATAATATAAAGATGAAAGCTTGTTACAGAACAAGGAAGAAAAAGAAATTAAACATAAACCATTAAAGAGTTCCAAAAAAAAAACACAGGAGAAAAAGAAGTAAAAATTATGTAGTAACAAAATGCTGGTTTTTTAAAATTTATGGAAGATTTTCGCTATTAAAGGAAAAGAAACCTTTTCTTTTGGTACATTAAATTTACAGGTCTAGGCAATGCCAATATCCCTCTTCTCCAACCCCACCCACCCCCCACCATACACTCAAACAAAAAAACAAACAAAAAAGAGCAATTACATTGTAATATGGCATTGGACGTACTCTAATTATTTATGCCTTTATCTGCACATCAAGTTTTAACACTTCTGCAGTTCTCCTTTCTAGGAAAGAAAACTACCATGAAGCTGATGTCATGTATCTATCATCAGTTCTCTATTTATCCCTGCACACAAATTGAGACATGAATCCTACTATCCTCACTTTTTGTGGGTAATAGAAAAATGAATTAGATTTCACAAATCCCCATTCTTATTTACATCTCCCGATCTGATCAAGCAAGAGCAAGAAATTTGGCATCTCTTATACACAATCTTTCAAGTGTGGCAATCCTTGCACTCTTATTGCTCTACTATGAACTTAGAATACTTACACCATTGTTGATATTGATCAATAAAAAGGTATCACCAAAGATGAGCCCAGCCCATACATTGTTGCAATTCATTACATTATTGACATAAACTTAACTATTGGTTTATTTATGGCTGTACTCATTTGACATTGACATAAATCACAACCTTTAATTGACCTTCTCATCAAGCATAAAAACTCTGAATGTAAGTGTGAATCCATTCCAAGCATGTGTTTTTATATGCCTGATCCTTGGATATATAAATTTTTTTGTCAAACAGTCACATCTAGTCTCCAGTGGTCAAGACTCCAAAGACACGTTAAAATATAAGTCAGAGATGCCACATGGCATGTCCCACAATACTGACCTTGTTGAGATTGGATTTATATGTAGGTTACAAGTTAAGAATGCTTACTTTGTTTCTGTATATTTCTTCATAAGCAATGAATGTTGATCCATGATTTTGAGATTGCAAAGAATAATAAAGTATTGAATAACAACGTACTTAACAGTAATTTATTGACAATTGAATCTAAAATTTGTGCCAAAGATAGCACCTTAAAATCAGAATCCCAGTATAACCCTAGCTCAGTTGTTCTGAGTTCCCACTCAATATCCCTCTTCAAGCAATATATTCATTCTTTACCAATGCTGTGGTTAAGCTACCTCCATGTTTATTAGTGATTTCAACAAAGTTTCTTTGGAGTTTTAATCAATCTTATTCAGAAAAACATAATTCTCTTTTATCTCTCCATAACTTGTGTTGCATTTAAGCATATAAAAAAAGTACTATACTCCAAAGAAATGTTTCTTTAAAAATGTAACAATCTGTGATATACTGTAAATACCTGAAGTTTTAGGGAGTATTATAAAATACATATGTACACACACACACACAAAAGAATACATGTAGAGATAAATGCATAATATTGTCAAGCCCTCAGATTGTGGGCTGGACAATTGAAGAAATTCGAGCAGAATTCCGAGAAGAAGAGATGAATTTAGGAAGAAACAGATAGAATGAGGAAGGATGGAGAGGGAGAGAATGAGATAAAGTTAAGAGAGAGATATTGAAAGTGTAAAAATTGTTATTAGTCTCGATGCCCTTCCCTCTCACTGCCGCAGGTCTCTTATAGAGCCTATAGCAGCACTTATAACAGTATAACAGTAAACTAACACACACCACAGCAAAGAGTAGGCTGTTGTGCAGTTAGTTAATCCCCTAACTACATAACCCCCACCCCCCACCCCCCCCAAGCTAATTAACCACTAACGGTTAATACAAGTAGTTCTACCGATACATTTACTGGTTTACCCCTAGGGTCATGACAATCCCCTCCCTTTCAAACAATTCTTGACCCCAAAAATTCAGAACAGTTGTGCCTTCTTCATCACCCAATTCCCACCGGTGCTTCTTCTTGAATTTCATCCTCTACTCCTTCCATGTGCAGTAACTGCTTTTGGCATCAGTGGCCAGGGCTGAATTTGTCTCCACACCTATAGCATAATCCTAACTTCCTTCTCTGCTCCCATAGCAGTTGATTTGGCTGCATCATGGCTTGGGTAAACTTTAGAGTTCCCATTTATTTGGTTCCCTCCCAAAGGTTGATAGAACATAGGCTAAGTTACTGTTGCAATTGTGTTCTTACCGAAAATTGCTTCCAATGCAAGCTCCTGTAACTTTGCCATCTCAGCAGCCTGCTTCACTGTCACCGGCTGCATCATCTTGACCATCGGCCTCAGCTCCTCCTTAAGACTGCTCATGAAGCTGGACACAAAATAATGATCCGTTAGTGTTGGCTATGAACTCCACATCAAGGATCTTAACTCCTCAAATCGTCTTTGATAATCAGCCACTTCTCAATTTATTAAATTCTTCAATCACATCCGTCATGGAATTTTCCCCAAAATGTTCGCACAGGTCTTCAACAAACTCAACCCAACTAAACCCAATTAACCTCAACTTCCCTTGTTTGAAGCCATCCTTGATACCATGAATCAGCCGTGTCATTAAGATAAGCTGATGCCAAAATTGATTTTCTGCCCTTCTGCTACATTGTAAAGCTGAAAAATCTCTCATATCTACGAATCCACCACCTCGGTTTCACTCCATCGAAAACTGGTATTTCTAGTCTTGGTGCTAGAGTGTAAGTCGAGGATTGAGAATTGCTTTTTACCTAAATAGCTGGGCCCAAATTCGGACGCTCCTTAGTCCACTGCCCTTCTGAAACTCTAGGGGAATTACCATCACTGGCCAGAATTGGATCATGAATAGATCTTGGTGGGGATTCCGATCCAAAAACTCGAGGGAGAATTCCATCACATGGAAAGCCTGGATCGGAAATGGTTCTTGGTGGGAAATACGATGGCAAACGAATTTGAGGCAATATCATTAACAGCATGTTGAACATGCTATCTATTCTCTGCCCAAATTGATCCATCATCTCCCATTCTCTCCTATTCTCTTCTCCAATTCTCTCTGCATACCCTCTCGAGCTACAGCAAGATCCCCTCGCACGCTCTCCCTTAAGGCCGAAATGTCCTCCCTGTGGCGGTTCAAGGCCTCTTGAATCCATATCGTCCCAATTTCTAGTGCTTCCATCCTTGACTCAAGCTATTTCATTCTTGTGCCTTCTACCATCTTATTTCTTTCAAGAATCCTCTACTTCAAGGACCAACAGTGACTTTCTGATCTTCTTACAAGGACTGACGGTGAACTACAATCTCCTACGTCCACCTATATCTTGAATCCCACCATGCAATAACCCAAGAACAGAGGTTCAATAACCACCTAGCTTCAACCGAGATCATTTCTTGAACATGCACAGTGCACCTCCTTCACATTCATCTTCTTGAACCTGCTCCTGTTTTGCCTTCGAGATTTGAACCCAATTTCAACGTCATGAATCCTACTCCAATTACGACTGCCCTAGATCCGCCAACACTGCCTTGGCTTGTGTTCAGTTCACGCCTGTGGAAATTCCGTTCCAATTGCAATCACCTGGGTCTGCCAGCACTGCTTCGGAATGGATCCCCTCCATGCCTGTCTCTTCTGACTAGGTTCACATTCAATTCGGACCCAAGCTCGTTGGAATTTACCTGGGAGTTATGCACAATTGACACCCACGAACGCTCGATTGACCCACCGGCCACCATCTATTCCTTCACGTCAAGCATTTCTCTAGTACGCACCAATTACCCGAACCGATTAACCCACTTACCACCATCTATTCCTTTGTCATCGGTTTCCTGCTCCGGTCATGCACCTCTAGTCTGACCATGCCTACACTGTCGTCTCGCCTAACAGACCCATTTCACCAGCTGCCAAGAACGCTAGCTCTGATACCACTTGTCAAGCCCTTGGATTGTGGGTTGGACAATTGAAGGAATTCGAGCAGAATTCCGAGAATAAGAGATGAATTTAGGAAGAAACAAATAGAATGAGGAAGGATGGAGAAAGAAAGAATGAGAGAAAGTTAAAAGAGAGATATTGAAAATGTAAAACTTGTTATTAGCCTTGATGCCCTTCCCTCTCACTGCTGCAGGTCTCTTATAGAGCCTATAGCAACACTTCTAACAGTATAACAGCAAGCTAACAGTAAACTAACACACGCCACAACAAAGAGTAGGTTGTTGTGCAGTTAGCTAATCCCCTAACTACTTAACCCCCCCAGCTAATTAACCACTAACGGTTGATACAAGTAGTTCTACCGATACATTTATTGGTTTACCCCTGGGGTTGTGACAAATATGATATTAGAATATATATATATATATATATATTCCAATATATGTATGAGTAGATCTTATCAAACAAGATGAGGACTCCTTGATCAGGTGCAAGCTGGACTTGCAAGATAAATATGAAAGTGATAATGATAATAGATATAATTGGTTAGGTTAGGATAAATACCCAAAATAAATAAACAAATAAGAACATGTAATTAAGCAAAAACCAATTAGAAAATGGAGTATTCAAAACCAATCCTTAGCTAAACTAGATATGCATGATACTAGAGATAAATAGTCTAAAAACAATTTAAATAAATTAGAATCAGCTAGGATATGGATTGATATTGGACTAACCTAAATGAATCAGAAGTAGAAAAACACTTGTATGTATATAGATAACTGAGGGTGAGAGGAAAAACACACAGCAAACACAAAAGGGCAAGAAATAGGGTAGCAGCAACCTGCAAGGGAGAACAAATCGTCGAATTTCAGCTTTTGAGTAAGCATCCTACATTTTTATTTTTAATCTTCTTCTTGCAATTCCTCTTTGTTGAATGGTTGGACGAATAAAACAGATTCTTGATTTGCATTGTACCAAGAAAGTCACCTAAACCAATTACCTTTAAGATCAAACTTTTTGCAAACTTAAAAATTGCATCCTGATTGCTTCGCTTTTCCACACTTGCATGAGATTAAGTTTACAGTGTTGAATGGTTGGACGAATAAAACAGATTCTTGATTTGCATTGTACCAAGAAAGTCACCTAAACCAATTACCTTTAAGATCAAACTTTTTGCAAACTTAAAAATTGCATCCTGATTGCTTCGCTTTTCCACACTTGCATGAGATTAAGTTTACAGTGTTGAACCCCACTGTGAAGTGATTCAGGCTTTGAAGATTAAAATCCCACGTCAATTGCTGCATTACTTTAAGCGACCCAGAGAAAAACTATGAAATAATTTTAAGAAATTAAGGCTTCAATTTGGTAGAGTACTTAGGTGGGTCCCATCATAGATGATTGCACTTTGAGTCTTTGAATTAAAATTTTGTCAGCTAACCAACTTCACCGAAATATAAATAAATTTTAAACTAGTGCAATCGCGTATTTCCCATATGATTTAGGCATTAAATTAATATAATGATGTCTACAAAAAAAAAAGAATAAAATACAGGAATTAAGAATTCAATGGAGATTGAGAAAATAGGATGTGACGTCAAAAGATCTAATTTGATTTATTGGTTGTATCATTGCAAATTTTAGTTTCTTCACATACACTTGAGACACATTTGATGTAACCAGTTATTTGGCCTCGGTCACTGTGAGTTGGCAATATATGATTGTGACAAATGATTTTTATTTCCTTATCAAATATCATGCATGCAAACAAATTCTCTTTATTGAAATTGCAATGCTTATGGGAACAAAAATTTATTTCTTAAAATCTTTTATTCCCATGTAAAATTGTTTTTCTTTATTGCTGCTCCTACTTGTTCAACAGTTTAATTGTTATGACTATGAATGTGATTGCAAAGTATATTGCATTTCTTACTATGAATCAATTTGTTAATTATTGATCAATGATTGGTTATGACTGTAATGGTTAGTACAGTTGATTGGCACACCAATTTTTTGGTATATGTTAAATGTTTTGGGAGAACCTTTGCTAGAATACTGCAAGTTAACAGCAATAAACATTAGCCCTGGTGCATCTTGATGATCCAAGTTAGCAGGGGTAATGCTAACTGTAAGTTTCAGCCAGCATGTGTATTTATTTTGGCATGGATGTGGCCAACGATTGTTACACGGATTTGTTTTGCTTAGTGTACTACTCCCATGAAATAGAAAATATTGAATTATCAACTAAATTGAAAAAGAAAATAGTTTATTTGGAAAAGAAAGAATTTCCTTGAAAAAGAATTTATTTGCCTTATTATGAAAAAAAAAAATTCTTGCATTTATTTCTTGAGAAAATTATTTTCTTGAATAAAAGCTCATGCATATTGCTTACCCTGATTCCAACGATATATATTGTTCTGTGCACTGGGTTTCTAGATTCTTTTAAATTTTTAGGTAGCAGTTTAGCTGTGGAACTGACAAATCAATTAGCTTGAAGGAAGAAGGCAACTCAGTTATCTCAATTAGTTTAGCTATTCATTTTGGCATGTCCCACTTTGTTCTTGTGGGCTTTAGTTTGATCTTAGAAGATTTTATGGATTCTTAGTAGTTTGCTCCAAGATTGTTGCAGGTTGGATTTGTTCAGACAATTATTCAGTTTATTTATGGATTTGATTGTGTTTCAATTTGAATAAAAGTTCTTGTTATTGCTATGATACGATGTATACAAAGACTTACCTAATTCTAATGGGCTTACGGTTTGTTTAGGGTTAGGTGCCGGTCATGGGCCCCCAATGTGTTGTGACACACTTTTGAAGTATCCATGCTAGACACTGTTACACATTTGATAAATATGGGAAGCATGTCCAATTTGGCTAATTATATATTTGGAATTATACACAAAATATATATATATATGGAATCAATAAAGAGGTTTTTTTTTATTGAACTATATATGCATTAAAAACTATATACTCATCCATAAAAACCATCCTATTTTAATAAATAAAAAATCAAATTAAAATCCATTAATAATAAAAAGAAAAGTTGCAACCACATATCCCTAGAGATAAAGCAATTATTGTATGAGTCAGAAATATGTGTACCTAATCAACAAGAATGGGACGAATCAGCTAATCACAGGACATACAACCTAATATGATTAAATACAATTGGGTGGCCACATGTTCCCTTGTACCCATAGAATAGTTTCTGCTAGTGGTGAGAGAGAGAAATCCAATAGGCACATATATGCACCCAACACATATACTCAGTTAATATACCATAGTACATAGTCAAATATAAAGAATAAGAAGAATTGAAGTCCATTGCCAACCTTCCCTATGGAAACCAAAAGCATGGTCCTGGCAGTGGGGATGCCTCCTAACATTACATTTGGTGAGCAAGAATTCCCTGGAATTAGCAGAAGGCTACTTCTACTGCTAAACATGATGCATATGATAGGCTAGCAGTCACTATTACCTTAACAAATTTTCCTCGCATTTATTATTTAAATATAAAGATGCATAAGGAAATGAGCAAAGAGAATAGACACAAAGTACCTATTGTAGAAGCCCGGGCATTTCAAGTACTCTATGCATCTAAATATGTTAAAATAATGGCAAGAGCAACATAAAAGGAAACAAACAGAGAAAATTTTATGATCAAGTTTCAAGTTGACATGAGATGCGGTAGCCCAACTGCATTCTAGTTCAGATAGTTGATGCACACAAGTTCTTTAGTATACCTGTTCCGAGGACAAACTGATCACATTTGAATACACACATAATGAAGCAACAAAAGAATAAAACAGATATCAATTCATGGAGGGACTCACATCATCTGCTGATATCCTTATTTGTAATTTATCTTTGCATTCAGGACACCGCATCACTCCCTGGAACATCAATAATGTAAAGTCAAACTTAACACCAAAAGATTATCAAAATTTGCTACAAATTAGGTTAAAACAGAAGTAAATATATATGAAATTACAAAAAAAATAAATACAAAGTCAAGCACTAACATTTATATGCCAAGACTACAGCTTCAAGTTGTATACCATATATAAGTCACAACATGCTTGAAGTGCAATCTAAGCTAGAAAGCAAGGATTAGAAGATTAGGGGATGGACACCCTTCAGCCGTACAATATATTGTCCTCTACTTATTTCAGATTATGGTATTCTATTTATTTATAAGAAAAGGTTTATATATTAAGAAGGTATTAAGTGATACAAACCATGTAGGGGAAAAAAGATGGATCCAAAAAAACCTACTGATTCAAAGGTGGTTTAACATCCCAGAACTCCAATGCAAGAGAAAGTTTCAGTCACATTCAAAATGAAGCCATTGATCACTTTGTCCTGACAGGGTTGGAAATTTAATTTTATCTGCTTCAAAAATAGCTCTTACCGATCCATCACAACTTGGGCAGTCTTTTGATGGCAGCGCTAAATGAAGATCCATGCTGGAGGGAAGGTGCACTAATTCAGCTCTATTCTCAGCAATGGCATCTGCAACACTTTTAGCTGTTGCCTTCTCTCCACTGGGGGATCATATAAACAAATTAGGATGGAAGCTTAAATCAATATATGAGAGAGAGAGAGAGAGAGAGAGAGATTAAAGAGCTCAGTCAGAAGAAAGAGACTCTCAAAGAGCCCTCCACACCACTTGTGGTTACATATGAAATAAAATGAAACCTTACACTTTTATCTTAAACGAGATATAAGAATAATACACTTAAATCCCCCAATAAGGAAAAGAGATATTTGTTAAACCTAATAACTTGTAACATGATATCCTACTTTTTCACTTTGGTACTAAAACCATGTGGCATGCAAACCTGTTCTATAAAGAAACTGCAGAAAATTGCAACTAACTCCTCAGAAACCTGAGGTTCTAGAAGAAGCCAGAGAATCCACAGAAAAAGGAAGGTTCAGTCCACAGTCAATACGACTAGATATGTAAAATGATATATATTCAGAATCAAGTTGATGGAGCCCGCAATGACAGCTTAAGGAAATCAATAGTCAATAAACACAGAGGTAAAATGTATAAACCAGAATACAACAACAACAACAACATATCCAGCCTTTATGCCACTATGTAGGGTCGGCTACATGAATTCTAAACTTCCATGTATTTCTATCTTTTGTCATATCTTCATTGAGATCCATACACTTCATATCAAACTTTAATGTCTCCCTCAAAGTCTTCTTAGGTCTGCCTCTACCTCTTTTTTTGATTAATTGTTCCATTTCATCAACTTTCCTCACAGGAGCGTCTCTTGGTCTCCTTCTCACATGACCAAACCATCTTAGTCTAGTCTCTCTCATCTTCTCCTCTATTGGCACTACTCCTATCTTATTACGAATAACTTCATTTCTAATTTTATCTTTTCTTGTATAGCCGCACATCCATCTTAACATCCTCATCTCTGCTACACTCGTCTTTTGCTCATGTTGGTATTTGACTGCCCAACATTCTGAGCCATACAACAAAACTGGTCTTATAGCTGTCCTATAGAATTTTCCTTTCAATTTTAATGGGATTTTATCATCACATAACACCCCCGATGCATTTCTCCATTTTAGCCAACCTGCCTTAATTCTATGTGTAACATCCTCGTGAATTTCTCCATCTTTTTGAATCACTGATCCCAAATATCGAAAATGGTTTTTTCTTTGTAAGATTTGGTCTTCCAATTTTATTATAACATCCTCTACTCTTGCATTCTTACTAAATTTGCATTCCATATATTCTGTTTTCTTTCTGCTTAATTTAAATCCCTTAGATTCTAAATTGTTTCTCCATAACTCAAGCTTAGTGTTCACTCCTCCTTTTGTTTCATCCACCAACACTATGTCGTCTGCAAATAGCATACACCATGGCACATCTGTCTGAATATCTTTAGTGAGTTCATCCATTACTAAAGCAAATAAGTATAGACTTAGTGCAGAACCTTGATGCAACCCTATTGTAATTTTAAACGATTCAGTATCCCCTCCGCATGTTCTGACCCTAGTCTCTGCACCATGATACATGTCCTTAAGGGCTTGTATATAGGCTATTCGGACTCCTTTCTTCTCTAAAACCCTCCATGATACTTCTCTAAGAACCCTATCATAGGCCTTTTCTAGATCTATAAACATCATATGTAGGTCCTTCTGATGATCCAGAATACGAGGATAAATTTAATTTCCCTAAACAACAACTTAGTTTCCATCCTAAGTTTATTCAACAGTTCTCTTTGGTTCTGACACTTAGTTTCTTCCTAGTAGTCTTCCTTAAAGACAGATTTTTGGTCCTGCCTTTTGAACCTTGAAAGTAACAAATTTAAAGAACTTCGAATACATTCAAGGGTTTTACCCACTAGAAGACTGGAACTCCATTGCATATTTTTCCAGGATGGAGAAAAGGAGAAGGGGAAATCAGGAAGATATCAACAAAACAAAATATCAAGATTCAAAAAGGTAGATTGATCACAGCTGAATATGAATTGAGAACAAAGATCCATAAAGCCTTTTGAAAATATCATTACTGATAATAAGTGTAACAAACCTCAGTAAGTTCTCCACATTACCAAATGTAGATGGAGCATCACCCAGTGAGTACTACTCCTTCCGGGAACTTATAGTAAATCTTGAGATGGTGTAGGTTAAAGGACAGCATCACCAAATGTAAGTTCTCCACATTACCAAATGTAGATGGAGCATCACCTAGCGAGTACTGCTCCTTCTAGGAACTAACAGCAAGTCTTGAGATGGTGTAGGTTAAAGGATAGCGAGTAGAGAGGTAAAGCAGTCAGATAGGGAATTTCTTATTATTTAGGTGTGCATTTTTTGAATTGCTTTGGATCATTGATTCCCTATTCTGGAATGACAATACATCATATTCTACATGGATATCAATTTGCAGTCTCTAGAATACTACTGGCTTCTGGTTTCTAGTACATTGGGTGTGCTTCTGATTCATGCACTATGTCAAAGACTGAGAAGTATGACCATGATGAATGAGAGTGCTAAGTATGCTACATAGGGATCTGAGGCAGAGACATTGGGTGCTGATATGGAAGAGAGAGAGAGAGAGAGAGAGAGAGGGTTTTGCAATTGTGAGCTTGTAAGCTTTATTTAGGAGAAATAAGTAACCAAGTATGATGTCTTCCCTTATATAGGTCAAATATAGCAAGTGGAGCTCAATCATGGGCAATATAAATTGCTCAAAGGCAATATGGGAGTAGGATGCTAGTTGTAACATAGCCAGGGGGCCCTTCGGAAGGGGAGCTCCCCCAGAGGTGATAAACCTACTCAAGTGGATGGCCTCTTGGAAGGGTCTTCGGGGGCTGGTCCCCCAAAGGCTCGACCCACACTCTTTAACAGTCTTCTGATTGAGACACCTCTTGGAAGCCTCCGTGAGACTCTTCTCCTATACTTTGACCCAGGTTATTCTCCAATAACCCCCCCTCCCCCCCCTTTTGGGGCCTCCTTCCTTTGAAGATCAATCTTCGAGGGGGTTTCTTTCGGCCTTCCGATCCTAACCCAAGACACCCGAAGACCCGTGTGCTCTCACCCGAAGGGTCCTACCACGTGTCTTTGTGCATGCCACGTGTCCCATTCCTTCGACGAGTATAAATACCCCTAGACCCTACACCTTCAGGATCCAAATCCAAACCCCAAAGACTTGGACCAGATCTACACACACTAAATCCACCTAAACACCTCTTCTAAAGAGTTCCACCTCTTCCAAAGCCTTCACGCACACATCATACCTCATCTGCATCCTCTCTTTAGCATCATGATGACCCCTGACTTAGGCATCGGAGGGCCCGCACGAGAGAGATTGTCGTGTGCCTTTTGACTGACTTTGTCTTGCAAATTCGAAGAACGAGCCACACTTCCAGACACCTATCAACTCTCCCAGATGGCAGAGACTCTTCTAGAAGGCCCTTCAGAGCTTCAAAACACCTCCTCCCAGACTCTCACAACTTTCCCGAAGCCCTACCTTCGAAGACCCTTCAGGTCCCACTACCTTTCGAAGACTCTTTGGGTCCCCACTCCTCTGAAGACCCTTCAAGTGACTTCCTCGAGGTGAATTTCGAGGCATTCTCCTTGCTCTCCCAGACAACAGATTGAGCTTTGCCCTGCGTGTTCTCTCGCTCTCCTAGACAATGGACCAAGCTATTCCCCAAGTAGCTTTTGACTCTTTCTAGCGTCACTCTACAACACATACCTCACCCTACCTTCTCGCCTCTAATGTTTGCCATCGATAGCGTTCTTTGTTTGACCTTTTGTTGCGTTTCCCATAGACGGCGCCAATTATTGTAGCTAAAATACAATAATGAATTTGTAGCGTGGGAAAGGTGATCTTGACGTTCGCGTGCAAGAATGATCTGGAGAACAAAATGACCGAGAGGCCAAAAAAATTATCAGGAGGCCAAAATGATCAGGTGGCCTCAGTGGCAGATCCACGTAACATAGGGTAGCTCACAATTAAAATTAATTTTTTTTATTAAAAAATATTTTTTTAATATAATAAATTTTTTTTTAATAATAAACTAGTCAAAAAAAAATTACAACCCACCCCAAAATCTATGATGTACAATTCTACATCTCAAAAAAAATTCCAGCCTCCCCATACATAGATTTCTGAATCCACCCCTGGGTGGCCTTGAGAGATAATGACTTGTTGATGCTGGTGAACGGTTGCTTGCTGATGAACAAGAGGCCTCAAATAACCGAGAGACCTGCCAAAACAAACAAACAGTGAGAGGCCCAGGAGGCTGTTCTCACGCAAACCCTCTGATGCTTAAGTTCGTCTTCGAATGCTTGAGCACAAAAATAGGATTCGAGTATCTGAGTGTAACAAAATGAGGAGACAAGCCTCCTATTTATAGAGGAGCATGGAGTAATCCTAATTAATCTGGGATTAGGATTCTTTATAGATAACACCTATCTTGATTAATCCTAGTCTGGTTGGGACTAGGATTGTTATGGATGGCGTTTACCATGCCCTTTTTGGGGATGAAATTTCTTATGGATGGTATTTATCCCAATTGTTCCAAAGTCCTTTTAGAATTAGAATTCTTTACGAACAATCACTTATTTTCTTGGAATATTAGAATCGAGGAACACCCTAGGAGGGTCCATTGGCTTCGAGGGAGGCTCCTAGGGGTTGAGGAACTCTTTGTGACCGTGAGGTCACTTAGGACCAAGAGGCCTCTCGATTACAACCGAGTGGTGGCCACTCGGTCACCACTTGGTGCTTTTTCACTTGCTTTTTCCTTAGCTTGGTCTTTTAGCTTGTGTTGTTTAATTTCCTTGTTTATTCATGGATTGCACTTGAATTGCACATAGATATTGAATTAATTATTGTTGACCGAGTGACCTCTCGATCATGGGAGATGGAAGATGCTTGTTGCTTGCGTGAATTGCTTGTCCGTTCTGTGAGAATCCAATGGCCACCCTCTCCTCCTCCAAATCCCTTCTCCAATTGCCGATTATTCTATTATATATGTACGCCTCCTCTATTCTCCAATTTCTCCTCCGATTTGATCTCCTAATATAATATTATATTATATATGCCACCTCTAATTCTCCTCCAATTCAATCTTCAATTGTGGCCATCACATGTATTGCTTCACGTGTATGGCTCCAATTGTTTAATATTATATTGTATTACGCTTGTTTGTTTGATCTTAGCGTGTGAATTTCAACCCATCTAGATATGCACTTGACCCGGATGTTGACTCGTAGATTTTAACCCAAATCTGCCACTTGTGTCCGCTCCATGTCCAAACTGTCTGCTGTTTACAGGCATATCACCTTGAAAATTAATTTGCCCTTAGTTTTAGAGGAAAAATTGTTCCATAATAGATGTGACAATTTTCCCTCTAAAACTAAGGGCGAATTAATTTTTAATCATCCCATTGTGACCTTATTCTTTTCTAAATAGCCTGATTGTCGTATATCTATAGAAAACTAAATAATTCTTGCTTAAATTCATATGTACACAAGCATGTCCTCTTATAGAGGAGAAAAGATACAACATAAGCAAAACTACAACACATAAGAAAGGGGAAAATGCATATATACAATCTTAGGAAAGTTTCCTAAGTCTAAATTAGGAAAGTATCCTATTACATATTTGGAAACTTCTAAAACTGCTTTCTTTGACCAGCGTAACTTCTCTTTTGATAATGGGAACCAACACTCCCCCTCAAACTGGTGAATAAATGTCTATCATTCCTACCTAGCCTATTAGGTCTTCAAATCTCTTAGCAGCCAGCCCCTTGGTTAACACATCAACCACTTGTTCTTTAGATTGAACATAAGGAATGTGAATTAGACCTGCATCCAACTTCTCCTTTATGAAGTGTTGGTCCATTTCTATATGCTTTGTCTCGTTATGCTCAACAGGATTATAACCAATACTAATGGCTAATTGATTATCACAAAACAGCTCAATTAGACCTTGAATCTTGCTTTTCAAATCCTCTAGGACAATCATTAGCCGTAGTAACTCGTATAGACCAAAGGCCATAACCCTAAATTCTGCCTCCGCACTAGACCTTGCCACAATGTTTTGTTTCTTACTCCTCCAAGACACAAGATTTCCACCTAAGAACACACAATACCTTGTTGTAAATCTCCTATCAATGAGAGACGCTACATAGTCTACATCCGTGATGCAATCACCAATCAAGAGTCGACCCAAACCGGGCAGCCTAGGACCGGCCCAAACAGTAGTGCTGGAACAGTAGAGAAACTTTATAAGTTTTAGGATTCTACTTTATGTTTGATTAAGGTTTTATTTATATTAGGATTCTAGTTGGATTTTGTTTATAAGTATTAGATGGATTAGCCAAACTCCATAAATATATCTAGAAGCTAGGGGTTGTAATAAGTTTTTTATTCAATAAATTCTAGCAAACCAGTTTGGTTTTTTCTAGCAAGTAGCTTCGGTTCTTGCGCCTAGTTGAGAGTCTAGCTTTGGTCGTTGAAGTTTGTTCTCTCAAGGGTACTTGAAACTTATTGTTTCATGAGAAATAAATAAATAAACATATCTAAGTCCACATGTAATGCAATCACCAAAAAGAATATGCTAGAAATGAATCTACCTTTTCAAGGTGTAATTTTTCACTTGGTATTGCACTTTCCCCAGGCCTTTGCACATGGTACACTGCAATGCTTGCCATCCATTGCAGGTCCCACAATTTCTGTTAATAAAGTCCACACCTTGTAAGCAACCAGCTATCTTTAACAAAGCTAACTTGGTTTCAAATAAGACAGGGACAAGTCAAAAGAACAAAAATTCTAGTTTATCTATATTTACAAATGTTAGGGATAATAAGCATAACCTCAAGGCATTAGAGCAGAAAAAAAATAGTAATATTTTGCAGCTACTGCATCATGCACACAGGTTGAGATTCATCTTTGAATTACCATTTCATTAGGTAAGCAACATCCTATCATCAACAAGATCAATTAAATGTTATAACTTCTGTTGAATTGTTAACCACCATCTCATCTAAAAGCTTAAACTATTAGATATAGGGTTAACTTTATCTTTTATATTACCATTTTTAGTTTCAACATGCCCCCTCACACATGGCCAGTATAGAAAAACTATTAGGTCAACAATTTAAATATTAGTAAAGTTAAACTACTAGATATAGGGTTAACTTTACTCATGCAACAATTTAAATATTAGGTCAACAATGAGGTTTGAACTAAGACTTGAATGCTCCGATACCATGTAAAGAGAATAATGCATATGTATTTCACAAATGAGGTGTAAAAGAACTTATACACATGCTTCCTATTCAAATGTAACGAAACAATATATTCTAAAGATATAGACAAATCATCTAAGTAAACATAGTTACTTAATATAAAGATTATAATCAAATCATTATCCTCTTGACAGTATAGAAAACTCCATTCCCTAAAGCCATCCAAAGAGTTTGCTATTCCTATACCGCACCAAATGATTTAACTTCGCCGGTTGTATTCACTCTAACTAACAAAATGAATACATAATATTGCAGGAGTCAGCTGTGCATGAGATAACCAAGCCAATGTATTAGCCAAACTGCAAGGCATCAATTTTTCTTCCCAGTTGCAGTTTCTGTGACAATTACAGACACAGGCCAGATAGGATCCCCCCCCCAGGGGAACCTATGATAACACACAGACATAAAAAGTAAATCATGCTAGAGACTGTTGAAACATTAGGGGAATATTGTAATCACCTTTGACATAACACCTTTTTTCCAAGCTCTAATGCAATATCATAAGTCCCAAGAGTAGCCACAGCCTGCAGATCAAAAGGAAAATTAATATCTAACGTGTTAACAGTGGCATCAAAGCTGCTACTCAGAGTGGTAGTAGTCATTGCATCAGATATGATACTCTGTTTAGCAACTACAACTAGAGGATGATGCCAAAGTACATTTGACATTGAGGTAAAAATATGGATTATCTTTACCCATATAATCTGAATTTTATCAAGTGTTATTATCATTATTGAAAAGTTATTATCATGCTGAAACAACTGATTATATCATTAAATCAAGTTATATGCACTCTCCAAATCCATTTCGTAATTGTGGAAGATAATGCGATTATGGAAGAATCAATCTAGAAGTGATAAGGTTGTGTTGTATATTACAAGAAAAACCTGATCTCTCTCTCTCTCTCTCCCCTCTCCCCCCTCCCCCTAATTTTATATATATATATATATTATTTGATAAAACTTAATAAATTAATAAAAACTGATCTATATTCTTGACCTCGAGACATGCTACCTTGAACCATCAAAATGTACCACAATTAATAGCAAAAATAGGCTAAATTTAGTCAAGAGTCAGAACAAAGTTTCAGTAAAACATCAAAAACAGCAAGTGACAAATCATCGGATGATTTATCTTGCCTAATCAAACTTGGCAAGTGATTAAATGGTTAAAACTTAGCCAGTAAAGTTGTTATATGGGATACATTTTAAAATCCAAAGCTTTAAGATACTGAATGATGACTTTTTCCTCCTTTTAAATTCTGAGATGAGGCTGTTTTCTTGGTCCCACACCAGATTTTGGTTGCACTCACAAAAGAGGAGCAAACCTTTCTGGAAGATCTAAAGACTTGCCCCTACCCAAACACCAATATACCTTGCCACCCTCCCCCCACCACCACAACAGAGGAAAATAGAAAGAAACAAAAAATTTAAACTCAACATAACCTTATAACCAACTGGCATGGATGAATCTCATTTTATTATTCCACTTTACAAGGGCTATTATTTTAGTTAAGATAAAAAGTTCTTTATTATCTTAACTCATACTAATTCCAGTCCCCCTCATCTCCTAGTATTACAACCAATGTGGATAGTATTTTATTTTTCAACTTTTTATTTATCATATTTCATACATAACCAACTCAAATTAATTGATTTTGCATCATTAGCCTCTAGAATCCTATAAGTTTTATCAAACAACTATAAGACCACCTTTTATTGTATGACAACATTTAGGTAGTTGTGTACCAATAAGTGCAAACTATAAGTGAAATATAGATGAGAATATTATAATGGCTCGGAGATCATTAAAGACAATAAGGCCAAACCTCGAAGTAACACCCAATGAAGATGATGCCTAAGAAGAGATTAACATGGTCTGGACATGTGAAGAGAAGACCAATAGACGTGCTTGTGAATAGAGTGGATAGAATAAAAAAAATGTAACAAAAGAAGTATAGAAGGACTAGAGAAATTTTGTATAACAAGGGATATAATGATTTTATAAAAGATATGATAATAAATAGAGATGACCAGATATCTAGAATTTATCTATGTAACTCCACCTAGTGAAATTAATGTATGTGATTATTTTGACAGTGATGAGACCTAGAATCTAGCAAATTAATTAATTTCTAATCCTATCTTAGTTCTTGTAACATTCACCTCAGCATCACAACTTCATGGAGACTCATCTTGTAAATATGGCTTTTTAATGCCCAACATTCTACACCTCAAAAGCATAGATTGGTCTTATAATTATCTTCTGAAAGGTTTCTCGAGCATTTACGTCAACACATTGTACACTTTAAAGCCCTCCCTCAGTTTATCCAACTACAATATTATGATCAACATCATCACTAAAGTTTTCCTTTATATGCAAAACCGGCCTTAGCTAAGAATTAGTAACCTTTTGTTGTTTCTTCTTACCTCAAACAAAAGAAAATAAACACTCCCAAGGTAAAAGTAAAACTAAATTGCCAATCAAAACTGGAAGAAAATATTTTGATCATCTTATTTGATTTTATTAAGCAGAAATTAGAAGGCAGTGGCATCTCATCTGCTTCACAAACAAAACAACAACAAATTTTTCTTGGGCAATTGGGCCTTTTATGGTATAAGAAAATCCCTGAGCATTGTGATATTCAACACATTTGACTACAGATGGAGGAAATTAGTAGTATTCTTCTTACCAGAATAACAGCAGGAGCAAGCGCACAGTCAATACAGACATCCAAAACAACTAGGTTTATGTGGAATTCAAGGTATGGCATGCAGTTGAATAAGCATGATGCTTTACCAACCTTGAGAAACATTCAAGCACTATGAAAAGTAAATAAATAGAATGCATCTTTTAACAGAAGACAAACAACATTCACTAAATCCAAGCAGCCAAAAATTGCACATTGTACACTAGAAGAAGTCCATTTTAGTCTGCCTGATTATCAGCTTCATTTTCAGTTAGCAGCATCTCATTTGCACTCAGAAAATAACTTCAAACTAGTTCTGAGCCAATATTCACATAAAAAAACTGAAAGTATAGCTGTGTCTCATCACAAACACCTAGTTACCCAGTCAATAAATTATCAAGAATCAGACCATTAACCCTTTAATTGGTACGAGTAACAATTCAACTAAAGATGCCATATGATCCAAACACCATATCCAACCCCACTAACAATTCAACAAACACATAATGTCCCAATTGGCAAATACCAGATTCCAATTAACACAGAAATAAACTCGGTCTAAATTACAATATCCAGCGTAAACGCACCAGTTCCAACACAAAGGGTCAGGGAAAGAACTCACAAAGATTGCAGAATATGAGAGCTTGGAGATGAACTCAGGCACGCCGAACCCGCGTGGAGCAGAGCCAGCAATGTCGAAAGCAAGCGTGAAAGGGGAGAGAACAACCTTTATTGGGAAGTCGAAGATGTCTATTAACTGTTGGCCATAGCGACGCGTGAATAGCTTGTACTGAAGGTCCGCGAATTGCTTCAGGCTCCTCAGAAGCCGGTCCGTTCCTCTCGACATGACGACTGAACTTAGACGAGGAGGAAGAGAGGAGCAGAGAGGAAGAGTGGATAAATATGGCTAAGCTTTCGTATCTAGAAAACTTAATAAATGAATAAATTGCACTCAAAGTTTTTGTAGTTTTGGTTATTTGTATTTAAATTTTTTGTAATTTTGGTTATTTGTATACAATTTTTTTGTAATTTAAGATTAATTTTGAAAACTTTTGTGATTTAATTTTTTTCCCAATGCCCCCTTCTCACAAACTATGTTACTTTAGCATCCTTAAGCTAAATTAGATAATTTTGATTAGAATAAAACTTAGCAAATGAAACCCAATGACTCAGCGATAGGTTTCGTAATTGTTGGAACCCATTGGCAATGGGTTCCATTCGCTAGTGGAACCCATTGTGGGGGATTTAAAACCTAGAAAGGTTGGGGGAAAAAGAGAGAAGGGGAAAGAGATAAGAGAAAGAAAAAAAAAAAAGATCGATTAAATATGATAGTACGAAGCAATGTTGATATAGATGTGTAAAAAGGATTGGGTCTTCTCCAAACACAAATGGAGGAAGTAATGAAGTTGGTTAATAGTGGTGATGTGTTATAAATGTTAGGTCTATGTCTTATTTGTTACTATTATTTCTGTTTATTATTCTTTTTCTTCTTATTTTCTCTCTCTTTCTCTTTAGGTTCAACTTCAAGAAATGGTTGTTCTACAACCCATAACTCATTAACATAGAAATGTTAGTTTTTGTTCCATATTTTTAATCTGAAGAATGTTCCAAATTGATTCTAAATATTGATTTGGAGACCCAAAACACACATTGTTCCCACACAATGGCACAAGAATAATGGGTTTTTCAATCAAAACCATCATTTTCAACTACTAAAAATGATGGTTTTGGTTTACCATCATTTTTAATACCCAAAATTTGACGTATATAATATTTTAGGAATTTGTAAAATTTTTGAGTCAAAATGTAATTTTCTGTACATTATGGGCAAAAACGAAATTTATAAATCTTGGCTAAAATAGTGAAACGATTATGGTAAAGACGAGGATTAGGGTCAAAGATATGGAAATGAGGCTTAGGGACTTATGAACTCGAAGGATTTGCAAAATAAGGCATAGAGCATGATTTTTCATGCAGTCGGGCCTAAGTGTAAGTTTAAAATTTTGGCCGAGAGAGGTAAAGAATAGGGTTTTTCAAAAGTTTCGGGGTTGAAATGAGGATTCTGGAACTCAAGGGGCCTAATGGAAATGTTGGAAATCTCAGGAGTTTTGAGGAGAGGTCCAAATTGTAATTAAAAATTAATCTGGGGGTAAAGAATAATAAACAAAAGTCAAGTGAAAAACCTACAAAAAAACTAGACAGCCGCATTGTCACTGTCGACTAACCACTTGTGGCCATCGAGAAGGTCGCTCAAGGCCTTCAGAGAATGCTCCAGGTCATGATGGCTCGACTTCTGATGGCCATTGGGCGAGATCGCACATGATTTGACCGAATTTAATGCCGGAAGTGACTGAAAAATTTGGATGACAAGTCGTGGCATTTTTGTGATGATTCAAGGCTACTCAAGCCACTTAGTGGCTAGATCTAGACCTTAGGGGGTGAGTAAGATTGGGATTTAGAGGTTAGTGACTGGGATTTGCCTTTACATAGAAGGTTCGAGGCTGAGGGTTTTATTCAAGTTTTTGCGTCAAATTTGTATTGTTTTAGAAAAAATCAAGTGTTCTTGATAAGGGCTTTTATTCCTTGTAATTTTTGGAGAATTTGGGAGTGATTGGTATAGGTCTTAAATGGTTTCAGAAGCTTCGCTGGAGCTAGGATTGAACCAGCCATTTGGGGCTTTTTTGGTCGAGTTTTGGGGCATCCAAGGGTGCCCTTAAGATCGACTTTAAAAGGGCTACAAGGTAGTGGGGTCAAATTAGCCATTAGAGCTATCGCCAATGATCGGAGCCGGAGAAAATGATTGAAGAAGACAGGTCACGTAAGCTACATGTGTGTATTCCACTCGCAAGCTATGCTCTTGGCACGTGAGGTACAAGAAAATTTTGAAATTATTTTTATAATTTTTAGAAAAATATTTTAAGAATATCTGTAAAAAAATATTTGGTGAAAATAGATAATAGATATTTATTGTGTAATTTTGAAGAAATAAGGGTTTAAGAAAATAGGAGAAAAATAAAGAAAATTATGAAAAATTTTAGAAATTTAGAAATATTGATTTCCTTAGATGAAACGTTAGTCAGGAAATAATTTTTGGCCGTCAGACTTAAGGGTTTCACAATAGCACGTGTTTCAAGATTTCAACATAAACTGTGTTAAGGTGAGCGGTTCAATCCAGCACTTGGTTTTTGTTATTGCAAATATTTTGGCTTGTGATTGGTTAGTGAATGGTTTTACCCTCAAAACCTTAAGTTATTCAGGTGAACAGGATTGGTTAGTGTATGGTTTTACCTACCAGACCTTGAGATGTTCCATGGAAATATTTTGTCAAATTGTTTGTTTTACCAGCATATTGAGCATGTTATATTCTTATATGATGAGTCAACAAAGTTTATTTCATGAAACGCATGTTGTGTGTTTCCATAGCATTAATTTGTTTGAGATCATGTTGTTATAATGTCCGATGGGATGGGATGCGGTCTCTTTGAGAATGTCGCTACGTTAATCCCGTTGGAGTAGTGGATTGGGTTTCCACGGGTGATTGCCGAAATGCACCCTGGGGATTAAGTATGCTGAGGTGTTTTCTCCAGGTTGACATGTTCATTTGTTTATGTCATGCTCATGATCATTCATGCATCTTATAAAATTATCTTGTGCCATCACTTAGATGTTTCAGCATCTAATCTAGGTTATGCCCCTGGAACATTCAAACGTTTTAGACAAGGATTGTAATAAGGGCAAAAGCATGGCTAGTTGAGGGCCAATGGAAAACGAGCGTAATCGTCATTGTTTACATTTGCAAGTCATGTAATATTTATTCAATTTTAAAAGGCAATATGTATAAACGGTTGTGGTAATCTATGTTATTTAGTCTTGATATTTTTCGTTGCATAATGATATGCCTTACTTAGCTTAAGTCTATCGCACTTGTTAGTTAAGTAGGCGAGACTGGGGTTCTAGGATTTTGTGAGCATGTGAAAATAATTCTTTGAGACCTTGTGCGTGGCAAACTTATATATGGCCAAAAAAAAAAAAAAATCCCAATAAATCCCTTATAGTGGCATGCCCGATGATGTGGGGTGTTACAATCACAATTTTTAAAATTTGTAACCTTTTATTTGTTATTTAATTTTAATTTTAATTTAACTTAATCAGTGTTTAATCAACTTAACAATAAATTGCACCTAAACCCCCTATAGTTTGGGTCATTGCACAAAAGCCCTTTGTGGTTTAAAAATGGCTTTTTGAGGACCCATGTGGTTTAATTTTTTGTTGGCTTGGACATTCATTTGTTTGTTTTTAACACAAATGATCTTAATTATAATTAAATTTAACTTAATTTATTCATAATATTTGTAACTAGTAATAAAAAAAAAAAATCAACAATAGGCCACCCATAGCAATGACACCTACAGCTAGTTTCAGCGGTAGATTGCAACTAACAACTCATTGTTGGAACTAATGGTGGGTTGTTAGAAATAATGAAACAAACGAATCATTATACCAAACTTACCTAGTTGCACAACGGAGATAGGATCAATGGTTGAATCACTGGTTCGAAACGAAATCACGGTGAAAATCGTTTATTTCCATAACCTAAGAGTCATACACACACAGAGTTGATATTTTGAATTCTCTTGAGAGAGTTGTTGCTACCAATTCTTTTTCTTCTATATGTTTCATTTCTAATTGTGTATAAAAGATATACGAGAGCATGCCCAGCCCATCTGCCCACTTTCTCCATGAATAGAGGAAGATGGTGAAATTGCCAATGGTAGTTTCTTCTGCAACCGCACACAACGATTGTAGATCCCAACTTGGGTTTGGATCTGGATCTGGTTACTGGATCCGAACCCGTTATGGGCGGATCTACCCTAGTAGACAACCCGGATTTACTTCATCTCTCACTCGTACATAATGAGTTCACATACCCATATACTATCATTTCTCTGTGAGTTCCATATTGACAAATAGGTCATGTGACAAACATATTTTTTTTCTTTTCGAGAGCTCGTTGCTATACAACTATTAGGTATATATAGCAGCTCCATTATTCAAGTAGAGTCTGTATGCTATACCTTAGAACTATCAAGTCACATTTATTCATATTTAGATCTCAATTTGGTTTATCATTTTTCAATAAAATTTGTATTCACAATTATAATTCAACAAATGATTATAATTGGTCGACCTGTGAATACATTCAAATGTGACACTCAAATAGATTTTTCCTTCTTCCTATAATCATTTCATCAGAATTCAATATGCTTTGTCCAACCAAATCATACATAGTCTTTGGTAACATTCCAAGATAGTTGCACCAAATCATAACTTTAAGAAACAGTTAAAGTTCTAAGGGTACTTTATGAGATCCTTGTGACCTCGAGGGTCTCACACAATTAAAAGAAGAGATCCATATCTTTTGCTACCTTATTTTTAGTCGAACTTTGCACACATGGTATGAAACACGTGCTACGATATTATTCTCCTTTCCCGTAGAGCGTATGTCTCATTTTATATAAATACCGTACAAGTGATAGTTCAGATATACTCAGTATCTAACTTGAGTCCACAACTCTACTTTTTATACATCTATTAAGCATGACTCCCACTTAGCATTTTTAGACATGTAAGGTGAGAAACGAATCTTTACTTTTTAACTATCCTTTATAGTCTCATCTTGATAACTCATCAAGGTGATTTTTGTTTTAAGCTTGAGCTCTCATTAGCTTGCCTTTTTGTGATATGCTTAAAACTTATATTTCATATATGCATCACTTAGTCATAGATGTGATTGCTTGTGTGAGAAAATCAACCATTTGTCCGACATACCTTTAATGCACTCAGCAATATGCATGAAGCATTGAACTTAGTATTATTCACAGAGCATTGTGTATATGTGTAGGCATTATAAATTTGTGTATTAAACACAATTGACATTAATAAACATAAATCATGAATTGAAATAAATTGGAAAAATATTATATATTAGTGTTCACAAAAAAAAAAAAAAATTTAACATCTACACATTCCCAAGGACTTAACATGACTCTAGAATAAATCTCTTGGAATGGGTTTTGTGAACAGATCTGCTATCATTTTATATGTAGAGATATTCTCTAAGCGCACCTCCTTCTGTGCAATAATCTCTCACAAAATTATATATTGTGTCAATATGTTTGGTCTTCGAATGATATTTGGGATCCTTAGTGAATGCTATTGCAGCTTGACTGTCGCAATTCATAATAACAGAATTCGACAAATCATTCACAATTCCCAAGTAGTTCAGAAACCTCTTCAACCAAACAGCTTCTTATACTACAACTAATAATGCTACAAACTCAGTTTCCATTGTAAACAAAGCTGCACAAGTTTGTTTCTTGCTACTCCAAGAGATAGCTCCATTGCCAAGTAGAAAAGTATATCTAGAGGTAGATTTTCATTCATCTAAATCTCTTCCCCAATCAGCATCAATATACCCCTCAAGGTGTAGATCTTTTCCTTGATAACAGACAGAATAATCCACTGTACCATTCAGGTACCTCATTATCCTTTTTATGGCTTTCCAATGAAGTTAACCTGGGTTTGACTGATATCTACTTACCATGCCAATTGTATAGAAAATATCTGGTCTTGTGTACATCATAGCATACATAAGACTACCCATAGCATTAGAATAAGGAACTCTAACTATCTGTTCCTTTTCTTGTGGAGTTTTAGGACACATCTTTCTAGTTAAGCTTTCGCCTTTAGCAATTGGAGTATCTACAGGCTTGCAATCTTGCATATGAAATCGTTCAAGAATCTTTCAAATATATGGCTCTTGAGAAAGAGCTAACAATTTCTTTGAACGATCTCTCTTGATCTTAACACCAAGAATATAAGTTGTTTCGCTTAAGTCCTTCATCTCAAAATTGGAGGACAACTATTCTTTGATACTCAAAAGATACTCCTTATCATTCACAGCCAAAAGTATGTCATCAACATAAAGAGATAATATTACAAACTTATCGTTAGATCTTTTGACACACACACAATGGTCCTCATCAATCATTTGAAAATCACATAAGATAATCGATTAATGAAACCTTAAGTACCATTGTCTGGAAGATTGTTTCGATCCATAAATGGATCTCATGAGTCTGCACACTTTATGCTCTTGACCCTCTTTTATGAAACCTTTGGGTTATTCCATATAAATTTTCTTTTCCAGTTTGCTATTTAGAAACATCTTTTTTACACCCATTTAATGTAATTCCAAATCTAAACTGGCTACTATTGCTAGGATAAGGCGTATAGAGGTAAATTTTACAACAGGAGAAAAAATTTCTTCATAGTCAACTCCTTCTTCTTAAGTATATCCCTTGGCTACTAGACGTGCCTTATATCTCTCAATGAATCCATCAACTTTGCGCTTGATTTTCAAAACCCATTTATTTCCAATAGCCTTGTGATCCTTTGGAAGATCAACCAATGTCCAAACTTGGTTTGATTTCATTGAGTTAATTTATTCTTCCATTGCATTTTGCCATTTTTCTTTAGTAGGTCCAGAAAAAGCATCTTCGACAGAATTAGGTTCTTCCTCATCTTGTGGGACAATTAAAAAAGTTTCACCTTCAACATTGAAACGATGCTGAGGTATGTGTCCATGATTAATTTTTCTAATTTGAGGTTCACGTGAAACGGATTTAGGAACTCTCATTTCGCTCCCACTTGGATCAGATTCCCTAGGTACATTTTCAGGTAAATGTACTAGACAATTTTGAACAATGGAATCGTCTTGATCCTCAATTTCATAAAGAAACAAAATTTAATTTATCTTTTCCCTGCTAGGAATCTCATTTTCTAAGAAAAAAAACATCCCGAGATTCAAACTCTGTAACACTCTCACTTGCTTGATCACCAATAAAAGCATATCCCTTTGAGTGTGTCGAGTATCTTACACATATACTATTTTTTCCTCTTGGACCCAACTTTCCATATTTATGAGAAGGATCATGAACATAGGTTGCACATCCCCAAGGTCTCAAATGCCTTAGATAAGGTTTCCTTCTAGTTCATAACTCATATGAGGTAGAAGGTATAGATTTGGAGGGTACTAAATTGAGTAGATAGGCAGCTATTAACAATGCATCACCCCAATAAGTGATTGACAACTTTGCCCCTACCATCATTGATCTAACCATTTCTAGAAGAGTTCTATTTCTTCTTTCTGCAACACCATTTTGTTGTGGAGTATATGGAATGGTCAATTGTCTCTCAATTCCTTTTTCATCACACAACAATTTAAATTGTTTAGACAAATACTCATGACCCCTATCGGTTCTTAATGCTTTAACATTTTTGTCTAATTGATTTTCTACCAAGTTTAAATATCTTTTGAAGCACTCTAAAGCTTTTGACTTGTGATAAATCAAATAGATAAAACCAAAATGAGTATAGTCATCAATGAAAGTACTGAAATAAACACCTTCATCCCTGGCCCTAACTTTCATTGGACCATATATGTCAGAGTGAATTAAATGTAATGGATATTCATCTTTAATCATTTTGCCAAATGGTTTTCTTGCCATTTTCCCTGCCAGACAACTTTCACAAGTTGGTAAATTCACTTTTGCAACTTGCCCCAATAAGCCTTCTTCTGCTAATTTGTCTAATCTTTTTTGTCCTATATGGCCTAATCTTTACATGCCATATATTCTTTTCTTCATACGAATTTCTAGAAGAAATAATGAGGGAAAAACTGGCACTTTGTAATTTGCTACATGAAGCATAATCTACATCAAGTACAATTAAACCATTTTGCAAATTACCAGAACCATAATATATTGAATTTAAAAATAGTTCAAACATCGTGTCGTGGAAATACATAGCAAACCCAAAATTAAGAAGAATAGGTACAGAAACAAGATTTTGTCGAATTTCTGGTGCAAACAATATATCATATAAATATAAGGTTTGACCACCATGAATACACAACTTACAGGTGTCAATGTCTTTAACTTCAACTTTTGTATTGTTTCCCACATAGATCCACTTAGTTCCACATGGTATTCGACGATATTTTTATCTCTTGCTACATGGTCTGTGGCTCCTGAATCAATAGTCCATGAAGGATTAGATTTAGTCAAGAGTACTGAACTCAAAACATATATAACATTTGAAAATACATTTAGGGCATGTACCTTTTTTGGTTCATTATAGTCACGTGCAAAGTGCCCCTTATTGCCATAATTATAGCACTTTACATTCACCATGTTCTTCTTTTTGGAGGGATTGTGAGCTAGTCCCTTACCCTTGTTATGGTGACTCTCAGATTTTTTAGAATGAGCTCCTTTGTCTTTCTATGGGACATTATTCCCTTTATTTCCTTTGTAAGGAAACTTACGCTTAAACTTGTGAGTGTCTTTGGAGTTAGATGCCATCATATAGACATCAGTATTAGGTCTAGAGGCCTCAATGCGGTCCTTCTATAACTCCAAATGGCATAAAGCATCGACCATTGTCTTTATGTTCGCGTTATGAGTAAGATAAATCTTCATATGCTCCCAGTTGTGGGGTAGGGATCATCTTGCACTTGTTGTTCATCAATGAGGTTCACACCAACATCTTTGAGTTCATTGACTATATTGGTCATCTCTCGAAGATACTACCTCATGTTGTGGTTTGGGCATTTTTTATAAGTATCAAACTTAATAGTTAGTTGGTTTACCTTTGTAACTGAAGTCGCCCCAAACTGCTCTTTAAGATAATTTCACATTTCATGTGCCAACTCATATTTTCTGAATTCTTGCATAACATCATTCTCCATACTGCTAAACAACGTAATGCGAGCAGTGGAGTTCTTTTTCTTCCAGGCGTTGTAAGCCTCTCTATCCCTCCTATGTTGTGCAGTGGTTCCTTCAGTAGGTTCCACCATTGCTTGACTTAGAGCTTCTATTGACTCTCGTTCCTCAAGAACATATTGGATTTTCATAGTTTAGATTTCATAATTATCCCCATTCAATTTTTTGCCTCTTATCAAATCAGCAATTATATTATTTGAATAAGCCATTGTCAAGGATAATCTAAACAAGATTCGTTTTATTAATACCATGCCTTACACACATTTATTAAATAAAATTAATAATAAATATTCAACTGGACATGGTCGAAAGTTCACTATGTTCCCAATCATCACCCATATTCCAATTGTCCAATTATTGAAAATTTTATTTTTCTTTACCCCAAAAGAAAATTTTGAGAACATTAAATTCCACTTAATAAGGAATTATTGAACCATATTTAATCACAAAGATTAAACAATTAACATTAAGGCATGCATATTTAAGCATAAAGATTAAATAATTAACATAATTCATTTCAAAAAATAAAATAATAAATACATAGTTTAGAAATTTGCTACAAAAAAAAAAAAAAAAAAAAAAACTAGATACATGGATTGAGCAACACATTACACAATAATTCTAGTCATATGAGGAATTGCATGAATGACATCACCGAAAATTATTCTAAGAGTCCTTTAAGCAATGTCACTAACAATATCAATTAGTAAGCTACTTGGATATAAAGTCATTACAAGTTCTCTTTTTCTATATGCATTTAAGAAGAAACACAATATCCCACAAAAACTTAAATGACTATATTCCCAAATACTAGCTATTAATTCCTTGTCATGTGGCAACAACGTGGTAAACAAAGATTGATATTGTCCTTCTTTAGTCCATAACTCCCTACAGCCGGCAAATATAAGTTCTTGCATCATGTCACACATAGTGATGATGTGTTCATGTATATTTTGCCCTTCCATCATTTGATAGTCATCTAGCTCCCTTTTCATTTCCATAACTTAGACTCTTTGGGTAGTAGTTCGGATGATTCTTGGGGTTCGCACTCGTGTCATTTCTCTAGAAATGAATTAAAGGGAAAAATGACAAAATAAGAATTTGATAAACAAATTCTTTAAACAATTTTGTACAAAACAAAATGTATGTTATAGACACATCCACTTATGGTTAACTAATAACCTCAAAACAAATGCCATAATAAAGTATTTATTATTAACTAATAATGATATTTATTTTATTTTATTATTAACTAATAACAATAAATATTTATCAAATTGAAAAACAACCAAACAAGTCCTCAAATAAAAAAACACACTTTTGTAGATTTTAAGGCCACAGATTTACATTTCAAAAACATGCCCTTAATTGGAAATATGACCTTTCACACAAATCAATAAACCCTTATGTAACTCTCAATCTAAATTTTCCATTTCACTCAAATTTTATTTGCATTTGAATACTCATTCCAATGTAAACTTTACATGGAAGTAGAGGAATAAAGAAAAGTTTAATAAAAAGGGGCCACAATTTTTTACTATTAAGGCTGTTGCGGAAAATCTCTACAAAATAGTAGGGTTAGTGCAATAACATCGAACCAGATTCAATCGAATGTAAAGAACAATACACAAAATATCGATAACAGCAACAAGAAGATGAACACAGAGTAAAAAAACTCCCTCTATAAAATAGATTCAAGGCTCAGATCTGTGAGTCTGTTCATCACTTTGGTAACGCCAACGTATAGGAACCACAAGCCATAACGAAACCCTCAAATCGAAAACCCAGAAAGCCCCAACACTTCTCGGTCGAACGCAAATGAAGCCTTCTCTCACCCAATCGATCAAATCCACACACAGTAGGTTACCACAGAAGGTAGATCGGTCACAAAGACAGATGGTAGAAAGCACAAAGCAAAGAGAAAAGCTTACCGATAATGGATGATCGAAAACCCCCTAAATAGGGCATGCGACACCAACAAATCAGCCAAGATCAACAAGGACAGACAGATGTTGTCTCTCGTCATGGAAAGGAGCATCGGATCGACATGGAAATAAAGCCATCGAAGATCAGCCGCAAAAGGAAACCACGAAGGAAGCAATTGGCTAAGCAAGGAGATACGAGAGAGAGAGAGAGAGAGAGAGAGAGAGAGAGATATGGGAGCTAGGGTTCGACCGAGATAAAGAGAGAGAGAGAGAAACACCAACGAAAAGGGCTGCACATGGGCCTTTTATATGTGGGCTTAGGGCTTGGGCTTTTGGGCTTAGAACAGTGGGCTTCCCTCCCACTTGAGCAAATGGGCTAAGGCTCATTTCTCCTCTAAAGTGGGAATAGGGCTTGTGGCCTGGCTTCTAAAATGGGCTGCCTAAAAGTGGTGACGGACTTGGGTTCTTCAATCTCGGGCCGAAGCCTATGAAGATAAAACCCACCCGAAAAAATCGTCATAGCCTTGGGCCTCATTAGGAAACACAAAACCAACAAAGGCATTTTCAAAGAGTTCATTTTTTGTCAAAAGATTTAAACTCTGGCGCAAGATCATTCTCTGGTTCACTGTACAGCAGCCACCACCATCTTCTCCAGCACTTGCAGCGACACCTCCGTTCTTCTCTGTCAACATCTTTACTACTTATAGACATGAAGCCGTAAGAAGACGATGAAGAGAGACAGACAGTGGCAACAGTTATCTCACGAAGAAGATGACTGATAGACTCATTCTTCATCAGATCTTCTCTTTAATTTTGTATATACATACATACACAACAAGTTCTTCGTATAAAAGATACACATTTTGTGTAGACTAATGCATTCATTCAGTGTGTATACATAAAAATAGTATTGTGCGTATGTGTATGTTACGTATATGTTGCATTCAACACAAAAAAAACTGATATCACAACCAGAAAATAACCTGAGAATGCTTTGATACCAATGTTAGAAATAATGAAACAAACAAATCATTAAACCAGACTTACCTAGTTGCACAGCAGAGATAGGATCAACAGTTGAATCACTAGTTCGAAACGAAATGTCTCCTTTTATGTTTCATTTCTGATTGTGTATAGAAAATATACGAGAGTATACCCAGCCCA
Source organism: Diospyros lotus (assembly GCF_014633365.1). Classification (NCBI taxonomy): domain Eukaryota; kingdom Viridiplantae; phylum Streptophyta; class Magnoliopsida; order Ericales; family Ebenaceae; genus Diospyros; species Diospyros lotus. The sequence continues at coordinate 17,392,587 of NC_068347.1, forward strand.
TCTGCCCACTTCTTCCATGAATGGAGAAAGAGGGTGAAACTGTCAATGATAGTTTCTTCTGCAACCGCACACAACAGTTGTAGATCCAAACTTGGGTTTGGATCTGGATCTAGTTATTGGATCCGAACCTGTTATGGGCGGATCTACTCAGGTACACAACCCAGATTTACTTCATGGGTGCTATCATCGAAACCCATCATTGCTTCCAACAATGGAATAGGTCCAACGATGACCCATCATAAAGAAATAGAGAAAGAAAATAATAATAAGAAGAAGGAAGATGAAGAAATTTGGAAGTCGAGCCTAACATAAAAGAATAGTCATATTATTACCTTTATAACTTGGCAATTAATAAACGGATAAATTGAATATAAATGGGCAATTGACATTTCACCTTAAATCAAATGGCATATAGATTTAGAAAGTATTGCATATCACAATTGTTCATGTATATGAAATAAAATTATTTTAAAAATGTCACTAGGTGGTTCATCACCTCACTAACATATTCACATGTGCCAACAAATAATTTGAAAGCACCAAAATGGAAAATAAAAGATATCGTATATATTAAATTCTTACTTTGTTTTTATCGAGGCGATGTACTTATTGTAAATTTTATTAAATTTTCTTAAACAATTTGGACCCAATTTTGGTCATATAATAAATTCCATTTTGATGAAATTGTTTAATGTTGACATGTTATTTAGGTTCAATCTAGACTATCTTCGTACAAAATTTTGATTAGTTACTTCAATTATGATTAAGACTAGAAGGAAATTCATGAAAATTATTGGGCATAATGGTAATTAAAGAAAAAATAAAATAAAACTAAAAAGAATTCCTAAATTTCTAAGGAAATAATGCAGAAATGCAAACATTACACTGCATTTGGGTATTTTTTGATGCTCAAACCACCATTTCTCTTTTAAGGAAGGATTTGAATAGATACCCACAAGATAAAGAACCCATTGTCATCCCCATACTCACCCATAAGATACCCACAAGAAATAGAGAAAGCATTACACTGGTTCGCTGACTTCTCATACGTTTCCCACAGATAATGACAATTGTTGTTGTTAAGATATAATAATAAATTTATTTCATTAAAAATGTTATCGCTTGAGCCTACAAGGAAGAACACGGTCAGAGGACACGGGGGGTGCCACCCCACTGGTGGCCTCCTATAGGTCTCCGAGGCCACGTGCCCTTGCAATTACCCTGGTTGTGCTGTGGGGATGCTCTTCATGACCACCTTGGTTGGGGCGTGTGCCCTTGCGTCCTTTTGTTGTTGGGTAGGCCCAATTGTTGATTTAGGTTGACCCATTTATTAATTTTTATTTTACACTTTTTGTACCATGCCATATCAATGTGTTGTATGTCGAGTATGAAATGCTATTATCGTTATCTTATACCATATTTATATGTCTTTTCATTTTATATCTCAATTATTTACTAAAACAAATATTACATAATTTTATATGTGGAGGATGCTAATGATGACGAAATTGGGACTCTTTGTTATAGATGCTCTTATCATGCAAATTCCATAAAAACATAGTTGTTAGATAAGAACGCATGCTCTATTTGCAATATCATTATTTTTATCATAAAGACCTGGAAAAAAATAGAAGATAGAGAAACAAAAAATAATCTCATGAAAACAAAAAAATCCAACTTTGAGAATAAACTAAAGCAAAAAAGAATAGAAAAAACAAAGAAAAACAAAGGTTAATTTATGGTGCATGACATGATGTTATGGGATTTTGGAATGGCAGGCCAAATGAAACAAGCCTATCATTTAAGTATTTTTTAAAAAAATAGTGTTATCCTAGGACCATGCGGAATTATCCTTAGAGGATATATGCCTCTCTCAACATTCTCTACCTTTCCCAACGATAATAGGAATTGAAAATAGAAACATAAGCAATCAAAATAGAATAAAAATAAAAACAAGAAACAATCAAACCACAAGTAGGCGCAGATTTATCCTGGTTCGATTTCCTTTGAGGAAACCTACATCCAACCTTCAAAGAGCCCTCATAACAGTCTTATTAAGGAGAAGAAAGACCAGTAGAGCAGCAAGATCTCTCCTCTATTTTCAAGTACAAAAACAACAACTTTTTTCCCAAGATTACAAAGCTAAGAACAGAACTCTAGCCTTCATCTCAGAGAATACAATGCACTCGTTACAATAGAAGATAATAAAATGGCCGTACACGCCCCCTAGCACTCTATTTATAGAGTTAGGGGTTATTTCTACAGAAGGCATTAGATATTTACAGTTTACCCCCCCCCAATTTCTATTAATTATAGTTTGGGATATAAACTTCTATCTAATTCTTCAATGGCCCTCTAGCGCACTGCCATCACTCACTACTTTCACTTTTCTTCTTCTTATACCATATACTCGAGACAATATTTCAACAAATCTCTTCCATTGTCTTGAGTATACTTCAACCTTCATCCATCAAGCCTTGCCCTTCCAATAGATGAACTTCTCCTGCTCTCATCTTGCTTTTCATATGACCTGCTGCTCCTGATCACTCAAGATATAAAACAAACATATCAAACAAAACAATGTTGAAAAACATAACAATGGATCACCTTTGAATAAATTCCTAGCTGCAATAACTAAACTTGCAACTCTCATTTGATATTATCCTCCTCAAGGGATTTCCTAATGAACATATTCCTAACACCAATATGATTGATATATTACATGGTGGGACTAAAGACTAAGCTAACTGGACTGCCCATTGGCTGATTTCAACTCCTCCTGCCTAAACTATATTTTAGCAATCCTACTACATACAAAATGCAACATATACACCCTAAATGCATAATTTCCAACTAGGCATGTTCCACCATAAACCAAATCCATACATGATGTTATTCCTTAATCCCAAAGGGTCCAAACTTTTACACAGCATCACATCAACAGTGCACCTTACCCGGATTGGCATTAAACACTGATAAACTTCCTCCTAACTCCCAAAATCGGCCTTTAGGCTTTACTACTGACTTCCCTTCTTATGTTTGCTTCAGAACAAGACTACTCAACATCTTGAGACTCTTCTAACTACCAGCCTACCAAGATATGGTTAAGATTTGGGTAACCTAGGCTGCCATAAGCTGTCCATTTCTATTCCAACCTCTATGCTTTTCCAGCTTCTCCTCCTTCCAACAATCTCAAATATTGAACTACAACCTTAGCTACACCTTGAGATTCCCATTGGATAACTATTAATGAAGTTACCTTACTTATCCTAGGCATACCATTGAAATTGACACAACTTCCTCATGCACTCAATTTACCCTTTGGACTATCACAATCTTATATCTTACCTGGGGAATTACTATCATACCTAGAGAGACCTTCTAAGCAACCAATCCTTGCTTACCTTTCCTTCTAGCCTATTTTCCCTTGGCTACATTATAAGATCACTTTTCTCTCTTAATTTCCACATGGATACTGGCTGTTAGAGATTACCTATTTGATCCAAATTAAGCCTTCATGTGTTGTTATAACCAATGGCCATGTCTAGCCATTTCCCTAGACTTTTCCTATTTCCCAACACTTCCTTAATTTACAAATAGACACTATAATAGCACTCCACCCCTTTAACCTAAGGGATATACCATTTAAGTCCAAGATTTTCCCCAAATTTTCATAGCTCTATGCCATTCATTTGGACAAGAGTGCATCACCTCTTCTTACATAAGAGATTCTATTTGCTAGCCTGCTTCTTAGCACTCAAACCTGAGCTTAAGCATCCTTCAAACCCAACATTCCATACCTCACTGAAAACTAACTTAAAACCTATCACTACCCATCCTAGGTAGCATTCTAAACCTTCTATCCCCTTGCTCATTTTCTACAAGATGATTCTCCTTCCCTTTCCTTGCTTAATCTGGACTTTTGATCAATAATGGCTACACCATATAAGGACACACTTGCACACACCATTTCTCTTCACTGTTTACAAGGACCCTCACTGCAAGAGCCAAAGCTATCTTAAACACTAGCTTTCTCCCTCTCACAATCTAGCCCAAGCTTACACAATGAATATGATCAAAACATTTTTCAGATTTCCCTATTGTTATACCCTAGTTCATAAGTTAGATTTGGACATTCCCAAAGGATTTTCCTTGCTGGCCAGCATTCCAAATTTCATCCCTTGGCCTTGGAATCAACTAATTTCATGTCCTATTAGTAGAGTTTTCCCTCATAAGTAAGAACCCTAGCTTTAGGAGACCTAGGTATACTTATTACACAACTCCACACCCCTAACCCTTCACACCAGAAGCAATTTCCAGAAAGCTTCCTAAATTCCAGCAAGCTCATATACGCTTGGGAATTCCTTAGGAACACACCATCTTTACTAGGTTCACCTCACCTAGCTCCACCATGAGACAAGGCCTAGATGGGTCCCCCTAGATCCTAGAAATTGGTCTCTAATGGGATTGATACTTTACTCTTGATTATGGCCTACTAACACCTTATCACCTACCATGACTATAAATTTAAAAAACCATTTCCTATGATAAGTCCACCCTAAACCTATAAACTATGCTATATTTCCAGCATTTCTAGACACTTATAGGGCATTTGCACTATCATAATCAGTCTCACACACAGATGAAGAAATTTCAGGGTTTTTCTCTAGGAGTTCATTCTTTCTTTTGGGACCATTCTTCTTAATATGTCCCTCATCATGGCAGTGATAGCATCATATCATTTTCTTGCCATTCCTAGACTTTGACCTAGACCTACACTTACCCTTAAATTTAGGGTCCCTATTTTCTGGTCTAGTCCCAACTGTAAGAGCATAATGTACAGAGTTCTTTCCTTCAACCTTATGTTGTAATTCCTTGGAACTCAAGGCTCCGGTCACATCATCTAGAGACAACTTGTCTCTACCATGTTTTAAGATGACAACAAAGGTTTCATATGACTTTGGTAGAGAGTGCAATAAGACTAAGGCCTTATTCTCATCATCATATTTGATGTTTATGTTCTCAAGATCCAAACATAACTTGTTAAATTCATCTATGTGCTCCTCTAGTTTCTTACCTTCATCCATTCTAAAGGAGAAAAATTTGGTTTTCAAATATAACCCAGTAGACAAGGTTTTAGTCAAGTAAAGGGTCTCCAATCTTTTCCAAAAGTCTGATGCCGTGGTCATTTTGGCCACTTCCCTTAAGACTTTGTTCCCTAAACTTAAAATCAAGGTGTTAAAAGCTTTCTTGTCAATATCTTTCTTTTCTTTTGATTTTTCCTTTTTCTGTTCTTCAGTGGAGGTTTCAGGCAGTGTTTCTTTCTCATCTAAAGCCTCTTATAGTCCTAGATTCCCTACTAATGCCCTCATTTTCATCCTCCAAAGGCCGAAATCATTTTGGCCATCAAACTTCTCAATATCATACCTACTTACAGCCATTATGACATTGTTCTATGATAGAGAATTCAAAACAGATGAAATCTTGAAGGTTGTTGGACTGTTCTTGAACCTAAAAACTAGCTTTGATACCAATTTGTTATCCTAGGACCATGCGAAATTATCCTTAGAGAATATATGCCTCTCTCAACACTCTCTACCCTTCCCAACGATAATAGGAATTGAAAACAAAAACATAAACAATCAAAACAGAATGAAAATAAAAACAAGAAAGAATCAAACCACAAGTAGGCGCGGATTTATCCTGGTTCGATTTCCTTTGAGGAAACCTATATCCAGCCTTCAAAGAACCCTCATAGCAGTCTTATTAAGGAGAAGAAAGACCAATACAACAGCAAGATCTCCCTCCTATTTCTGAGTACAAAAACAACAACTTCTCTCCCAAGATTACAAAGCTAAAAATAGAACTCTAGCATTTCTCTCAGAAAATACAATGCACTCGTTACAATAAAAGAGAATAGAATGGCTGCACACACCCCTTAGCACTCTATTTATAGAGTTGGCGGTTATTTCTAGAGAAGGCATTAGATATTTATAGTTTAACCCCCCTAATTTCTATTAATTACAGTTTGAGATATAAACTTCTATCTAATTCTTCAATGGCCCTCTAGCGCACTGCCATCACTCACTGCTTTCACTTTTCTTCTTCTTATACCATATACTCGAGACAATATTTCAACAAATAGCTGCAAATGTTTTATTTTGTTTCACAAGTAATGAATAGATAAGAAATTAAAATATATTTGCCTAAAAATAGACACTATATATATATTATTTATACTTTGTTTTAACTTATAGCATTGCAAACAAGAGGTATACTTTTGTTTAAATTATCTTTATGATTAAAGCAATGGTCTTGTACATAAGGCATGCAATCTTCTCCAACAATCATCTCCCTCTGCAATTCGTATGGTAAGAATATCCACAATAAAGAGTTTCAATTTGTCAATATTAACATACTCGCAACATTTTCACAATATTTGTTTTACTAACTGATAAAGATATAAAATGATAATATATATATATATATAAATAGTATAAGAGACTGATAATAGCTTTTGATACTTGGCATAAAACACATTTTGATATTCTTGATGATCTGCAAATGAAATATGGGTTCTTCTTTTTGGATTATTTAAAATTTATTTTTCAGTAAATATACAAGTGACAGTGGTTGTAACTGCATTTTTTTGTTAATTATAAAATTAACTAATTTGTTTTAGAGAAATGACCTGTTATCCATATCACGGGCTAGCAAGTGGGTTGGGTTTGCGAGTCTCACCCCTTTATGAAGCCCATGGCCCCCTCATTCTCTCTTAATTTGGTCGCATCGGACAAATCTTATGTTGCCCGACACATACAACATAAGAGTTTCGTTTATTTTATCAAATCAATGTATAGTGTCAAATAGAGAAATTGTTGATTTGGGGGCTCGTCCTCATGAATGGCTAAATCAAGATTAACAAATTCAATATTGCTTTTCCAACTCTTATAGACATTCCTTATCAAAGTCTTAACATAGAAAATTTAATTATTAATAGGAATTTGCATTGAAATATTTACATTAGAGTTCAAAATATATTATTACACATTTTCCTTGGAGAATATAATTTAAACTCTTGATCAAATGAATTAATAAAATAACACTCATTATTATTCACACTATTTAAATTAAGGTAAACAATAATTCTTTTCGAAACAAGCAAATGTATACAATAATTCAAATAGTCAAGCACACCCCATAATCCTCATGGAATGCTTTAATAGATATCAACAAAAATCACTTCAATAATATAATTCATATCAATCTATAAAATTATTCAACTGGGTAAATTTTCTTCCATATCCATTTTTAATTATAGGTATGTAATATATATAATTAGTTAAGATAAATATCTTGATTTTTAACATTTATGCTTACAATACTCAACATAAGAGTATATAAATTTTCCCTATATGCTGAGAGAATACAACATGCCGAAGCATTCAAGGTATATGGTAATGATATATTTTTAGTCAAATATCGAGAAGAAATACACCTTAATGCACTCGACATACATACCAACTAGAATCAAATTTCATATCAATGCTGCATTTACGAAATTTAATGGGGGTCAAACTAGACAGATAAGTCGAGTATTAATCCACTTTAATAACATAGACGACGTACTGCCACGTGTTGCAATCGACTTCGAGGTTTCAGTGACAAGCATGGGACAGAATCAATGCTCCATTAACATGTGCATTAGCTATAGCTCGCTTTGCCCCTTTTCTGTAAATTGCGATTCTCTGTGTTCGGAGGCTGCACTCCTTCAATGGCAGCAGCTTCAGCAGCAGGAGCGGTGGCCGGGAACGGCGTAAAGGTGGCGGGGACGGCCTCGCCGGCGTTCCTGGAGAGCAATCCAGTTGCGGAAACCAAGGCCTTGATATCGGAGCTCTGCCGCCAGTTCTACAATCTCGGTTGGGTCTCCGGAACTGGCGGTAGCATCACCATCAAGGTCCACGATGACTCCATCCCGAAGCCGGACCAGCTCATCGTCATGTCTCCTTCCGGTAACTTTTGATCATATTCCTGCTTTTTCTTGTTTGATTTCATCTTATTACTGTGCAAGTTTGTTTATTTTTTGATCCGTGATTATTAACTTTTTGTTTCTTGATGGATTTTAGCTGTGTTGCGTTTTGGCGTCTTATTTCTTTGTGTGGATTTGTTGGATTTCATTTAGGTTTTTGCTTGATGTCATTTTACTGGCTTCAGTTGTTTGTTTTTGGGTGCTTGGACAGGAGTGCAGAAGGAGAGAATGGTTCCAGAGGACATGTATGTGCTTTCTCCAAGTGGTTCTATACTGTCCGCGCCCTTGCCGAAGCCATGCCCTCATAAGCCTCCTAAGTGTTCTGATTGTGCTCCTTTGTTCTTGAAGGTATTGTCTTCTGAATGTTATATGACTCTTGCAATCATTCACACACATGCACGGTATTTTGGTTATTCATACGATTTATCTGCATTTTGGAGATAAAACTGATGATATTTCTACCCCACAGTACCTTTTTCTTTATTTAGTTATTTGTATTGCTGCTGCACATGATTACCAATGATTTCAGCTAGCCTGCATTCCGTAATAAAATTTCATTGCACCTCTTAATTGTCAAAACTATCTGCTAAAGTTAGGGGTTTTCTTAAAGGTAGCCAGTTCTGAAATGGATTTCTGGCTTATATTTCCAGTCAATTGTTGTATTTTTTACACCTGTTTTTTATTGTCTTAATTTACATGGAGCTTATTTAGGCGATTTGTACAGATTTTTGTGTCCTTTATCTCAGATTTTTGTTTTTAATTTTTTGTTATAGGGGTAGTTCTAACTTAAAATTTATGGAGAAATAGGTCATTAAATCACAGTTAGCGTGATAAGAAAATAGTAATGGAAACAGAATCATGAGGGAATTTCTGGTGTGATATTTGATTGTGGTGGATAGTAAGATGGATTCAAAATTTTTTCACTTGAGCTTTTGAGTTCCTTGCTCTGTGATTGCCAGAAAAGAGAAAAAAACACAATTCATATGTTTCAAAATCTTGTGTGTTTGCACTTTGCTATCGTGCTATCCTAATGATTAAATGCCCTATTCTAATACTTCAAATACTTGTATTAGGTTTGGTTGGGTGAGGTTTTCAGTTTTAACTTTACCTTATTTTAGAGTTCTTTTTAGTTTAATAACCTTATTTTCAAGCTTTCCCATGTTGTCAAAACAAAAGAACTAGTGTGTGAGAATATTGATTGATAATGACTACTGCAGTGAGAAGTATGAATACATACATGATACAACAAACAACATGGCAATTTTCAAAAAGATTTGAGATGCAACATGGGGGGACATGTCAACCAGTAAATGTGTTATATTTATAAATATGAAACTAGTAAATTTTTATTTGAACTTGTATATTGCAAATGCTTAATGACAAACCCAAACACTTGGGTTTTTCAAACTCCAAGAACCCAAGCTTTGGGTTCTTCAAAATCGAAAAATCCAGGTACTTGGGTTCTTCAAAATCAGAAAGAGGGGAAGGGAGGGAGGCAGAGGGAGAAAGAGGAGAGAGGGAGACACTGAAGAACCCAAGTGTTGGATTCTTTGAAATTGAAGAACCCAGACTTGGATTATTCAAATTGTAGAGGGAGAGAGAGAGAGAGAGAGAGAGAGAGAGAGAGAGAGAGAGAGAGAGAGAGCGCACCAGCAGGGTATAGTTGGAGGAGCCGTTGTTGTCGCCACCTACCATGCCGGAAGAGGGAGATATATATATATATATATATATATATTTTAAATAGGATGGTATTTTTGACATTTTAAAAAATTCAATTGTCATTGTTTAATGATGTGTATAGGCAGATAAAATTTTAAACCTGAGGGGAGGTCCTTGTAATTTCTCTCATTAGAGGGAAGGTCTCTATAATTATTCCAAACCTCGTGGTTGATTAGTATATTTTACCCTTTTTCTATTTATAATTGATTGATTTTCAACTTATTTTCTCAAACCTATAATGTAATCCTGATTGTGCAAATGTTGGAAACATATGTTCCTTCAGATTCATATGCATATTTCCACGTGTCAAAGAAATTTCTGAAGAATTAAAAAAGGGGCATAATAGACAATCTCTCCCACATATTTTCAACTGTCCAATATGTGTTATTGGTCAACATGACACAATAACTTTGCAAATGTCCTTATTTTTCTTAGATATTGGATTACTGGATAACATAATCATAAATCTCTTAAGGTGTCTATCTTTAAATGTCCTCTTTATGGTTTTGTGAATTGGATCAGGGTGATTCAGGTTGAATGAATCACAAGCTGACACTTCATGAAGTATTACAATCTTTTTAACGTGGAATCTGTTAGGGAGGAAGCCAGAGTGCTTTAATTGTATTCAATTTTTAAGCTTTCTCCCTTGTCATAAGCTCAGCAATTTTCTTAGTATGGGAGACTTTCCTTTCTCTCCTGCTTTTGGGAAAACTGATCACAAGTTCCATATTAGGACACTTTAGAACCAAGTTGTTGAGAATAGTTGAAAGTCTACCGAAGAATGCCTTGTGACATGTTGTATCACGATTGAAGTTTCATAGTTTTCATACTTAAGCTGGGGTTTTGTAGCTTTTATGTGACCCTGGGAAGGAGGTTGAGCTATTTTCTTTTTCTTTTTATTTCTTTTGTCCCTATTCTCACCAAAATCACTTCAATCTTAACATTAGCAAATTTTAGAACTTGCAGTATCCACTATTCTTTTAACTTCCTCTTGGAGATTACCAGAGATAAGATTTGAAAAAGAGATACACGCACACTACAGTTGAGGAGGGGGTTCTGGATGCTTCATCTAAATTTTTTCAAACAGGTCCAATACTACCATGATATATAAAATAGTAATATTTTCGTAACTGCAGCATAAGCAATGGTTTCTTTCTATGCACTTATTTTTCCCCCATTTACTTAATCTTTGGACATTGTTAAAGTGCTTGCTGCCATCCCTGGTTCTTTCACTTTTCAGTTTTCAACTTTCTATATGATCACAAGTATATTAAAAAAATTGCACCAGGTGCATGTAAATGTTGTCTGCTTCACCTGCCCTAGTATTACAACCTTATGCTTGCCATTTGCCAATCTCTTAATTCTGCTGTGAAATTTCTCTTAATTTTTCCAAATGCCAAGTTTAATGAGGTGTAGTCCTCCCTTAAATTTAGGTTGACAAGTATATATTATTTTTCATTTCTTGATTTCCTTTGGTCAAGAAATTATCACTTTTTGGGTTTGTTTTTACAGGCGTATCTGATGCGAAATGCTGGTGCTGTTATCCACAGTCATGGAATGGAGTCCTGTCTTGTGACAATGATCAATCCTTTGTTGAAGGAGTTTCGAGTAAGTTCTTCAACTTTCTGCTCTTTTGATCTAGCACAAACAATTCCAACCCTCTCTCTCTGTAGATCTGGTGGTGCTTATCTTTGAAATTTACCTTTTAAAAAGAGAATTTATACTCCAACTTGTCTTATCCATTCTCTTACTCAATTCTTTCACTTCTGGAAATTCACTCTTCTCTGGTGTAATATAGATATTTAATGTGCCTACCTTCTTTTCTTCCAAACCCTTTCATGCGATTTGCGATGGAGATTGTTGAATTTATGGAACTTGCTAATCCTGGTGCAGAGATAAGTGGTCTGAGCTTAACTTATACATTTGTGGAGGCAACAAGACACCATTATGCCTGAGAGAATTACACACAATCATCATTCCTATTTCCCTTTCCTCAGGATATCTGGTTGTTTTTCCATGGCTGTTTTAGTAAACGGTTGATTATTTAGAAAAGGATGTTCCTGTTGCATTAGACTTTCTGCTTTTGCAGGGATTGGTAGAGTTGTATTTGTATGCAGCTTTCCTGTTGGTTTCTTGCAAGGAGGCTGTTTCTGTAACTTGAACCCATGACAAAGGAGCACCTTATCAATTGCTACCAAGGCTCACCCTTGTTGATATAATTTCTTTTTTTTTTTTTTAGTGTGTGTGTGAGGGGGGGGGATTTGGGTGATAGGTGTGAAGTCATGTTTAGATTTCCCAGATTACTTCATTGTGCTTTTGATGCCAGCATTAAAGCACTTGTTAAGTTGTTGAATCAGGGATGCTGGATGGTTCTTTATATATTGTAGTTTTTTGATTAGTAATCAAAAGTATATGTGTATGTATGTATATCAAGAAACAGATGTCTTAAAGTGGTTGGGGGCACTTAGTAATCTCAGATGTTCTCTGTAAGCCGATATATTTACTTGCATGTACAAGTCATCTGAAAACTGACAACCAGAATAAGACTTACATCCAAAAAAACAAGGAATGAGGCGACTTCACATTGTTTCAAACAGTACAGAATTAAATTAGCATTCATTTAATCCATCTGTTATACTTCCCATCTCATTATTGTGCTTTTTCCTTCATTTACAGATCACTCATATGGAAATGATAAAAGGAATTCAAGGGCATGGTTACTATGATGAGCTTGTGGTCCCAATAATAGAGAATACTGCCCATGAGCGAGAACTGACTGATTCTCTTGCTAAAGCTGTATGTTCTATTTATGCCTTTTTGTTTTGCTACTATTCAATTCTTTGCAAGTCTGATTTCTTTGATTTCAAATGTAAACTCTGCATGATGTTGAGAAAGGAAAAATTGAGAAACAGAAAAATTTAAAAGATATGCATGTGTACTTCGATCTAAAATACAGAACATGATTATTGAGCATTGATCTGAAGGTGAATGCCCTGTGGGTTTATATGTAGACCCACCAGCTTATTGTTTCTCAATATATGCCTTTTCTAATGAGTAATATGATAGTAGGAAAACCATCAGCCTCTTAAAATGCTGACTTTGCTTATTTTGCTTTTGGTGAACTGTTTATGTATGTAAAGATGAGAATATGAGGACAGTTATGTAGATGTGATTGTATATTACATCAGCTTCTTGTTAAGCTTTTATTTGCTTATATAACTTTTTGGAATTTAATTGCTTTGGTAGTTTGTTGCAAATTGTTGCAAAATTTTTTCAAGTTCTACATGTTGAAAGTTGAAATGCAAACAATTTCTAAAAAAAAATAAAAAAATCATTTTCTAGATCTGTATAATGCCACTGACTGCATAATTTTTATTTTCTGTAAGAATTTGTGCAGTGCAGGTGGTTTCATTAAAATTTTTGAGTAGAAACTTGATGGATTATTTCATGCTCAAAGATGGCTTAGTTGCTTTTCCTTTTACTATTTCCTTTTAGTTTTTCTGTTTCTGTTTCCTTATTTCTTTTTGTTGAATGAAAAATGTAGGCATCAGTGGCCATAAAGACATCAGGAGTCAAAAGTGCGCCTAATACATAGTTATTTACTTTACTTTTTACGACATGCTTACAATTGCTACGGATCACTTGTACCATGTACAAGGTTAGTATGATAGTTGTTGACCTCCCATGGGTGTGGGGGGGACTACACAGGAAAGCTGTATTAGACTCTTAGTACTGAAGTCTGAATAAATTAAGGCTGACTTGCAACAAAAAAGGGATGGAGGGTCATACATTACAAGCCTAGTTTACTTTTATTAAATTTTTTGTTTCTCTCTCTTTCTCCCTCATATTTTCTCTCATTAGAGAAGCCATAGTTATGAACCATGGCAATGATAACTTCTCTGATTGCAACGGTTGACAGTCATAATGGCTTTACCGGCTACATAAAGGACACAAATAAATTGATTAAAAAGTTGGGGGTAAAAAGCTCTTTCTATTCATTTTTTTATTAGTAGGGAGGTCTTTGTCATCTTTTAAATATTAAGAGAGTCTATCTTTTTGCTAAACTTCAAGGGTACAGAGTGTAATTTATGCTAAATTTTTTAAGCATAAAAATTTTCTTGTAAAAAGAGTTTAGATTTTTATCAAGGGTTATTCTAGCCATATTTTTAAGGAAAATAATTTGTAATCTAAGTCAATATATTTTTGTTGGAAATGTCATAGTTTACTTGAAGGATAACTCAAGTAATAATTGGATTTGTCTCCTAATCTTATGGCAGAAAAAATAAGAGATAAAAGGATAAAGTGATAAGGTGATTTGGAGATTAGAAAACTCCAAGAATAAAGGGATAAAGGTAACAGATAATTCAAGATATCTCAACAGTTTTTAAAATTCTTGTTGTATTTTATCTTCTAAACATATTCAAATATGTTCCTAGAATGTAGGAGATAACCTAGGTGTTGTGTATAAATGCCCCATATTACTCGAAAATATATCAAGCAAGCATCTATAGTTCTTTCAACTTGTTTCATCTTTTTCTACATGATATCGGAGCCTTCCTTCTTGGAACCCTAATTTTTTTCCCGCCGCCATCCTTAGGATGTTTTTTGTGTTGTTATAGCCTTCATTGTTGTTCAACCGCTACCCTCAATCCTCTCCCTTTTTTTTAGTCTTCATTACTGCATCTATCATGTCTATAGTTTCTGATGCTGTCACTCCAAATCCTTCTTACCTTCCATTAAGGGATGAACCCACTAATTTCTCGGGTAATCTTCAGCCTATTGAAAATACACCTGGTTTTCATAGTGATTTTCTGCCTATCAATTCAGCTTATCTACTCCATGGGAAAAAATTATCTATAATGGTCTCAAGTAGTCTTTACCTATCTAAAGGGGCGTGGAAAATTGTGTCACCTAACCGGCAAGGGCCCTAGCTATACTGATTCAAGGTTGGGGGCATGGGATGAAAAAGATGCCATGATTATGTCATGGCTTTGGAACTCCATGTTACAAGAAATAAGTAGAAATTGCATGTTTCTATCTTTTGCTCGTGATATTTGGGAGACCCTCTGCAAAAGCTATTCCATAAAGCAGGATGCAATAGTTATCTACGAGCTTCAGATCAAGGCTGCTTCTATAAAGTAAGGAGGGATGACAGTAATTGATTATTACAACACACTTACTGGTATTTGGTCTGAGATTGATCATTACCAGAATATGACAATGATTTGCCTTGAAGATATTCAGACACACTGCATTTGTGGAGAGAGATCGAGTCTTCGATTTTTTTTGCTAGTCTTAATCTAGAGTATGACCAAGTAAGAGTGTAGATTTTGGGAAATGATCCTATGCCTCCTATTGCATAGTATTCTCTATTGTTCAAGGAAAAGAAACACGATGCTTTGCCATGCTTGATCCACTGACATTTGTTGGATTTGCTATGGCAGTAAACAAGTCCACTCTAGTTGCAGCTAAAACATGATCTAACTCCAACAAAGATGGTTTATGGTGCAGCTACTATAAGAAACTAAGACACAAAAGAAAATTATTTCAAACTTCATGGAAAAGAACAAGTACTCAACAGATTGGGAGGTTATAAAGGAATTCCCAATGGTTGGGCTAATCTTACTAATCAAGACAACTCTTAGCCAGAGCAAACTTCCTCATTGGATATTGATATCAAAGAAGAGATTGAACGACTGAAAGGTCTCCTTGATACACTCTCTAAGTCCTCTAGTTCTTGTTCATTTACTCGGAATGGTAGGTGATGATGGTATTTGAGACCGACCACCACATGCCGCCTCGACGATTGGACCACGGGAGTGAAGCTTTGGACTTGGAGATGTCAGACCTCGGGGATACTACCTTCAAGACAACGGAGTGACGAGGCTAGGATCCCCCGGGGTGGACTCCGACACTCAAATCAATAGAGTAAGTGCGAGTAGTAATAAATGTAAGAGCTGGAGAGCTTGTCATACCTGATGAGGACCCCTTCTTTTTATAAGCATGTCCGTTATAGGGTACCAAAGATAAAACCCGTGATGGGCGAGCACGACTCCCGAGGACCTCGGTCAAGCTGGAACGGGTCTTGCAGTCCGGTCTGGATTTCTTGAACTCCACTTTGGATTGTGGACTTGCCACGTGTCAGTCTCTCGAGCGATCCATGTGGCGAGTGAGACTACTAGTGCGTAGGGGTATTCTTGTAATTTAGGTATTGCCATATCACTTGCCCCCCACTTCTTGAGTCGAGCTGAAAATTATGCTGGGTCGAGGAATAGCTTAATTTCTGAGGTTATTTAACTGTAAATTTTTTCCGAGATGCGCAGGAGTATTTTTAAGTATGGGATTAATGCTTGACAACTTCATTTATTACCTTGAAATTATAAGGGGTGTTTCTTTATATATATATTTTTATTTTATTATTATTATTATTTTTTTAAACCTTTTCAAGGCAGAGGTCTGCCATGGCCGAGCTTCGCGCTCGGCCTTAGCCAGGATTGGCCAGGCCCAGGCCGAGCTCGGCCCCAGGCCAGGCTTGGCCATGGCTGATCCCCCCTGGGGCAGTTAGGTTCGGCCTGGCCGAACTTGCCCGGCCATGGCCAGGATCGGCCAGGCCCAGGCCGAGCTCGGCCCCAGGCCAGGCTTGGCCATGGCCGATCCCCCCTGGGGCGGTTAGGTTTGGCCTGGCCAAACTCCCTGGGGCGGCCAGCATGGCCTGGCCGCTCGGCCATGGCTGATCCCCCCTGGGGAGGGTCGACCTGGCCAAGCTCCCTTGGGTTTTTGCCCTTTTTTTTCTTTAATATATATATATTTATATATTGAGGTCGGCCATGGCTGACCCCTTGGGGCTCCTGCTCTGTTGCTGCCCCACTTTTCCTTTTTTTTTTAATATATATATATATTTATATATTGAGGTCGGCTATGGTCAACCCCTTGGGGCTCCTGCCTTGTTGCTGCCCCACTTTTTTTTTAATATATGTATATAAATATATTTATGAAACTTTGGGCTGACTAACCTGCTTCTTGTTGCTTTCGTCGCACGTGTGGTTGAGAGTTCCCGAGCTAGGACGCGTTTGTTGAGCTTCCTTTTAGCTCATGCCCAATTCTGATTTTCCTGACTTCTGTCTTCCTTTAGTTCGGGGACGGCCTAGGGCTCTTGACCTTTGGATTTTAGCCACTCCCTCGCGGAGGAGGGTGTTGAGTTTCTTCCGACCATTAGTCCACCTTCGTCTTGGGGACGGCCTAGGGCTCTTAACCCTTGGATTTTACTCACTCCTTTGTAGATGAGGGTGTTGAGTTTTTTCAGCCATTAGTCCACCTTCGTCTTGGGGACAGCCTAGGGCATTTGACCCTTGAATTTTTGTCACTCCCACGCGAAGGAGGGTGTTGGGCTCTGAATTTTTTCCGGCCCTTAGTTCACATTTGGCTTGTGGACGACCTAGGGCACTTGACCATTGGATTTTTGCCACTCCTTCGCGAATGAGGGTGTTGAGTTTCTTTTGGCCATTAGTCCACATTTGTCTTGGGGACGACCTAGGGCTCTTGACTCTTAGATTTTAGCCACTCCCTCGCAGAGGAGGGTGTTGAGTTTCTTTTTACTATTAGTCCACCTTCGTCTTGGGGACGGTCTAGCGCTCTTGAACCTTGGATTTTAGCCACTCCTTCGCTGAGGAGGGTGTTGAGTTTCTTCTGGCCATTAGTCCACATTCGTCTTGGGGACGGACTAGGGCTCTCGACCCTTCTTGTTGGGTTGCTCATCCCGCTTGACCCTCATTATTTCTTTAGCGTTGATGTACTCGTTAGCCCGGGCAAGGATTTATGTGAAGGTACGAGGTGGGGTTTTGGCCAAGGATTGAGCAAGCGGCCCAGCCCTCAAACCATTTTGGAGGGCCACCATTGCAATTCGCTGATCAAACTTGTCGATGCTCAAAGCTTCCTCATTAAACCTGGCCACAAAATCCCTTAGAGAAGACTTTCGGTGCCGCTTCAGGGGAGCATAATGAGCTAGGAAACATGTCTTTAACTCTCCCCAACCGTTGATGGAACGATGGGGAAGGCAAGAGTACCACGTCCGGGCATGACCTCCCAGAGTAGCCAAAAAGGCCCGGCACCACATCGCATCTGACCCCAACTACACCAGCATACGAGAGGAGAAGAGCTCTATGTGATCATAGGGGTCTGTATTTCCCTCATAGAGCTTGATGGACGGGATACGAAATCTCTCCGGAGGAACCTCTGCCATGATGTTCTTACTCGGGGGTTGGTTAGAATTGAAGTGAGGCAGCTCCTCCTTTCCTTTCTTGAGTTCCTGGACTTGTCACTCTAGAAAATGCAATTGTTTTTCTTGCGAGGTCCTTTCTTCCCGCCAGGGGGAAGAAGTGGATCGTGCCACCTCAGAGGGATGGATTTCCTGGCCTAATTGGTGGGATGGACGAAGCTCCCGAGTAGGAGGTGATTGGTGCTCTTCTCGATGGGAGGGCACTTACAGGCAGTGCTGTTCATTTTGGTGTTGGTAACCGGTCAGCAACTCGATTAACTGCTAGACTTGATTTTCCAGCCTAGTGAGTCGGTCTTCTGGCATTGGATGGATCGGATGCGACGGATTCTTTTCTTGGGCCTCTAGATTAACCCTAGCTTGGCTATGAGTCATGTTTTTTCGGGGATCCATACAAGGAGTTATGGAAGGGAGTAAAAATCGTTGGAACTTAGCTAGAGGGGGGAAGGTCGAGGTCTAAAGTTAGGAGAGGAAGTTCGAAGTGCGATGTAGGGAAAGAAAAGGCTAGCGATTCTAGACGTCGGCCCCACGGTGGGCGCCAAATGATGATGTCTTGTGAGACCGACCACCACGCGCCGCCTCGACAAATGGACCTTGGGAGCGGAAGCTTCGGACTTGGGTATTCCTGGCCTCGGATTTGTGGGAATGTAGCTTGCAAGACAATGGAGCAACGGGGCTGGTCAAGTTGGGATTCCCTGGTCTGGCTGGGTAGGCTAGGATTCCTTGGTCAGGCTGGGATATCCCTTGGTCAAGCTGAGACCGACCATTACATGCTGTCTCGACGGATAGACCTCGGGCGTAGAAGCTTCGGACTTGGCAATGTCGGACCTTGGGAATGTAACCTGCAAGACAAAGGAGTGACGGGGCTAGGGTCTCCCGGGGTAGACTCTGACGCTAAAGTCAGTAGAGTAAATGCGAGTAGTAATAAATGTAAGATCTGGAGAGTTTGTCATACCTGATGAGGACCCCTGCTTTTTATAGGCAAGTCCGTTATGGGGTACCCAAGATAAAACTCGCGATGGGCGAGCATGACTCCCGAGGAGCCCGGTCAAGCTAGAACGGATCTCGCGGTCCGGTCCGGATTTCTTGGACTTCACTTTGGATTGTGGACTTGCCATGTGTCAGTCTCTCGGACGATCCATGTGGCGAGCAAGACTACTAGTGCGTAGGGGTATTCTTGTAATTTAGGTAGTGCCACATTAGTAGGTTTCTTATTTCTTCATCTTTTAATGCTTTTGGAACATCTCCACCTAATTGTTGGGTAATTAATTCTGGTGCTTTTGACCATATCACCCATAATTCTATTTCATTTATTTCCTATAAACCAAGTTCAGGCATCACAAAATCACTGTTGTCAATGGATCCTTTCTTCCTATTGCGGGTGAAGGACATTTTATGTTAACACCTTCCTTACATTTAACTAATGCCCTTCATGTACCAAAACTCACCACTAATCTCATCTCTATTTCTGAACTAATCAAATACTTAGACTGCATTATTACATTTTTTGACAACCATTGTGTATTTCAGAGCCGGATATCGGGGAAGAAGATTGGAGCTGCTAAAGCCCAGAATGGGTTGTATCTTCTTGATGATGTGTAGGCTCTTGTTGCTTCTAAGAGACAACATGCTGAAACACAAGCAAAATCACCTAAACTGTTTGATATTTGGCTTCACCATAGACGTTTAGATCATCTCAGTTTTGGTTCTCTTAAAGCTGTGTTTCCTTCTTTATTCCTACATGTCTCTAGTTCTGATTTTCATTGTGAAGCGTGTGAGCTTTCTAAACACCATTGTGTATCGTTTCCACCTTCATCAATAAAAACTTTAGCTCCTTTTGATTTAATTCATTCCGATGTATGGGGTCCTTTCAAAGTCTCTAATTTAAATAGGGTTAAGTGGTTCATTACTTTTATTAATGACTATACTCGGGTCACTTGGCTATTTTTGCTGAAAGAAAAATCTAAAGTTCCAAAGATCCTTCAACATTTCTTTCAACTCATTCATACACAATTTGGTGTTTACATAAAGCGTATTCAGACAGACAATGGGAAGGAGTATTTTAATTATACCCTATGCCATTTTTTCCAAACACACGGGGTTATTCATGAGTCCTCTTTTGTTGACACTCTTCAACAAAATGGGGTTGTTGAGAGAAAAAATTGTCACTTTATAGGAGAGTTGGTTACACTCTAGAGAATTCTCATAACAAACTCTCAGCTGTTAGGACCCAAGTGGCCATGTGTGCTTGGGCTCTAATTACCAATATGCCAACTCCTAATTACAATCTTATCTCCCTACTAATTACAATAGTGCCCTTGGGCTGTGACAGATGGTTCGTTGCTAAATATTAACAGTTTGTGAGTTTGGTAATAATAACGGAATGTTGACCGTCTGTAATGATCACTTGTACTCTCCTGCAAAACTGCTATCTGAAGAGCACTGAAATAGGGACTAATCTCATGTGCTTTGAGGAAAATGTTAGATAAGCCTTTCTTCCATGTATACTAAAAGTCTAGACCAAAAAGTTCTCTTTTACTGTATTACCATGTAAGATTTAAATGTATAAGGTCACTCCGTCACTGTAACTATCATCTTACCCTACTGTTCCTGTGATCCTTCCATAACATGCTTTATTGCATATATCCAAGTCTTGTCTTTCTGACTGAATTTGTTATGTTGTGCGTAAAACAAAGTATAATAATATCTATCCTATGTTCTAGTTTTCTGTTCTATGTTATGTGTCTTAGCATGCAGCAAACTTCTTGATTTTATGCATCTTCTGGTTGGTTTAAAGTGCATGGATGCTTACTAGAGTTCATTTTTAAGTCTGAAGCCAGAATGGTACTCAAAACTATGATGGGAGCAAATGGCACAAAACATGATCCAGCGATCCACTGAATTAAAATGATCTAAACCGGCTGTGTTATTTGACTGTAGAGAATGTATCCAAAGCTTCTTCTTCTGCCAAGATCTTCATTATTATTTGATTTCATTGTAATGAAAAGCATTGCTTCAGATTTACAGAAATTCTCTTCTTGTGGTACAGATTGAAGCTTACCCAAAAACAACAGCTGTACTGGTTCGGAACCATGGCATATATGTGTGGGGTGATTCTTGGATCAGTGCTAAAACTCAGGTTTGTTTAATGTGGGGGAAGATACGAAGAATCTCCTCAGTTGCAATAAGATATCCATGTTTTTCACATATGCTTGAAGATTCTCTAAATGCTGGTTGATATTCCTTGATCAAGACAATTAACTTAATTCTGTGAAACTGATTTGTAGAGGTCCATGGATATCTTCTTTCTGGAAGTAAATCAACGTAATTTTTTGTTTTATTGAATACTTATCTTCTTGCACCATTCCAAATTTATTCTGGTCTCAAACCAAATAACCTCTTTTTTTGTTTCAACAGGAGTTACTATAAAGAGCTTTGAAAGATCTGTTGTCTGGTTATTTTTAAAAATCTAGAAAACATGGAACTAACTAATATGTGCATGCATGTAAACGACAACGGAAACAAATCATTGATGCCACTTGGTGTAGTTAGCTAAGTGGATTCTATCCAATTAATCATTGTGTCTAGAAACCATGTTGCAAAATCTGACGTTTTTTACTCTGATTATCAATTACCCAATATAACCCTCCTTCATTCAGATTTGAGACCAGCTATAAGGAGAATATCTTCCGCACTATAAGTGTTTAGGAGATTGGTTCATTCATAGGCAGAGTTGATATGTGCATGCATGCACATTTGTTTTTATTTCGCACAAATTTTAATTGTATGATAATATGATATGCTGTTTTCTTTGTGCTTGAATTTGTTGGTATTTTATGAAGAAAGAAGAAAATGGAAAGGAAAAAAATATCAAAGCAAAAGTCGTATATTTTATTCAACCGTAAACTTCAATTTATACAACTAAAATGTAAATTGAAATGAGCATAAAGAGGAGAATAATATGGCATAATATCCAGCCAAAACAACTAACAAACAATATAAGATATTTGCTAATTTATTAGTTATGGATAATCCTAATTTATTTTGACTTCTTCAAACTACATCAGCAGCTACTAAGTCAAAATTCAACAGAATTGCTTGTTTGTCCTTCCACAAGGAATGTTCTTCTGTCATGTAGATGAAGGCACTTGTAATGGGCTTCATGGAAAAAAAAAAATTGGCACTTTTTACTAGATTTGTAGTTTATTTAATATTTAATATGATTTATCTCAAATTAATAACTTATATTCTTCCAGGCTGAGTGTTACCACTATCTATTTGATGCTGCTATTAAACTTTATCAAATGGGCCTCGACTGGTCTACCCCAAGCCATGGTCCCATCCCTAATCCCCGAGGAGTTTCAGGCTTCTGTCAGAACATAAACAAGTCTGTAAAGGCAGGTTCTCTTATGTCAAATCATGAAATTGAGCCATCACGAGTAAGTTCTTGAAGTTCATTCATTATTCTCCATTTGGCTAGATGGGGGATATACTTTATATCTACTCCTAATTCAAAATTATATTGTTTATTTTCTAAATTTTTCTTGCAGCGTTGCATTGTGCTTGACATTGAAGGGACCACAACTCCTATAACATTTGTTACCGAAGTTCTCTTTCCATACGCTCGTGACAATGTAGGGAGGCATTTAGATGCAACATATGACACTGCAGAGACTCAAGATGACATTAAGTTGTTGCGATCTCAAGTCAGAATTCTTTTCTCCTTCCTATTTTTGTTCTTTTTTTTTTTTTTTTTGGGGGGGGGGGGGGGGGTGTTTTAGGGGTGCCCTCTCTTGCTAAGTAAAAACATTGACTTTCATTGTTCCTCAAAAGTTAGGGGGAATGTTTTAAGACTTTGTCATAGAACTATACAATTTTACTCCAAATTACAATTTCATATCACAGGTTCATGGTTGAAAAGTTGAGACATTAGTCCAGTATATCAAATTGGTTTTGTTCTTCGAACTATCATGACCAGATTTACTTTACTTGAAGTCTCAAATCATCTCCCCCATTGTTTTCCTGGTTACAAAGATGATGAAGTGTACAAATTTTTGAGTGTTTTGCTTGCAGGTACAGGATGACTTGAAACAAGGAATTGCTGGTTCTGTAGCAATCCCCTCTGATGAAGCAGGAAAAGAGGAGGTTATTGTGGCTTTGGTGACTAATGTGGCATCAATGATAAAAGCTGACAGAAAGATTACTGCCTTAAAACAATTGCAGGTAAGTGGCATAATGAACTTCAGTCTGAATCTGAAGATGCCTATCTGGGATTTATCATCACAATCTGGCTGACCTTTTTACTATTCAGGGTCATATATGGAGAACTGGGTTCCAGAATCATGAAATAAAGGGTATAGTTTTTGATGATGTACCTGAAGCTCTTGAGAATTGGCATGTTTCAGGCATCAAGGTCATCTTTTACATTCCTTATTTCCTTCTATAATTGTTTTCCACTAGATAGACCCCCATTTTGGTTTATGATATTGAACATTGTTTTGTGGATAAAATTTCGCCACTGAAAGATTTAAATCTCATTCTCTGTCTAAAATGCTTTATAACTGCATGCCCATGATCCTAATCACTGAGTTAATCTGGGCATATATTTGTCTAAAATGTGGCTGATGTTATCGTGTATCTAGAATGGGAGAATCTAGCAACATATATAGTACCATCCTCAGTGCTGTGGTTGGTGTTTGCTACTTGGACTGTCACTCACACCTCCATTATCCTTTCCTCACATCCTGATAAATTTCTGACATGTATGTTTGATTACTTCTCAGAAGTTTGGACTGTACACTCAAAAGCATGTTATTGGAGCTAGTCTGTTTTTTAACGTTTATGGCTGCATATCTGTTTGGTTTCCATAATTTTTATGAGCTCTACCACTGTAATTCCAAAATTCTTGCAAAGAATCTGGATAGGTAAAAAATCTTGCAAGATTTGTGGTTATTTTTTTTTGTTTCTTAATTGTTTTTGGATTGATTCTTTGATGTGATTTTGTGTGTTATTTTGTTTGAATGTACTGTGGAGCTATTGAGGTGTACCAAATTTTCCGTGGCAGCTAGCATAACTTACCATGTCAACCTTCCTTGTCCTCAGGTATACATATATTCCAGTGGTAGCAGATTGGCACAAAGGCTCTTATTTGGAAACACGAGTTATGGGGACTTGAGAAAATACTTGTGTGGATTTTTTGATACCACAGTGGGGTAAACTATACAGTCTCTGAATGCAAATTTCTGCTTTTAGATGCTTTTTTATTCCTATTTGATCTTTGATAAACCATCATTCACTTGTGTGTGTGCAGTGGCAAGAAGGAAACAAGCAGTTACACTCGCATCAAAGAATCACTTGGTGTAGATAATGCATCAGAGATCTTATTCGTGACTGATGTCTACGAGGAAGCTGTAGCTGCTAGGGCAGCAGGTAATATGTGATTTGATTTGTACTTCAACTTTGAACTACAGGAACGTGTAGACATCAGTAAACTGAACCATCCATACCTTAAGGCAGATATATGAAATTTGATGATGGACGACTTGCTAAAGAATAAAGAGAAGTCCCAGATGCATATTACTGGAGAGAACCCTGGACTTATGCTTCATTTATCTGATCAAATGATATGTATTTGTATTTGTTTCAGGGTTGGAGGTTATAATTTCAGTGCGGCCAGGAAATGGACCCCTACCCGAGAATCACGGGTTCAAGACGATCAAATCTTTTTCAGAAATCTGACACTGGATTTCATCCTTTGTAATGTTACTCAAACATAACATAAATTTCAATAAGATATGCTCTGCATCAATAAACAAAGTGTTTGTTCTCTCAGTAATGCGCATTTTTTTGCTGCCTTTCTTTTGTTCGATTTCCTGTGAAATTGTTTGTTCCATTTTGGTAATCGCTTGTTTTCCTAATTGAATGCATGTTATGTATACTATAACAGCAGCACTGGAGTAACATGCTAGCCTTGAATGAATAAGGGCTGACTTTCTGAATTCAAAGTGCTGAAGGAACAAAGGTATGTTAGTTCTCAAAATAATACTCCATGGAATCGTGAAATTGGGATAGATTTATCTATTTAGAAGTAATTTTCTGGCAATAGGGCCACCCCACCCCACCCTAGGATTTAAATGAATGCTCTCCACTATGCTGCTACTATAAATGTACTATGACTACTTTGATTGTGGAACCCCCACTCGGATGCCCAGCCAAGCTGAAGAACCCAAGCGAGAGCCCCATGAGAGATAAAGAAAATAGAATAAAAACCACCTTGTCTGAATTCATATTGAAAAAATGACAGCAAAAGCATAACTCATATCCTATGCATGCATATAAAAGATAATCGGTCACAAGGTTACATGATATATATATATATATATACACATACAAAATCATGCCAAGTACTCAAAAACTAAACATCCTTAGCATGACATCACCAAATACACATCAAACTAGGATTTGCTAGAATTGCCCTGTACACTATCTATTGGAATATCTGAAGGACTGCTAGCCTCGTCCTCATACTTAGTTTTGCCCTTACTTGAAATGAAGAGAAGTAAGAGTGAATCACAAGACTCAGCAAGCATGTAAGAAATGAAAGGCTGATAAGAGTGAGGAAATTAGAGATCATTTGCACTCAAGTGCAAAACTCATGCAAAGCATGACAAGCAACTATACATTCCATATCCATGAATCACATGACAAGTATATAAAAATGCCTTATAATAAAATATGCACGTACTGGTCCTTGTGGCCCACATAAGACACACGGCACCCAAGTTCCTATCACAAATTTGCTATTGCCCTATAGGCAAGCTGTATTTAGAACTCCAGTCGAAGCTCACTCGAGTGGGAGAGACCAACACCCATAACTCAAGCCAAAGCTTTAACTTGAGTCGAAGCTCGCTCGACATGCTAGAATGTCTGTAAACCCAACACGCAACACACCCACATGGCGCAAGTAATCATGCAATGCATAGTTATAATGTAGTGGCATAATGAGCATAAACCCTATAAAATCATGCATCAAGCCCTGCTCGCTCATATAGGAGATAACATACAATGCAGTACTCGTGTCTCAATATAATGTAGAGGTATAGTGAGCATAAACGATGATACATGGTCCCCATAAAACCATGCATCAAGCTTTGCTCGCCCATATAGCAAATCACATACATTGCAATATACCCGTGGCCAAGTACACCAGTCATATGAAACCCTCAAATGCATATTCCAAACCCCTGCATGCATTTGAAATGACAATATACTGGAAATAAAGGAGAACACATGCAAATACTCTCGGGCATAGCAACATCTAACGAGAACCTACCCATCGAATCCTAACTTCATTCCAACAACAAAACAGAAAGAAGAATTGAGCCCTTCGTAGCTCATAGTAAAAGACTCATCGTCTGAACAAAGATCCAAGCAAGATGGAGAAAACTAGCAAATATCAAGCCTGTAATCCTCAAATAGCAAGCCTATAATCCTTGAGTAAAACCTCAAGTTCAACCTCCAACAATTCAACATTACAGTAAGGAAATAAACATCACAATAAGGAAATAAACCAAATTCTCAAATAAAACCATCTGTAACTTCCAATGAGGAGATCCTTAATAACTCATCAAATAAATCCTCAAATAACAAGCTTATCAAAGAACCAAACTATAATAGTGAGTAACTTAATATCACAATAAGAGAATAAACCAAATTAGTAAAGAAATAAATCGAGCCTATAATCCTCCAATAACAAGCTTAAAATCCTCGAAGTATACCATTTGTAATCTCACAGTGAGGAAATCCTCAATAAATCCACAAATAACATGCTTATAGTGAGAAGATCCTAAATAAATCCTCATATAACAAGCTTATCCGAAAACTCTAACTATAACCTCCAAATCAACACACAACAAGGAAATAAACTGAATAGGAAGGTGGGAGAACCTCTCACAAGCTAAATATGGAGGATACAAAAATAATGAGAGATAGATCCTTGCAAATGGAGAGGAAAGATAGGAAGAGGGTAGGATGCTAGCCTGAAATGCGAAGAAAACCAAACCCAGAAGCTTGGCCGATGACTTCTTCTTTTTCTTCTACCTACTCTCTACCAAGCCTCTGCAATTATTCTCTCTTATTCTCTCTTATCTCAATTTTCCCTCTCATTATATAGCCAAGAGACAGAGAAAAGACAGAGAAGAATGGGCTTGGACGTGTGGCAACACTGGAGGAAAAGTCATCTAACATGTCACTTGAAAAATCAAGGCTTGGGTCGAGAAAATGGATTGGGAACTAGCGTATCTGGATGGGTTAAGAAGACATTCAGATGGGACATGCATATCTGGATGCCAAGACTCCATATTCGGATATATCACCTAAAAAGCCATTACAGCAAACTTCAAGACCAATTTTAACCTTTATGCAACCCGAATATCTCAAAACTCAAAACATGAAAGTTGTAGATCTTTTTCTTATCGTTTCGTATCATCTTGAATAATCTCAATCGGAGCTCGGACGAGAGATTTATGCCTAAAATACGAAGTCGTGTCGAAATTGCCCAGAACCCATCTCCATATTCGAATGTCCCAACTCCATATCCGAATGTATCCCACTCACATATCCAGATGCTACATGCCATATCCGGATGTCACTCACGAGAACTCAAGGAAAACATTCGAATAAGCCTCAAGCCATCTGGATATCACTCACAGAACTCAATGAGACATCCGAATAAGCCTTCTTCACATCTGAATGCTACACATAAGCCAAAGGCACATCCAAATAAGCCTCAAGCCATCTGAATATCACTCACAGAACTTAAGGAGACATTCGAATAAGCATTCTTCTCATTCAAATGCTAGACACATAAGCCAAAGGCACATTCAAATGCTCCCGTGCCACATCCGGATGTCTCACCAAAACACCACCATATCTTAATACTCCCATGCCACATCCTAATGTCTCATCCTCATATCCGAATATCTCACTTTTCCCATCCGGATATCCTTGCTCTCATTCGAATACATTACCTTTCATCCGGATATCTAAGCTCCAATTCAAATATAATTTTATATACATTTGGATATTCCAACATATATATGCATACACCACGGCTAGATACCCATATACTTAGAAAATAATCACCAAAAACAACATATTGCACCTCACGACTAACCCACACAACCTCAAGACATAATAAAACATTGCATAACTAAATTTGGGTTATTACATTGATTATTGGGTTTGTATAAAATTGACTCTCCTTGAACTGAGGCCATGAGTCTTATGTGTGTTGGAGATGTTTTCTAATGATTTAGAAGGTTGGAATTGCGTTGGCGAACGGTAAAATGTTAAAACGGAAATTGCTTCTTGGTTCTTTTGAACATTTTTGTATGCCTCTTAGCGAGTCGATTTCTTGTGTAGAAAGCATGTGGGTGAGCTTGAGCGTGACAGTGCACAGCTTGGTTGAGTGCATTTTCAATTTGGAAATTGGAAGAACCTCCTGAATGAATGGCTGTTTTTGAAAATATGTTCTTTTTGGTGTAATGCCATACAAGACCCTAAGTAGAATTTTAATACAGAATCACGACTTGCTACCAAAAAAAAAAAAAAAACTATGTTTTTGTAAAGGAAAATGCCCATCAAAGTGGGCCATAATTAAAATTTTTGTTTCATCATTGGGCTGTATTTTCAGTACAAGAATTCTGTAATTACATTATAAACCAATGGGCTTTTAGGTTGCATAATTCAAGCCTTATCAGGCAATCTGAAAGAAATGTTATTAATAACAGAGTTGGTTGCATCTAAATTCCCAAATTATGATGTGAGCCAACAAATCGTGGT
Source organism: Diospyros lotus (assembly GCF_014633365.1). NCBI lineage: Eukaryota > Viridiplantae > Streptophyta > Magnoliopsida > Ericales > Ebenaceae > Diospyros > Diospyros lotus. The sequence goes on from NC_068347.1 coordinate 17,421,449, forward strand.
TATTTGGAGCTTATATTTGTGGATAATTATAGTTGTTTTTAAAATTTATCTAAACCCAGTTGAAGAGCAATGAAAATAAAAAATACCTTAAAATATGCCCGAAGTGAAACAACTGTTAATTATTGGAGGCGATAGTTAATGAACATCATTTTACACAAGAACGCAGTCACTTTGTTATATTTTAGTAAGTTTGAATATGGGTTAGTTAGTTAGAGGTTGACTCTCAATCGAGGGCGGCGAGCAAATTCTAAAACAGGTTTTTACTGCATGATATTTCTTCTTGTGCTAAGTGGGGAGGTTCTATTTTATTGTGGTTTACCTTTTTTCTTCACGAAAGAGGTTATTTTTGACAATTTGAACATGTGTTTTTAATCATTGTGCTACAGCCCAAATCATTGAGTGTTGTATCGTTATGCTAGGGCTTTAATATTTTAGTTTTCAAGTCTCTTTACTTCTCATTTTAGGTCTTAGTATAGTTCTCAATCATGCATATATGATATGTCTAGCTTTAAAGGGTGAAGAGATTCATCACATTATTTCGAAAGTTTATCCAAATTCTTTGATTGTATTTGGGATGATTATTTTTGTGCAATTTTTGATACTTGTGTTATCGATTACGTCAAGAAAGATAAATTGCATATTAGGCATTTGACCTTTACATAAAATAATGATCGAACTCGCAGTCCACCGAATTGACACCGGTATATTGTTCATCTGACTACTCGATCTATGTTTTGGGGGTGTTGTAGCCTGGTAACAACAATGAATTTATAAAAAGGGAAACTGCAGATGGATGACCCTCCGATGAACGATTCAAGCGATGGGTGACCCTCTCGTGGTGTGTCTGAGCGATGGATGAGTCTTCCGAGGTGAAGATGCCGATGGGTGAGCCTTTTCTGGCTGAGAACAATGGGCAACCTGTCGGAAAAAGAATCGGTTAGGGACGCGGGCGGAGGTCCCCGCGTGAACCCTCCGATGCTTAAATTAGATCACCGTAGGAGTAGAGTACTTGAGAGTAAGAATGTAAATATGAGAGTGAGAGATTGCATACCAAATGAGAGAAAATGACCTTCTATTTATAGCGATAGGAGGGGCATCCATGTGTCGCGCGCCCCGAGCTTTGTGGCAAGAATCTCGGAGGGGCATTGACCGAGTCTCGTGGGAGTTGGTTTAAGCAGATTATTTCGGAGGCGTCGGCGCAAGAATAGGGGGCACGTGGATGTCAGTGCGGCACCCTGGGTGACCCTCACTCGGGGGTATGTACAAGCACGGGCAAGGAGAGCACGAAGGGCCGTGCGCGCGGGTGGACGGGGTCGGGTGCGAAGGGGCCATGCGCGAGGGCGCGCACGGGAGGCCGCGCGTGTGAATGGCCGCGCTCACGGGCGGCTGCATGCGTTGATGGCTGTGCGCACGGGCGGCCGCAAGCGGGGTGTGCGCGGCCGCCCGTGCGTAGGGGGTACCTCACCCCTGAGTGACCCTCTCTCGGGGGGAGGGCCTCGTGCGCGCGGCCACCTTTGTGCAGGGGCGCGCGCGTTGCTGCACGCGCCCAGCCGTGCGCACGCTCAGCTGCTCACACGCAGCTGAGCGCCCCCCCCGAGGGGGGGTACTCGGGGGTACCCTACCCCCGAGTGACCCTCACACGGGGGTGGCCCCTGCGGGCCAGGGGCGCGACCCCCGCCAAGCAGCCGTATGTTGCTTGGCCGCGTGAGCGCGGGGTTGCGCGCGCGGAGGGCCACGCTAGGCACGCCCGCGCCCCTGGGTGGCCTCATTTGGTCACCCAGGCCGCCACGTGGTGCTTCCTCGGGATGCCACGTGGCGCTTCCTCAGGCTGCTACGTGGCGCTTGCATTATCTTTACGCATAACAATTGCTCCCTACTCTTTCTGTCGGGAATCTCAGGAGAAAGAGTATTTTGTTTATGCTGCAATTCTATTTACAAGAGACCACTTTCATTTTGAGGAGAAGGTTTTCTTCCGTATCTGTCTCTTCCAACTTCAAGTCTTTCGGGTTTATTCTTTCCACAATGTTTCTCAGGACCACAATAAAAGGATGACTTGGTCTTTCATTTTTTTCATTGCTCAACTACTCTCTCGTAAGGATCCTCTCAGCGTCCCAGGCTTCTTCACGGTATACTTCCTCATCCATGGGTCCAATTGCTGGTTGTAGCTTCTCGTAACCCTCATCCATGGGTCTTGTCATTTACCTCATCCATGCGTGAGTCTACTCATGGGTCTTTTTACTTTCTAGGTGTGACCCTCACCCATGGGTCTTGCCCTTAGTCTTATGCGACCCTCATCCATAGGTTTCATCATTAGCCTTATCCATGCGCGAGTCTTCTCATGGGTCTTTTTACCATCTAGGCATGACCCTCACCCATGGGTCTTGCCCTTAGTCTTATGCGACCCTCATCCATAGGTTTCATCATTAGCCTAATCCATGCGCGAGTCTTCTCATGGGTCTTTTTACCATCTAGGCGTGACCCTCACCCATGGGTCTTGCCCTTAGTCTTATGTGACCCCCAGGAGTCATAACTCGCTTGAACCATTCGTTTTTTGCGGCCGCGCCTTAGGATTTAAGCACTCAATATGGGCCGTTTTAAGAATGCTTTACCACCTCCACCTCCTGCTCCCAATGTATATATATCTTTGGGACGACGGTCTTCGGTGAAGGGGAGAGAATTAGCTGAGATACAGTCTCGTTTCCATATTCCAATTGATCATCATATTAAACTTCCTACACCTGAAGAGACAAGTACCGCTATGGTAGGAAGACATGGCTTCGGGGTATATTTGGCTTCTTTAAGAGCAGGTCTTCGTTTCCTCTTGTCTAGCTTTGGCATGGAGTGGCTTGATTATCATTGCATTGTCCCTGCTCAACTTCATCCTAACAGTTGGGGTCAGTTAGTTGGCTTCACCATCCTTTGCCATATGATCCAAGTACCTCCTTCCGTAGAGTGTTTTGGTTGCTTCTATAGGTTGAGGAGAGTCGAACGGAGGGGCGTCTTTTTCACACTTCAAAGGATTGTGGGTCCATCTCCTCTCTTTCAAAAGCTCCAAAATAAGGTGGACTTCGAGTCCCGATGGATTGTGGTCGAGCCTCCTCCCAGTTGGAAAGCACCGCTTCGTTGGTGTTGGGATAACGAGCGAGACTTTTGGTCGGAGAAGCTTGATGACATCGGGATTTCCCGGGCTGTCTATCATCGAGTAATTGAGAGATTATGTGCCCTTGGCACTTGTAATCTACCCGACCTGCTTACCTAAGAAAATATTGCTGCCGCAGGGTGGGGCGTTCGGCTTGAAGACATGCCCGGGACCTCCACTCTCGCTTTTGTGCCACCACCAGCTATGCCCGAGGACGCCTTACAAGTTGAGGAGGAAGAGGGTAGCGAGGAAAAGGACGAGGGCCCCGAGAAAGAGGGAAAATCTCTAAGGAGTATGGTCTTTCTTGGTTATTCTTCCTCTAAGGGTAGACCCCCAGAATTGTAGAGATTGCCTTTTAAATTATCCATGCCAGTGGTTGACTTTTACTTTTATCTCTTGTTTTCTAGACGATATGAATATATTCAAAGAACAAACGCTCAGACGACGTGGTAGGAATTCACGACAGGCTGGCGAGCAAGATCGACAACCTTCTCCTCAAGCGCTCTATGACTTGTCATAGAGGCCTCCGTCTGACACTCCAGACCCTAGCCTTCTTCCTCCGCCGGTTCCTAGCTCGTCTCGAAGGTGTCTAAAAGTGAAGAGGTCCGAGGTGAGTGCCTTCCCCAGCCTTTCTTGTCTTGAACCCTCGGTTTCCACCTCAGGCGTTTCCATGTTAGACCTTCCTGCCCCCGAAGTCGCCCTTGGGGAACCAAATCCAACCGATGCCTCTGGCTCACGAAGGAAGGGGACTGGCAGCTCTCGCTCTTCTTTTGGTGGCGAGCTCGATCGAATCAGGGAGGAGAGTCGCCAACCTTTTGTTCCCTTTCGCAGGGATCGACGAAAGCTAAAGGCTGAGCTCCCAGACTTTCGGCCTATTCTTCCTCCCATCGCTGAACCTAGACGGAATTCCGTGCTAATTCCTAACAGCACTAGAGTGAGGGGTGACCACTTCCAGGTGCAGCCCGGGCTGATTGATTCAGACTCTGTAAGAGACCCGGGGGTGGGTGTCAGGATGATATATGCTACCATGCTCCCTCAGGATGAGCAGATTTTTTTTGGCAATTAGCCCAGCGTTGCCAACTCTCCCGAGCAAAAGATTGTTGAGGTAGGATGCATTTATTGTGCCTATATGTTGTATTTGCCGTCTGACTTGGTTGTTAGTCTTCTAATACATTGCTTGCACCCAGGGGGTTCAAGGGTTGGTGATATCCAACGCTATCAGGAGAGCTTATCATCACCGGGCAGAACAAGAGAAAACGGAGGCAAGAGAGAACGCGATAAAGTGGAGGGATCATGAGCGTTGCTACCAAGCCGAATCAGAAAGCTGAATCGAGAGGTAGAAGACATGCGTTCCAAGCTGGCAGAAGCTGATGGTGAATCGTCATGCATAAAAGGGGAGATAGAGGAGCTCCGGAATAGCAAAGAATCGCTGACGAGAAAGCTTTTAGGAGTTAAGGAAACCCATGAAAACCTTTTGCAAGAGCATTCTTTGAGGGTAGACGAGCTTGCTCGTTAGAAGAAGCAATATAGGTCGCTCAAGGATCAAAGAGAGGAAGAGATTTCGGCGGCACAGGAGAAGGCTGTGAGGGACTATCGCCTTTCAACGGACTGCCAAGAGAGAAAGATCAGTTATGGGGGTTGCTTTACGAAGTATGGATTCTATCTCGCACGCTCGCATCTGGAATCAAAACGCCCAGGAGAACAGTTCCCTGGATTAGTCTATACTGATGAGGTTGAGGAGTCTGATGTTCTTGACTGGCGAAGATATAATGATCCTGACCCCACTAGTCCCAAGGCTTATTTGAATGCTCATTTAGTTGATAATTTGGAGAACTTGTCGGGGCCGTGGGAGCCGTATGCCTTTGCCTCAGAGGAAGTGGAGATGACAGATGCCCTACCTACAGCTGATGACACAGTTATTGCATCCTCGGGCCAAGGAGAAGGGGAGGCCCCATCTACTCCGAGTAGCAGTGCTCCCAGTTCTGGCAGGAGGAAGCGGACTTAGAATAGACCCCCATTTTTCCCTTTTTTTTTTTTTTTTAAGTGTAGTAGCTCTTTCTCTGTTGAGTGTAGTGTCTTTTATTTGCATGAATAAGATTCGTCTCTTAACAATGGCTGCATCTCGCTGGTTTTCTTCATTATTGTTGCCCATGGAGGGTCTGGGATTTTAGGTCGTTACCACAAGGTGGACTATGGGCGTTCAGGCCCTTAGTGGTCCTTTGGCAATTTCTTGACCTCTTGCTATCAAGCCAGGTCAATTAAATAGACTGGCGGGATAGCTCGCGTTTTCAATATTGGCGAGTTGTGCTAGACGTATTTGTTACTTCATTGGCCGGGCCACTTGGCTTTGAGGCAGGGCAACTATTACATTTACCGGGCCAATTGAGCCGTGCTTTTCTCATGGTGCACTGCATGGCAGGGCCCTACGTATTGCTATCGGGCTTAGTAGAGCAACCTACTAGCGGGATATTAGTTCACTCGCCAATTTTCACTTCCGGGAAGACTTGTCATACTACTTTGCGGGGAAGCAAAAAGCTATCTTCTCCCTTGTCTGAAATAAAGCGAAAAAAGGAAGACACGTATTTTACGTGGTTCGACAAAATGTGCCTACGTCCACGGTCCCTCGTCGGGTTCATATTATTATTGCGTTACATGTCAGGAGGAGAGTACAATTTCAGGTGATTTGTACTCCATGTTTTGCTCATGGTTTCACCTTGGAGTGTTTGGAGAATACATGTACTAGGGCCTATCATTTCTTGAATGCGATACGGCCTTTCCCAGTTTGCCCGAAATTTTCCATCCTCTCTTAGTGCATTGGTGATGATCGACTTTCTGAGGATCAAATCTCCTTCCTTGAGAGGCCGGCTCTTTACTCGAGAGTTGTAATAATGGGCCACCCTTTTATGATAAACAGCAATTCGTACAGCTGCCCTGTCTCTCTGTTCCTCGATGAGATCAAGATTTTCTTTCAGTGCATCAGAGTTATTTGAGTTGCCACTTTTATCATAAGCGTCCAATCGGGGTGACTTGCACGAGATTTCTACTGGAATCAAAGCTTCTGTCCCATACACCAAGTTAAAGGGCGTTTCGCCCGTTGAGACTCGGCTGGTTGTTCGGTAGGCCCATAGGACGGTAGGCAATTCATTAACCCATGCTCCCTTTGAGCCTTCCAGCCGAGTTTTCAAACCATGTAAAATTGTTCTGTTGCTAATTTCGGCTTGTCTATTTGCCTGGGGATATGCCACTGAAGAAATCCTTAGCTGAATATCTAGGCCTTTGCAGAAAATTCGAAAAGAATCACAGTCAAATTGCTTTCCATGATCAGTGTTGATGATTCGTGGGACACCAAACCGGCATATAATGTCTTTCCACACCATAGCTTCTACTTTCCTAGCGCTGATAGTGGCTAGGGCTTCTGCTTCAATCCACTTGGTGAAATAATCTGTTGCTACCAGAAGAAATTTCCTTTGCCCCGTAGCTCGTGGGAATGGGCCGAGAATATCCAGGCCCCATTGAGCGAAGGGGATAGGCTGTAATGTGGGCTGTAATTGCGATATTGGAGCGGAATGAATCGGAGCGTGCCTTTGACATTTATCACACTCCCTGACCTTCGTTTGGGCATCCTGTTGTAACGTGGGCCAAAAGAAATCTGCCCTTAGGATTTTGGCTGCTAGGGCCCTTCCTTCGAGATGCTCACCGCATACTCCGCTATGAACTTCAGCCAAGGTGTAATCAGTTTCCTGGGGACCTAAGCATTTGAGGAGCGGCATAGTGTAAGCTCGTTTGTAAAGAGTTCCATCAATCACTGTGAAATGAGCCCCTCTAATTTTAACTTTTCGGGCCTCCTTCGGGTCTGCTGGCAATTCTCCCATGGTTAAATATTTGTAAAAAGGGGTTCTCCAGTCGTTATCATTCTCAATGCATGCTACCTCAGGCTCGTCTATACTAGGTCGCTGAAGGACTTCTACATATACTGTTCTCCCAGTGGTTTCTTTGGTGGATGCCAATTTGGATAAGGCATCCGCATGACCATTGAGGGATCTGTTGATCTGCATTAACTGGAAACTTTCGAACAATTGCACAAGTGTCCTAACTTTTTGCAGGTATTGTCCCATGACCGGCTCTCTAGTCTCGTACTCCCCGTAGTATTGTTGAACAATCAACTGAGAATCACTATGCGCTACCAATTGCGCTACTTCAAGCTTTCGGGCTAACTTTAGACCGGTAATTAGTGCCTCATACTCGGCCACATTGTTCGAGCTTGGAAAAGCAAATCTCAAAGAGTATTCAAGGGATTCTCCTTCTGGTGGGATAAGCACTACTCCAGCTCTACTCCCTTGTGAACTGGCGGCCCCATCTACGAACAATAGCCATTCTATTCTGTTCTCTTCTTTGGGTTCTTTAGAGGGAGTACATTCAACAATAAAATCTGCCAACGCTTGCCCTTTTATGGCTTGTCTAGGCTGGAAGTGTATGTCATACTCGCTCAACTCAATGGACCATTTGGTGAGACGACCAGAACATTCAGGTTTTTGTAAGATGCTCCGCAGTGGTTGGTTCGTCAGTACGTTGATGGAATGGGCTTGGAAGTACGGCCTCAATTTTCTGGAGGCATTTAGCAAGGCCAGCGCCACCTTTTCAGTGAAGGGATAACGTGTTTCTGGGCCTTGTAGAACCTTACTGACATAGTACATCGGCCGGTCCACCGGTCCTTCCTTCTTAATCAACACTGCACTCACCGCTTTGTCACTTACACCCAGGTACAAATATAACATTTTTCCAGTTTCGGGTCGGGTCAACAAAGGAACTTCTTTCAAGTATTCCTTTAATGCCTCAAACGACTTTTGACATTACTCTGTCCACTCAAACTTTTTTTCCATCCTTAACATCTGAAGAAACGGGAGTTCCCTTTCGGCTGACTTGGAGAGGAAACGTCCGAGAGCCGCCATCCGGCTTGTCAACCGCTACACTTTCTTAATTGATGTTGGGGGTTCCATATCCAGTATCGCTTGAATTTTTTCGAGGTTCGCCTCTATTCCCCGTTGCGTGATCATATACCCTAGGAATTTTCCAGATTGAACTCCAAATGCACATTTTGCTGGGTTTAGGCGCATTTCGTATTGCCTAAAACCTCGAGCACTTGCGCTAGCTTTTTTACGTGCGATTCCTTCTCCCGACTTTTTATGATCATATCATCAACATAGGCCTCCATGGTATCACCCAATAACTCTTTGAAGACTTTATTCACCATGCGCTGATAGGTGGCCCCCGCATTTTTGAGCCCAAAGGGCATAACTTGGTAACAATATATCCCTTTCTCTGTAATGAATGATGTTTTCTCCTGATCTGGAGGATACATCATTATTTGATGATACCCCGAGAAAGCATCTAGAAAACTCAACAATTGATACCCAGATGTTTCATCCACGAGACGGTCGATCCGAGGCAATGGGTAAGAGTCTTTAGGACACGCCTTGTTGAGGCTAGTGAAGTCTATATACGTGCGCTATTTTCCATTGGGTTTTTTAACCATGACGACGTTTGCCAGCCATTCTGGGTATAAGACCTGTCGAATGAAACCTGCCTGTAGTAACTTATCAACTTCATCTTCTAATGCTGATAGTCTATCAGGGCAATATTCCTCTTCTTTTGTCAGACAGGCTTGAACTGAGGGTCCACATTCAGATAGTGACATATCACGTCTGGCTTGATCCCTGGCATATCTTTTGGTGTCCAGGCAAAGACATCCAAGTTCTTTCTTAGGCACTCCATGATTTCTTCTTTTACCAATTTCCGAAGCTGTGTGCTAACATATGCCAACTTCTCGGGGTCTGTATCGCTTAAGTGCATCGCTTCTAACTCTTCCACTGGTTGGGGCTTGCGAGCAATCTCTTCTGCCAAGGATTTGTGTATAGCTTTCTCAGCAATAGACAAAGTCTCTTCTGTCCTTTTTCTTTTTGTAGATGACACATAACAGGACCTCGCCTTCCTCTGATCTCCACGAACTTGCCCCACTCCTGAGAGCGTGGGGAACTTCATTAATAGGTAGCAAGAGGACACTACAACTCTCATATAGTTGAGGAGCGGTTGGCCTAAAATCATGTTGTATGCTGCTGAAGGGGCTTTGACCACCATAAAATTTGCTTATCGGGTCACACTTTGAAGGTCGGCACCCAATGTGACTGGTAATTGAACAGATCCCGCCACTGGGACAGCTTCCCCAGTGAAGCTGTTCAAGGGAGATGACACTCTTTTCAATCGGTCAGGGGACATACGCATTTGCTCGAAACAATTCCAATAGATCAGATTAACAGAGCTGTCGCTATCCACCAAGATTCTACTGACAGGGTGTTTGGCGACAATTGCAAAAATTACCATTGGATCGTCATGCGGGAGTATTATATTACCCCTATCAGCAGGGGTGAATGTGATGGGCTCCTCGTCTTCTCTTGCCTCCATCACTGAATTGACCTGGTAGGCCTGACGAGCATAGGCTTTTCGAGAAGAAGAAGTATTCCCAGCTAGAGTCTCACCCCCAGAGATGACATGAATGGCTTGATGTGTTGGCTCATTGTCGGGGGGGGGGGGGGGGGGGGGGGCAGGGGGGGCATAATTCTGTCTTCATTCTGCCGCAAATTTCGTCTATCTTGATCCTCGGGTCTTTCTTCCATTCTCTGACGATCTCGGTCGTTTCTTCCTTCAGTCCTTACATACCTTTGCAAGTGCCCTTCCCGAATGAGTGCTTCACTCTGGTTTTTTAACTCCCTACACTGGTCAGTAGAGTGCCCTCGAATTCGATGATATCTGCAGTATTCTTCTTGATTTCTCCCCATGGGACGGTCTGGCTTTTTCGGAAGCTGGAGAAGGCCCGACCCCTCTACTGCTGCCAGTATAGTTGACCGGGGTTGATTGAGCCTAGTGTAATAATGGAATTGTGGTCCAACCGTATCTGACCTCTTGGTTCGTTCTTTTCGCTGATTCAATCCTTCTTCATTATCTCGCTCTTTTCTTTTCCTTTCTCCATCTTCATTTCCCCCTATTGTTCTCATCATTTCTGTGTGGAGTATGTACTTATTGGCTCTGACGAACAGGTATGCGAAAGACTTCGCCGGGTCTAGAGACAATGATTCTTGCAAAGGGGGTAGTCGTGTTCCTTGGAACATAGCGGACACAACCATTTCTATAGGCAAATTGCAAATCTCAAGCGTGGCATTTCGAAATCTGTCCACGTAGTGACGTAGGGTTTCCTTATGCCCTTGCCGAATGCTAAGAAGGTACGTTGCGTCTTTCTTCCTTTGACTATTAATAATGAATGCCTTAATGAACTCTGTTTTTAACTGCCTGAATGAAGAAATGGATGTTTCGGGTAAACCATTAAACCAGGCTCGAGCGTGCCCAGTTAAGGTTAAGGGGAATGCCCTACACATTATCTCATCGTCCCATCCATGAAGCATCATTAAAGATTCGTAATTTTGCACGTGATCATAGGGATCGTCTTTGCCTGAATAAGGGTTTATCTGGGGCATTTTGAACTTTCTCGGCAAAGGTTTCTCCATTACTTCTGCCACGAATGGTAGCTTTCCTCGGGATTGTTCCTCGGGAGCAGGTAATAACTTATTCTGTTGCAGTACCCGCTCTATCATTTTTTTCATGTCGGTTGTCTCCCGTGCACTAAATGCGGTAGGGTTGTCATCAGGCCCATCTCTTTGTCTAGAATCCCGATCTCTTTCCATAGGAGTGCTGGCTACCGTTTCAGAGTATCTTCCTCTTTGTGGACTTCGCTTTTCAGTCTTTCGACGATCAGTTGCTCCTCGTTTTTCTCGCTATTGAGAGATTTGGCTATGAGCTCCTCTTAAAGGGGATCTTGGTGGATCGTTTCGAATATGGACATGTTGAACATGGGTTTCAGGGCTCACTTCTCGGTAGGAGCCATCCCCCAATACCTCCTGACGTGTCCTGTGGGAGGGAACTATCTCTGGCATAAACTTTCTTAATGTCTTTGGGATTGTCCCGTGAGGAACCAAACTTTGCAAGATGCCCGCTATTTCCCGAAGGGCTTGCATTCCTTCAGAATGTTGCTATCGTAGAGCCTCATACTCCGCCCAAGGAACGACAGATGGGACTTGTATCCTTGGGTAGGGTCCTAAGAGAACATGCAGGGTAGTAAAGGGCGGCAATTGAAGTTGCACCCCCAATGGATGAGAGGGCTCTGGAAGAGGCCGCTGCTGGTGAGTGAGGGATGGTTGGCCCCCATGGGTGAGGGGCGGATGACCCCCATGGGTGAGGGGTAGCGGGCCTTCATGAGCAGATGAATGTTGTTTTTTCGCTCGAGCGAGGGTCTCTCGTCGAGGTGATTGGGTACCCCGGGAAAGGGTCTGACGATTACTTCGGGTTTGAGCCATAGTGAGGGAATAGTTCTGTAGCTTTTTGTTTGCATTTCTCACAGACGACGCCAATTGTTGTAGCCTGGTAACAACAATAGGCGCCATCTGTGGGAAACGCAATGATAATCGGGACTCGAAGTCCACCTTATTTTGGAGCTTTTGAAAGAGAGGAGATAGACCCACAATCCTTTGAAGTGTGAAAAAGACGCCCCTCCGTTCGACTCTCCTCAACTTATAGAAGCAACCAAACAACTCTACGGAAGGAGGTACTTGGATCATATGACAAAGGATGGTGAAGCCAACTAACTGACCCCAACCGTTAGGATGAAGTTGAGCATGGACAATGCAATGATAATCGAGCCACTCCATGCCAAAGTTAGACAAGGGGAAACGAAGACCTGCTCTTAAAGAAGCCAAATATACCCCGAAGCCATGTCTTCCTACCATAGCGGTACTTGTCTCTTTAGGTGTAGCAAGTTTAATATGATGATCAATTGGAATATGGAAACGAGACTGTATCCCAGCTAATTCTCTCCCCTTCACCGAAGACCGTTGTCCCAAAGATATATATACATTGGGAGCAGGAGGTGGATGTGGTAAAGCATTCTTAAAACGGCCCATATTGAGTGCTTAAATCCTAAGGCGCGGCCGCAAAAAACGAATGGTTCAAGCGAGTTATGACTCCTGGGGGTCACATAAGACTAAGGGCAAGACCCATGGGTGAGGGTCACGCCTAGATGGTAAAAAGACCCATGAGAAGACTCGCGCATGGACTAGGCTAATGATGAAACCTATGGATGAGGGTCGCATAAGACTAAGGGCAAGACCCATGGGTGAGGGTCATGCCTAGATGGTAAAAAGACCCATGAGAAGACTCGCGCATGGATAAGGCTAATGATGAAACCTATGGATGAGGGTCACATAAGACTAAGGGCAAGACCCATAGGTGAGGGTCACACCTAGAAAGTAAAAAGACCCATGAGTAGACTCACGCATGGATGAGGTAAATGACAAGACCCATGGATGAGGGTTATGAGAAGCTACGACCAGCAATTGGACCCATGGATGAGGAAGTATAATGTGAAGAAGCCTGGGATGCTGAGAGGATCCTTACGAGAGAGTAGTTGAGCAATGAAAAAAATAAAAGACCAAGTCATCCTTTTATAGTGGTCTTGAGAAACACTGTGGAAAGAATAAACCCGAAAGACTTGAAGTTGGAAGAGACAGATACGGAAGAAAACCTTCTCCTCAAAATGAAAGTGGTCTCTTGTAAATAGAATTGCAGCATAAACAAAATACTCTTTCTCCCGAGATTCTCGACAAAAAGAGTAAGGAGCAATTGTTATGCGTAAAGATAATGCAAGCGCCACGTGGCGGCCTGGGTGACCAAAGGAGGCCACCTAGGGGCGCGGGCATGCCTAACGCGGCCCTCCATGCGCGCGCAGCCCCGCGCTTGCGCGGCCAAGCAGCATGCGGCTGCTTGGTGGGGGCCGCGTCCCTGGCCCGCAGGGGTAGGGTACCCTTGAGTGCCCCCCCTCGGGAGGGGGGGGGGGGGGCGCTCAGCTGCGCGTGCGTAGCTGAACGTGTGCACGGCTGCGCGCGTGCAGTCGCGCGCGCGCCCCTGCACAAAGGCGGCCGCGCACACGCAGCCCTCCCCTCGAGAGAGGGTCACTCAGGGGTGAGGTACCCCCGAGTGCCCCCCCTTCGGGGGGCGGGCTCAGCTGAGCGTGCGCGCGCCCCCCCCTGCGCACGGGCGGCCGAGCGCGCCCCTACGGACAGGCGGCCGCACACACCCCGCTTGCGGCGCCCTGCGCGCGCAGCCATCTGTGCACGCAGCCGCCCGTGAGCGCGGCCATTCACGCGCGTGGCCTCCCATGCCCGCCCTCGCGCATGGCCCCTTCTCACTCGGCCCCGTCTACCCACGCGCACGGCCCCTCGTTTTCTCCTTGCCCGTGCTTGTACATACCCCCAAGTGAGGGTCACCCAGGGTGCCGCACTAACATCCACATGCCCCCTATTCTTGCGCCGACGCCTCTGAAATAATCGGCTTAAACCAACTCCCGCGAGACTCGGTCAATGCCCCTCCGAGATTCTTGCCGCAAAGCTCGGGGCGCGCGACACATGGATGCCCCTCCTATCGCTATAAATAGGAGGTCATTTTCTCTCATTTGGTATGCAATCTCTCGCTCTCATATTTACATTCTTACTCTGAAGTACTCTACTCCTACGGTGATCTAATTTAAGCATCGGAGGGTTCACGCGGGGACCTCCGCCTGCGTCCCTAACCGATTCTTTTTCCGACAGGTCGCCCATTGTTCTCAACCTGGCAGAAAAGGCTCACCCATCGACATATTCACCTCGGAAGACTCATCCATCGCTCAGACACATCACGAGAGGGTCACCCATCGCTTGAATCGTTCATCGGAAGGTCATCCATCTGCAGTTTCCTTTTTTATAAATTCATTGTTGTTACCAGGCTACAACAGGGGGGGTAATTATTTGACTATACTTAACTCTAATAAAGTTTGTCTGATGTCAAATTAATTCTTTTTTGATTAGCAAAATAAAATATATATGTCTTATTTATAGATGAACAATTTTATTGTGAGTACGAGAAGCTAACCATGAAGTATGGTGTAAAAATAAAGTGGTTGGGGGGGGGGGGGGGGGGGGGGGGTGGGGATGCAAAAGTAAGGGCCATGCAGTGGAAAAACAAAGACACGGTGTAGCGCAATTTAAAGCAGATTGCATCACACTTTTGAAGAAGAGAAATGGAGTAGTTATGAGTAGTAATCATTGAATTAACTAAACAAATTGCAGACTAATTAATTTGAATTGGCTTTGAATATTGGTAAGTTAGCCGACAAAAACGGGATGAATCTGTTAGAGAGGTGAGTGCGTGCGTGTAAACTTGCATTCAAATTAGGGCTAAACACGGCAATGGCCAAATTCTTGTTCAAACGTAGTTTCCTGGCAACCCAACCAAATGTGAAAGCATATTATTATACAAGAAAGAAAGGACAAATCAAAGGCAAGGGAAGGGAAGGGGAGGGGTATCCCAATTTCTCTCCTTAACAGTGAATCTGTTCACACACTCTCTCTCTCACGTCATTTAAGGCATCCTTTTTCTTAGTCATAAATAATAATATACAACCACCCCTCCCCTTGTGCTGCGTACGGACATACAAATTATTTCAATATTCATTTTTTGGGAGCTACTAAAGGTGAAATTCTTCACTCGGGAGTTGCTGTAGCTCAGTTTTAAAATTTTTGTAGGAAGTTAAATCACAAAATATAGGATCGAAATTCTAACACGAAATCTACAACCCTAACTATATAATAGTCTACAGCTCAAAATTTCTTTGAGAGCAATCCATGTCGCCCTCAACCATTGGGCTATGGCCGGGGGCTTGAATATTCGTTCTTCTCAATGCATGAAGATGTTTTCAGCTACTGATAGGCCTTTGTGGCTGTTCATGTTTGAATATCAAAAGCCGTATTATTATGAACAAATGGGGCGTTGCGGGTCAAACTAGCTTGGCCTGCCTATCCAACCTGTCTTGCCTTGTTTTTCATTATTATTATTATATATTATTGTTTTTCTTTCTAGTTTTAAAATTAGAAAACTTCAAAACCTCTCGTGATGATACAATGGCTGGTGTTTGTTTCCATAACATAAGAATCTTTAGTAATTTTGTTTTAAATTTCAGATTTTCTACTCATCAATATTATTAAGTTAAATTAATTTATAGAATTTCAACAACTTAATTTATACTCTTTGAATTTTAAAATCGATTCAATTAATTCTTAAAATTAATCGCAACACCTATTCTAATACTAACAACACGAAATAAATTGACTATATATCACTTGAACCTTGAGTTTTTTTGCCTAAACATTTTCTGAACTTTTAAATAAATTTGGGTTATTTTTAAAAGTTTAAAAATTTATTTAATAAAAAATAAAATTTATGGGTGCAAGCGCAATTTACTTAATGACCATTAGTAATGGTGATTTTTTTTTAAAAAATTAAAAATTAATTACAATAATTTTAAAATTAAAAAAAAAAATCAAATTGAAGAGATATATACGTTATCTTTAAATTACAACTTGTATAATAATAATAATAATAATAATAATTTGTTATAAGAATGAAAGGGACTTGTCTTTTAGTTGAAAACCCATTATTGTGGTAATTAATTAAGCAGGCGGCCGTTAAATTTATATATTAACATTAATGTTGACTTGTCTGGATTACGACTCAGACAAGAAGCAATAAGACGTGTGCATGCCTTGGGGACTAAGTCCTTACAACACAACCATCACAATGCAATCCAATCCAATCCAATCATCACTTTTAACAATTAATTGTTACCTGCTGCCATAACAATTGCCAATCCAAAATTAAGAAACCATTATATATGATTACACACACAGATGATCGGGCAATGCCCATTAATTTCTCTCTCTCTCTCTCTCTCTCTCTCCCTCTCTACTTTATATATATACACACATAAATTTGTGATGATTGGTACTCTTTACCGTACATCAAATAAATTAACTATAAAGTTCAAAATGCTCATATCTTTAAAAATATCATCTTACAACACTAAAATGATCACAGACACACATGTACATATACATATGTATTAGGATGGATGGATGGATGGTGCATATATACCATATAGAGCTAGCTAGTCTAGCTAATTAAGGTTACAATAAATAACTATTAATTTGCAGAAGGTACGTACTTCTCAAAGTTCTCTCCCTAGCTATGAACATATATAATAATATATATATATATATATAAAATGTGTGGAGTGAATATGAATTGGATGCCCATCCACTAGCTAGCAGCCATGCATTATCTTATCTTCCTCCATATATAGTTTGATTCCTCCCATTGACTTCTTTTTTCAGTTCCCCATTGTGACTTTAATTAATTTGAATCCATCCATGGAATACATATATGTTTATGGATTCAATTATACTTACCCATAAATTTAATTTTTTTTGCCCATCTAATTAAGGCTAAATTAACTAACTGCACATAAAAATTGACTGACTCAAAGGTACCAAAAAAAAAAAAAAAAAACAGCACTGTTGTTACATTATAATTACTGGGTGGGTGCCATTTAATATTTGAAGTTCAGTACTAATTTTGTGGGTTGAAAATTAGCACAAAACAAATTAATGGAGGAGACTGACTTTAATTAGATTTGGAGTTTTGATCAGTATGCATGGTTGGTGAGTGAGGAGTAATTATTAACTATTCTCATGCTAAATAAATGGGATTGAGATGGTTGGTACAATTTTAGTTATGGAAGTAATTAATTGTAAATTGTAAATTGTGGAGGAGACTAATTAAGATGGGAGTGGAGGAGATCGAGAAGAAAATGAGAACAATATTGGAATTAGAGACACGTACGGACGGATCAAATTGTACAGATGAAGAAGCCATAAATCCTTTTTTTTTTTTTTTTTGAGTTACTCTCTTAGTTACAGTACCTTCAAGATGAAGCGTCGGCCACTCGCGGCGACGTCACCGGAAACAGAGGCAGAAGCTGCGGCTCCGACTCTCTCGGGGTGGGTCTCGGCGACGGGTGCAAGTAGAACCCCTTCTCGGCGATCGCCTTCTCCTCCTCCGAGGAGCTTCCGACCGACGGCGACGAAGACTTGTCGAACGGGTCCTCGATCAACGGCGTCACCGGGCTGAGAACCAGGGACGGAAAATCGAGAATGCTCGGCGACAAGATCTCCAGCTTCCGGCCGGGAGAGAACGCCGACATCGAGCCGGAATTCTGAGCCAGAGCGGGGATCAAAGGGCTGATCATGAGGCCGTTCTTGAGGCTGCTCCGGCGCTCGTAGAGCTTGAACCCTTGCTTCTTCTGCGCGGTGCTCTTGATCGGCGGGATATTGCCGGCGCCTCGGGAGGGCGGAGGCGGATCGGCGGACGGCGGTTTGGAAGAAGGCGGCGAGCCGGTGAGCATCTGAACGACGTGCTTGAAGGTGGCGGTGTCGGCCTGGACGAAGGTGGTTGGGTAGGGATTATTGGAGGTCTCAGATCTGGACGGCATGGCCGGTTTTGCAGTGTGGACTTGGTGGATTAGGCCTCCATTATTGCTGCTGCTGGTTCCATTGCTGTGGGGCGAGTTTACTGGAGAGGAATTCTCTCTGTCTTGGGCTCTGGAGGCGATCTCCATTGATGAATTCTGCAACAGCTGTGTAGAGAATAGAATAGAGAGAAAGGAGTTGGGGAGGAAGAAAGGGGTTAATTAGAAAAAGAAGAGATCGACGGATGAGTGGAAAATAACAAGGGTTGGTTTGATTGATGGACAAAGAGAAAGCGGGGATATTTGTGCCCGGCCCGACCCGATACTTGTCAAATACCTCTCCAATGTCAATTAATTAATTAAAAAAAAATCATAATATTGATTCGATTGTATAAATTAAATTAAAAAGATATATAATAAATGAAGAAAATTGATAATATATAAAATTAATATTATACAAAAGGTTATGTATCCAAATCCATTGACTTGAGATTTAAGAATGGAATTGAAGGAAGGATGTGAGTGAAAATGGTGGATATATTTGTAAATACGATATTGGGTTTTTTTTTTTTTTTTTGTGTCTTTTTATTGGGTGAAAATGGAAATAAATAGAAAACATTTGGGAGGGAGGGGCATTGACTTCAGAGCCCCCTGACTGACTGGCTGTCTGGCTGGGGCGAGTACGGTGATTGGGATATGTCTTTCTTACCACATTTTGATTGATGATGATGATGATGATGATGATGATGATGATGGGTAAGTACTCCCAGCACTTTTTCATCATTGCACAGCTTTGACACGTGATTTGCACGCTCCTACCATCTCACCTTCTAACACGGTCAAATAAATTAATTTAATTGTTGTAAATTTCATGAAACCCTTACATTTAGGGTTTATACTTTTGTATCAAAATAATTTCTTATTATTTTTAAATATTATAATCAATTACTATCAGTTATTATTATATAAAATTTTGTGTAATCTGTTATTGGTTGACCAATAAATTTTTTTTATATTTTATATTTTTATAATCAATTAACCACCAGATGGTGCGAGAGGGTGACTATTATAGGGTATGGATTGGTCATCAATAATTATTTTGAATGAAGAACTTTATCTACAGCAAACTCCCCCTCCCAAACCCACCCTCTCAAAAGGATTCCATGCTTTGCTGCACTTGTAAACATTTGGAGAGCATAAAGTGAGGAAAGGAACCAAATTCCCATTCATATTGGAATAAAAAGTAGGGGCGCCAAATACCCTCATAATAATAATAATAATAATACCATATAATAAATCATCTTGTCGTCACAAATAAAAAAAAAATTGTAATCTACATATATAATAAATGATTCATAATGTTCTTTAATTAGTCACCCAGTACGTACAAATCTTAGCAAAGCCAAGCCACCAATGTGGTTCTTTTCTTTGTTGGAGGGGTCTGATTACAATGTAACAACGTTTAGAAATTAAATCAAGGTGATGGGTTGGTGCAGCAGCAAGAGAATGAGTGAATTAATTAATTAGAACCCATCAGCTAAATGATGGACATATTTGTTTATATATGTATCCTTAGAATCAAGTAATTTAGAGCTAGCGCCCCTTCAGTCCCCTCCCAAGTGGTGTGGTGGCACAAATGCTTCAAGAATGGTACCTTGTGTTTTCTTAGTGGTGTGTTGATTACTGTAGAGATAATATTTTTATATATTATTTTATTGGTTTAA
Source organism: Diospyros lotus (assembly GCF_014633365.1). Classification (NCBI taxonomy): domain Eukaryota; kingdom Viridiplantae; phylum Streptophyta; class Magnoliopsida; order Ericales; family Ebenaceae; genus Diospyros; species Diospyros lotus. The sequence goes on from NC_068347.1 coordinate 17,440,749, forward strand.
TTGGGTATGAATAAGAATTTAGAGTCACCATCATATCATTTCAGTACTGTAAGGCATACAATTTTTTTTTTATTTTTTTATAATTGTGGATTCTGGAAGTACTGATCAGTAGGCATAAAGTTTGGTCCATTGGCCACCAGCAGCAGCAGCAGCAGCAATGGTCAGGTTGCCACCTGACCTTTGACACACGTTCCATGGTTCAACACCCACTTTAATTAGTCAACTCTTGCGTATTAAACAGTCTAATTAATTAATTAATTAATTCTTCTTTATTGTGGCATAATAAACCTGTAATTGGCACCATTAATTACTTAATTATATAGCATGGATCATATAGCAATGGGGGTGGCAACTCAATTTTAATGATTAAGCCATTAACACTACTAATGAGGTAGAAGAAGAGGGTGAATGGTCACTATATATCTATCTATCTATCTATCTATCTATATATAGATGTTGTTATCCAAGGACAAAAATGTAACTGGAAGTGGAACGTAGAGTTGAACACACGTTGGTGGGGTGGAGTACTATAGTACCACGTAGGACCCCTCCCCCCGGTGTGGGGGGGGGGTGGAGACATTGGAGATGAAGGGGATTGGGAATCGGAAGGACCACATGAATCCATGTTCCAATAATAATACCATCTCTTCTGTACTCTACCAGTGTAGTGTAGTGTTGCGTTGTGCTGTGTGTAGGGCTGTCTAGTTTTTTTTTATTTTTTATTTTATATTATTTCCTCTTGGGTTCTTCAGTACCGTACCTGGCAATATTCAATTCCACTCCTTTTCCAACTAAGGATAACAATGTTTAGTTGAGCATTTGACAAATTTGGTCTAAGTGAGTTTGTAGTTAAAATTTTCTCTAATAGAGTGGATGCATGGAGGGCAGAAATATCGCGATAATTCTTCTTTTATAGAAGAGTCCATTAGTCCAATGGCCAAAGAGAACACAGAGATAAGAGGGAAGGAGACAGAGATATAGAAAGAAAGAGAGACAGTTGGTGGTGAGATTTCTTCCTTCCCTGTCATCAGATGATAATGGTTCATAAAGAGAGAAATAGAGATATAAAGAGATAGAAGGACAAATGGGTCGATGATGGGATTTCTTTTCCACTGCCAATATTCTCTACAAAGCCATTGTGATTTAGGATTTCTAGAGAAAACACTCATCATAATTGACGGGTCATTTCTCCATAAATTCATTGCGATTGATGGGTTTTTAGTGAAACCCACTTATCTCGAGATGAGAATTTGGGGGGAGAAGGAGAGAGAGATTTGTGGACCGGCCCAAATCAAGCCTCTGGCTCGATTAAGCCCTATCTTGGCCCATGGACCAATCAAGCTCCGTCCTACCTCGATCTCGGCCTGCGGCCCAATCTTGGCATTGGCTCAACTCTGGCTTTGCACCGGCCTGCAACAACATCATTACAACTGCATGTTGGGTATTCCCGCGTCTGCTCAAGATCCTATCCTCATTAATGATGGATTCCATTCACATTAATGAGGGTCTCGTCGGCACCATGCTACCATCGGGAAGCTCCATCAACGCTGGATATCCAGTCCCATCACCCTACAAACGCATGACACATGTATGCAGGAGAACTTTCCCTCATTCTATATAAACCAGCTCTCTTCAGAGCCAACGTATGTTTTCTTCTAGTCTATCGATACTATGTCCATTTACTTTCTTACTCACTTGAATGTCAGAGTGTTTACAGGTGCCCACCACCCCCTAACGGATCTGATCATCAGAGTCCATCCTTTGTCGTTGCAAGCCCCCGTTCAACCATCCATTTGGGTAGGAAGGAACATGTGGCGCTTGGTAAAATTTACCTACCCTACAATCTCACCAGAGCCTTTCAAGCCGATCCCATCACCTTCCCATGGTGCGAACTAGAAGCACCCCTAACCAACAGCCAGACGTCACTAACAACATCTCAGAAAACCTAGCTTTCATGGAGGTCCCCCTCCAGACCATCCAACAGCTTCAAAACCAAATTGTTGAGTTAACCCGAAATCATCAGCATAACCAACGCAGTGAACGGGTTGACTATGACACAGAGGGTAGTCGCCACCAACACCATCAAGCTACTCATACCCCTATTCCCCCCACCTTCTACATCCTTGTACTTTTTAAGCCATCATTTCTTCGAGTTCATTATGGTCGTACCTTTGCCGGATGGCTTTTGCCTTCTTGGTATCTTAGAGTCATATGACGGTGCTATCGATCCTCAAGACCACCTTCACCATGTTTAACGCTGCAATGCTACTGAGTGGAGGTACGGATCCAATCATGTTCCGATCCTTTCCCAGCACGTTAAAGAAGTCGGTCATGTTGTAGTTCTCTTTCCTAGAGCCAAACTCCATCCACGACTTCTCTAAGTTAGCTGCCCGCTTCCTCACCCATTTTTCTACAAGCTGAGCTCACTGCAAGACGTCGGCCAGCCTTATTAACTTGAAGCAAGGTGAGCACGAGCTACTCTGGACGTTCTTGAACAAATTTAATTAGGAGGCCATCTAGATTAGGGACCTCAACCTAGTGATTTCTTTACACGCTATCATGGCCGGGCTAAAAATAGGCCCCTTTACTGATTCGTTGGCCAGAAAGTCCCCCGCTGACCTAGACGATCTCAGGGTATGGGCGGTGAGCTACCTAAACATGGAGGAAGCGTCGGCTGCCAGGCACAGAAACACCTAACCGCAAGCTCAGCCACAACCAACCCACCAACCAAGACCCCCTACTGAACACCAGCGCAATCTCGAGAGAGATTCCGGCCGAAGACAAGATAACAAAGACCGCGATAGGGGACGAAGGGAGCCAACCCGACTCCCTATACCATCCCAATTGCACTATGATACCCATACTCTTCTTATGACTGGGCGAGATCGGATTCTCCAAGAGGTCTACAACTCGAGGATAATCCCACTCCCAGACACCTCGGACCAACAACCTCATCGTGGCAACACCGATGCTAGCAAGTGGTGTGATTATCACCATATGTTCGAGCACACAACTGAAGAATGTGCCGCCTTGAAGGACCAGATCGAGCGCCTAGTTAGAGAATGCAACCTCTGCCAATACATTTACAGAACAGATCGAAGATGGTCTCCGCAGGGCAATCCGGACAGGAGAAGGAGCCGTAAACCCCAGAGGTGACCATGAGCAGACAAAAGGCGGAATGTTAGACCGCCCCTGAACAATCAGATAGCCGGGGTCGTTAACACCATTTCTAGAGGGTTCGCGGGCATAGGAGATTCTAGCTCGGCTAGGGGTGAGCATAAGTTCGAGTGAACTGAACTAACTAAATTGAACCGACAAGTTTGGTCAGTTCGGTTCAATTTTTTTTTTTTTTTTTTTTTATAGAAAACGATTTGGTTCGGTTATATTTTCTTCTAAAAATTGGTTATTCGGTTTTGTTCGGTTATTTTGATATAAATAACTGAAAAACCGAACTGAACCATGTACCCCCAAACCAAATCGAACTGGCCACCCCTCCACCCCCCATGCGGCACCTGAATCCCGGTAGGCGATAGCCTTCTAGCCCTTCTTCTCTAATCTCCATCCCTTGCCGATAGCCTTCTCCAATCTCTATCCCTCGCCATCGCCAATAGCATCTCCATCCCTCGCCGTCGTCGATAGTGCGATGCCTGTCTTCTGACTTTTCTCTTCGTCCCTTCCGACAGTGCCAATCATCTCCTCACCTCATATCTTCGTCCCTTTTCTCTCTCTCTATACCATCCCTTGCTGATGGTGAAGATGAAGCCGAAAGGCGAAGATGAAAACGAAGACGACACCGATGGCCCCTTCGGTAAGTTTTTTGGCTACTTTTATTTTACATTGAAATCTAGATTTACTAAAATCCAACCATTAGATGCTTTTGATTTTTGAGTTTGTGGGTCACTGTGGTTGGGGGAATCCGATGATCAATTTCGATTATCGGAATCACCGACAGGTTAGGTGGCCGTCGACAACAGCAAGGCTGAACTAATGTTTGGTCTGTTGGTTATTTTGTATTCCAGTTCGATTTTCGATTTAGTTCGGTTATCACGATTTAGATGTTGGTTAGTTCGGTTTGTTAGGGTTAGTCGGTCAGTTCGGTTCGGTTATTACATATGATTCGGTTCATGATTTTCGATCGGTGATAGAGCGCATATTTTCATATTATTTAGCCCTCATATTTAGTCTTTTTGCACGTTAGTTGTGTCATTTTATTCATCTTGATTTTGTTTTATTTTATTTATAGGAATTGGGCTTCACACTATTTTTTCTTATTTTGAACAGATTAGGGCTTCCTGGGTCATGAGGAATTTTGATGGCAAGAAGGGAAACAAGGAGATTGGAGACAAAGAAGCAAAAGTGTGCTGACAGATTTGACCTTCTATGCTTCTTTCAAGTTTTTGGCCAAGTTACAATCCCAGAACGTGAATGATGTCTTCAGAGATATTGTAGAGGACTTCTTGGGCTTTCTGGAATGGTATGGTTTGTCCAAATCCAAGTTCGTTTGGGCCTCCAAACATCGCTTCAAAGTCGGGACCAGAAAGTTGGGTTAAATTAGGAAAGCTGCACAGATGCTGAATCTTTAAAAGGCCATAACTTGGGCGTCCGATATCCAAATCAAGTGATTTAAAATCCCAAATTCATCTACTCTTCCTGATCTACAATTTTGATGAAGGGGACGAAGCCCAGAACGCACTTTATCCTATTCGAAATCGGCTGTGAAGTTGCGGTAACCTAGGGTTTCCTCCCTAAGCCCATTTAGCCTAGGTTTTCTTTTCCAAAACCCTATAAATAAGAGCTAGCTAAGAGGCATTGAGGGGGGCCGATTTTGGGAGATTTCTCATGATTTCAACCAAGAAGATGGAAGGCTAATTTGCTTGTGATTCGCTACATTCTCGTACCCCTTGCCCGATTTGAGTCTCGGTCATATTGTTGAATCCGGTTTGGAACTCGATTTTCATGTTTTAATTGATGATTCTGTTTCTTTCCTTCTCTAAGTTTATGTATGTTTCTTTTATGCGATTGTGTGAATGCATGCATGATCTTTGGATGATTTTAATTGACGTACTCGGTTGAGGCTTTGATTAGAAAGAAACGGTATATTTGTATGAGCGATTGCTCGATTGGATTTAATCTTTTATGGTTGTAGAAGAGTTTTTCAAATCAAAAGAAAATCAAACCAAAACAGATTGTTTTCATAAATGAGACGAGGATTACCGTGGTAAGGAGGTAGGGTTTGTAGCGGGTTATGTTTTACTTCATCGTTGTTTCATTCTTGAACGTTTATATTTCAGTTTTCATCACAACCCCCCTCGTTTAGTCTTGTTTTGACAGATCCGTTTGAGGTTCGTTGGGAGACGACTTTGGGTTGCACCCTTATTGCAAATCCAAATCTATATTTCATCTAATCTATCGTTGTTCGACAGCACCGATCAATCGGTTCGGTTCGGTTATAACCAATTGCACACCCCTAAGCTCGATAAGAAAGTGACACCTTCGAGCAGTAATGTCGGTAAACAATGCAAAGAGGAAGCCAAAAAGAATGGCCCGACTCCCTGTGATCTCCTTCACTGACAGGGACTTCGAGGGGATTGATTAAAACCTTAACGACCCTATGGTAGTCTTGGTTATCGTTGCCAATTTCCTAGTAAAGAAAGTCCTCGTCGACTAAGGAAGCTCGACTGACTTGCTATATCTGTCGACTCTAAGAAGGATGGGAATCCCGGAAGAAGAGTTGAATCCATTCCACAAGAATCTAATTGACTTCTCCGGGGAACAGGTAGGCGTCAAGAGGTACGTTGATTTGCTGACTTCATTTGGAATGACCCCTCTCGTCAAAACAATTAGTATTCAGTACCTAGTCGTTGACTGCCAGACACCGTACAACGCACTCCTTGGTCACCCATCTCTCAACGCCTTGGGTGTAGTTGTATCAACTCTCCACCTGACTATGAAGTTCCCAATATCAGCCATTGAGGTCGGAGTTGTACACGCCAACCAGAAAGAAGCCGGACAGTGTTACCACGACAGCCTCAAGGCTCGAAGCCCTTGAACCCGACAATGATGATGAGGGAAATCGAGCTTCTAGCAGCAATAGTCAAGTCACAGGCACTACTAGCGAGGTTTCACACCACAGTGTGCATTCGACCAAGTTGGACCCACGAGGCTAGCTCTTAAACAGCCGCCCCCAGCCCATAGAGGAGCTTCATCCCGTAAGCATGGGTCCCTGCCTAGAGTAGGTAACCCACATGTACTCCACATTGCCAAGGGAGCTGAAAGAAAGATTGGTCAGCCTACTCCAATAGAATGTCGACCTCTTCGCCTGGACACCTGCTGACATGCCTGGAATCAATCCATCCTTCATCTGCCACAGGTTGGCGTTGGATCCAAATATGAAACCGGTTGCCCAGAGGAAGAGGAAGCTGGGAGAGGAAAGGCAGTGCGTGGTGGTCGAGGAAACAACGAAACTTCTCAAAGTAAGATTCATCAGAGAAGTGTCGTACACCACATGGCTGACCAACGTGGTCATGGTAAAGAAATTCTCGGGTAAGTGAAGAATGTGCATCGACTTCACCAACCTGAATAAAGCATGCTCGAAGGATTCATATCTGCTGCCCAATATCAACTGGCTCATAGATGCGGCCTTGGGCTACATATACTTAAGTTTCATGGACGCCTATTCCAGGTACAACTAGATCCAATTACACCCTGACGATGAGGAGAAAACGACATTCATAACAGAGAATGCCAACTTTTGCTACCGGGTCATGCCATTTGGACTGAAGAACGCGAGCGCAACATATCAGTGATTAATGAATAAGGTGTTTGCCAAGCAGATTGGCGTAAACATTGAAGTCTACGTAGATGACATTGTGGCCAAGACGGTAGAAGGCCAAGACCACTGCTCAGACTTATCCGAGATTTTCAGCTAGCTTCGACAGCACAACATGAGGCTCAATTCTGATAAATGTGCGTTCGGAGTACAAGCCAACAAATTCCTTGGCTTCATGTTGACCAGTCGGGGAATCGAGGCTAACCTCAATAAATGCAAATCCATCATCGAGATACGCAGCCCTGCCAATGTGAAGGAGGTCCAACGACTAACAGGCTGGATAACAACTCTATCCCGCTTTCTCTCAAGATCAGCAGATTGCGGTGCGCCATTCTTCCGATGCTTAAAGAAGCCAATGGAATTCCAGTGGACAGAGCAATGTGAAGCCGCGTTCCAAGACGTTAAGGGCCTCTTAGCGGCGCCCCCCATTCTTTCAAACCCAGAGCCCAGGGAAGAACTCTCACTCTACCTCTCCATCACTGATAGTGCCTTCAACGCAGTACTGGTTAGGGAGGAAGGCAAGTCACAACGGTCGATATATTTTGTTAGCAAAACCTTACAGGGACCTGAGCTGCGTTATCGGAAGATTGAAAAGCTAGCATTGGCATTGGTAACGACCACTTGAAAACTTAGGCCGTACTTCCAAAGTCACCAGATCACGGTCCAAACCAATCAACCAATCCGACAAGTGCTTCAAAAGCTGGAACTCTCAGGAAGGATGATCGCATTGTCAGTTGAACTCTCCGAATTCGGTATACAGTACCAGCCCCGTAAGCACATCAAATCTCAGGTACTGTTCGATTTCTACGCTGAATGATCTTTTTTTGATCTGAGCCCGAAGTCTAATCCTTGGATACTGTTTTTCGACGGAGCTTCCAACATTAAGGGGAGCAGAGTCAAAATTATCTTGGAGGGACCCAGTGGGCTGATGCTTGAACAATCCCTTTGCTTCAACTTCAAGGCAACCGACAACCAAGCAGAATATGAGACCCTCATAACCGGGCTAAATCTGGCAAGAGAAATGGGAGTAGCCCGGGTGGTCGCAAGGTAACCAATCAGGTCAAAGGCGAATTCCAGACCAAAGACCCGCAACTTGGTCAATACCTCAATAAGGTCAGAACCTTAGCTAAGTCATTTGAATATTTTGAAATTGAATATATCCCCAGGGAATAAAATGAGCGAGCAGATCTGCTCTCAAAGCTGGCCAGCACCAAAAAGTCTGGAAACAACTAGTCTGTTATACATGAAACCTTGGACTCACCCACTGTCGACTTATTCGACGTTCAAGCAGTGGAGACAACATCGAAATTTTGGGGGTCCGCCATTATCCGATTCCTACAAGAAGGGATGCTCCCTGTTGATGCTGAAGAAGTTAGGAAACTCAAAAAGTCAGTTTGCTTCTTTACCTTGTAGATTAGCTATATAGGAGAGGCCTTTCCACACTACTCCTTAAATTTGTTAACACCGACCAGTCCACATACATCATGGTTGAGGTGCACAAAGGAGTGTGCGGAAGCCATCTCGAAGGACAGTCCCTGACAACAAAGGTATTGAGAGCCGAATACTATTGACCAACAATAAAGAATGATTGTTTAGCTCATGTAAAGCGCTGTGACAATTGCCAAAGGTTTGCAAGTGCACATTATTCCTGACCAGAAGAGCTCTATAACCTCAGCAGAGCTTGGCCATTTTACAAATGAGGGATAGACATCCTCGGGCCTTTCCCGTCGCCTCGTGGTAGCTCAAGTTCATAGTGGTGGTAACTGATTACTTCACCAAATGAATCAAAGCCGAGCCCCTAGCCACTATCACTGCCAAAAGATTAGGAAATTCATCTGGAAGAACATCGTTTGCTGATACAGCCTACCCGGAGTACTCACTTTGGATAACGATACTCAGTTTATGAACAACAAACTCCGAAAATTTTGCAAAGAGCTCGACATCCACCAAGTCTTCACCTGAGTTGAGCACCCGCAGACCAACGACCAAGTTAAAGCTGCCAACAAAATCATCTTGGTCGGACTGAAGAAATGACTCGATCATGCCAATGGCACATGGCCAGAAGAACTCTCCATGGTGTTGTGGTCATACCACACCACAACTCAAACTTTAACCATGGAAACAACTTTTCGACTCACCTATGGGTCTGAAGTCATGATTCTGGTGGAAGTTGGGGAGCCTAGTCCCAGGCGACAACATTTCTAGGGCAATATCAACAACGAGGAGCAAAGAGCCGACCTCGACCTCATCTAGGAGATCCGAGACTAGACTCACATCCGGGAACAAGCTTCCAAGCAAAGGGCAACTCGAAAATATAATAAAAGGGTCAGGCCTCGAAGTTTCTAAGGAGATTTGGTCTTAAGAAAGATTGAAGGCCCAAGGAAACAACTCGGACAAGGGAAGCTTGACACTAACTAGGGAGGTCTGTATTGAGTCATTGATAGTCTCAACAATGGAGCCTACCACCTATCCGAGCTCTCAGGACAGCCCTTGCCAAGGTCATGAAATACAGCTAGCCCGCGAAGATATTATAGCCAGGTAACTGTACTAAGTATTTTTGCTGTATCGTTCAACTAAATAAACTCCGCTTAGTCAAGACAATTTTATTTATTCATTCATTATTTATCATGTCCTTACACGGGTCCAAGCCCGTATTCCGTCTTATGTCTTTCTAGCATTTGGTGTTCATCAGGCATTCACCTATATGATTACGCGACTACTCGTCAATAAAAATGATTATTCAGTCGGGATATCTCTTATGTTAATGATTATACTTTATCTTGAAATTATTTTGAAACATTATTCATCTACGAAGAGTATCCTTTATCCATGAATACTATCTTTTATCCTGAAAACTATCTTACGATTGGGAATTCATCATCTTTCAGACCTCGAGTCATCTCAGTCTAAGCCGTGCTGTGTGTATCAAACCGACGCAGTCAGTCCACCCCTAAGCGCCCGGGTCTATCCTAGCGGGTAGACCGCAAGGCCTTACCTTGCCTTCTCTTTCACTGTACCGACTACCGTCCTTGGGATCAGACAGGGGCATGGGTCAGTTTGGCACGATCGGACCTCGAGTCATCTTGGTCCAAGCCGTGCTGCGTGTATCAAATTGACTTGGTCAGTTTGCCCCCAAGCGCTCGGGTCTATCTCGGCTGGTGAACCATGAGGCCTTGCCTTGCATTCTCTCTTTCGCTGTGTTAACTACCGTTCTTGAGATCATACAGGGGTGGGAGTCAATTCGGCACGGCCGAACCATGAATCATCTCGGTTCAAACCGTGCTTCGTGTATCAAATTGACGTGGTCAGTCCGCCCCCAAGCGCTTGGGTCTATCCCGATAAGCGGATCTCGAGGTGTTGCCTCGTCCACACAATGCCTTGTATCAAACAGGCTTTGACAGACCTCGAGTTATCTCGGTCTCGCCCCAAAGTACGCCTTGTAGCAAACAAACACAAGTGGACCTCGAGTTACCTTGGTCTTACATTCACACCTTGTTTGATACAAGCATTAGCAAACCTCGAGTCATCTCGGTCTCGCCCCAGACTATGCCTTGTATCAAACGGGCTTTGGCAGACCTTGAGTCCCCTCGGTCTTGCCCCAAACTATGCCTTGTATCAAACAGGCTTTGGCAGACCTTGAGTCATCTCAGTCTCGCCCCAGATTACGCCTTGTAACAAACAGACACAAGTGGACCTCGAGTTACATCGGTCTTACATTCACACCTTGTTTGATACAAGCATTAACAGACCTCGAGTCACCTCAGTCTCGCCCTAGACTATGCCTTGTATCAAACAGGTTTTGGCGAACATTGAGTCATCTCAATCCAAGTCGTGTTGCGTGTATCAAATCGATGCTATCAGTTTGCCCCCAAGTGCCCGGGTCTATCCTAGCGGGTAGACCGCGAGGCCTTGCCTAATCCAAACAATGCCTTGTATCAAACAGGCTTTGACAAACCTTGAGTCATCTCGGTCTCGCCCCAGACTACGCCTTGTATCAAACAGGCACAAGTGGACCTCGAGTTACCTCGGTCTTACATTCACACCTTATTTGATACAAGCATTAACAGACCTCAAGTCACCTCAGTCTCACCTGAGCCATGCCTCAAATCGAACAGGTCCAACGACCTTGACTTATCCGGCACCCTACACTATTCCCTTTTCGCTTATAATGCCACTACAAAGCAAAAGAGGAACATAAGTTACGAGGTACTCGAAAAACTCCTCATTTCATTACTTCACTCTATTACAAAGTTTATATATTTGATAATCAACCTACAACACTATGAAGATACAACCAAATAAAATAACCACAATAGCCAAACCGGTCCTCTATCACGCGACAATCGGTCCACAATACTATAAGGACGTAGCTGTAGAACATGCTCCATCCATGCCATTGGTAGAGCCTCTCACAGCATATCAGGGCAAGTAGGTATCCTAGCTGGAAACTTTGCCATGCATCAATGTTGGGAATATTGGGTAGACCCAACATGATCTTAGGGCAAGCGACTCAAATCAATTGGAAGTCTTCTTGGCTACGCCCCAGCTGAGAGAGCTAGCTGAAGAATACATAGTGATGCAGATCCACAGGAAGGAAGGCAAGAACTCTAGAGTGAGCTCCAAGAAATGCAACCACGGAGCCTAGAATTCCAGGGAAGGAAGGAGGGCTGGAGCGGCAAAGGGTGAACCTCTCAAGGCTAAGGAGTAGCCAACCCTTATACTGCTTTCGCCCAAAACCACCAATCCTAACAGTATTCTCGCCCAAACACGCCTAACTTCGACCATGGGTACACCAACTAACCCCGCAACATCACCACCAGAGGTGCTGCCATGGGCCAACAGGGCCTCGACTCGAATCAACATTCTTGTCCCATAAACCCTAGGGCTCCCTAGAAAACAGAAAGTAGCCAAAGATAGCTATAAGACGTTCGAAAACAAAGGTGGGATTTTCCCCTTTTATAGGCATTGTAGAGAGCATCTAACGACCTAACGTCATCCATCTCTACCTACGATCCCACCACGTGTCCCGGCATTAATGCCCTATATCTGGCAGATAGAGCACTACCATTGCAATGAGGCCACGTACCTGAGCAATTAATATCCTAACCTAGGGAAGCAGTACACTTCGCATAGGAAAATGCCCTCACCTTCGTGAACGTGCCCACTAGGGAAGCAACATGCCCCGAGCTTGAAAACGTCGTTTTGTCTTCATAACTGCACACTTCGGGATTTGTGTCGCGTGTACATTCCAAACACAATACTCAAACGGCCATCCTCGGACTTCTGGGAAGGACTAAGCACAGAGCACGACCACCTCATACCTCGTTTGCTAGTCCGTCGACTTCAATTCACCCCCAAGTGCTGGGTCTATCCCGGTGGGTGGATCTTGGGTTTATCATGACCTCATCCGGATCTGATCAAGCCAAACCAATGTGCCCGAGCCAATTCCGTCGTATGAACCCGTTACACCAGGCTAAGGACGAGACCCTTAATCAAGCTAAGGATAAGACCCTTAAATGTCGCTTGAACTTTACGAGCGCATATCCCTGAATCCGTATCGTATATATATACCTTTTCTAGTACCAAACCCGGGATCTAGATTGACCCGACCAAACTTGACCTCAAGCCAGCCTTCCCGAAGTAGGTCCAACTCGGCACACAGGCATCAAGCCGCCTCACTCGAACAATCACTTACCCCAAGTCATGCCCGAGATGGCCCCGACCTTACTACCCAATGTACTAAAAAAAATTAGGATCACAAAACGAAAGCATAATACAAGGGAAAAGGACTCAATCAGAAAACAAAGGCTAGACATCGGGTAATAAGCATGCTTTATTAAAGCAACCGAAGATGGGCATTACATCGAAATTCAAAAGGGACCTACAATACTGTAAGCTAAGGGAACCTGGGAGCAATTGAAGAGCTTAGGTGTCAGTAGACTCAAGTGCTAGCTCAAAAGGCGGATCGATGTCTCCTTAAGGCTGACCATCCTCGGCCTCCGATACCTCCTCCAAATCTTTGGTCTAGTCGACTTGGCCCAAAAGAGAGCCCACAAGCAAGCCATCAACGATCTTCTTGAAGGGTCCACAAGCCGACATATTAACCTTATGATACAGAAGCTAGACCTGAGCCAAACCCCAGGAGAAATCCTCAAGATATTGCTCGACAGCTTTGTCCTTCAGCAACTCAACCTCAGCCCGAGCAACCATCTCTGACTCCTACAACTGATGGGCACAATAACGAGAGGCTGAGAGTTTGGCCTCGAGACTCGCCGCCTTCTCCGCCTCAACCTTTGCCTGGTCTTTGGCAACCTTAACCAACCCCCTTAAACTCTCAACCTCGGCCATCAGCTTTACCGAGATCTCGTTTGCTCTATTTCTCTTGCTTTCAACTTCCCAGGCTCGCTTACGCAAGTCCTCCATCTTAGCCTTCATTGACCCTTGAGCCTATTTGTTGGCCTCTTCTCCCACGTTATTGGCTCGTTGCTCCGCCATCTTTCGATCCTCCTCAGCCTTCCGAAGGTCACACGTCATTGTCCAATCGTCTATCTCCAACACTCGGAGTGCGTTGGCGACGCGAAGAGACTGAAGCTCAGTGTAGCGACACAACCCAATATGACTAAGTTCTTCCATCAGTTTCCAATCTGACCCCAAAGAAAGATATTCCTTAACGAACTTGTCAGGATGAAACTCGTGGCTCCATAGACTTGCCCCGTTAGACTCAACATTGTCTCAACCCCAAATATCAGATCTTCTTCGGCGATCTTGGCTTGGATCGACTACTGACGATCCCAACTTGGAAACTACGACCAATTGCTGGCCCGAGCTCGTGACTTCTTGGTTTGAACCTTGCGACCTCGGCCCGGCCCCAACCTGACGCCTCTTTAGCGGAAGTAGATCCTCCTCAGTAACAATCATCTCCTCTACCGCTACCACGGATGCGAACTCATTAAGGGCCACCAGACGGTCTAGCCGAGAACAGTTGGACTTCTTCGGTGGAGTAGGGGCTTGTCTAATAGATTTATTAGCTAGCTTAGCGCGAGAAGAGGCAGGGGCCTTGCCAGGAGTCTTCCCGACAGGCCTAGCGATCAGCCCAGCACTCGAGGCATGTACTTCATTTTCCCAGTGCGTCACTTTATCTCCTCAACGGTTAATCTCAGCGCCATATCATCTGAGAATAGGCAAGCAGGTGTAAGCAGTTGAAGACAAATATCGAACAAAGAAAAACGAAAGCAACCCATGTATATATCTGGCTAGCTCCCCCCAATCACCCCTAAATTTGACAAGCTTAGAGGCCTCGAGTGTCTTGGAGGAGAAGGTTAGTATATCTACAAAGGCCTGATCCTCAAATTTGAGGCCCTCATAACTAACTTCGATCTTCGAGGACGTGCTCGGCTCACACTGCTAAAACAAGGGATATTTCAGAAGACCCCCAGCGTCCAAAAAAAAGGAAAGTTAGCTCTCCGCGAAATTCATCTTAAAGAAACCCTTCTTAAATTTCTTATAGAAGCTGTCAAAAGCCTTTAGCATATTTTTCCCCGGGACACCGCTCAGAGAAACCCAGCTGCCATTTCCTGCTCCCTTCCACTAGAAGAAATGGAGGAACACTGCCTAGCTCGGCTCTCGGCTAAGAAAATTGCACAGTATCTCGAACGCCCTTATGAAACCCCAGTTGTTGGGATGCAGTTGGGTTAGGGCGACGTTTAGGTACGTTAGGATCGAGCTCTGGAACTCGGTCAATGGGAGTTGCACCCCCGAGACGGCAGAAGAATGTCTCGTACATAAAGATGAACCCGGCATTGGAGGCTTGGCCTAGTTCCATGTAGACACGATCCTAACATACAAATAACCTTTCCCCATCGACGGTTCCAGAGAGAGAAATCCACTCCCTCATAGCATTCACACACTCAGGAGTGGTGTACATTGATGCGACCTTGGCCACATCCTCACTCACCCAGCTATATGAAGTCGAATGCGGTTTAGCCATGGATAGCCCACTTACAAGGTTCGAGAAAAAAGAATAAGTTAGCACCCGAAACCCCACGACCTAGATCGCCTCCCTAAACCTAGCAAGATGAGACATAAACTTAAACCCTGGCCTAAACACTAACCCCTGCCCCTCCCGACGACCTCCAAATGATGATAAAAAGCAAAAAGGAAAGAGCAAGGATGAGGCCATTACTTGAATATGAAAAGTTTGTAGAAGACGAATGAGACTGAACACCATAAGCGATTGGGAGCAAAGATCTTCAAGCGGCAAAAGCTGAATAAGTTTGAAAAGCGAACGGGAAAATACGAGCGAGCGGGCTGAAAGACCTATTTATAGATATCTCTAAATGCATCCAACGGATGGAGACCATCCGTCGTTAAATACTCGTCTCATAGATAGCGACACCTGTCATCTAATCAATGCCCTGACAAAGCACCATGCCTAAGGTAATGGGGCATCACTATAATGACATGCACCATCACATCCTCTTGGGCAGACGCTATGAATCTCGGGTCAAGCACGCAGCAAAACGTTCTCAAAACGACTTCCTGAACTCCCGATGACAATAGGCATCACTGAGACTAGCCTCAAGTTTTTAAAAATGACGTCTCCTTAGCTCGGACGTTAGTCAAACCACTATACTTTGGCTCGGACATCGATCTCAAGCATATTCGGAGCCCCAGCTTGGCCATCTATCCTGACCAAGTCCAAATGACAGCTTGGATGTAAGTCTTGGTTAAAGCAACAAATCCGCCCAGCCTCCCCTTCTCTAGCTCGAATACTCGCTTCTTGAGCATCCGACCTAAGAGGCTGTGGACCGTATTGGCCCAAATCGAGCCTTTAGCCTAATCCAGCCCTATCTTGGCCCATGGACCAATCAAGCTCTGTCCTGGCCCGATCTTAACCCGCGACCCAATCTAGGCCTTGGCTCAACTCTGGCCCTGCGCTAGCCTGCAACAGCATCATTACAACCGCATGTTGGGTACTCTTGCGCCCACTCAAGATCCCATCCTCATAAATGTCAGATCCCATCTTTATTAATGGTGGATCCTATCCACATTAATGAGGGTCTCGTCAGCACCGTGCCACCATCGGGAAGCTCCGTTGACGCCGGATATCTAGTCCCATTACCCTGCAAACGCACGACGCATGTATGCAGTAGGACCTCCCATTATTCTATATAAACCAACTCTCTTTAGAGCCAAGATATGTTCTCTTCTAGCCTACTGATATTCTGCCCATTTACTCTTTTACTCACTTGAGAAATCAGAGTGCTTGTAAGTGTTCGCCATCTCTCGACGGACTGATCGCCGAAGTCCATCCCTTATCGTTGCAAGCCCCCGTCTGACCATCCTTTTGGGCAAGAAGGAACAATTTGTATGAATGATGAACGACATAGACCAAGTTCAATCCAACTAAAATTCATCATCGATTTGTGTAACAAAGAGTAAAATAAGGAAAATAGTCGATTTGTGTGATTGGGTTCCATTTGAGACAAGAAAAGAAAGAAAGAGCAAGACACACACGTATATAGAGAGAGAGATGGCAATGGGGAAGAAACCCCACAAACCCATTGGTTGGAACCCAATAAACCCATTTCTAGGTTTCTTAACAAGAGAGAAATCATACCGCTAGTGATGGTTGTCGAAAAAAAAAGGGATAGGAGAAAGGGAAGAGGAAAGAAAGAAAAGAGAGAGATATGTATAAATCAAAGGGTAAATGGTCACTTTTTATACTCTATAAAGAGTCAAGGAGGTTGGTGTTATTTCTTAAAGGACAAGAATTGTTAGTGTATTTTAGGCTAGAACTAGGGACGATAGGTGAGATTTACCCTTACTAAAATAATATCTCTAGTAAAGGTTAGGCAAGAGTAGTATTTGTGCATATCTAAAACTATTTTTACAACCAAAATTATTGTACCACTTTGGGGGGAATAGAAAATTTTCCTCCTAGACAAAAGTTCTTCCTAGGCAAAGGCCATTCTTTGTGAATAAAAGTTCCTCCCAGGCCCATTACTTCTACTCGAGAGAGCCGTTCTTCTTGGGCACATTCTTTCATTCTTCCTGGACACGACCTTTTTTTCCAGGATGAGTGACACTTGGCCCTCCGAGTTTCAGAGGATGCAAGACACGTGGCACTTTGAAGTCTTAGGGATGTGGCACGTGTCCCTTCGAAATCCTCTAGAATCACGCCTTATAAATATCCAACTACAAGACACATAAATGTACTTCCACTTTCGGTAACATCTACAATCATTTACTGCATACATCTCTACTATTGTTTTGGTCCAATACTGACTTAAGCATCAGAGGGTCATCATGAGCGAGTAATCCCCGCAAGCTTTCTAACTGTTGTTTGTGATCATAGTTATCAAGAAAAAGCTAGCATTTTCTTGGAACAACCAATCTCTTCTCGAAAAACGAAGTATCCTTTTCAGAGAGACATCATTCTCAGGGACACTTATTTGTTCTTGGAAGCCATTTTCCTAGAAGACCACTCATCCTTCCCAAAAGCTGTTTTCCCATAACCCCTCACTTTCCTCCTATAAGCCTTCTTCTTGGAGCCAACTCTTCCCCCGGAGTTTGACCTCCCAGAGCCGACTATGCTTCCCTTTTGGCAAGCATCGTCATCGAGAGTCAAGCCCAAACATCGAGCGACTAATCCTATATTACAAATCTTAATTGTTATATTTTGACACCAACACAAACCATGGTATTTAGTTAAAAGGAACAATGTTGGCACTACAATAAAATTTGGCCTCGTAGAAAAAATAGAGATTATCTAAGGAGACTTAAGGGTTACTTGTTCATGGTTTTAAAAACTGTTTTTTTAATTCAAAAAATCATGTAAATTCAACAACATGTTGGACCAAACTATATATTTTCCCTCATCTGAGAAATCGTTATCATAAAACTATAAGAATACAAGATATCCAAACCAAACAGACCATAGTGCTACATTTGAGGCTAGAGCTTGTAGATGAAGAGAAAGGAAAGATAAATAATTATTCTTATGTATATGAAAAAGTGTATTTAATTACATAAGTAATGATATATTATGTCATTTCATTTGAAAATATTTTTTCATTATCATCATTGTGGGTTCCTAACCCTCTTAACAAGGCTGGCTACTTGTCTGACTGAAAAATTACAAGTTTTAAGTTATAACAGTGATCAAAACAAATGTAATAGTGCAAAAATAACATTTTCTTAGGCATCTGAAAATACAGAGGCTCGTGCATGGAAGACCCATATGTTATTTTTGTTTGGTCACAACTATACTGCAGGTGCAACCAAAGCCTAAATTACCCGGGTCTAGATTAACCCAAATTTCACAGAAAACTCCGTCTTCCTAGTTAGTCTGGACATCTGCAACTGAATTACCAACCGGATTCCAGTCCGATGGAAGTCACAAACTGAGTTGACAACATGACTTTAGACAAATCACAATTAACATTAACCATACAAGAAATTTTCTGCTGCCAAAAACTTTGGTCTAGTCCATACTGAACCGGCCAATTCGGCTAGTTAACCAGGGAAAATGAAAGAAATTAAGGGAAAATTATACAAAAAATGTGTAAGCGCCTAACGGTTTGAGACTAAACAAAAATGACCTTACATCTGTTGGGCCTTCATAGATATTGGATAAGTTCTACCGCAAACTTTCCCTTCTTGGTGGAGTTTATTTCGCCGATCTGCACCAAAAGGAAAGGGAAGTTGTCAGAATGCTTGGCTCAATGCAAGCCTGCTGAAGCAGTTCAGTGGGTCAAGGTCCTTTTTTTTGGGGGGGGGTGGATGTTAATGGTTCACCTTCAGTCTTCCTTTTCCACTCACTGAGATGATGTCTCCAGTCTTGATTGTTGTATTGCTTTTAGTTATGGTGGACCAATTAACCCGAACATCCCCGTTTCTGGACCGAGACAGAAAGTCACTTACTTGGGGACACTATAAAGAGGCTAAGCAATTTATACCTTAAAAATCGAAGTTAATAGTTCAAGAAACCTTAAAAGAGGAGAAACCTTAAAAGAAGAGCAAAATGGAGGAAGAACAAAGAAAAAAACCCAGAACTGACAAAATATGATTGTACAACAAGAGATTGATGTCATCAAGAAAGTAGTGAAGCCACCGTGAAGGTTGCAAATAGCCAAGAAAAGAAATGGATGATGATAATCCAACAAAAACATTCTGGAAAGTCCAAGTGAAAAAAAAAATAATAATAACGAAAACAATTTTACAACAGGAATTGAGTTGATTTATAAAGTTGCTAGAGTTGTTTACAAATGGTACCAGGAAAATTTGATGATCGAAACAATTATTTATAACCCCTAAAAATAAGGATTGAAAGTTTAGCCCACAGACTAAATGTCTTCGTAGGTTGGTAAAGAGGCACCAAAAACAGTAGGCCTTGACCCCGTGAAGTTATAATGGCACATATTCATCCAAACATGAAGCCTAGATGTCTCGACTCTTTTCCCAACTAAATGTGTTTCTAAGTTAGTAAAAGATTACAAGCAGTAGGCTTCTACCCTTTGATATTATAGGGACATGAATTCACCCAAACATGAAGCCTAGATGTTTGTTGGACTCTTTTTCCTACTTACACTCTTTTCCATCTTTTCTACAACCCACAGCCCTAAACTCGAGCCCATGACTTAACCTTCCACTCACAAAGGGGAAACCTCACCATTGCCACTATGGCTCGCCCTCATAGAGAGAGAGAGAGAGAGAGAGAGAGTTTTCATTTTTCCCCTTCCACTCAAACATATTCCTCAATGCATTGACCCAATAAGAAATCCATAAAAAATATTGGGATCTGCACAATGAAGACTTATGAATGGACATCAGGGATTTGCTATTGCACCATAAGCCAGCGATTTGATTCTAGTAATAGACACTCAAGGACAAGAAGATTCAAAAGAAAACCAAAATAACTGGGGGATGTTCAAGCCATGAGAAAGGGACCGTACCCTATCATCTAATAAGATGGTATGCTAGAAACTAGCATAAAGAAATTCATACTATGAACAGAAAATGGCTTAAATAAGATTTTGCTAAATATCAAAATGCATGTTCACATATGCCATAACTCTGTTATAGAGTAGAAACCACCTTAAAGTAAGGCAAAAAAACTTGGACATGCCTTAGAACAAGAAATTGGTGTCATCCTCTAGGAAGAATCTAAGGAGATAAATCTGTCAACAATATTCACAAAATGATACATCTAAACAACAGGCATACCTGATTAAATCAACTAGTTTTGTTCGTGAAATTTTATATCCTGCACTAGCCAGAGCATCAACTCTCAATGATGCTTCCACAGTTTTGAAGGTCTTGGTTCTGCAAGGAGTAAGAGTTATGTCAATCACTGATCCCAGGTGAGACATGCCAAAAAAATATCAACAGCAAAATGACTTGCAACCTGGGCAGCTCATATTCAAGGTCAAGTAAAGGTATCTGTCTACAAGTAACTGGCACATTGCCAACCTGCAGAAGAAAAGGCAAAATGACATTCATTTTCATTACTTAAATATCCAAAGCATTCTATTATTGCTATCAGGATGTAATTGATCACAAACAACAAGAAAAGATCCATTGAAACTCCAATCATAGAGGATATTTGTTCACAAATTTTCCAAATTTTGCAAACAAGGTTGTACATATAAGAAAGCATCGGTACCTTATCCAATGTAGATGTGACAAAGTCAACAAGTTCTGGAACAATAAGAACATGAGCTCCATTTCTCCCCTGGGGACAGCAGATGGATTTTAAGGCCAAAATTGACAAATTTTGCTGTCCCAAATGGGAGCAGGGAAAAGATTAAGCATCAATGTATACAGTGACATGTAAGAGAGAGTATATTAATGATGATCACATTGTCCCAAGTATAAAATGGGAATAGACAAAAAGAGGAATACCAAAGGAGAGCTTGAGTAAGCCTTGACCCTGATCAACAACTACTGATATCAGAATCCTAACAACATATTAACCTTAAAAAAGTTAAGCAAGGCAATGGTTAAAAATTTAAAATATTTTCTACATAGTTTCAAGCAAGGATTCCCCTGCAAGGGATCCTTCATCAACTACGATTATTAGGATCGGACTAATTGGTTAAAAAATCTCTTACTCATTTAACAAACTCCCTTATTTACCAAAGTAATCAGATTTTAGAGAAGTATTGCTGCACATTAATAAGTAAAGCTTGACACACATGCATGTATGGTGGTGGGATTCTTAAAATCGTGGTGCAACAGGAGTCAACATCCTATTGCTTCCAGAAATCAAGTTCCGTACTTAGGAATCTTGTTTAGAATCACATAATTTATCAACTTCGACTTTCCATGTTGGAACACTTCTCATGCATCTCTCTTTTTGATTAGTTTCTCATGATCAAGTTTTCTTGTCCATGCTACAAGCTCAACATCAAAACCCTGACTCCTGGCCCAATATTTTCCATTAAATGCAGTTTACAGATCTCTCCTTCAGTTGATCTTCACAGGTCTGAATAATTTCCAGTGTTTTTTTCACAATCAATAATCAAAATCTTCATCCACATCCCACAACAATCAATTTCATCCATTGGCCAACAACTAGTGAAGTCATAGCCCCTTCCAGAAATCTTCTGTTTATCACGTGTATAGGCACGCCAAATTTTGTTTTTCAGAGGTCATTTTATCTAAAACCCAGTTGCGTATGAGGCATGCTTGTATAGGTTATGCTCATCATCATAGAAAAATTCCTCTAGAACCAACATTCATTGAAGAAAGTATTTATCTTCTCAAACCACTCCAAATTTTTCTTAATGGTTTTTCTTATTTTAAATCCAATGACTTGCAGTTAAGAAACATATAACAGATCGAAAGAAAATGGGCATGCCAAGATGCTATGCTATATTTGAGTAGATATGAGCATGTACATCTCAAATTAATTGTTAATCATACCTGCAAAATAATATCCCCCAGCTTCTCCCTAGCAATCCCTGTACCAAGAATTGCGCCAAGGAAGTCGCCATGAGAACACTGTTGAAACCCAAAGTTTCCTGTGATACTGGAAACGGTAACTATTTAACAAACATGGTTTGAGAAAATGTGACATAGTCATTGTTGCTTCACTTGGACAATAACCAACATCGGTGCCTTGCCTTAATGCTGCAACAATATCTGGATCCTTAGTCAAATCTTGCAGATGGCCAACTGAAAGCCGACAACGCTCAGCCTGGAGGACTTGGAAGATAAATAACATATTAAATGCAGAAAACATTTATTCAAACAAAAATCCACACAACTCCTTGCTTCAATTTAACCTGTGGGTATCCGCCATGAGCAATTGTTTTGATGTCGGCTAACTTCTCCAACACTATAGTAGATTCGTTCAAAATAGGTGGCGTGAGAAAATCAGTATGAAGTACTTCTCTCCTAGATTGTGCCCGTCTTCCCTAAGAAGGGTTGATTGAAAAACATCTGAATTATCTTTAATGTATAACTGAATGAAAAGGCTACTTAATCACATTAAAGAGCCATAAATTATTAAGCATTCCTCCTATGGTACTCCCCAGAAAAGAAAGGAGGGAAGAAAGAGACAATAAAACAAAAGGAAGTGGTCTTCACTCCACAAGGCGATCAGGTAGCCATTTAAATAGAGCTTTATGAAACTAAATAAAATACCAATTCAACAATATGCTTCACAGCTTCAATGGAACTCTCATCTCTCACTGAACTAAGTAAACCATCAACGTCGCCCTTGATAGCTTGGGCCAAGTGACATAGACCTGCGGCTTTGTCAAATCATCAGAAATGGTGCAAGTCATCAACTACAAGATATTTTTGGACTCTAAAGCAGTAAACCCTTCTAATCAATGATTTGCAATGATAATTTCTTTATGTGGCAACCCTGTTAGTGAAAAATAGTGCTCTGGGCAACAAAATTTTCTACAATAATCAATAATTCATACACATTAGTAATCCAATATTAGGGAGAAAACATTTTGCCAATGGTGCTGTGGCAAGTTAGGGTTAGAAAAGGGTCAATTTCTCATTTGGCTGCAAGTCAGTTTCACATGTAAATCCTTTGTAACGTTCATCAGCTCCAGGTTAACTTAATCACTAGAGCTCAAATCAGACCCACATGCCAAAAAGATTGCATTTTAGAACAATCCATCCCTTGGGGATTCAAGAACCCACAAATTCATCATCAAATCAAAAGAAAAGAAGAAGAAGAAGAAGAAGAGCACTGTTCTCCATTAGAAGAAACTAGAAATAGGTCACAGACCTGAAGAAGCAAGAGTAGGGAGAGGAACAGAGAGAAGGGGCTTGTAGGAAGAGGGATGATGGGGGGCCACAAATGCCTGAAGAGCTCTTCTTAGAAGCCAAGGCGAGACGACGCTGCTGGTTGCTGCCATGGTGGGATCACCTTCATATGGTCCGATCGAACTACAGAGAAAAGAAATCCAATATCAACTTTTTCTTTTTTTTTTTCTGGGTCCAATATCAACATGTTTACGTTTGGGGAAATTATATTCTACATTTGTGATTTCCACTGTCAAAATACACATACCCAACAACCATTAGTGAGTGTTGAGTAGGGTGTGACACGTAAATATAATTTGAAATCAATAAGTTTGGATTAAAATTAAATAAGTGTGAGATAACTCCAATCTGATAATTGACTAGTAAAATACGAAATTGATATAATTATTTAAAAAAAATTAATTTCAATCTATACCATGCCAATTCGATTTGAACTAAATAAATATTTTTAATTAAGACTCTTAAATGATACATGAAGTGTGCTAACTATCTACTATATAACTTTGTAAAAACTCATGATGGTCACTTAGAAATGGACGGTGTCACCCATATGTCTTTTTAGATCCCCATTTTATCCTTCTAATGAGAAAAAAAATAAGGTAGTTTTGAATTTACTTCTAATTTTCGTAAGTGATTGTTATTATTTTTAGTAAAAAAATAAAAACTAAGCATTATGGTCGATAATATTGTCACTTTTTAAAATTTTAAAAATAAAAATTAAAAACGATATATGATGAAGAATGATTAAATATATATGTAAAAATATTTTATATTGATAAAAATACCATTATTTGGGACAGTTTCCGGCAAAAAAAAAAATAATAATTCCCTAATTGGTACTGATATTATTATAATGTTCAAATCCAATTATTTGCAAATTAGAAATTAATGACCATATAAAATCAAAGTGATAAGGAAATGCGCAAGCCTTTCAACTTGTGTACCAAAAACCCATCTTTTTTTTAAAAGGTTGGGAAAGGTTTCAAAAGAATATTGAAAAATTTAGATTGCGTTCTTTTGCGTTTTTAATTTTTAGTTTTAATTTTTAAATTTATTTTAATTTTTTATTTTGATAGTCTATTTTTAATAAACTAAAAAGTGTTCTTTTTGTTATTTTAAAAAGTTATTTTTTAAAACAAAAAATTAAAAAACACGTTTACTTTAAAATTTTGACAATTAATTTGATTATTTTATGATAAAATTAACTCTTTTTAAATTTTTTTATTATTAAAATAAAATAATAAATTTAATTAATAAATTACTGACATATAAATAATAATTTATATTAAATATTATTATACATAATATGTGTAATATACTATATATTATCTTATATTTTTAATTGTAATATAGATACTACTTTTTTTAAATTTTAAATAAATATATAATCTTATTTTTAAAATTTAAGAATAAATTTTTATTTTTTATTTTTTATTTTTTTTTAGACCCAAAACATAGAAAATAGATTGTATTTTTCATGTTTTGAACTTAGAGATTGTTTTGTTAAAAACAACCAAAATAATTTTATTGTTTTGGATTTTTTTTACAAATTTTTTTCTTCCTTTTGAAAACACATTTTTGAAAATAATAAAGTAAACACATTTTCATTGTTTTAGAAAATTAAAAACTAAAAATAACTCGAAAACAACAAAGATCACGCAGCTTTAGTTTCCATATTTGTGTTGGCACTTACATTAAAGTTGATGTTAAGAATTTTTTCCAATATTTGGAGGCTTTTTTTTAGATGTTGGTAAATCTGATTATAAGATATTTAAAAAAATGTCACTATACTTATAAATGGTTGAGATTTCCAAGGTTTGAAAACATTAAAAATATTGAAAACAAACATCATGAATTTAGTGGTATTTGCCAATGTTTAGGGAAATGCCGTTAATGATAAGATCCCGTGCACTTTTCAAACGTCGAGGTGAATATTAAAACACTAAGATTTCTTGAATCTTTGTGCTTAAAAATACTAGAGATGAAGAAACTAAATACAAGGATAACCAGAATATCAAGATTTTAAAATGTCGTAAAAGTATTATTTAAACACCAAGAAAATAAGAGCATTCTAGCGGTTGTGGAACATTGGAAAGTCACTCCTTAGAGGGGTTTCACAAACGACGTTGTTGGGCACTTTAAAGGCCAAGAATGTTCATGTTAGCATTTTTTCCAATTGTCAACTTATAAATTTCCCCACATTTATAAACACTGAGGGTGCATTCCAAAACCTTGGGAGATACCTAAAAAACATTAGGAATTATATAAAAATGTTAACAACACCTATATAGTCAAAACATTCGCCACACACCTTGCTAATTTATAAGTTGTACACTTTTAGTATAACACCAACAAATCAAATCTAAAATAAGATAACATTTAGGAATGTCCAACCTACCATAAACAACTACAATCAACATAACTTATGTTCAATGCGCATACATTCATTGATGACAAGGAATTAAACATAAATATCAAGTTCATCACATTATTAAAAGATTAATTACAATTGCCCTAACATTGTCAAAATATACCTTGTATACATATTACAAAATAAGAGTAAAAGTTCTACAATAAATACATTGTGAGGGTTGCAATCTTTTTTCAAGAAAAAAAAAAAAATGAGGTGTTCTATACACATTCAATTTAGTACACACACTAGTGCCTCTTACTTCCTCACTTAGTTGATGATTGTTTAAGTACCACTAGGGTTTATGCTAATGGATTGAGTCCATAGGTAACTAGCTAAATCTCAGCTAATCCCTTTAAAGGCTTTTGTCCTTGTTGACCTATTTTGAAGCTAGGGATTGTTAGAGGGAACTCTTCAATCTCTTCCACACAAAATATACGAAAAAGGTTTATTATTTTGATTGCAATTCATTTTCTCACAAGAATATTTATAAGCAATCCCTAGAAGACTCTTACTAGGACATTGCTAGAAATAAATTTGAAGTCTCCAAAAATAGAAAGACTCCTAAGAATAACTCTAATCAAAATTGGAACAGGAATAAGCACTATTGCCCAGAAAAATACCCAAGATGGAGGGTGAATTGAGTTTTTAGAAAATTAATAATTTTATCTCTTGTTGAAAACTCTTAAATTTGTGATCTAGTTAAGTGGTGATTAAAATATGAATAAGTACAATAAAATCAAGCAACCACAAAAAATACAAGAAATTTTTATAAAGGTTCGACTCTTTAAGAATTTACTCCTCTCTCCTAAGACTAAGTTTGAGGGTATCACTAGGGAAAATATAACACTTGTAATGCCCCATTTTTTTCAAAGCCCGAGTTAATTCGAAATTTTGGGGATATTTTTTTTTCAACAATCATTCAACATATACTCAATATAATTTAAACCCCGACAATTCCGATCTACCATCTCAGCATATTAACTTAAAAGAATAAGCTAAGACTAGTAATATCATCACATCAGTGGAAGCAGAATCGAAACCTCGATAATACAAAATCATAATTCTTTTATTCATAATATAGAATTCATACCATTGATGTTCAACATGACATCACCAAAATAATACGTCTATAGCTGAATACATAATAAAACTACAAAAGATCTATTATGTCACTATCAGCTACATCTTGATAACGCCATTTCCCTTAGCGCCGTTGCTTTCACTTGGAAAATTTGAATATTTCAGAGATATAGTCCAAATTAGATGTTGAATCATCTAAGTGAAATTTCAAAAACATTTCATGAATATATGCAAACCATGAATAAAACTGACAAATCTCGACATGTCCCAACTCAAGAGAATCCCACATGGCACTTAACTCTAATCGGGGAAAATGCAATCTCTCTAAAGGAAACATAACCTCATCGACACATTGGCATAACACAATCCTGCTTAAGAGGGGCAACCTTAACGCATGAACCTGAGTATCTCCCCTATATCATGTTAGGCATTACGCTCCCACACAAAAGCATTCTGGATCTCAACACAACTCTGGCCACAAGATGATCAACACTTTCCCCGAAATCAATGTCCACCTAGGCAATAATGCTATTTCTCAAAGGCATCTGGGGTGATGTCCACTCTCAGCCCTTGCCACTTAAGCCAACAACTGGGGTAGTGTCCACTCTCAGCCCCGTCACTTGAGTACCGTAGGGTGATATAACGACTCGTTAGGGGGTCTAGACGTTTTTGGGTATTTTATTTTGGGTTCAAAAATTTTTGCTTTAATTAATTGAGGGTTGAAAATATTTTTCTTTTTTTTTGGAATGAAGTGTAGTGGAAATAAGAATTTGGTAGCCATTCAAATGGGATTAAAAAATGTGAGGAAAGTCCAAATGAATTGGGCCATTGAGTTGTGTTTAGAATTTTAATTATACTATGAATGGGCTCGGATGATGATAATTTATTTGGGTTAGTGAGTTGGGCCATGGAATGACCCACGGTATGGGCTGAGCCTAATTGGGAAATGAGATTTGAAATTTTTGAAAGAAAATCATAATAAATTAAATTGGCCAACAAATGTCAATAATGCCCTTTGTCTTCCATTTGGCCATTGTAAAGGTGAAGGGCAGTCAGGTTATTTCGACCAAGTGGTAGGTGCAGACTGTGCATTTTCCTTCTTCGTGCTACACCTGCACTGGTGACCTTTCTCCTGTGCGTACTCTCATTTCCCATCTGAAACTACTTCTTCTTAACCAGCATTCTCATTCTTCTTTCCTGTTCATTCACTTCTGCTACGTTGCTATTTCTTCATTACTATGGAGGAGTAAGTTAAGTGGAAGAGGCTGGTGGTGTTCTTCTTGGATTTCATCTTCATCAGGCAAGTTCTTTTTGCACTCTCTCTTAATTTTCAGTACGAGCTCCCTTGTTATTTATTTTCTCGTGCAAGTTCCCCTGTTAGTCTCTTCATTTTAGTCACTGTGAGGGGTTATATATATAGACTTGTATAAAATATATTTATACGCTTGTTGCTGCGTATGGTTCACTCTCTACTAAAGTTCATTAAGTCTTCAAATTTGGGTATCTGTTGGAGTTTTCTTGAGGTCTCGAAATGGGGTTTGTTTTCACCCCAAGCTTTCTTCGTGAATGGCATTTTATATAGCTAGGTGAGGATGAGAACCTCTGCTCGTTCTGCATCCAAAGAAGCAGTGTTAAATGGATGTATATATATATATATCTATGTGTATATCACCTCTGTATGAGCTCGCTGTTCCAAATGCATCTTATAGTTGTATGTGCTATGTCGGAATGTAAAATGCTAAGTCATCTGCCACTCATTCGAATGATTTTATTGAGGTATTCGAAGGTCTTGCATTAAATAGCAAAAGTTGAACTGAAAATATATATATGCTGTTCACCCATATATGAGACCCACTTGTAAATACATATATACAACATGCGTAACGAGATGATACCCCTCAGAGATTTGTAAAGCTTATTAGAGCATGCCCTGCCTAGCTAATCCACCATATATTTGTAACATCCCACATCGAGCGATAAGAAAAACCGGAACAACTTACCCTGATGGGCCTACACGAACTTCCCAGGGGGGTCACCCATCCCTGGATTACCCCAGGTCAAGCACGCTTAACTTGAGAGTTCTTTGCCAACATTCAGCCCAAAAGGTATCCAGCTGGTGTTGTTTCATTTCTTACACTATCCTCAATATATATTAACTTCTCTGGGCTCTCGGGGTATTACAATATTCATGCTTAAACAGTCATTCGAATGCCCCTGTTCTATTCTGTTCGGAAAACCCAGTTATATATATATATATATACACGTTCAGTTTCATTGATGTTCTAGCGAGCTCGTTCCATCTCTTTGCCACGAGGTCACACCTATATGCTCTCTGACCATAAGCTTAATCACGAGCTCGTTCCCGCAAGCTCATTTCTCAAGCTCTTGGCCACGAGCTCTTGCCGCGTGCCTGACCTTAAGCTCGTTCAGCGAACTCATGTTGACCTCATGACCTCGAGCTCGTTCGCTTGTCCTTCCAGCGAGCTCTCTTGAGCTCTCTCCCTAAGCTGCGACCTCAAGACCTCAAGCTGTTCCCGAGCTTGTCCCATATGCCTTTGAATGAGAGCTATCAGCTCTCAAGAAAATGTTTTCATTTTCTTTAATTTATATTTTACTTTCATTTACTTTAATACATAAATGTAAATAAGAAAGTACCCCCCATTTGGATTCAATAAAAATATCAAAAAAATCAAAATCCATAAAAATAAAAAGTTAGAATTTTGGTTTTAGTACAAATCCACGAATTTGCAATTTTACCACCATCGAAATACATAGTTTCCGTTTCTTGAAAAATTCATTAAAAATCATTTTTACAATAATGAATGCTAGTTATCAAATTACTGAGAGTTAGTTTTTCAAATTGAAGACATTTTCAAAATATGTTCTATTTGGTCCATTGCCTTGGAAAAATTTCAGGTTTATGTTTGGTCAGCGATTTCGCGTGGTGTGGTCATTTGATTGCATGGGGTCTAATAATGAATTTGAGCTATGAGCACGAATGCAAGTAAATGCATACTATCACTGGTTAAATGAAATCACAACAATCTTATGATGGGAAGAATAGTTATTAAATTTATAATACTCTTCAGCTGGTGAATCGAGATTTAATATTAAATAGCATCTCTCAAAAAAGTATTCTTGTGTTGTAAATTACATTAATCATTTTTGTGTCATAAATTACATTTTGAATGTGGTAAACATTATGAAGTAAGATATGTTTAATTTATCTGATGATGGGGAAAATACCCGATATGGGTAAGTGATGTTAATAACATGAATATCGCAGAATCAAGAATTTAAATACATGTGGTTGGAAAATGCATACATGATGCATACATGTACATGTTTCATATATATATGTTTTATGCACTTATTATTTTGCGCGGAGGGAGAAAGGGTACCCTAGAGCATCTGGCACGGGACGAGGTGGCCATAGCCCGACATGTTGGCTCCATATTTATTTGTGAGGTTTTATGAAACTTATGCACTTTCGCATGCATTGATTTATGGCTTGAGAGTCGGAGAAATTGATATGGGTAATGAAATGATGCACTCTTGCATGTATTGAATGATGGCTTGCGAGCCTTTGAGAATTGATAATGATATTGGAATTTTATGCACATTTTCATAGTGATACATGGTGACATGATATATTAAGTTGAATTGATAAATTCATGAATATAATTATGAATCTTGTATATAATTGTGGAGTCCTTGATTACTCTTCTTGGTGTCATTGTGTTCTTGGATCCTATATATTGTTCCTTGTTTCTCGAACTTGCTGAACCTTATGGCTCACTTGATCTTCTTTGCCATTCCAGGTAAAGGAAAGACGGTTATTGGGGGTGGAGTCCAATAGGACTGCAACCAAGGGATAGTGGTGTACGGAGATGCGTCCTAGCTTTAAAAATCCTAGTTAGTGATTTGGTGAGGTTTGTAACAATGAGGATTTGTTATGTTATGGGCATTTGAGCCTTCTACTATTTTGTATGGCCATCGAGCCTAGAGTTATAAGATGTTGGGAATGTAATTAAATCTGATTTAAATTTTCGTTGCTAGAAATGAAATAAGTTGAGTTCAGTTTTGTTCTATATCATCTTTGTATGGATCTTCTTTCGAGTATTCGGAAGCGGGCCTTACAGGTGAAGTCCGTCTCAGCCCCATCCCAAGTGGGTCACATAACATTAATCCTTGGCACGCATCCCGAGTGCTATCACTCAAGTGCCACACACATGTTGACATCCCATATCCCACATAAACCATACATAAACATGCTAATGCCACAATACAAAACATGCATCATATAAACTCAATATTTCAAAGCATGAATTTATAATGCACGAAATTTAATGCACATGCATAAAACAATTTGGGACAAACCTCCCACATGAAAACAACCTTCCACAGGTTAAACTATTCACATACAACAAAATTATTTCCTTGAAATCATAACACGATTAGGTAGAACAAATACCAAGTTTTTAGGATAAGGACACTCACAAGTTTGGGGTAAGAACCACTCACAAATCAAACCATTTGTATAAAGACGCCAAGTTTCGGTAATAAACTACTCACCTCGAACGTAACTCAGAATGCCTCGAATAAAGTGTTCGACCTCGATTTTCGTGTCAAACCTCAAGTAATCGCACTAATGTTCAACCTCAGCCCCAATGATCCTTAGACATCATATTCATTCAAAAGAATATCAATATCTATTTTTTCCATAATTTTCTCATAATTTCTCCTCATTTTCTCCCTACTCTTTCTCAATAATTCCAAACTAAATATTTCTCTATAAAAATTCATAAAATAACTTTCCTGATTTTCTAAAATTTTCTATGAAATTTTACTCACCTTAATTTAGCCTCTTAGGCTTCGTCAGTATGCGTACCCTAATCTCGAAATGCGTGCCCGATCAATTTCCTAGCTCTGGGCATACTCCTCAAGCCTACACGCGACCACCACCACTGGATGTTGCTACTGTCATTGGCCACTGCCTCAGGCACCCCCTCAATCACTGCTTGCCGCAACTGCCATGGTCGCCCTGCTGCTGGCCGCTGCAACTAGTGCTGCCATCGTCGTTGGCCGTTGCTGCTTTAGGTAGTCGTCGCTACCTCTGGCCACCACAATTGGTCATCTCCAAGCTCTCTCCTGATCTCTCATTCGATCTCTCTCTTTCTCCTTCTTTGATTCGACCAAATGCTCAAATGTAGGAAGAAATTTTCTTATTAATTTAACCACACACACTGTTGCAAACTTAGAGCCCACAACATATATATATATATTCCACATTTGCCCTCATAATTTCTCATTATTTTCACATCAAAATCTCTTAAATTCCACTTAAGAAATTATTATTTGCACTTAGACCCTCCAAGTCTCAATTAATTATCACCAAGCCACCCAAAATCTCGATTTCTTCAAAATTACTAACCGACGTTTACTTGGTAAAGGCCGATTTCATCCCTACATCTGCAAGAGACCTTTTCTCCACTTGAAAACACCTTAGGGTTGCCTCACTTGCAAAATCGGACCACCCCTAGGGTCCCCTCAGCTTCCCAGAGTTTCCCTTTGACCATTCGATTTTTCAGCCTGAATCAAAACTGTACCGAAAATTGTCTTGATTTTGATTACTTTTAATACCATAAATCCTATCTCGGAATGGTCATCAATACCATATTATTTTTCTTAGACATCAAGGTTCTGGGGCACTCCCTATAGTCAATTCGATGACTTATTTTTACTATCAAGGTAATTTTTGGTATTCTAATCTCACTTAAATTACGTGACAATCTTATGCCGAAATAGAGTATTACAACACTAGTTTTTAATTTAAACTAAAACCAACATACAATCCTTTGTCTAAGCAAAAACCACTAGCACATAGCTAGCAAACAAATCCCTCACACAACAAGTGAGTAAAATAACAAACTTATAATCGGAGACATTTTCAAACAAGTTACCAAAGATTGAGAATTTTGTCAATCAGCACACTTCAAGCACTCTAACTCTCTCACTCTTGTTTGAATGATCTATCAATAGTTTGTTTTCTGTTTATTTAGCTTTCATACTCACCTTATATTTATACACATCCCTAGAGAACTAGTTGTTATAAAAAGAGGAGAGAAACAATTTTGAAATTCAAAAATTCTTCATCATTTCCAGCTTTAACAACCTCCATCCAGTATCTGTTGGTAACTTAGACAATAAACACAACAATGAAATATTTTACATAGAGAAGACAATAGAGAAAGCTAAGGGGACAACCTGAAATCAAGATAAACTTTTCGAGACAAAAAGCTAATGAGAGTTAGAGATAAGAATCTGCAAAAAAGAGAAGTCAAAACACCTTTTCTAAAAAGAGATTTTACTTTTTTCATGAGTAAATTAAACCATGATTTTGAGGTACAAGAAAAAAACATATTAGAAAAATATACCCTTGGCGTGCAACAAAAAGAAATGCAAAAAACAGGTACAATTAGAAATGACCGTTGAACTTTAGTTGACCTAAGGCACAACGTTGGTCGATCAAAGTTGTCCAATGGCTAAAAACATAACTTCAACCAAAGGCTAGGTTGACCTAAGACATAAGGCCAAACTTTTTGGCCAACTTTGGTTGATTAAAGAATAATTTTAGTAGGCCTAAATGGCATACGACCAGAATAAACAATTTTGCCTCACTTCAGTTAACTTAAACCAAAACATCAGTCGACTTAAAATACATAAACATGAAAAACATATATTTTCCTTCACAAGAGGCTAATAAAATATATTTATATCATAAAAATATTTTTCTTACCATCAAAATCTTATTTACTTACCCTTGAGCTTAACAAGCACATTCAGTTTGGGCTTAATGGTCCTATGCTTATAAATTTTATGATGAGGTTTAAGAGTGTCAACCATCACATTAACACCTGTTTCAAAAAGAAGCTAGTCCTCAAGTAAACAAAAAAAAAAGGAAAATTAATCTTGAGAAGTGCTTCATGCTCCCTAAGAAGCTTTAGTTGGAGATAAATAAACCCAATGAATGAGGAATTCCCTAGTACCATTCTGGATATACAAACCAAACACCATCTTTGGATGAAAGCTAAGTGGTGCCTTATATGGAAGAAGAGTAGATTGCACTACAGGTAAGCTGCTATGAAAGCACTTTAGGCACGAAACATGGAAGATAAGATACACCTTATTGTTTGTTGGTAAGGAGAGCTTGTATGTAATGTTGTTGATGCAACAAA
Organism: Diospyros lotus; assembly: GCF_014633365.1. Lineage (NCBI taxonomy): Eukaryota > Viridiplantae > Streptophyta > Magnoliopsida > Ericales > Ebenaceae > Diospyros > Diospyros lotus. The sequence continues at coordinate 17,474,602 of NC_068347.1, forward strand.
ACACTTGAAAGGGTCCATAAAAACGTAGGGATAACTTCTGATTGGCACAAGAAGTTTTCAAAGTCCATAAAAAAAAGTTGCAACTGCAGTGACACCTAATCCCTTACAATAAACTAGAGTTCCCGACTTCGTTAGTTAGCTTGCCTTTTCATGACAGCTTGAGCTTGTACCAATTAGTCCCTTAAGGGCTTGAGAATTATATCTCGTTGCTTCAAGGCATAATCCATAGTCTCCAATCAAGCGATGCCCGGATCATAGGAGAGCAATTGGGATGGAGCATGCTTGTAGACCACCTCAAAGGGTGTGGACTGTAAGTTGGAGTGAAACCCCATTTTATAGCAATATTCAGCCCAAGGGAGCCAATACAACTAGTCCCAAGGTCGATCCCCCACAAAGCATCACAAATACATCTTAATAGTCCTATTGACCACTTCAGTTTGATTGTCTAATTCGGGGTGGTAGGCAGAACTAAAACTAAGAGCAGTGTGACTTAATTTAAACAGTTCTTTCTAAAAGGCACTGGTAAAGGTCACATCATAGTCACTAACAATGTACTTGGGTAGACCATGTAGTTTTAATTAGTGTTCAAAAAGGCAGCCAAGGAGGCCACTTAGGCACTAGAGGGCCCTTGGCTGCCACAATTAAGGCCAAATCAACATGTTAGACTGAGAGGTGCTATGGCACACACCAAAAGGGGGGGGTGAATTGGTTATTTTAAAAACTTAATTGATAGAACTTGAAAAACTTTTTGATACAGATTGAGGTTTTAGAGTTTTAAAGCGTAAAGCATAGAAATGACAAATGAACAAAGATAAATATGTGAACCGAGTGAGGAAAAATGAAATGCTTGGAAAGATAAATATATCAAAGAACACAAGCACAAGAAAACACAAGGATTTATAGTGGTTCAGCTTAACCCAAGCCTAATCCACTACCTTAGCTCCTCACTAAGGATTTTTCAAATCATCCACTAAAACCCCCTACTTAAATCAAGTAGGGCCTCTAGTCCAAGACTAGGAATTACAAAACCTCCCACTCAAATGGGCCCTCTAGCTACACAAGCTAGGAATTTCAACCCCTTGCTTCAAACAGCAAGTCCTCTAGCATAATAAGATAGGAAAATAAAAATGATACAAATGAAAGAGAGAAGCTAAGAGTTAACACTCTTAGTTACAAGTTCTCTCACAATGAAAACAAGGCTTAGCAATAAATTTGCAATGATAGAACAATGAAGCCTTGGGGAGAAAAATATAACAACGAAAGCACAAACACTGTAAGCTCGAATAAAATGATTTACAATCTCTAGATAAACTCGTTTTCGTCCATTAGCCTTCTCTTGATCATCCTTGATTTGTATATATAAGCATCCCAAGAGCCTTGCCCAAAACTAGCCGTTATTGATTTCTGAGAAACAAACAGTCGACAGATAAAATGGGTTAGTCGACTATTTCTTCAAATAAAACTAGGCATAGTCGACAGACAAGAAAGCATAGTCGACTATTGCTCAATGAAAACTTCTCATAGTCGACAGATCAAAAATACAAAGAAAATTTTGAATATCATGAACAAACATAGACGACAGAAGAAAAACAATAGTCGACTATCCTTACATGATAGTCGACAAAATGAAAAATAGTCGACAGAGTCCATATATAGTCGACAGATTAAACAAGAATAGTCGACTATCCTTATGCATAGTCGACTATTCTTATAACATAGTCGACTATTATGCAAGCATAGTCGACAGCACTAAACAACATAGTCGACTATCCATTTACTTTATAAGTAAATGTCCTCATTTTGTTTAATTTATATTTTACCTTCCATTTACTTTAATACATAAATGTAAATAAGAAAGTACCCCCCATTTGGATTCAATAAAAATATCTAAAAAATTAAAATCCATAAGAATAAAAAAGTAGAATTTGGGTTTTAGTAGGAACTTAAGATTTTGCGATTTTACCACCTCCAAGATATACACTTTCTATTTCTTGAAAAAATCATTAAAAATCATTTTATCACTAATGAATGTTAGCTATTGAATTACCAGGAGTTAGTTTTTTAAAAAGAAAACATTTTCATACATGTCTCCTTATAAGGTGTTAACCTTCCAGACTTAGAAAAAATATGACTTTGAAATCTCGATACTTGAAATTCATTTGATTTTCATTCTCACAAAGTAATACTTGATATTGAAATTGATTTATGTTGAAAACTATACACTTGACACATGACTTAGGGATTAAACCAATATATGTTTTTCATCATTAAAACTAATGTACAAAAAGTACAACAACACAACACCCCTAGGTGCTAGGCACGATCAACGCTTAGCTGACTGGGTCATGGGTGGCCTAGGCCGATTGTCTTTCCCCTCTCTTGTCGATCGTTGTCTTCCCGTTCTTTCTTTCTCGTCGCGCACCGTCTTGGTTGTCTCTCTTGGATTTGTTGCCATCGCTGATCTCATCGTTTCTCTCTCTCTCTCTCTCTCTCTCTCGCTGTTGATCTCATCATTTCTCTCTTTCTTTCTCGCTGTTTGTAACGACCCATTAGAGGGCCTAGTATTTATTTAGAATTAGTTAATTAATTGTTGAAGTAATTAATTAAGAGAATTTGCCATTTAATTTTCAATGTGGCAATTTAGAGATTTTAATTGAGAAAATAGCATTTAATTATATTTAATTATTGTGAAGATTAAATGCAAGGACATGCTGGTCATTTAAGGATTTGATATTAGCATTTAATTATTAAATGGAGTTATTGTAATTAAGGGAATTGAGGGAAATCGAGCGTGCCCGAGAGTTGGAAGTCTCTAAGATAAGGTAGGAGAAGGAATCCAAGTTCAAGTAGGAGAGTGAGAGAAGGGCATTAGGTTTCCTATAGACATATGTATATATGTATAGCCTCATTAGCCTTTCTTCAGGGCGCGTGAAGAACAGAAGAAGGAAGAAGTTGCATCAATGTCTTGGCATAAGGAGATCTTCGTTGAAAGCATTGATCCGATCAATATCAAGGCAAGTATCCTATCTGTAATTCCTTTCATTACAGATTCAAGTGAGTTCATTCTCAGTTATTCCAGTCCTACATTGAGTTTCATATTTATATCAGTTCCAGTGTGTACGTGGAGCCGCTCAAGACCAAAGATGTCTGGGAGTTGTTAGTTTATTAGTTAGTGCTTGGTCAGTTTAGATTTATTTTATATTCCAGTTTAGGGATTTTCCCTTAGATGTAATTTATGGTTTCCAATTATTGACTCAGAGTTTTATTTCAGTTGATTGAGATGTTTATTTTGGTATCAGATTTCAGTTTATCAGTCAGTGTATTTTATTATCTCCAGTAGCACCTCTTCTCGGGCAGTTCTAGGAGAGGGGGTGTTACACTGTCGATCAAGTCATTCTCTCCTGCTGGTTCTCACTCTTCTTCCTCCTTGCTCCATGTTACTTGTTGCGTCATCTTCCCCATTCCTCTTTGCAGCAAGCAACAAACAACAAGTTACACTGTTATAACTTATATAGTTATGCTAGTGGAACTTCACAACATTTTTCCTAGGCCCATGTTCGGCGTTCGACTAACGCCTAAGGCATTTTAGAACGTTGGTTTTAATACATTATAAAAAAATATGTGGGCCACAAATAACACCAAATAGGGATGGGACAAAGGAATAAAGTGAGCATACTTCAAGAAACGATCCACCACCACAAAAAAATGCTCTTTCTATTAGATTTAGGCAAGCTGTCCACGAAGTCCAATGAAATATCAGCCCAAACTACCCCGACATAGGAAGAGGCTGTAATAACCTCACTGGCTTCTAGTGCTCTATCTTATAGTATTGACAAAAGATGTAAGAGCTAACATACTCCTACTCACTACAACTTATTTGATGAAAGAATCAAAAGAGATGGATAAAATAGAGTGAAAGAAGAAGGAAAATAGAGAGAAAAATTGGGAAAGAAATGAAGGGAGAAGAGAGAAACTAAACTTTCTGATTTTCCAATGAATCCAAATGAATCTCTTGAGTGGTTGATATAGCCCACTCTTATAGGAATAAAGTAGTGGGAAGGAAAGTGGATGGTAACTGCCAGTTAATGTACATAAATGTAAGTTACTATTCATGCTAAATTATAAATATAGAAAAAAAATAAATAATAGAAAATAAGACTGAAATTAATAACATAAAATAGGATTGAAATTAGGTAATAATCTACTACGTCAATGGCCTGAATGTCTGCCTACATCTAGGTCATGACATTCCCATTCCCTTAAAACCATTCTTATCCTGAAAAATTAAAGCAAGTGAGTATCTTGAGGGCAGGGGTGGAGCCAAGATTTTAGTCCAGTGAGGGCGAAGTTAAATACAAAAAACATAATTTTAAAAATAAGATAATAATGATAATATTAAAATATTTTTTTATAATTATTTCTTACAGCTTTTTATACTAGAAATTGCAATTATTCAAAAAAATTACATTGATTATTTAAATTTTTAGACTTGTCATAACCACGAAATGCTAGTTTTTGTCGTAGAAGAAGTCGAACACAATCAATTGATGCATTTAGACGAATTCAATAATCACATAGTGTTTGTTCTAATTGTCTGAAGAAAACTATCTCAATATTTTGCTCTTGATTCATTAAGGTTTCACAGTTGTTTCGAGTTTAATTGTGTGCTCTATTAGCATTTCCAACATAAACTTAAAGTCTATCTTCTTTTTTTTTTTTTTAAATGACTGAACCCTTCTTTATTGAAATAATCACTATCTCCTTATTCCACATTATTTGTTTTAAAAAGATAATACTATAAGCAAAATGCGACATCTTTGCTTATATTATATTCCAACCAATTATCAAATTCATTGAACCAAGTTGGAATGAATCGCTTTGATTTTGAGCTTGACACAGACCTCTTTACAAGTAAACTTTTCTAATTTGATCTTAAAAATTAATATTGTAATCCATTATTGTAGTTCTTAGCTCGGGATCCGTAGGAAGTTATGCAACATCAATTTGCTCAATACTTGCTTTGTTAATTTGCTCATTTTCTTCAATATAAATTTCTTCCATGCTTGCTTTCTTTGTTTCACAATTTTCTTCAATACTTAGTTTTATTTGCATCATCATTGTAAAAAAAATAAAATTATGAACAAATTGTAAAAAATACTGTAATAGTTACTACTGGCCATTATATATTTGTTTTTTTTTTAATTTCTAGTAGTAAAATATAATATATATATTTTTGTTTTTAATAATAAATCATTATAAAAAATATATATTTTTAAAAAAAATCTAGCCCAGTGGGGGCAACTGCCCCCACTGGGCCTCAGGTGGCTCCACCCCTGCTTGAGGGAATTGGGTTAGCAAGTTTGGTAAGTACTCCCAAGTAGTATAATCCAAATGCAAATGTGACCAACGCACTAACACCTGGGTAAGGGGTATAGTGTCCTTATAAATCACCTATTTGTCCAAGATAGCCAAGGCTTTGCTTGGTAGTCATCAAGTATAGGTGGTAATTTTGTGTTAGGAGTATCCTGGGAGCCAATTGTTTTCTTGAGTATGGAAACATAAAATAATGGGTGTGTAGTAGTGTGGTCGGGTAGTTGTAGTTTATAAGCAGCAGGACCCACCTTCTCTATGATTGGAAAATGACCATAATATTTAGGACTAAGTTTGGAGATAGGAGAAAAAGAAAAAGACTTATGTTGTGTGCTATTGACCTTAAGATAGACCAAATCCCTCACCAAGAATTCCTTGTTACTTCTTCTACGATCTGCATACTGTTTCATTATGTTTTGGGCTTTTGTTAATTCCTCTTTAAGCAATCCCAACATTTTTTGCCTTTGTTGCAGGTATTGGTTCACCGTTGAAATTGTTGGAGTAGGTCCTACAATGGCCAATAACAATGGAGGTTTGAAACCAAAAAGAGTCTCAAAGAGGGACATATTAATTGAGATGTGGCAACTATTAGACTGTGAAGTGCTATGGCACACACCAAGAGTGGGGGTGAATTGGATAATTTAAAAACTTAATTGAACTTGAAAAACTTTTTGATACAAATTAAGGTTTTAGTGATTTAAAAATGTAAAGCATATAAAATGAAAAATATAAGTTTGCAAAGATAAATATGTGAACTAAGTGAGCAATAATGAAAATGCTTGGAAAGATAAATAAATAAAGAGCGCAAGCAAGAGATGGATACAAGGATTTATAGTGGTTCGGCTTAACCCAAGTCTAATCCACTACCTTAGCTCCTCACTAAGGATTTTGCAAACAATCCACTAAAACCTCCTATCACTTTGGATAGGCCCTCTAGCACCAAACTAGGTAATACAACCTCTTGCTTTCAAGCAAGCCCTCTAGCAATACAAGCTAGGAAAAACAAGAACGATATAAAAGAGAGTTTCTAAGAGTATATCCTCTTAGTTACAATGACTTTCAATAAATATACAAGGCTTGAATCAAATGAAACAAATTTAGTACAAAGCCTTTTGAGAGAAAAGTTGAAGCACAAATGTAAATCGAGAAGTATGAAATATTCCTTAAGCTCACTTTACTTCATTCCCATCCATCATCCTCTTCTTGATCATCTTTGAGTTATATATATAGGCATCCCACAAGATCTAAGAGAAAACTAGCCGTTTGTGACCGTTGGGATTTGAAAAACTAGCTGTTGTGCTTTTTGCGAAAGAAACTTAGTTGACAGATGAAAATGGTTAGTCGACAGAATCAAGCAAAAATAACAAGCTTAGTCAACAGAGAAAATAGGTTGGTCGACCAAGTCATAAAGACAACAAGGCACTTAGTTGACTAAGACAAAAATAGGCATGACAGTTAGTCGACCAAGTCATATCAAAAGCACTGTTAGTCGACCAAGGTTTAAGGATAGTCGACTAAGACCATAACATATATACTGTTAGTTGACCAGTGCTTATAGTTAGTCGACTAAGGCACAAACAAACACACTATTAGTCGACAGATCCCATAGTCGACCAAGCGAGAGCAAATTCAATCCAATACATTTCAACATATTTACATTTCTTTAGTTTAAGTAAATATCCTTATTTTCCTTAATTTATATTTTACTTTACATTTACTTTAATACATAAATGTAAATAACAAAGTACCCCCCATTTGGATTCAATAAAAATATCAAAACAATCAAAATCCATAAGAATAAGAAAGTAGAATTTGGATTTTAGTACAAACTTATGATTTTGCGATTTTACCACCTCCAAGATATATACTTTCTATTTCTTGAAAAATTCGTTAAAAATCATTTTATCACCAATGAATGTTAGCTATTGAATTACCGGGAGTTAGTTTTCTAAAAAGAAAATATTTTCATATATGTCTCCTTATAAGGTGCTAACTTTCCAGACTTCCAAAAATATGACTTTGAAATCTCGATACTTGAAATTTATTTGGTTTTTATTCTCACAAAGTAATACTTGATATTGAAATTGATTTATGTTGAAAACCAAAACCTTGACTCATGACTTAGGGATTAAACAAAATATGTTTTTTATCATCAAAACTAATATACAAAAAGTACAACAACAATTTCCCCCTTTTTGAGGATGACAAAACATGAAATCAATTTCACATATTTATCTCCCCATTTTTGTCATAAATCAAAAAGATAAGTCTTGAAAGAGACTCCTCTTTAAAGAAACAATCTTTCTCCCCCCTTTTAACTCTCCTCCAACAATAGTTTGAATTTTTTTTCTTTGAAATAAAGCATGAAAAAAAAATTTCACATAACTCCCTTTTAAGATGACATAAATCATATCATAATACATTTTTTAGCACATGCCATATACATAAATCTTTCCCATGAGATGCCAGATAAAATTACATACCATATTGCATACTCATGATCATATCAAACCCAATCTATATCTTTTCAAAAAATCACTCATATTTATACAATCAAAGCGCTAGATCAGATGCATAGCCATTCATCATAAAAGAGGCATATATATCAAATGATCAATATAAGAGTGAAATATATCATTTCAAGCAAATAGAAAGGACTCCCTTTGAAAAAAAAAAAAAAAAACTCCCCCTTAAACTCACATGGGAGGTTTTAGCCATGGAGACATTTTTCATATAAAATTTTGTAATTGTCTCAAAAAAAGGATTTTCACAAACATATCAATGGTCATAAATTTGAGGAATGAACCACGTGAACTTACTTTCCATATATTCAAAAAATAAGTAGTCATCCAAAAATATAAATCTAAACAAGTTATGACATATTTCATACAAGAGACATTGAAGATAGGCTTTAAGAACATACGTTCAATTTTTTATAATCATAGCCATACTTGTAATCACAAAACAGTAGAAAAATATTCCATTTTTTTAATTTACAGTACCAAAAAATATGACATTCAATATATTCAATCCCTTTACAAGAGATCAAAACATGAGTACCATATCCCAAACTTAGGATTATAACATAGGATCTTTACATATAGATGTTTACAAGAAGAAAGATGATCCTTAAAGCATATATTAACATAATTTCTTACTCAAGTAATACACAAGAGTAAATACCAATTAGCTCAATAAGCATATCTATTGTAGCCAAAATGCAGAACAAATTTGGCTCTCAACAATTTAGAGCATATACCACAAAATTTATATATATCTTCAAAGGATATAAGATTTTGCATATCAAACACAATTATTGAGCATATTTTTGCAATCAATCAAACATTTTTCAAGAATACCAAGACACAATCCTTAGTTATTTCTAAATTATTCAAATATTTCCCTATCTAGGGGTATTTTGAATATATCTACCACTTGATGATTTGTGTCTTTAAATTTCAAATATATATATATATATCTCCCTTTTTGAGCATGACCCCTTATGAATAGATGTTTATTATTATTATTTTTTTTAAATGTGAAGAGCATGAAACACTGATAGACACTTATGCCATCTCTTTTGTTTTAGGAAACAAATACATCTCAAATAGGCTTCTACACATTGGTTGATTCTTTTAGTTTGTCCATCTATTTCAGGATGATAGGCTGTTGACAAGTGAAGCACTAGCCTGTCCCAAAACTCCTAAAAAGTTCCTGCCAAAATTCACTTGTAAACATTTTATCTCTATCAGAAACAATGGATTGTGGCACCCCATGTAGCCTAACTACTGTATCTAGGAATACCTTTGCCACTTTTTGTGTAGTGAATGGGTGACAAAGGCTAGAAAAATGAGCAAACTTTGATAGCCTATCCACTACCACTAAAATAAAATCTTTTCCCTTTGATTTAGGCAGCCCCTCAATAAAGTCCATGAAAATTCTGGTCCAAACCTGGCTGGGGATGTCTATTGGTTGTAGTAGGCCTGGATAAGCCACCTTTTTGTTCTTGTAATGCTGACATATTTTGAAGGCCATCACATATTCAATAATAGTTCTCTTAAGATTAGGCTAATAAAACAACTACCTAACCTTATGGTAGGTAACCTTTATGCCTGAATGTCCCCCTAGCAGTGAGCTGTGTAGAGTCTGTAAAATCTATCTTTTAAGTTGCTCATTATCACTAATAACCATTTTCCCTTAAACCTGATGATGCCAATAGCTAAGGTGTACCCAGGTTTATTACTTGAGCTGATTGATAATCGGGTCAGAAGGTCTTAAGTCCACCTAGTAACTTCATAGCTATCGGTAATTTCTCTGTCACAATTTGGAACTACTGAAGTAATAGCTTTATAGTCCCCACTTTCCACCTTCCTGGACAAAGCATTGGCTACCACATTTTCTTTACCTTGGTGATATTAAATCACATAGTTAAGGCTTAGGAGTTTTGACATACATTTTCTTTGTAACTATGTGAACAATTTTTGTTTTCATGAGGAACTTTAAACTCTCATGGTCAGTTATCTCATTGTCAATTTTGATGATGAACTTGTTGCACTCTAGATAGTGCTTCCATTTTTCTACTACCATTAAAACAACAATTAGTTCCTTATCATACATACTTAGGCCCACATGTTTTGGTACAAGAGCTGGGCTAATGAAAGCTAGTGGCTTAGCTTCCTACATCAAGATTGCACCTACTCTCATGGCACTATCATCTATCTCTAGCATAAAGGGTTTGGTGAAATTAGGTAGAGCTAACACTGGAGTTTGTGTCATAACCTGCTTTAGTTGAATAAAGGCTACCTCTACTACAGGATTATGTCGAAACCTCTATTTCTTAAGGAATTTTGTTAACGGTTTGCTGATAATCCCTAGTTCTTAATGAATCTCGTATAGTATCCTGTCAATCCCAAAAATCCCTCAAAGCCTTAACTATAGTTTGTTTATGCCAGTCAACCATTGCGGATAGGTTTGAAATGCTATGGCACACACCTAAGAGGGGAGGTGAATTGGGTAATTTAAAAAAATTTAATAGAACTTGAAATTTTTTTTGATCCAATTGAGGTTTTAGTGATTTAAAACATAAAACATATAAAGTGACAAATGTAAAGCTTAAAGAATGTAAAGCAAGAAAGATAAATGACACAAATGATTTATAGTGATTCGGCTTAAACCAAGCCTAATCCGCTACCTTAGCTATTCACTAGGAATTTTAAACTAATTCACTAAAACCTCTTACTTAAACTCAAGTAGGCCCTCTAGTCTAAGACTAGGATATACAACCTCCTACACTTAAGATAGGCCCTATAGCACACTTGCTAGGAAATCGATCTCCTACTTACAAAAGTAGGCCCTCTAGCTATACAAACTAGGAAATACAAGAATTGAATAATAAAGAGAGGATCTAAGAGATAAATTTCTTAGTTACAAGATCTCCCAAAATACAAACAAGGCTTGAATGAATTGATACAAATTAAAATCAAAACCTTGAAGAGAGAAAAATGAAGCATAATCAATATAAATTCAAATGAGTATAAGATGTAAGCTCAAATTATTTCATTTTCATCCATTAGCCTCTTCTAGATCATTCTTGATTTGTATTTATAGATATCCCAAGAGCTTTAAGAGAAAACTAGCTGTTTTGAGCCATTGAAATTTGAAAAACTAGCCGTTGGAAGCTTTATGCGAATTAATCAGTCGATGGATGACTTAAATCGATCGATAGATGCAATACAAAACTTCTGTTAGTTGATAGATTTAATGATTTAGTTGACAGATTTAAGGGTTATTCGACAGATGAAAATGAGTTAAATGACAGATTGCTATATATATTAGTTTGCGAACATAAATGAATAAGTTAGCTTCCAGAATGAGTGGTTCCTTGACAAGCTGGTTTTATTTTTTAAATCTTTGAAAAATAACTTTTTGAAGTATTTTTAATCAAATAAGAGTCATAATATTTCAAAAACAAATTTATTACATGATGAAATTAATTTTTATTTAATAATAATTTTTTTTAATCAAATAAAAACATAATATTCCAAATGCCATTAAGAAATATATTACAAGATTTATAAATATATCACAAGATATTTGATCAACAATTTTGATCAAATAGAAATATAATATTTCAAATGTTATCAAGAAATTTATAATAAGATTTTTGACATTTAATTGTATGATGAAATTAATTTTTTTTATTTTGGTGCTTAATAAATCATATAAAAGAAATTTAGAGCACCAAGTGAATAAAAATTAATAAAGTAATTCCATCATAAAATACAATTGAATTTCATCATTAAAATCATGTAAAAAACAAAAACATCAATCTATAAAGAGCATGCATATTGCCTTTGAAAATGTTTTGCTTCATTTTAAACAACGATTTGAAAACTAATTTTTGACAATCATTTAGGAGATTCATCATAATACTTATTTGTGAAAATCTCCATCTATAGAAAATTATAGATCATTTGGTTTTCATTTTAACAAGACACTTGGAATTGATTTTTGTTTCCAAATCATATACTTTGATTTAGAGTATAAAATCATTTGATATTTTTCATTATCAAAACTAAATACAAGAGTAAAATATAAAATATCAATTGCAACAATTTTCTTGGGGTCTATACTAACTCCCTTCCCGAATATAACATGCCCCAAATACTCCACTTGTCCTATGGCAAAAGTACACTTGGATTGCTTCACATATAATTGGTTGGACCTAAGGACTTCAAATGTTGTCCTAAGGTGTTGGTAAGAGGTTTGGTTATAAATGCGGATGTCGTAAAAAAATACAAGGATGAAATCCCTTAGGTAAGGACTAAAAATATGGTTCATAAGAGACTAAAAGGTGGCAAGTGTATTTGTTAAGCCAAAAGGTATGATTCTGAATTCTTATAGGCCTTGATGTGTTCTAAAAGCTATTTTTGGTATGTCTATAGGCTTCATTCTTATTTGGTGATAACCTTCCCTTATATCGAGTTTAGAAAAAATGGTAGCTCCTTTAAGTTCTTCAAGGAGATCTTCAATCATTGGTATGGAAAATTTATCCTTGATGGTAATGGCATTAAGTTATCGATAGTCAAGGCAAAATCTCTATGTTCCATCCCTTTTTTTGTTGGTTCCTAATGATGGCAAATATATCCCAAGAGGGGGGTGAATTGGGATTTGTATAGATTTTCGATAATTTAAAACTTTGATTGTTGGTAGAATACTAGGTTTCGAAATATAGGCTATATGTTTCGAAATAAACCTTTATGTTAATTAGGTTTCGAAACCTACTATATGTGTTTTGAAATATACCTTACTGTTATAGCTAGTTTTGAAATATGAAATGTATGTTTCGAAATCTACTTCACTGTTTTGCTTGGTTCGAAATCTTTTGCATTGTATTTCAAACTAATGATCTTTGGTAAAGATGATATACATAAATAAGAGTATACCAAAGATGTTTGTATATCAAAGATATGTTTTCTATGTATATGTATAAACTTGTTCTCAAGAAAACTATTTTAGACTTTGATAACAAAACTTATACAAGCATGTGCAATAGGCAAAAGTGATACATGAAAGCTAAAGAACACTTTGCACACAAGATATATAGTGGTTCGGCACCCGCCTACTCCATTACCTTCAAGCTTACCCACTTGAAGGATTTGCAATTCCAATAACTTTTATTAGTGATTACCACAACAAGGGTTTTACCACAGTTCATCCCAAAATCTTACAATGTGAGTTTTTATGGGCTTAACTCAAACCTAGCACCAAGTGAGTTTTAGGGCTAAACTTGAACCTTTGACACAATGAGTTTTAGGCTCAACTCAAACCTTTACACTAAATGAGTTTTAGGCTAAACTCAAACCTTACAACTTTAAACAAGATAAGTAACATTTTATCTTTACAACCCAAAGAGCAATAAATGCCTTACCATATGGTTGTACAAACCTCTTAACTTGAGGTGAGGAGAGCTAGAAGGATGAGACTTCGGATTTCAGCTTGCTTCTCCTTTTCACACTTGTAATGCACGAGAATAGGATGTGTGTAGATCTTCTTGAAAGCTCAATCAAACATTTTAATCACCTCTTGTGCTTGAGTGTGTATCTCTATTCTGTGCTCACTTGTTCTTTCTTGTTGTCTCTCAATCAATCTCTTCTTGTCTTCAAATACCTGTTATTTATACCAAAAGATAGAAATATGGTCGTTTTATAGCCGTTAGAGACAAAACAAAAAAGTAGGTTTCGAAACATGCAAAGTGTGTTTTGAAACATCACATAAATAGACCAAGGTTTCAAAACATAGACAATAGGTTTCGAAACATACAAGCATCCAGCTGGACAAAGCACTTAAAGACAGCAGACAAGTGGGAGACAAACACTTATGCCCACTTTGAATATTTTAAAAGCACTCACATTCAAATTCAAATTTGAATCTCTTAGCATGGAGAATGCATTAAACAAATAATTTTGATAAAAATAAAATTGCAAAACAAATGCATCTCGGTTTTCAAATGATTTGCTAACAGAATGTCATAGGTTTCGAAACATGACATGATAGGTTTCAAAACATACCTCTCTGGAAATGAGGTTTTGAAACAAGATGCATATAGGTTTCGAAACACACATATAATACCCTATATTTTCGTGAAGTTGCCACGTATTTTAAGTGATTTTAAAATACCGAAAAATATGCTTGAAATGGCAACAAGTGACCGAATCAGTCGTACGGAGTACCCTAGAGCTTAGATACCTAAGGTTAAAGATATATTTTTGATGAGTGTCTCGAGGCGAGATTTATGACGCTGAAAGAAATCAAATCAGAAATGATTTTCGGTTAAGCTAAGTTGTAGCCTAAAAAGACCGAATGATGGTAAGAGACTTCCGAAAAATCATATATATTGAGTAATTTTGAGTTATTAATTTTGGGATTTTAAGTATCTCAATAAATTTGATATTTGAGGGTGTAATTGTAATTAGAGAATTATCCAAACGAAATAAGGATAAAATTAAGAGCTTATGTGGTAAAATATTAAAGTTGAGGACTTGAAATAAGAGCCAAAGTGTTATTTGAAAGAAGTTTGGGGTTTTAGCTTGGATTCCAAAAGTTCAATTCATTCTAGTTTTGGATTTCAAAAGCCACTCAATTATGGCTTTGAGTCTTTGGAGTCCATGGCTAAGATTTTGACAAGTGGCATAATGTAATTGGTTGGAGAAATCTATAAAAAGGCACCATGGGTTCTTCTCAAATCATTCCAACCAAGTTTGAGGAGTGAATCACTCTAAGAGGAGGAGCTTTCTCTAGAGAGAGAGAAGGGAGTTCGGCAAGAAGAAAGCGGCGAAGAAGCGGCGGAGAACGAGCCTCATCGGAGTTGTGGGTTTTTGCCAAAATCAGTCAGCAAAAAAGCAAGATAAGTTCTATTTTTTTGGTAATCCTATAGAGGGGTAAGAGAGGGTCGCGTAGGTTCAAATGGGGGTCGAATCGGAGTTAAAACGAGTGAGATATGGCCGAAATACGAAAATGAGGCGTTGCTGTTCGAAATCTGGTGCCTGCGCGTGAGTTACACGCGCCGGAAAATGGCTGCGCGTGAAGGCGCGTGGCTGACATTCTTTGGGCGGGTGAGGGGTCTATTTTCTTCCAAATTTTCTAGTTATATCCCTACTTTAATAAGCTTCAACCCTATATAAAAATATTTGAGGTTAGGTTTACCAAAACGCACGTTTTCTGCAGAAACCTAGGCCGTTTGCTGTGAAATTATACTATCGAAGAGATAAACCAACAAGGTGAGACTCCTATACTCCAAATCCTATTTTTTATTCTCTTATGAGAGACTTCTATTGCATGAGACGTGTTTTGTGAAGTTCTTACACATAAACGCTTGTTATTCCCTTACGTGAAATCATGATGCATATATGAAATGTATTTTTTTGAAAATTATATGCTATTAGCTTTTTAACTGTTGCATTTATAAAATTCGTGTGGCCATACTGTTGTACCTATTTATTGTTGGTTGAGGGAAAAAGTCGGATATCCCCCGAGAGGCGCTATGCGTGTGCCATCGAGAAAACTCTCGTGGGGAAGGCCGTGAGCCTAACGAACAACGAATGTGGTGCTTGCATGAGTGCTATGAGGCCGAGCCAAAGTGACATGGTTAGGGACCTCCCGAGAGGCTCTATGCGTGCGCCATTGAGAAAGCTCTCGTTGGAGGAGGCTAACGTGTTCACGAGGTACTTTAGAGTAGTTCTCGTTGTCTTCTCATACATTTTATACCTAATCATGCATCGATATAAGTTATTTTTGGAGTTTCTCACTAGAAGATTCATCTTCTAATTGGACTATGTCCCTGGAATATTCAAACATTCCAGGTTTGACGAGCAGCTCTAAGGGAAATGAGGTAGCTGAAGGATAAGCTTACTTTACTGCCTGTAGCATGTTTAGCATATCTATGTTTATGTGCAAACCTATGTAATTTTGGATATGTTTAAGATGTTTGGTTATCACTTGATGATGTCCATGTAATATATTTTGTAGATGTCTTGAACAATTTTATGATAAATAAAGTATTATGGTTGTGAACCATATTAGGTTCGATCTAGCTTCCGCATTCGAGATTTTAACGCCTGTTTTAGCTATTTGATTATTGGGTTTGTTAAGCTGAGAAGGTGTAAATTTGGATTTTTGGGATATTGTGTGATGTATGACAGCTATTGTGATATGAAAAATTTTTATATTCCCGAAATCCTAAGATATAACATGCTTAAGAAATTTGGGGTGTTACAACACATCTCTGGAAATGAGGTTTCGAAACATGATATGGAGGTTTCGAAACATAGTTCAAAACCTGAATTGAAAACACATACATTGCATAGATGTTTTGAAATAGCATACACTGAAAACATTGAAAACCTTTTCAAAGGGGTTTCGAAACATGCATAGAAACATGATAGAGTTTCAGAAACATTTGCTTGAAAGCACAATCCACAGCATGTATATATCACAGGTTATTTACAATCCACAGCATGTAAATGTCTACATTTTCTTTTATTTATATTTTACCTCCATTTACTTTAATACATAAATGTAAATAACAAAGTACCCCCTATTTGGATTCAATAAAAATACTTAGAAAATCAAAATCCAAATAAATAAGAAAGTAGATTTTGGGTTTTAGTATAAACTCAAGTTTTAGCAATAATACCACCTCCAAAATATATACTTTCTATTTAATGAAAAATTCATTAAAAATCATTTTAGCACTAATTAATGTTAGATATCAAATTACCGGGATATAGTTTTCTAAAAAGAAAACTCTTTCTTATATGTCTCCTTATAAGGTGCTAACCTTCCAGACTTAGTCAAAACAGGGTTTTCATTTTCACAAAGTGAAACTTGATATTGAAATTGATATATATTAAAAACCAAATACTTGACTCATGACTTAGGGATTAAACCAATATATGTTTTTCATCATTAAAACTAATGTACAAAAGTACAACAACATTTTTAACAAGGAGGATAGGGGATGCAAATGGGCTATGACTAGGTTGTAGAATGGAACTAACTAACATTTCCTTAACTAATTTCTCGATTTCAGCCTTTTGAATAGAGGGATATTGTTAGGAATAAACATTAACTGGTTGGGTTTCAAATTAATAGCATGGTCAAAGGGTTTTTGTGGGGGTAGGGTTATAGGCTAAGCAAACAAGTCCTTAAATTCCATCAATAGTAAATGTAAAGGGTTAAGTGGTTTTACCTCAGAAATGGACTGAAGTGCAGCATTGCAGTTCGTCAAAGGGTAAACTCCTTTTGCAATTTACTACTCCCAATCTTTTGCCTTGGTAAAGCTTCCCACTTCCGTAGCTTGCATAGAAAATAGCTGAGTTACTTAACCGACTTTTGTCTTGAAAAATTTCTATAGCTTTTTCCTTGAGATCAGGTCACAAATTCCCTTCTCTATGCTGCCCAAAAGGGTTAATTTCTTCCCTGCTACCTCAAAGGTCACTTTCAACTTGTTAAAATCAAAGATGATGGGTTTGACAATACTCATCCAATCCACTTCCAATATAATGTCACTATCCCCTAACTTGAGTACCCGTAAATCAACCATGAATTCGTGTCCTCGCATCTTCCAACAAAATTCCACACACCTTGAATTGTTGTACATCTTATTTCCATTGGCAACTATCATTGATAAGGAGAAATTAGTTTTCACCTTGCAGTTCAATTCCTTGGTAGTTTTTTCTTCTAGAAAATTGTGAGTATTGTTGTTGTTTACTAAAATCATTAGTTTCCTTTTGCCTACTAGTCCTTCTACCTTAATGACTTTGTTAGTTAGACCTCATTTAAGTGCATTCAAGGATAACTCTCCACCCTCGACTTCTTGAACATTATCAGCTATAACTTTTGTTTCTTCTAAAATCTCTTCTTCTTTGTCCTTTCCTTTATTCAGTCCTTCTATCTGTAAAAATTGACGCTTACACTGGTGCCCTAGCCCATACTTCTCTCCACACCTGATACATAACCCAAGCTGCCTTTTTTGTTCCACAATGAATGACTTAACTGAGTTGGTGTTAGGTAGAGCCTTAAGATTCACATTTTCTCTAGGTACTCCCGAGTTTGTAGCTTTAGGGTTTCCTCTAGTGGGTTGACCTATTTTTGAATAGCCCTTGGATTGAATTTTGTGCTACCTAAAAATAGATTCCAAAGCCAATTCTTGTAATCTTGCCTTCTTAGCATCTTGCTTGACAATTGTAAGTTGCATATGAAGGAATTCATGTATGGTGGTGCGGGTAAAATTAAATTTTTTTATGTGCATCGGATATATATAGTGGAAGCAATAAATACACACACCATACACAACTTGGATATTTAAGCAACACGTTATTTCATCATATGAAATACACAAATGAATACTTGAAGTCCGATGTCAGGTTAGGTACATAAACCATTTCTGTATTGAGACCGAATCCACCTCACGTTGTGGTGGTCCTAGTTTGTCCACACCTAGCATGCTTTCTGGTATCACTCCATGTAGATCTTCTCATGCTAACCTAAGGATTTCGTACCACTAGCACCCGTGTGTCTCCCTAGGGTGACAATCACGCACCTATAATTTTAATGGAAATGGAGTAGAATAAGACAAAAAAGAGTAGAGGAATAATAGAGAGCAAACATTAACTTCTCTATTCAATTCTTCATGTCTTCTATTCCATTCGACCACCCCACCTCCTCCTCCAATTGGCTACCACGTGGATCACACTAAGGAGGCAGTCGACTCTCAAGCTGGGCAGTCAACTCTCCTACTAAATCCAAAAGATTTTGTAGCCCAATTCATTAACTCGCAAACCAGATACCCAAGACACATTGGGTACAAAATGCTAATACCATATGCAAGACTATATAGTGTGTGGATTTGTAGATTCACTGCCTGCTAGCAAACAGATAGCACCAAAACCCATTTGGCACTAGTTAACCCTTTGGCCCATCACATGAATATCTCCATATCTCGGTGACAATTTGAGAGGTCTTCAGATGCACATAACAGCGGTTTAGGATAATTTAGAAGACAATGAAGTCTCACTTCATGTGAACCTATTACAGTTGACGATTACCATGTGCTATAATCATTCCATCACCTAACGTCCCGATTGAGCGAGAGTCATGGAATGATAAACTCACAAACTCAATAACTATTTGTTAGATTTTATTAGAGTGAGTAGATGACACCTCAGGAAACACCTTTCTTAATAATCAATCTACCTTGGCTAGGGATTTGTTGAGTGTAGATTTTGATGATTGATGATTGGCACGTGTGAATGTGAATTTATATTTTATGTTCTAACAAAGCATGAAGCCTTCATAAGGCTTACAAAGCTATTCTTTAGTGATTTCATGACACAGGTTATATATGGAAACTTCTTATACTTATATAGAGATTTCATTATATATGGAAACAAGTTTTTAGAGAGCTTTCTAGAAATTTGAGTATTTGAGCTATGAATGGAAAGTTCTTCTTAGAATGGAAAGTCTAGAAGATATATTGAATCCTTGTTCATATATGGGAAGTTCAAAAGATATATATGGAAGTTTTTGAGGAGATTGGAGTAGTCCACTATATGGAGTTGCCATATATGTAACTTGGCGACATGGTATTGTTAATGTGGCATTTTGATGACATGGCAGCCACGTGGAGCACACTCATTAAGGTTACATCTTCTCGTTGGTCTAAATATGGTAAGAGAATCATGGAGTAAATTTAAATGTTCTTAGAAGCTTCTTTACTTAGTTAAATATGGAAGAATTTTGGAATTGCATTCAAATGGAGAAGTTAAAGATTCAGCCCTATTATTCAACATTAATGGAGGAAATTAAGGTTTGAAAGTTAAACCTTGATTGATATTACTTTCCTTTATTGCTGATTCTATCTCATTAAAAGGATCCTCTACTCAAATCATGGAATCAATTATCCTACTTATTATGACTAATTGATATCCTCATTATAGATAATTGATATCTTCATTATGGTAGAATATTCTAAGGATATCTTGCATATATTCAGCTACACAAATTGATTCTCTTCTTGTTGTCAACATTTTTTAGTATGGAAACTTGATCAATTAAGGGCCTTTGAAGTTATAATTGATATCTTCATTATTGGACAAATTTGCTTCATTATCCGAGAATATTTGGAAGGATTTTACACCATTTGGAGGTTTAAACTCAAATTTCAAATTAGCTATGCTTGTTATGGAAGCTAAGGGGCCAATTGCACAATCAAAGGAGTTTGAAGATCAACTAGAAGTCAGAATTGATCATTTGTTATTTAATTTCGATTTTGCAAGAATTATGAAGGGTTTGGATGATATTTTTAATCCTTGAAATCAGCCATGCATTATTGGAATTGATTTCCTCATTCAAGACTGATTGGAGATCTACAAAAGTCAAAGGTCTTGAAGATCAATCAAGTTAGCTGATTATGGAAGGTAAATCAAAAATTCAAAACAAAGGGCTAAGATTGGCTTGAAGACTTGACACATGGAGGGCTGAGATTGATCAAGGAAAGCCAACTCTAACACTATATAAAAGGATCTCTTGAAGCCTTTGGAACATCTTTTTGAAGCCCTATTATTCTCTACATCATTGGCCAAGATTTTCATTCTCTCTAAGTCTTTCTTTTCCTCTATCTTCTTGAGAGAAAACTAAGAGAGTTCTCTACACTTTATTGTATTATTTTTGAGAGAACCCTATTTTTCAATCTCTACTATCTTGTAAAGAGCGTACAAAATCCAAGCTAGTGAGTGTGAGACTCCAGAAATAGTTTGGTGGTGGTGAAGCCAAGTGAAGGCTTTGATGGTTGTAAGAAAAGTTTCATATAGTGGATTTGATTGAAAATCCTAAGGAAGGGAATCCTTAGGTAGTGGATGTAAGCCATAAGGGCCGAACCACTATAAATCGCTGTGTCCTTCTTCTCTTCACTCTTTACTTACTCTTGCTTGATTATACTTGTTTGTTTTTGTTTTTGTGTGGCCAAATCCTAAGGCCTACATTCTTGTTGGCTATTATATTCTGATTTGCTTTAATTGATCATTCTTTGTACTCATTCAATATTTCATTTGGTTTATTTAAAGTCTTGTTATTGTGTGCATTCAAATCACATGTTTTTCACCAAGTTGCAATTTGAAGAGTATATTGGATCTAAGCACATACTAGCACAGCTGGCGGATATCATATTATCCATCTAGTATTTAAGTGCTCCCGTACTCTCAACTACAATTTTGGTTTATATTAAATTTGTTTTCTCATATATATACGTGCATAAGTTTTGCATTAAAGTTTTTAAAAGGTGTCAATTCACCCCCCTCTTGACTAGGTTAGAACTCAACAGGATTATCCTGTCACACTAATAATGGACGACATGGGACGTTCACCCTATTAATAACAGCGAGGGTGACAAATCCTATCCCTGAACACCTGCCTCCATATACTAGTAATACGGAACCACATATATGAACCTTTCCACCTTGAAATTGGATTGTTTGGTCCATTAGCAAATCCTGCACACCAATACATAAGACAACTATGTCAGTCCAAGTCTAAGGATTAGATACACTATCACAACTAGACGACATGACCATTATATGTTATGCCATGTGGTCAGTCATCAACGTCACATTCAGTGTGTTATTCTCCAACAACCACCCACGAGTTTACTAGAGACATATCTATGTCATATGGCATGTGACTCACAACCCTACCATTAGTTACTCATATTAATCGAGATAGTAAACTTTGTCCTAGTCCATACTTGACTAATCAAAGTCACAATCTGATTAATCTAAGGACTAGGAATCATTTAAGAAGTTCTGTTACTAGAGAATCTCATCATATATTCTTAAGATATTAACAATAAGACTCTCAAATAGAAGATTTAGGGACTCATTCATATAACAAACTGAAGAGTTTATGAATAAAGATAAACTTGCCTTTTTATTAATATATACAAAGATACAACAAATGTATTTATTACAAACCCGCTAGACGTTATCTAAATCTAGCATTAGGGTATACTACACTAACAACATCATCTTAATCGTTGGTCTCAGTTCATCTTTCAAATTGTTGATAAAGCTAGAGATAAAATATTGTTTAGTCAAGGTAGGTTATGCATTTAAAATTAGGGACCTCAATTCCTCAAAAATGATATAGTATTCTAACACTAATGCTTCCTGTTTCAACTCGTTAAACTCCTCAATTGTATCTACCATAGACTGCTCCCCAAACTTGTCACATAAGTCTTTCACAAAATCCGTCCAAGTTGCCTCATCCCTCACCTTGTTCCGCCCTTGAAACCATGCATTAGCCTTATCATTGAAATAGGTTGCTGCAAAGTTTATTCTTTTCCCTTTAGCCACATTATAAAGCTAGAGAAACCTTTTGCACCTCTATACCCACCATCTTCAGTTTAACACCTTGAAACATGGGAGTTTTAAGCCTAGGTGGAGGTGTGTGTTGTTTTGCTTTTGATGATGAAAAACTTTATATATTTAGCATTTGAAAATGAATTATATTTTATCTTTGGAAATGGAAAACAATTCATCATTGGAAAAGGATATATATGTTTTCAATGTTTACAGAATCCTTTATATTTATTTTGAAATCAAATCTGTTAAGAGTGTCAAAATATTTTTCATATCATTAACACTCTATTTGAAGTCAAAATTGTTAATCGTTTTGTGATTTTGATTTTTGGGCTGTCAAATCAAGCTTAAACTATCGACCTCTTTGTTAAAAGAGTCGATTGTTTTAGGCCTTTCAACAAAAATAGTCGACTGTTCTCTAGAAATGTTGACATGTATTTTTCAAACTCTCGGTCAGATGTTTCAAAGTTCAAAATTAGTCGACATTGACTGTATAATGTCGACTTGTTATCAAAATAGTTGACTGTTTTTATGCAAATATCGACCATTTTCCTAAAGCCAATATTTGCTTTAATTTTACCAAAGAAAACTGTCAACTGGTTTAGTAAAACTGCTGATCGTTTCTTCTTTGACATTCTATAACAATTAGTTTTTGTAGGCTCCAATGACTTTAAATGACTAGTTTTTCTTCAAACTTGTGGGAAGCCTATAAATACAATCCAAGGAAGGCTAATGGATGAAAATGAATTGAGTTGAGCTTACCACTGTATTCATACTTCTCACTAAGTGCTTGTGCTTTTATTTTCTCTCAAAAGGTTGTATTTTTATATATATATATCAATGGTATTATGTTGTTTTAGCTTTCATTTGTATATTTGAGAGATCTTTGTAATTGAGAGTGTCAACTCTCAAATCTTCTCTTGTACTTCTTTGTTGTAATTCCTACCTTATGAAGTAGAGGGCCTACTTTGGTATAAGTAGGAGGTTGCATTTCCTAGTAGTTTTGCTATAGGGCTTACTTGGTTAAGTATTAGGTGATAGTGGATTTGGAAATACTTAGTGAGGAGTTAAGATAGTGGAGTAGGCTGGGTTTAGTCGAACTATTCTAAATTTATTGTGTCTCTAGCATTTTTAATTGTCTCATTTACTTATATTTCACTGTTTTGTGATTTATATTTGAAAAGCTCCACAATTTTTTTTTTAAAATCATAAACACCCAATTCTCTCGCCCTCTTGGGTGTGTGGTGTTATTACTTTCAAAAAGCTAACAGTGTGTGTGGGTGATTTTGGTAGGATCCCCTTACATGTACTACCGGGTCTATTTCTTATTATTCCTCATTTTCTTGCGACGTAGGAGCATGAGAAAGAATGCCCGCTTTTGTTAAGGTTGGCTTTAAAATGCCTACCATTGTCAAGATCAATTTCAAAATAGTTTTAGGAGGGAAGTCTTTTGCCAGGCTGATCTGGGGCATCTTGGAAAACATTTTCAGTAGCCTATCCACCCTTTGCCCAAGGCTAGCAACTTCCTTCTCCAGCAACTGCACTGCTTTTCTAATAGCAGTGTTGGTGGTTGTGTTGTCCTCCTTACAATAGCTCAATTCTTCTTGGGTTTACTGTAAACCCAACTCGATATTCTCTAACTTTGCTTCCATCTACTTTGAGTGAGTTCTCTTTACCATTTCCATGGATAATTTTTTCTTGTTAGCTTTGACAATTAATGTAACTACCTCTAGTGATTTAGTAACCGCCTCAGTTTTTCTTCCTAAAACTGGTAACTGCCTTGCTCTACTCCCGGAATCAGTAACTACTAGAGTCGAAGTCATTACTAAGGGTTGCCAGACCAGATGAGAATTGGGTGGCTTTGATTCCAAGTTGTTAAGAACTCAGCCCAACTGCAACTTCTTTGATGAAAGAATTGAAAGAGAGGGAGAAAATAGAGAGAAATGAGGGGGAAAATAGAGAGAAAAATAAGGAGAGAAATGACGGTAGAAGATGGAAATTAAACTTTCTAATTTTCCAATGAATCTTTCGAGTGGATGATATAGCTTACTTTTATAGGAATAAAGTAGTGGGAAGGACAACGGATAGTAACTACTAGTTACTATACATAATTGTAAGTTACTATTCATGCTAAATTATAAATATAGAAAGAGAAATAAATAAAAGAAAATAAGGCTGAAATTGAATAATAATTTGTTGCATCAATGGCCTAGATATCTACCTACATCCAAGCTGACATTTCCTTGCCAATAAAAGTTTGACTGCACTCGATGCAGGGTCTTTTGGTATCCTTCATGAGTTTGATCATGGAAGATAGAAACCATCATCTACTTGAGAAGGGAGTCAGAATAAAGATATACTCTTTTTCTTTTCTTTTTTTTCTTTTTTTGAATAAGATCAAGCCATTATGAACTTACTAAGGTAGGCTGAGTTCCTTATGCTAAATTTTAGTCATTAAGCTCCCCAACATTGTTGATCCCTAGATTCCATCTCACACAACATAAAAAATAGTTAAGTGAGGCATAGGGAACTTGGCATACCTTAGTCAGTTAATTGTAAACGATCTGAGTTTGAGCTCAAAAAAGCTCTACTTGTTAAAGGTCGTGAACATGTTTGATTAGAAGTTTGTGGTTATTGATATTAATAGATTCGATTAAAGACTCGTAAACATGCTTGATTAGAAGTTTAAGAATAGCTCGTGAACAAGGTCATTTATAAATGCATTAATATATTTATTTATAATTTTATAAATATATTATTTAACATAAAGTTATAAAACTTTAAATTATTATAATAATATAATTAATTTGAATATATTTAAAATTATTATATATATTAATTTAATCATATAATATAATATAATATAATATAATATAATATAATATAATATAATATATGTATACATAATAAAGTAAAATATCAAATTAGGTTTAAGTAAAATAATAGATTCTGGCGAGCTCGACCTCAAGCTCGAGCTCGTGCTAGCCAGCAGGCGTTTGACTCCTGGCTTGAGCTCGACTCGTTAACCTTTTGATGAGCTGAGCCCGAATCGAGCTCGAGCTTGGTTTACATTAATTGAGCTCAAGCTCGAGCCGAGCTTTAAGACTCGAGTCGAGTTTGAGCTTAGAAACTAACTCGTTAGCTTAGCCTAAGCTTAGTAAAGCTTGGCTTGGCTTGGTTCGATTACAACCCTATCAATCATGGGTATTGGAAACTTGCCTATCAAGGTTTAAGCATTAAGAGCTTGGTAGTCCACATAAAAACGTGAAGTGCCATCATGTTTTTTTTAACCAAGAGTATAAGAGATGAGAACTGTGACTGGTGACTGCACTCTCACCCTGCAATTAAAACACAATAAAAACAAATCATAATAAAACTTTTATATATTTTTTATTTTAGTGAGAGGTTTATACTCGCCAGTGTACGAGTGCAGTTGTAGTCCAAATTTAAATTTATATTTTCTGGATGAATCCAGGTCGTCCACTGAGAGATTTATTTATGGCAAAAGAAAAAGAATGTCACACACACGCACACGCATTTGGACAAATTGGCAACAAGGTTTTTTATGGGTTTTTTTTAGACAACAGATACTAGAAAATAAAGTAAGGCAGAAATTGAAATAAACATTAAACGTAAAAATATGAATTTGGATAGTGCTTGAGTTAAGACAATTTCAGTGCCAACCCGTTGATTCCCAAATTTTAGCATAAAAGATTAGCAACATTAATTTAATTTCAGATATGAGGGTTTGTTATTAAATGCAATTAGAGATAATGATAGTTCTAGGTTAAGCAATCCCCATACATGATATGCGGGATTCTAATTTAAGCAACCACCATAAATTCAATTGCAATTAATACACAAAACAACTAAATTAATCATCCGGGTTTGGGTATGATAGCGTTTCCAGTTCTAGTAACTCTCATACATGGCATGAAAGCTCTAAGTTAGGCTTACGCTCCAATCCAAACCTAGTGATTTCTCAATAATTAAGATACACTCATACTGAAATTTAAATTAATGTTACTTATTTAAAGCGCAGCTTTCTTTGGGAATCATTGGCGTTGGACATTGTTCTTGCCTTAACCCAAGATTAGATTTAGCTACTCATTTCCATTTAAAAGTTGATTGACATGAATTTAAACGATGTAATTTAAATAACAGAATTTAAATGACAAGAAATTTAAAGGCACAAACTAACGGTCCATTTAGGCGGTGAATAATTAAATGACAAGAATTAAAATTGCAGAAATTTAAAGGCACAAATTAACCGACCATTTAGGCGGTGAATAATAAAGTAATAATAAATGACATAAGAATTTAAAAGAAGAAAGGAAAGAAGTAAGATCACAAGAGAGAATACTAAAGAAAAGGGGAAAGAACAAGAACAATTCTCAAAGAGAGAATTATAAGGAAACAACTAAACTTTGATTCAAGAATAATAATCACCCTTACAAATGCAATCAAGTGATCTATTTATAGGCCACAAGATGCAATACAAACCACACAATTTCAATTATTCAACTAGACATAATTATATCTAATGGGCACTCACACACTTAAAGTTAAATGGATTTTAGCTATAATACACACCTAATATTAAATGGATTTTAGCTAAAATACATACCTAATAAAGCACTCATAAAGTTAAATGGATTTTAGCTATAATATCCACCTAATAGTTAAATGGATTTTAGCTAAAAAACACACCTAATAAACCTCTCACATAAAAAATAAAAATAGATTTCTATAAATTGGTTTTTAATCTTTATTAGGATTAAAAATAATCCTTGGGCCTTCTCCAAATAATATCTTCCATGGGTTGCTCAAATTGGGCCTTAATTCTTCATGGGCTTGAATTCTTCATGGACTTTAATTTTTCATGGGTTTGATTTCTTCATGGATTTGAATTCTTCATGGACTTGATTTCTTCATGGATTTGAATTCTTCATAGGCTTGAATTCTTCATGCCTAAAAAAAAATAAAAATAATTTAATGTTATTAATAAATTATATATTATATATATGTATTACACATGGCACATATATATATTAGATTATATTATATATATATATATTACATGCATGCATATAATGATGTATATGTATTATATATAATTTTATATATTATTATTATTTACTTTAGAACTTCATTTCATTCATCTTTCAATTTAAACTTGCATATAACCATAAAATATATATTAATATCTAATTTAAACCATTTTTAAGATCAAAAGAAGGGTATAATTATAACAAATTTTTTATAAAATTAACCACTAATCAACTGGCTGGGCTAAATAATCCCTTGTTTCAACATGAGCTAACACTGTCATGAAATTTCTTCCTTTTGCAAATACGTATACCCATATGGTAGCACAACTAACGACTTTATTCCAAGAAGTAAGTTGATGCGGTGATGCAACGAACATAGGTTCGAGGTGGTGGTAACCCATGGGGTTTAATGAAAAGGTCTGTTTACTCCACCAATAATCTGTCAACCATGTTACCTTCCAATCCAAGGTGGCCCATAGCCTTACAAACAACCCCATCCGAAACTAAATCCACTAATCCCTATAACCACACAATTTGGTCCCTTTAGTGAAATACCATGGTTATGTGCTTGAAATCCCATTAAATCTTACCTAGCGTGCTCATGCAATCCACCTTTAAAACCACATTAAACCCTTATAACTAGAGGACAAACAAATCAACTTGAAAGGTTCACTGTCCCACTATAAACTCAACTTTTTTGCACAACCTGGTGCTTTGCACCTCTTTGTCATTAGCCACCATGATTGAAAATTCATGTTTGCCATCCATGAATGCAATCAAGTGTGTTGCTAATGTGAGACTCACAAACTATGGATACTACTTGAATCGATTAGGATAAAGACTGGAATTCCTATTACCTTTTCCCTGACCTGTATAGTTTTGGACATCCTGATGTTTGCAATTGCATGTAAGGATATGGCAGGTTCTGGTAAAAAGTCCCCTTCCTCCTCCACAACCAAATCAATACAAAACAACTACTTACCATAATAGGTTGGTGTAAATACCTCATTGCAATTAAAGTACATGCCTTTGGAGTGACATGATGCTATTTTTGCTCACATCAACCTCATCCAAGAAGGGGTTTTTGATCAGGTGCCACCAACTAGTTACTTGGTTGTGGTCTCCCTAGTGGATACTCGATAACCAATTTGGATTAAACATTCTTTTGTTCATAAATCTTGGACAATCACATCTCCATTTCGAAACTCTAAGGCTCCTGTACTTTGACATTCGATTGTATGGATCCATGCAAGCTACTAACATACAATTCGACCTCTTGGGTTTTGGTCATCTTCTTCATTCGTGCTAACAATTGCTCAAATCTCTTATGATAATTTGCTATTGATCCAATTTATTTCAATTTTGATAATTCCCCAAATCTACTTCCTTGAATTAGGAGACATAAATGATCACGATAAAGTTTCTTGAACTCAACCCAAGTTAGTGTTGAGGCCTTATCTTCAAAGTTTAGGAACCAAATTTGTGTCTCTCTTTCCATGTGAAAGGTCGCTAAGCTTACTTTTTCTTCTTTTGCAATTTGCTGGTATCAGAGAAGTGCCCATATCGATTAAGCTAGGGTAGCGGATCTATCTCACCATTATAACAAGAAAAATTTGGTTTCGTGTAATGGCCCACGAATTCTTTTCTTGCTCTAATGCCCCAAATAGGTTATTGCTGCTATTGTCTTAGTTGGTGCACACTTTAATTCCATACACCTGACGTTGTAGAACCCCCTTAATGGCTTCCACATCATGCATAAGAGTTTGGATCTGAGCTGACATGCACTTTCGTTTTACTATATCAATCGCTTGGTACTCTTCTTACCTCTGTACGTTCTTTCCATACTTCTTCATAAAGTCCTCAAAAGTTTGTCAAAAACTATTGTTACCCATGGCTAGGTCTAATACCAATTTGTTAATGGATCAAGTCCATGAGCAATTAGCTAAATTTACAGCTAATTCCTTCAAAGACTTTTGTCCTTGTTGACCTATGTTGAAGTTAGGGCTCGTTAGAGAGAACCCTTCAATCTCTTACAAACAAAGTATGAAAAAAAAGGTTAATTATTTTGATAACCCTTCATTTCTTATAAGAGAATATTTATAAGCAATCCCTAGAAGACTTCTACTAGAACACCGCTAGTAATCAATTTGAAGTATGATGTGATGTCTCCGGCAAGATCACCGGTGTGCCATTAGCATCGGTGAAGCATGTTGGCACGAGGGGGGCGTGTCAAGGCGGGATGCTGGTGGCAGATGGTTCAAGTGTTGGATGGCACATGGCTACCATGCCAATGGGGATAGCAAGCATGTGGGAGAATAGGCCACGAGAGCTGAGGCACTCGCAGACAAGTTAGTGTCTGACATGGCTATGGTGCACAGATGCGACCAAGTATGGACGAATGGTCGAGGAATGCAAAAGCCATGAGGTAGGCCGCGTAGGTCAAGAAACACGGGACATGGAGGCTAGTTAAGTAGGTTGACACGTGTGGGACACGGGGGAAATCTGGGTAGCCTTGACGGGGTCAAAGGCAGCAGGCGAGGACGATTGTAGTACCTATTAGGGTGCAACCTATGCAGTCTCGTAATATATAGTGCAGGTCCCCACGATGCGCCTCCATGAAGCCCATGCGCGTGCATGGTCGAGGTAGTTAGGCCAGGTGGCGGCCTGGCAAGCCATGTGACCCACAATGATAATTTTCGCAAGAGATGTATGCTGTCCAACTGAGTCTGATGCGAAGGTTATGTGTGATAACCTCTTATATTTTTGTAGCCTATATATATATGGCTAGAGGGGCATTTTTAGTAGCTTAGAGAGCATAACCCAAGACATTATATTTGTATTCTTGGATCTAAATATAAAGTTGGGAATTTTCTCGTATTTCCTTGTGTGTGCTTCCGTTTTTACTATGCTGAACCCCGTAGGGTTGTTAACTGACCTATGGAGAGAACTTAGGGCCATCACAAGTTGACCAGCTGGATTTAGGGAAGGATAGTCTTGTGACAAGTTAGTATCAGAGCACAAGGTTGGATGTTGTGCAAAGAAGCAGGTAAAACAAATAGTTGGAGGAAACAAAATTGTTCCTGATCGTGTCTCTCTTCTGGAAGCTTGTGGGGGAGAGGGACCCCACTGATGAAGTCTCGTTGACCTAGAAGGTGATAGAAGCATCCTCATCTATAAAGGATCTGTAGGCCCTTATGGATGATTTGTGCACTTCCTTGAAGAACAAGGGCATGGCCTAGGAGGAGACGTTTGCGGCCAAGATGATTGAGCTTGAGGCAGACTTGAGCTTGTAGGTAGAGGTACGCAAGGTAGCCTTAAAGGATCAGATTACCTCGTTGGAAGGTGGCATTGCCTTGCTCAAGCGCGCCATGCTGAGTGCACCCTTTGGTGGGGGTGAAACGGGCCGAAAGTTGAAGGTGCTTGAGCCCAAGGCCTTCATAGGAGTGCGTGAATTGAAGACCTTCAAGAATTTCTTATGAGATATGGAGCAGTATTTCAAGATTGCTCGCATTCCTAATGGCGAGAAGGTGGATCTCGCAAGTATGTTCCTTACTGGGGATGCCAAGTTATGGTGGCGCACCAGAGTGTTTCCAGATGATAAGGATAAGATCTAGACGTGGGAAGAACTAAAAGAAGAATTGAAGGCTCAATTCTTTCCTTCACACAGCTCATGGTTGGCTTGTGAGGCACTGAAACGGTTGAGGCAAACTTGGTCAGTGCGGGACTACGTCAAGCAGTTTAGCTCATTGATGCTAGATATTGAGAAAATGAATGAGAAGGATCACCTCTTCAACTTCATGTCGGGTCTCTAAGCTTGGGCCCAAATAGAGCTTAGAAGGTAAGAGGTGAAGGATCTTCCATCTGTTATGGCTGCTGCGGACACCCTAGTAGACCTTCTGGCCTTGAAGGCCACTGATGGTGCTGGTAGTAAGGCGAATGACAAGGGGAAAAGAAGCGACGACCACAAGTTTGAGTAAAGAGGTAGCTATAAAGGGAAGGGTAAGGCTGTAATGGGCAACTCAAGTAAACCCAAGACAGGGGTTGCTTCATCTGTGATGGGCCACACAAGGCACGTGATTACCTAAGGAGGGAACGACTGAATGCCTTAGTTGCTGGTGAAAAATAGGGCCCTGATGGTAAGGGTGAGGAGGAGCAGGTTCGAGTGAACCCCTTCTAAGTGTTAGTTGGTGCAATACAAGCCTCTGCTCTTGTCGGGGGCTTGATCTGTGTACAAATAGTTGTTAATAGAGAAGACTACTGTGCGTTGGTGAACAGTGGAGCCTCGCACAACTTCATGGCAAGACGAATGGTGGTGGCACTGGGGTTGCAAGTTGAGTTGTGCTAGAACCACACAAAAGTAGTGAACTCTGTGGCTTAGAGTGTGCTGGGTGTGGCCTCACATGTTGCTGTCTCTATTGGTCCATGGAGGGAGATGTTACCCTTCATGGTGGTGCAACTGGACGATTTTGATGTCATCCTTGGTGTGGACTTTTTGATGAGAGCTAAGGCAGCATCGATGATACATCTGGGAGGTATTTTCATTTTTTATGAAGGAGAAACCAAGTTTTGTTAGAGAGACTGTGTTTAGCAAGTTGCAGGACAAAGGCAAGGGCAACATGTTCTCTACCATACAAGTGGAGCAAGGCCTTAAGCGGGGTGAGTCGACTTATTTGGAAACACTGGTCGAGATGAAGCCAAACCAGTAGGTGGAAGTCCCAAATGTGGTGGCAAATGTGCTGGCTGAGTTTGTAGACATGATGTTGCCCGAGCTGCCAAGGGCCTTATCGCTTAGATGCGTGATTGATTATCACATCGAGTTACAGCTTGGTGCACAAGCCTAGTGAAGGCCCCTTATAGGATGACATCGCCCAGGTTGGCAGAGTTGAGGAAACAGTTAACTAAGCTACTAGATGCAGGATTGATCTAGCCATCGAAGACATCATATAGAGCATCAATGCTTTTTCAGAATAAGCAAGATGGGTCCCTTTGAATGTGTGTTGACTACAGTGCCCTAAACAAAGTGACCATCAAGAACAAGTGCTCGATTCCATTGATTGCAGACCTATTTGATAAGGTCTTGCCACCTACTTCACCAAGCTGGATTTGAGTTCAGGGTATTGGCAGGTTAGGATTGCTGAGGGGGATGAGGGGAAAACCACATGTGTAACTAGGTATGGGGCTTATGAGTTTTTAGTGATGCCATTCAGCTTAACTAATGCCCCTACTACATTTTGTAACCTAATGAATGATGTTTTAAATGAATACATCAATCAGTTCATTGTTGTGTATCTTGATGATATTGTGATCTATAGTAATACCTCGAAAGACCATTTGGTGGACTTGAGAAAGGTGTTCTCTCGATTAAAAGAGCACTAGCTCTTTGTAAAGAAGGAGAAATGCAAGTTTTCCCGTGAAAAGATCATGTTCTTGGGGGCATCGTATTAGCTAAGGGCGAGTTCGAACGGATGAGAAGAAGGTGAATTCGATAATCAATTGGTCTGCTCTTATGAAGGTTTCGGAACTTAGATCATTCCTTGGATTGGCGAACTACTACCGAAAGTTCATCCAAGGCTACTCGAAGAAGGTTGGTTCCTTGACTGATCTGTTAAAGGACAAGGCATGGCAGTGGACTGCCGAATGTCCAGAAGAGTTTGACGAGTTGGAGGTAGCAATTTCTTCAGAACCTGTGCTGAAATTGCATGACTTTGAACGGCCATTCGAGGTACATACTGATGCTTCTGACAGGGTTATTGATGGCTTCTTGATGTAGGATAGGCATCTTATGGTATTTGAGAGTTGATAATTAAATAAAACTGAGTAGCGGTACTCAACTAAAGAGAAGGAAATGTTGGCTATAGTGCATTGGCTGCAACTGTGGCGGGTATATTTGCTGGGGACAACGTTTATGGTATGCACTGATAACGTGGCTAATACATACTTCTCAACACATAAAAATTTGACAGCTAAGCAGGCGCGTTGGCAACAACTGTTGTCCAAGTATGTATTGGTGTGGCAGCACAAGGCAGGGGCCATCAATCGGGTAGCTAATTCTTTGAGTAGGAAGCATGCGCAGATTGTTGTGGCAGCCATTAGCAAAATCCATACTCAGTTCTTGGACTGGGTTCGAGAATAGGTGAAGGTTGACAATCACTATCAAAAACTGGTGCAACAAGTAGTTGAGGGCGTAGCGCGGTGCTATTGGCTTAGTGAAGACTTGTTGTGTGTCAAAGGAGACTAACTGTATCTATCTTGTGGCGTAGGTTTGCGATATATGCTATTGCGTAAGACCCATAACATGGTATGGGTTGGCCATCCGAGGATAGCACGAATGAAGGCATTGCTTGCATGGTGTTCCAGTAGGATAAAGTCGAAAGGAGAAGGGAATTAGGTTTATTGTATCCTCTTTCAACCCCTGAGAGACCGTGGGTGTCAATTTTGATGGATTTCATAACAGGTTTTTCTAAGATGGTGATGGTAGTAGATCGGTTCTCCAAGTATGCAGTGTTTGTGGCTACACAGAAGGCATGCAAGACCGAGACCACTATCGAATTATTTCTCAAGCACGTGGTAAAGTATTTTGGGCTGCCTGAAGACATTGTCAGTGATCAGGATGCGAGATTTACAAGCCGATTTTGGATTTCGTTGTTCAACATGATGTGCTCTAAGCTGAAGTTTTCAACAACAAACCATCCTCAAACTGATGGTCAGACAGAGAGGGTGAATGCATTGTTG
The DNA here is from genome assembly GCF_014633365.1 of Diospyros lotus. Classification (NCBI taxonomy): domain Eukaryota; kingdom Viridiplantae; phylum Streptophyta; class Magnoliopsida; order Ericales; family Ebenaceae; genus Diospyros; species Diospyros lotus. The sequence goes on from NC_068347.1 coordinate 17,508,668, forward strand.
GAAGAGTATCTTAGGCATTATGTGATAGCAAGCCAGAGGAATTGGATATATATCTTGGACATCGCTCGGTTTTGCTATTATTTTTTCATAAGTCTTCAGTAAAGGGTCGGAGTCTATCGACCCTTGGAGTTTGAAGTGGGAGATAAGGTGTGGTTGAAGCTTACTACTCAAATTTGAAAGCAAATCGCCAATAAAATGATGCATTGTGGGTTGATTTCGAGATTTGATGGACCCTTTGAGGTACTGCAGTGAGTTGGTGCTATGGCATATAAATTGCAATTGCCTAAACAATTGAAAATTCATCCAACTTTCCATGTGAGTTTCTTAAAGCCTTACTAATGAGGACAATACACTTGGTTAGATATAGGCCAAGAAGGCTCCCTCCACTATTCGAGTACAACATGATTGTGAGATTGAGGCAATCTTGGACCATCACACATTGGGGGCAAGCAAGAAGAACAGGTGTATTCAATATTTGGTAAGATGGAAGGGAGCTCCAAAGGGGGAAGAAAGTTGGGAGAGGGCTACAACTCTATGGCAGTTTGAAGACATCATACAACAGTATTTATCTTCACTTCCAATGGGTTTGTCAAAACCTTCTAGTGGGGGTGGTTTGTGATGTCTCCGTCAAGCTCATCGGTGCAGGAGAAGCATGTTAGCACGAAGAGGGCGTGTCAAGGCAGGATGCTAGTGGCAGATGGCTCAAGTGTTGGATGACACAAGGCTGCCATGCTAATGGGGCAACAAGCATGTGGGAGAATGGGCCACGAGAGCTGAGGCATTTGCAGACAAGTCAGTGTTTGGGATGGCTATAGCCCACAGATGTGGCCAGGAGTGGGCGGATGGCCGAGGAATGCGAAAGCCATGGGGTAGACTACGTAGGCCAAGATATGTGGGACATGGAAGTGAGCTAAGTAGGTTGACATGTGTAGGACATGAGGGCAATCCGTGTAGCCTTGATGGGGTCAAGGGTAGCAGGTGGGAATGGTTGTATCACCTACGTGGGCGTAGCCCACGCACTCTCGCAATGTGTGGCGCATGTCCGCACTATGCTCGCCCACGAAGCCCATGCGCATGCACAACGGAGACAGTTAAGCCAGGTGGTGGCCTGACGAGCCATGTGACCCACAAAGATAGTTTTCCCACGAGATGTATGCGGCCTAATTGAGTTTGATGCAACGATTATGTATGATATCCGCTTGTATTTTTGTTGCCTATATATATGTGGCTAGAGGGGCATGCTTCTGTTTTTACTGTGCTTAACCCCGTAAGGTTGTTGGTTGACCTAAGGAGAGAACTTAGGGCCATCACAAGTTTGCCAATCGGATTTAGGGAAAGATAGTCTTGTGACATATCCTATAATACAAGGACTCCTAGTAGTAATGAAAAATTGACAAAATAGGAATAAGAATAACTCTAATCAAAACCTGAATAGGAATAAGCCTATTTAGTTTTGGGCTTAGTGGTCTTACGCATATAAATTTTATGAATTTGGGGTATAGGAGTCTTGGTCATAACAATTTACCTCATGAAAACCAAAGGGGAAACACTTATTCTCTTCGATAATTTTGTCAAAATGGTTAAAACCCAATTCAATAAACCAAGTGTAGGAAGTTAGATTAGATAATGTAGCCGAGTTTCTCTCCAAAAGCTTCCAAAAATTCATCTTAGGACAAAGGTATGCTCCACCAAACTTCTTGCCCACAACTGTAATATCCAGTATTTAATATCAAGAGTATTTTCAAAAATTATGGGTCAAAATGGAATTTACTATAGTTTTGGGCCAATGTGTAATATCCAAAACTTTAACAAAAAGGAAAGCGACCAAACAAAGACGAAACTTGGAGGGTAAAAATGTTCAAAGAGTCATGGGATGTCAAAAACAAGAGATTTACAAAGGTTTTGGGTCAAAATTACGCGATTAGGGGCATTCGGGCCAAAGTGCAGAATCTAGAAATTAACGGAGGGTGGTCAAAATGAGGTTTTTTTTTCTAGATTTTCAAGGGTGTAGTGACACATCCTAAACTTGAGGGTTTTAATAGTATTAATGAAAAACTAAGGGTTTGAGTGAAATGGGCAGAATCTTGAAATATCAAAGTTTGGGGGGGAGAAAGTGTAAATTCTGAAAATCAGGTGTGAAACCTGCAAACCATCGGCCAACTTTGCAGCCTTCATCGAAACTACCAAAGGGCATCAGAATGATCTCCAGGCCATGATGGTTCGATTGAACCTAGCCATAGGTCGAGATCTACGGTATGTCAACGGGAATTGATTTTTAAAGAAATTTGAATCTGGCTGAAAATTTCGAAGCAATTTGTTCGTCATTTAGCTTGATTTTGAGGCTTGTAATGATCATATTCAAGGCTTAGGAGGTAGGAAAGCTTCTGATTGGTTGAAGAACCGGTCGAAATCGAGTATAAATAAGGCTTTTGAGGTCGAGGGTTTCAAAACAAATCGAAGTAGATTGGTTGTGTTTAAGCAAGAATCGAGCCTTAAGAATAAGGGGCTTTTGTTCCTTGAGTGCTAGGGAATGTTTCTGGAAAATTTGGGAGCATTTGGTATAGGTTTCAAAAGGTTTTGAGAGTTGGCTGGAAAATCGAGCCTCGCCGGAGCCGAGACCTGCAACTACCCGTTTAAGGCTTTTTTGGTGGCTTTTTCTGACAATTGAAGGTACCCCTAGGATCGCCTTTTCAAGTACTTCAAGACCCTGTAGCTTGTTTGGCTGTTGGAGGTCGTTGCCGATGGCCATTGTCGGAGAAGACGATCGAAAAAGACAGGGTGCGTGTGCTCACCTGTGGACTTCACTCCTAGCCACTCTCTTGGCGCGTGAAGGCGTGTGAGGTACAGGAAAAATCCAAAATTAATTTTATTGTTTTGGTAAAACTATTTTATGAATATTTATGTAAAAATATTTGGAGAAACTAGGTGTTTGATATTTATTATGGATTTCCGAAGGAAAGAAAGGTTTGGAAAAATAGAGAAAAATAAGAAAAATTAAGGAAATTATGGGAAAAATAAAAAAATTGATTTTTATAATCATAATGGTAATTAGGAGACGACTTGACTGTTAGAAGGAATGATTACACGATTTTCAAGAGGTGACATGTTTTTCGAGGCAAAAATCAAATTTTTCCGAATTAAAGTGAGAGGTTCGAATCCAGTCTTACCGTTGTTTTGAAAGTGTCTTGATGTGTGTGTAGTGAGTTTAGGTGAACGGTTATACCCTCCAGAACTTGAGATATATCGTATAGGTGTTTTACTTATGTACTTGTGGCATCATATGCATATTGTTTATTTGGAATATTGCATCAACTATTTTATTTATGAAAAATCGATGCATGGTATGCATTTTTCTTATATCATCAGGGTCTTGATTTTGTGTTGTTGTTATCGGGGTGGGGTCTTCTTGAGAATGAGGCAAGGTTAATCCCAGTGATCGGGTGACAAAGTAGGGCACTCGGGGATTAAGTATGTCGCGACAAGGTTAACTGCAAAGGTGTGTGGAATAAATTTTCCACGGGAGGTTGAGTATGCCAGGGAGATTTCCCAGGTTAGACGTGTTGCATGTGGTATTTGTTTATATATGTCATGTTTATGCATTCAGTAAATTGTATCATGCCATCACTTAGATATTTTATCATCTAATCTAAGTTATACCCCTGAACATTCAACGTTCCAGCCAGGGACTGCTGCAAGGGTAGGAACGTGGCCGATTGAGGGCCAATAGAGTTTGGTGTGATAGCTGATGTATCGTTTTGGGTCATTAGTATTTATTTTGATATATGTGTGGATGGGCGCATGATAGCGTTATTATCATTTTGTAGCATTGTAATACGTATCTTGCTATGTATGAACCTCGTGGTAGGCCACGGTAATTGATGTTATGATATTATTTTTCGTTGCGTATGTTATGACTCGTTTAGTTTGAGACTATGGATCTTATTAGCTAAATGAGCAAGATTGGGGTTTTCGAGATTTTATCTGCATGTGAAGATTATTCTTGAAACCACCGTGGGTGTTGGCCTGTGTAAGCATGTGAGATTGTTTGTTGGACCGTAGTATGTGTCAGGCATGTTGAAGGTTGTTTTTGCTGCACCACGAGTGATAATCAGGAAAAAAAAATTTTTCTCAAGAATTCTCTTATAGTAGCACGTCTGACGAGGCAAGATGTTACAACAACATTGCAGCAAAATAACATAGTAGAGAGAAAACACAATTACCTTCTTGAAATAGCGCGTGCAGTTAGGTTCTAGTCCAATTTACCTCTAAGATATTAGAGTGAATGCATCTTAATAGTAGCCTATCTTATTAATTTGCTCCCAATCCCTAGGTTAAACGGAAAGTCCCCCTAAAGGTCATGTTCAAAGAAAAACCTATTGGCTATACCTAACTATGGGCTTTTACACATTTTTGGATCCCTATGTCATGTCTTCACCAAACCTAAACCCTTGGACAAGTTTTGCTAGGCCTAGAAGGTGCGCTTTTCTTGAGGCATAGCATGGGAAAGAGAGGGTATATGGTGTTAAAAATGGAAAGTAGGAGAATATATGAATCCAGGGACGTGCTATTCTATGAAGACATCTTTCCATTTCAAGAACAAAAGCATGGATGACAGAGGAGAGAGCCGAATATTAGAACAGCTGTGCCAATGGAACAAAGAATGTAGGATCAACCCATTAACGATGATTTGAATGGCAATGAGAATGGAATTTAGATAGGAATTGAGGAAGATTCTGATTAGGAGATGGTTTTGGAAAGCAATGAACCTGAAGATATTGTAGGGCATGAAATCTGTAAAGAAATGGTTGAAGAATCAAGCATCGATCAAGGGAAAGAAGAATTCCCAAGAGATTTGATGCCTATGTCTTGAATCATGACAACATAATCTCGGCTCCCATCCGCAAGAAAACCCACCCTCCAGTCGATGACACTGGTACTGAATTCACATCTGAAAAGGTATTATACTCACAAAATCGATGGGTTCCCGACGTTTTCCATCTCGAATCACCGACCGACGTTTATTGAAAATGCTGGAAAGGACCCGTTTCTTGCAGTGAAAAAAGTCAAAATTTGCATAACTTAAGAAAATCAGAATAAGAATAGGTAAGAGGAGCATGATTTATCAATTATGATTTGGTGCTGAGTATTCAAGCAAACATCAAAACATTTATTTGTGTAGTTTGTCTAAAATTACCAAAAGAACATCTTGTAGAGACAAAGGTTCTCAAGCCTTCAATTCACTCAGGAAAAAGTTCGAGTTTGAAGCTAAACCACCGGACGCCGGAGCAAAAGCAAAATGTAATGCAAGTATCTAGGACTGCCTGTTTCTACCAACAATATGATTTTTTGAGAGAATGAAAAAAATAAATAGAACAAACGAATAAACGCGCTGGCTTAGTTGTTGTACTTCTTCTTCTTAATTACTTGAGGAAAAATGCTTGTATCCGATCACTAAGAGCATCAGAAGTAGAGACAGACCAGCAGGAGCAGCCCATGTCCAGTAGTTAGTTGTTTTTTTCCGCTTGAGTATAAGTTTGGCAACTGAATCGGGGGCTTTTGTTCGATTCCTGTACCTGATTCCATTCTCTTTCCGATCCTTATTTTTTGATGGAACTGGGGCTTCAACATCTTCATCACCCTCCTTTTCTGGTTCGTTAGCCTCCGCTTCTGCTTCAGTTGGTTGTTCCACGTCTTCAGAAGCGGCTGCAGAAGCTGCAGCCTTCTTCTTTGCCGTCTTCTTCTCACGTTCCTGTGGATTGAAAACAAATCCTATCCATTAGTTGAACATTTTCCAACCCCTACAAAATATGAAATATGAAGATACTCGAGAATAATTTCCTTCATTTTCTTTTCAGCCTCCTTCTGAGCTTTGATCGCTGCTTTTGCAGCCGCTTTCTCTGCCAATCTCTTCTTCCTCTCCAAGGCCTGCTTCGCTTTTGCAATCTGCTCTTCTCTTTTCATCTCCTTCAGCTTTGCTTCATCCACTTTATTCTGATTAGAGTTCAAATCTTTCTGGGTTTTTTCAGACTCCGAGGTTCTCCCTTTGCCTTCCGAGTCAGCAGGCTCCAAAATGGTTCCCGAATCTGTTGGATTATTCTTTGCTTCTTTCTGGGGTTTACTTTTTGTTTCTTTCTGGACCTTATCGGCAAGTGCAGTATCATGTTTTAGAGAAGAAATAGAATTTTCTTTCGGTTGCTTTACATTGATTTTTGTGACAGTCCCAGTTTCAGAGAAAGTTGTTGGCTCTGGTAATACCAATGGCTTCTCATCCGGGTTCCTCATCCGTCCATCCCTGCTCAACTGCCGAATGTCCAATGATGGCAAAATTCTTTGCTCATAATCATGTCTAAAAGCCTTGTTACTGTTCCAAAGGGACAGAAATTTCTCAACCTATCAATATAAGATAAGAGGATAAGTAAATAGGTTACTAAAACAACAGAATGGCAATCTTATAAATTCCCGAGGACAGCTAGGTTCCAACTAACCTCCACATTTCTGATTTCTTCAAGGGCTTCAATATCCTTCTTTGTGGCAAGTTCTCTGACCCGGTTCAAGAGTGCACGATTTTGATAATAGCAAGAATTCTGAGAAAAAAAGAAGCAACACAGTAAATAAAAGATCAGAACTAATTCAAGGTTTTGGATAATGATCTCGTGAAGAAGCAAACTTGAATCTTAAATTGTGAAGTGCAGAGATGGAATAGAATAAACTGGGAAACCACCGAATAGATTCAAATTATGACAGGAGTCACAGGACTGACAATAGTCAACCAAATGAACCTTCTGCTTTACAAGTTCATGGTCTTAAGCAACACAATGCTAAATGCCAGTTGTTATGGAATCTGATAAAAATCACAAAAGAATTGGTTTTCGTATCAGAGATGATGGTGCACAGTGATTCAATAATTGAAACTTCTCTTTCAAAATTTATTTCCACTACTGTATACTACGGTTATAATCTTGAAATTTATTGTCTCTAAACAAGTAGGCAACCCACGGGACTAATAAATATTTACAAATCAAATGTTAATTGAATTATTCCTTCCAGAACTAGAAAAACATCTGTTAATTGAAATAGCTAAACTGCGCAAGTGACCTCTCTCTGAATGAAAGGATGTTGGAAATGCATTCAAATTGATCATAAATCATTTGGTATATCAAAGAGAATTTATTGTTGGTGCTGGAACATAACAGAGGCATCAGACATCAATTCTGTTTCCTATTATCTGAAATTCTTTGGTGTACAACTCCTTGGTAGCCATTTCTGGATTTATATGGGGTACTAATGAACAATACTCTTAGTAGGCATTTTGAGAGGGTTTTGAGATTAAAAGCCTCTTCAATTAAGGGGAAAATCTTCATTACTCTTATAGAAGGGAGGGAACAAGGATTTTCATCTGATTATCTTAGTTAGGAGCATTTACAAAATTCTGCTAAGTTTTTATCTAGGAATTAAGATTGGTAATTCGGTCTTTGAACTCCAAAATGTATTTCTGCTAGGTGGCCAAAATTCTTGTCTCTACATTGATATCTAACAAGCATTGGACTCCCGCAAGATGCATAATATTGCGAGTGCAATTTACAAGTTGGATATTGAAAGGCTTTATGACCATGTTATTAATCCTTACTTTATATTATGGAGGGAATGGTTTGCAATCAGTGTAGGTCATGGATCTAAGTCGTGTTTCCTTTGTTAGATTCTCTGTGCTTGTCAAAGGTGTCCCTGGAAGTTAGTATTCTTTTTCCTTTTTTAATACTTTTAGAGGTTTAAGACATGAGACCCCTCCCTTCCTTCTTGTTTATCTTGCTTATTTAAGGCTGAGTATAGATTAGATTAGTGTTTTCAAACCTTGAAATAAAGCACATTCCATCACTAGGGTGTCCTTACCATATCATTAACCTTTTGTGAGCTTGATGTTAGGGTTTTGAGGTTTTTTAAGAGTATCCTTACATGTTTGAGCAAGTGTATGATTTAGGATTAAATGTGCATGAGCAAAAATTATCCCTTCACAGTTTACCTGAGGTCCTCGGGCACAAGGTAGGTCCTTACCAACCATGTATGTTGGTCTCCTACTTTTATCTACTTAACAAAGCCAAAGAGCTCTAAGATGGGCGATTCCAAACGTGTGTCCTAGTATCATGGAAAATTTATTTCAATAAAATTGGAGGGTTACCTGTATTAAAAGCACTATTCTTGTATCACAATTATGTCCCTTTTCAGATCCCCACTCCTGTGGTGAATAGATTGGAAAAATTGCAGAGAGAGTTCGTTCACGATGGCCTCAACTCAATAATAAATTCTAGTACCCTTTGGTGTGAGTTGGAACAAGGTGTGTCTTCCCAAGGGTTTTCATTTATTTCGGAACTTTAGAGAATTACAAATGTTAAGCATAAAAGCTTTTGTTTACTAAATCTATTTGGATTCTTAATTTGGTAGGGTTATGAGAGTATTAAACACCTCACAAGTGTTAGGATTATTTAGATGTGTATTATTGCTTTGGATACAAAGATTTTGGTTTCTTTGGCACTTTCTTCTCCTTTCATGTTCTTCCTTTCTTTCTTCTCCTCTTGGTCCTTCATCGTAGGTGGTGGTATAGGAATTAGAAAGTCAAGGTTGTTCTACAAAGCCCTCTTAGGAAAATGGTTATAGAGGTTTGTGACTGTTAGAAATTGTTTTTGGAAGGAGGTTATTTTGTGTAGTATAGGTTTGTCAGGACCCTAGCCCTAACTTGATGTTTCCTTTTAAGATAGAATTAGAATGGAGGGAGAAAATTGACAGAAATTCAGGAGAACAGACAAAACAATAGGGAGAACAAACATAAATGAGGGAGGGAAATCGAACATAAATTAGGGAGAAGTCGAGAGAAATGGGAGAGGAAATAGATAGAATTGAGGGAGAATAGAGAGACATTAATAATCTTCTTGATAATTCATATATAATGCCTCAACAATGTGGGTTTAGATTTATATATCAGCTATCCACAGATTCTACAAGATAGTTACCACTATACCACTCCTAGTAACTGCTCTTAAATCACTTCCACCACTTCCCCACTATTCCATATCCGTTACTTAACTGTTCTTAGAATATAACTGCAAATAACAATTAAATAAAGATATAACAACTAAGATAAAAAATAACTTCCTAATTCTAGTAGTCGTGACATTCCCTCACCCTTAAAAGATTTCTTGTCCCCATGAAATCATGGTAACTAGCTACTCCATCATCCAATCCCCGAAGCATCTTTTTCTTCCAATCCCTTCACCTACTTCAATTTCTTCATAAATTTCTTGCATATCAAAATAAAGGGGCTGACTTTCATGAGTTTCCATTGTGGCCAAGTTGGTACACTCTAGGCAGAACTTCCAACCATCTTCTAGGGCAACAAATATTGTTTCCCTAGGTTCCATTCACTCACAGTTGCAACAACAAGGAGTCCCATCAAATTCATGAAAAGGGCAGCACTTCTGGACCCAAATAGGATACTCTACATATTCAATTAACCCAGCTGCATTTGTCGGCAAGGAATGCTTGCAGACATCACATTTTGGGTGATAAAGCTCCTTGTAGCAAGACTCATGATAAGGATCAGTCCCAAGCATAGAAAACTCCTCATCACAAATTGGTTGATTGCAGGCATAACATCAGAAACATTCTAGATGCCAAACTGCACCCTAGCAGTTCAAGCTTTCATAGCCTATTTTAGTGTTGCAGCCCGCACATACCCTGAACCCTTGTATAGCTTTGGCTCGTTGTTCATCTCATTCCCATGGACACTCATTGTCTTCCAAAATTTGTTCCTCCTCCTCCTCTGACAAAAAGTCCTCCTACAAGTTGACTTGTGGAGTGCTAGGAATCAAGTCATTTCTTAGCAGGAATGGTTCATCGTCACAAGAACCAGACTATTTTGTTGAATACTAGAATTGAGTTACTCCAAAGAAAGTAATTCCGTTGGAAGACTAACCCGATACCTTTTCGCCATCAAGATCATGAGTTCGTCCAATTTCCTTTCAAATCTATCCATAGAAGCTCCAATCATCTGGTAACCTTCGGCCATGGAGAAAAATCCAAAAAGCTAGATTTGAGGCTGAGAATTGCTGCTCTAATACCAAATGTTAGGACCCTAGCCCTAACTTGATGTTTCCTTTGAAGATAGAATTGGAATAGAGGGAGAAAACTGACAGAAATGTGGGAGAACAGATAGAAATGAGGGGGGAAATCTGGTAAAAAGTAGGGAAAAATCGAGAGAAATGAGAGAGGAAATATATAGAATTGAGGAAGAACATAGAGACTTCTATAATCTTCTTAACAATTCATTCATAATGCCTCAGCAATGTGGGTTTAGCTTTATATATAAGCCATCCACAGATTCTACAACGCAGTTACCACCACTCTTCCACTACCGATGGCAACTCTTAAATCACTTTTACTACCTCCCCACTACTCCATATCTATTACTTACCTATTCCTAGAACATAATTGTAAATAAAAATTAAATAAAGATATAACAAGGGAAATGAAAAATAAATTCCTAATTCTAGGGGTCATGACATTCTAGTGGAGGGTTGGTCTATCAGCCTTGTTATGTCCTAGGGTTACGAAGAGGATTATGAAAATCTGGGTGATCTTTCAAGTCGTTTTGTTCTAAGGCAGAGAATGGGGCTACAGGTAAATTTTGGCTTCAAAATTGGTGTGGTCATAGATTGTTGTGTGATTCATTTCTCACCCTTTTCTAGATCAGTAGAGAAAGGAAAATGTTGTGATTAAGTGTTTTCCTCCTTGGTAACATTATTTGGTCACCGTAATTCAGGCACAATCTCCACAATTTGGCCCTTATGAGCTTATCTTGATATGATTCATGCTCATTTAAGTATGGGGAAGAGATAGGATAGATGGGTTTGTCATTTGTCAGGTTTGCTTGTTCCACAAAGCCTTGTGTGACAAAGTAAGAGTTCTCTTTCCTTGAAAAATGTTTGAGGAGGTTTTGAAACTTCACCTAAGGTTACCTTTGTGATAAAGCCCTAATAACAACAACAACAACATATCCAACCTTTATCCCACTATGTGGGGTCGGCTACATGAATTCTAGACTTCCATGTATTTCTGTCTTTTGTCATATCTTCATTTAGGCCCATACACTATATCAAACTTTAATGTCTCTCCCAAAGTCTTATTGGGTCTGCCTCTACCTCTTTTCTTGACTAATTGTTCCATTTCATCAACTCTTCTCACAGAAGCGTCTCTTGCTCTTCTTCTCACATGACTAAACCATCTTAGTCTCGTATCTCTCATCTCCTCCTTGATTGCCACTATTCTTACCTTATTACGAATAACCTCATTTCTAATTTTATCTTTTTTTGTATGGCCACACATCCATCTTAGCATCCTCATCTCCGCTATGCTCGTCTTTTGTTCATGCTGGTATTTGACTGCTCAGCATTCTGAGCCATACAACAAAACTGGTCTTATAACTGTCCTATAGAATTTTTCTTTCAGTTTTAATGGGATTTTACCATCACATAACACCCCGATGCATTTCTCTATTTTAGCCAACCTGCCTTAATTCTATGCTTCACATCCTCGTGAATTTCTCCATCTTTTTGAATCACTGATACCAAATATCGAAAATGATTTTTTCTTTGTATGATTTGGTATTTCAATTTTATTATAACATCATTCATTCTTGCATTCTTACTAAATTTACATTCCATATATTCCGTTTTCCTTCTACTTAATTAAATCCCTTAGATTCTAAATTGTTTCTCCACAACTCAAGTTTAGTGTTCACTCCCTCTTTTGTTTCATCCACCAACACTATGTCATTTGCAAATAGCATGTACCATGGCACCTCTGTCTAAATATGTTTAGTGAGTTCATCAATTACTAAAACAAATAAGTATGGACTTAGTGCAGAACCTTGATGCAGTCCCATTGTAATTTTAAACGGTTCAGTATCCTCTCCGCATGTCCTGACCCTTGTCTCTGTTCTTAAGGGCTTTTATATCGACTATTCAGACTCATTTCTTCTCTAAAACCCTCCATAATACTTCAATAGGGACCATGTCATAGGCCTTTTCTAGATCTATAAACACAATATGCAAGTCCTTCTGATGATCTCGATACCTTTCCATTAAGTGCCTCAGTAGGTATATAGATTCCATTGTTAATCTACCAGGCATGAAACCAAACTGATTTTTCGAGACGTCTGTTTCTTTTCTAAGCCTCTGCTCTATTACTCTCTCCCAGAGTTTCATGGTATGGCTCATTAACTCCTTTGTAATTTTCACAGTTTTGAACATCTCCTTTGTTCTTGTATATAAGAACCAAAGTACTTTTCCTCCACTCATTTGGCATCTTTTTTTATTTAAGGATTGCGTTAAGTAATTTCGTTAGCCAGAAGATGCCATCTTCTCCAATGCATTTCCATGCTTCTATTGGTATATTATTTGGTCTCACCGCCTTATGATTTTTCATCTTTTTTAATGCTTGTCTTATTTCTTTTGAACTTATGTGTCGATAAAATGTATAGCTTACGTTCCCTTCAAAGTTATTAAGATATCCCAACCTAACTCTTGTGTCCCCACCATCATTGAATAATTTTATGAAATACTGCTTCTATCTCTCCTTAATCACTCCCTCATTCACTAATATATTTTAGTTTTCATCTTTTATGCATTTCACTTAGTTTAGATCCCTTGTTTTTCTTTCTATAGCTAATTTATATATATCTCTTTCTCCATCTTTTGTATCAACTCATTTATATAGATTCTCATATGCTTTTGACTTTGCTTCACTAACAGCTATTTTTGCTGTCTTTTTCGCTTATTTATAATTTTTTAGGTTTTTTTTATCACTGCACTGATATATAGCCTTATAGCAAGTTTTCTTATTTCTAATTTTCAATTGTACCTCTTCATTCCACCACCAAGACTCTTTAACGTTTGGGGCTCTACCATTTGTCTCTCCAAGGACTACCTTTGACGTGCTTCTCAGGGCAGTAGCCATTTCCCTCCACATTTGGTTTGCATGTCCTTCTCCATTCCATTCTCTTCTACCCCTTAATTTTTAAATCCCACCACTTAATTCTTGGATTTTGTTTTATGTGATTTTTTTCTCTTCCAATTTCTTACTTGGACGTTAAATACCAAAAGTCTATGTTGAGTAATCAAACACTCCCCCGGTATCACCTTACAATCCCTACAACATAACCGATCCTCTTGTCTCGTGAGGAAATAATCTATTTGGGTGCTTGATGTGACATTTTTATATGTGATTAAGTGTTTGTCCCGCTATTATTGGTTATGATGAGCCCATATGCCATAGCAAAATCTAGAATATACTTACCCTCTTTATTAATTTCCCCGAATCCATACCTTCCATGTACCTCTCTATAGCCGTTTCCGTCTCTACCCATATGACCATTTAAGTCACTTCCTATAATCACTTTCTCTCATTTTGGTATCATTTGTATGAGTCCCTCTAGGTCCCCCCAGAATTTTGCTTTTATCTTCTCACCTAACCCCGCTTGTGGTGCATATGTACTAAAGATATTCATAGTCATTCTTCCTAGACCAACCTTCACCATAATAATCCTATCCCCTATTCTCTTTACATCCACTACCTCATCTACTAAGCTTTTATCCATAATAATCCCCACTCCATTTTTCGCTCAATCATTTCCTGTGTACCATATTTTATATCCAGTTTCTGATAAAGTTTTTGCTTTTTTCCCTACCCATCTCGTCTCTTGAAGGCACATAATATTAATCTTTCTCCTAATCATCACATCTACCACTTCCATAGCTTTGCTTGTTAATGTTCCTGTGTTCCATGATCCAATTCTTAATCTATGATTTTGATTTTTGTTTTGACTTTGAATTTGATTTTGTTTTTTATTTTGGTTTTGATTTTGGACTAGTTTCTTTACTTGCATCCGTCCAAGCAAATGCGAAGACCCTTGCTCATTTGTCACTACATTCGGGTGCCGATGCAACGGCCCTAGCTCACTTGACACTACACGTGGGCAGTGTAGCGCGTCGCTATGAAGGGTTATTTTTCCTTGATTAACAAAAATTAATGACCATGTTTCAAAAATATGTTCTTCTACAATTAATTGGATAAATAATAGAGTACATGTGTTATTTCATTAAACATCTACAACAATATATTAAAGCCTTAATCCCACTATTTTTTTACCATTTTCCACGCACAACAGGTGATGCATTTCTATAATTATTTTTCTAGGCACAAGTGCAATTCCTTATATGTAAGTGACATGTTTGGCATGAGAAATATAAGACTTTTGGGGGTGTAGATATTCTTTTTTGTGTTTGTGTGTGTGTGTGGGGGGGGGGGGGGGGGGGGGGTGTCTTAAAGGAATCCCATTTTCCTTGTTTTGTGGTTTGGGGTGAAATTCTCTTTCTTTCCTAAACATTTTTGCATTTTGTTGATGAGCTCTCTATATAAGTAGGTTTTAGTTGTCTTTGCTGAAAAAATTGGACTGGTGCCTATGGAAAATTAGAGATTTGAATATGTGAGAAGAAACCACCCTTGAGAAGAGTGGATGGAGTGGACAAAGTTTGAAATAGAAGAGATACAAAGAAAGATTGAAAAAAGGCTAGGTGGGAAACTCTTTAGCATGGCAAGGAATATAATAGTCTTACACAAGATATGGTCTTCCATAGAGGATGATTGGTGAGTTTAATACTCTATTTAACCAACCCCACCTCATAAGATTAAGATTTGGTGGTGGCATTGTATTATGCTAATTCCACTTGCTTTTAGTGGTTTCACTATATATATAATAATTCATTCCTTCTAAATATCAGTTCACTTATCATTTTTGTTTCAGTTGGATGTTTTTAAAATCCTATGGGAAAATTACTGGCAATAAGACTTATTTCAGAAAGAATGAACCGTTCCTTAAAGTTGAATGTAAATAACCCATAGCCTTGAAGTCTGAAGTCCTCGCTTCATTAAGTATTGTAAAGAAGCTAGTTTTATTCAAAGTTAACTTTATCTTCCATTTGTGTGATGAAAACAGCAATAGGGTAATGCCCAACAAAATAATCAAAATAGGCAATAAGCCCACAAGACTGGCCAAACATTTCCATGATGGTCAACCAATCAAAATCTATGGATGGATCAATGATTATGATTTAAAGTGAATAAAATTATACAAATGAGGTCTTCAGTAGTAGCATGTCAGACATGAAGTACTTACAGCTATACAATGAAGTTGATAATGCATGAAGTATACTCTTATAAAGTCTAATGTGCAGAGAGAGAGAGAGAGATCTGCACGTGTTTATTGCTCAACGGGAAAGAGATGTTAAGTACTTCTTTCTTGCATCAGTGTAGTGATCCCATGGTAATATGAGATTAAAGACACGCAGTCCATTCCAAAAGCTATGCCCTGCTTTTTTGGCCAGTGGGAATTGGAATATCAACTTCTCTGTCACAGTTGAGTGTATGAGTGTGCCAATGGTATTTTTCTAAAGAAAGTGTGCAGAGGTATCCTAACACAAACTGCCTGCTCCCCAAAATATATATAGCATTCTGATGATCATTAGTATCAATTGTTAGTGCATAGGATTCTGAACAAAAGACAAAAACCTTCACTTAACCTTATTAAATGTGAGGCTTTCAAGTTGATGCCTCCCCACAAGTAGGCATTTTATTAGCCTTCACAACAGTCCTTATCTAAATGCTTTTTTCCAAAAAGTAAAAAGAAAAAAAATATATATATTGAAGAAGAGCACAAAAAGTGAAATTCCATAAAATAACAATCCATTGCAGGTTTATCAACTAACTTTCTTATTAGTTGAAAAAACCAGAAAAACAATAAATAAAGGCATAAAATTACTTAAAAATAGGGACAGTTTTTGGTTGAAATAAGACTCAGCCATGTGGTAATAGTAACAATTATGGTCGGACTTCTTATTGCATCAAAAACGTCTCCTAAACCCCCAAAATCTTGAAGTTTAAGTCCAAAAATTTTCTTAGATAACAGTCATTTCAAGTGGCTGGCATACTGGTAAGTCCTATCCTTTCACCCTACTGATTTTTGGTGAATCTAGGAAAGAAAACACAAAAGCGTGAAGGGAAACCCCTCAGGGTAGCGCAAATGGTCCATCGCACATGTTTGGGAGCTTGGGTTACCGTAAGGTTGTGGGTTCGAGTTTGTCTCTATGCGGTTGTCGATAATCTATTCTATTTGAGGGGCCAAGCCTGGGGCTTTGGCTCACAACTCACTTATTTGTTTGCTCAGGCCGAGGGTGTGGCAGGCTGTGGGTTTTAGAGAGGGTGGGACATTGTATATTGATCAGGAACCCCTCGAGTTTCTCACGCTAAAAAAAAGAAAAAAAAAATCATGAAGGGAAACCTGTTAAGGCATTACACCAGTGCAGGGGGCCTGCATTTTCTTCTTCTTTTTTTTTTTTGACACATAAAGGGTTGTAAAAACTAAAGATTGCCTTGAGGAGGTGACTCATCTACAAAGGAAGCAAAAGAGAAAATACAAAAAGATGAGTTCTCTTCAGATCACAGAAAGAAAAAAAAAAACGAACTCTTCAAAAGATGTAAAGAGATATTCTGATCTTCAAAGGCTCTATTGTTTCTTTCTCTCCAAATGCAGTACATAACATAAAAAGGCACCATGTTGCTCGTCAAGTACAAGCTACTTTTTTTTACCAACCCTTCATCCAGACCAAAAATCATTTCACCATGGATTTGAAGTGACCAATTAATAAAAAATAAAGAAAGATTAAATACCCACAGCTGGTGGGCGACTGGACAATGTAATAGGAGCTGGTCCACTGTTTTCTCACTTTTTTTGCACGTGCAACACCCGATGCTACAACCTGCCTTTTTTTTCATCAAGTTATCATGGTGAGATAGAGCTGTGAGAATCTGTCCAAGCATAGAAATATACTTTGCGAAGCACTTTACCGCACTTTACCCCTCCAAATGGCTTTGCAACAAAAGTTGGTCACTATCTCTGCCTCAAGTGCTTAGCAGAAAGACTTGACAATAAAAGTTCCTCTCTTCAATGGGTGCCACAGCCACACCCAGCTTTCTTACTCCAAACCAAAAATGGGATGGCCAGTGAACAAACTAAAGAAGGCAGACACAAGAGCCAAGTTCCCAATCTTGAATCTTGGAGGTTTTGCAAAAACCACCATGACAGGGCCAACCCTGCCTGAAAGAGAGGTGGTCCTTTGCAGAAGCATCTCCGTATCACGAGGTAACTGAAAGGTCTATGGTGCACCAACTACAAAACTCCACTGCAGATTCAGAAACCAATTAGATGTGATGTTTCTGAAAACGGATCCCACTCTTGGACATGCCCCTCCAAACAATGGCATTAGAGTTGGTATTGCTTGTGAGCCAACTGCCCCCCCCCCCCCCCCCCCCAACTGCCCCGCGCCCCCCCCCCCCCCCCCCCCCCCCCCCAACCACCCTCCTCCAAGGTAGTCGAATTTGGCAGCAAATCTCCACAACAATGTTCCTGGTAACTCTTTAATGAAAAGGCCCAGGTTCCTAATCGGTATTCAACCACCTCTAGGGGTTGACCAACTTTTCCCCAATTTACTAAATGGTACTAAAATTTGTCATCTATTCCAGCCCATAGGAAACTTCTTTGGATTCTTTTGAGCCTTTTGGTAATCAAACCTGCTACAAGGATGGACACAGTTAACTCAGGCTACTAGCAAGGTACTCTTAATTAAGGTTAGCCTACCCAATTTGAAAGATATTTCCTCTTTTGTGCAGCAAGTTTTTTCTCATACTTAGTCATGCCAACCCAAACAACCTTATATTTAAACTTGAAATCTGTTGGAACCCCTAAATAGACAGGCAGAAAATATCAAATGCTACAATCCCAGAAGTATTCCAATTCTCCCACATTATTACAACAACAACAACATATCTAGCCTTTATCCCACTATGTGGGGTCGGCTACATGAATTCTAGACTTCCATGTATTTCTATCTTTTGTCAATTCTCCCACATTATTAACCCACAAAATTGTAATAAGCTTCTTGTTGCTAAGCCCCAAAACAGCCTTAAAGAAAAGCAACACGCACCTTAATAAACTC
The DNA here is from genome assembly GCF_014633365.1 of Diospyros lotus. Classification (NCBI taxonomy): domain Eukaryota; kingdom Viridiplantae; phylum Streptophyta; class Magnoliopsida; order Ericales; family Ebenaceae; genus Diospyros; species Diospyros lotus. Next base: position 17,526,766 of record NC_068347.1, read on the forward strand.
AATAGGATGACATTGGTGCCACAGAACAAGATGGTATCATAAGTGAACTAGAAGTGTGAAAACCTGCACCACCCCAACTGCGCTTCCAACTGAGGATTCTAGCCCATCCTAAGCACTCAACTCTCCTTACTATCAGGCTACGGTCTTCCATGACCGAGATAAAAATGGACAGAGTAGATCCCCTTGATGCAATCCTCTAGATGCCTCAAAGAAACCTTTGTGCTCGACATTCACCAAGATGTGAAACTTAACCTTAGAGATGGAAAAAATATCCATTCTCTGAACCTCAACACAAAACCCATTCTTTCTAAAACTATTGGCAACTAGGTCCCTTGGTAATAGGTGACGGCAGCTAGGGTTTGGTTCCTAACTTGGGAAAGACGTTGGCTAGTATTGATGGAAGGTTTCAATCAGTGTTAATTGATTGGTTGTATATACTTTCAAAAAGTAGAATTATATCTTCTAGATTAGTATATGTTTCCTAATTTGGTTGCATCTTAAAATTGTATAGTTCCTAATCTAGATTTAGAATTCTTTCTTAAGCTAATTTCAGTAACTTCCTAATCTTGTAAAGAGTCTTGTATAAATCAAGCTCTACCCATGAGTAAGAAATAAGACGGAAGGATTATTTTTTCCTAATTCTTGACATGGTATCAGAGCCCCAAGGATTGTTTTTCCACAACTTCCTTGGGACATATGGAGCCTATCCTTACCAGTCTTCCCCACCTTTTCTTTGATGTCCAAACCTTGGTTTAAAAATGTCCTCCATCTAAGATCCTACACTCGATACAGCAGACTCTAGCCATACCTCAGAAGTTTCGGTTGCTAGAACTCAAAATGGGGCCTCGAAAGGAGAATTACAGAATCTCCAAGCAGCCTACCGTTTGAACGGCAAGAATTACCTAAAGTGGTCACAGCTAATCCGAACCTTTTTTAAAGGAAAGGGGAAGCTTAGCCACTTGTTAGGAACAAGCCCAAAGGAGGACGACCTGGCATTTGCAGCATGGGACGAGAAAGATTCCTTGATGATGTTCTAGCTTTGGAATTTCATGGTTCCAAAAATCAGTGACATTGTCATGTTTTTTACCATAACCAAGGATATTTGGGAGGCCATAAACTTGACTTATTCAAAGGTTAAAGATGTAGCTCAAATTTATGAAATACGGGTAAGGGTGGCAGCAACCAAACAAGGCTTGAAGACCATCATAGAGTATGCAAATATGTTGCAAACTCTATGGCAGGAGCTGGACCACTACCAGTGCTTGAAGATGAAGTGTAGCGAGGATGCTGCACTCCATAAGAGGTTTGTTGAAAAGGAGCAGATATATGATTTCTTGGTTGGTCTCAACATAGAATTTGATACAGTCAAAGTGCAGATTCTTGGTAAGGAAGATTTGCCTTCCTTAAATGAGGTAATCTCTTTAATAAGAGAAGAAGAAGGGAGAAGGGGTGTAATGCTAGAATCTATCCCTGGTGAGAGTTTTGCCCTAGTGTCTTTGAAAGCTCATTATCAAAACTAAGACATAAGGGATGAAAATAAACCAGTGTATAGGGAGTCTCTATGGTATACCTTTTGTAAAAGACCTAGGCACACCATAGAGAAGTGTTGGAAGCTCCATGGAAAGCCACCCAAAGGAGAACCATCAAGGAGTCAAGTGCATGTGGTAGTCAGTGGCCAATAGTCTAAACTGAGAGATTCAATGCATGGAGGAAAGCCCCTTGAGCTCAACAGTGCAGAGATTGAAAGACTCAAGAACTTTCTAGGATCTCCAGAAAAAAAAGTAGAGAAAGGTACCTGCTCTCTTGCTCCCACAGGTAATTCTTCCTTCTCTTTTTCCCTACATGTTTCAGAAACTTTACACCAAAATTGTTGGATCCTAGACTCAGGTGCTTCTGACCACATGACCTCCAACCCACACTTGTTTATTTCCTATAATCCTTGTCCTAGCTCAAGAAAAATCACAATGGCAAATGGCTCACTCATTACCGTTGCGGGCCAAGGAGATATTCTCCTCAATGATCACCTAACCCTGAAGAATGTCCTTCATGTCCCCAAGTTATTTGCTAATCTTATATCTATCCAAAAACTTATTGAGGATACTAATTGCAGTGTATCTTTCTATTCTAATGTTTGTGAGATACAGGAGTAGGGTAAGAAGAGGATGATTGGACTTGCTAGGGCTAGAGAGGGACTTTATTACCTCGAGGAACCAAGAGGACAGGACAAGAAGGAATTTTCTCCCCTCGTGTCATGCCTAGCCTAATCCAACGAGGACAAGATGTGGTTACAGCATTATAGAATGGGCCATCCCTCTTTTCTTACTCTCAAATTAATGTTTTCTAATCTAGCCAAAGGTCTTGATTTTAGTCACTTTCATTGTGTTGTTTGTGAACTTGCCAAATATAAAAGAATGTCTTTCCCTCCTCCTAATAAAAGGACTGATTTTCCTTTCTCTTTAATTCATGGTGACATCATTTGGGGTCCATCAAGTGTTCCCAATATTTCTAGGGCAAGATGGTTTGTTTTATTTGTTGATGATTATACTAGGGTGGTTTGGATATATTTATTGAAAAAAAAGTTAGAAGTAAGCCATGTGTTTCCTAATTTTTACAACATGGTTATGTTGTTTTCATGTGTTTTGTCTTATGTGATTCTTTCCTGCCTCATGTGTTTGAGGTGGTGTTTTTCGTCCTTATTTTTGCCTTGCGTTGGCTTGTGATGTAGTTATGTTCTCTGCTCGGGGTATGCCCCAACTGTGTTTGTAGTCGCTCTTGCGCTTGTTGTTTGTTCTTTATAATTCATATTTACAGAAAAAAAAAAGAATATAAAGCAATTTAGGTATGACAATACTAGAGATTTTTTTAATCAATCTCTATCTATTTTCTTTCAACAAAAAGGATTTATTCATGATACTTCTTGTCCCTACACTCCTCAACAGAATGGGGTGGCCGAGAGGAAAAATGGTCATCTTCTGGCTGTTATTTGAGCGCTTCTTTTTCACCATAATGTCCCTCAACATCATTGGGGAGAAACAACTCTAACAACCACCTTTCTTATCAACAGATTGCCATCTAAAACACTAGAATATCATAGTCCTATTCAACTATTGATAAGTCATTTTCCTGACTTTCATGTGGCTAGTAATTGGCAGCCCAAGATATTTGAGTGCACGGCCTATGTTCATGTTCCAACAACCAATAAAGGGAAGCTAGATCCTCCTACCTTAAAGTGTGTTTATTGGATATTCACCTACATAAAAAGGTTATCAATGTTATCACCCTCCTTCAAAGAAATTTTTTGCATCTACCGATGTTACCTTTGCTGAAAATGAATCCTACTTTAGATCATCAAATATTCAAGAACAAAATCAAACCTTAGCTAACAGGGATTCTTCTTTTATTCTTTCTGACCCTAATCTGTTATCCTTGAACCCATCTTATAAATGGAAGGACTAGGCAAGCATGACACCTGAGGAAGTTTCACCATCTACTCCTTGGCCTCTACAGGTATACTCAAGGAGAAAGAAACTCGAATCTGACCTTATGCAAGCCCCAACATCCACTACAAGTCCCATAAGTCCTAAAGTCTCTACAGGTAACACTGACAATTCTGCCACCATTTCAGAGCCATCACTAGGTATCTCCTCAACCAACTCTCTTGATATGAGCCCTATAAAACCTACTAAACCCACCGTTCAGTTAGATACCTATGATCTTGATTGGCCCATTGCACTTAGAAAAGAAACCAGAACTTGTACCAAACATCCGTTACACCTATTTCTTTCCTTTTCTAAGCTATCACCTACCCATAAAGCCTTTCGTACCAGCTTGCATACTATTCCTATTCAATTTTTTTTTTCTAAAACCATAGGGAATAAGAATTGGAAGGATGCCATGGAAACTGAGATGGCAGCCCTAGAAAAAAACCAGACTTGGGATTTGGTAAAATTGCCTAAAGGAAAGCATCCAATGGGTTGTAAATGAGTTTATACTGTGAAATATAAGTTTGATGGATCTCTAGATCGGTACAAAGCAAGGTTGCTGTCATAGACCAAGGGTATAGCTGTAATTAGAAGGTATAATGGCAGAATTGTAATAATCCAGTAGGGGATCATTCAAATGGTGCGCGCCTGGTTTCCTAACTGCTGCGCCAAGCTGTGTAATCCTTCTATAAATACAGATAAGTTGAGGATGGGGAGGCATGTGAGGATTATTCCATGGTTTCCTTTCCCTCTCATTTCTCCATTCACACTTCTCTCGCCCAATTCTTAATCTCTCTCTCTCAATCTCTCCCTCTAAATTCTTCCCGCCTAAACCATTCCCTTCCAAAATTACGGAAGGCAACCCCTCTTTAGATCTGAGCCTGACAATTGGTATCAGAGTCAGCGACCTGGCAGTAGTGATGATCGACGGAACGCGAGCGAAGCAGATGGAAATTAGACTGGACGCAATCGAGTTGGGATTGCAACAACACCAAGAGCAAGTGGATGATAGATTGGAGACGATGGAGTTAGGAATTTGGAACACTCAGGAAGAGATCCACCGAAGTAGATCAAAATACACGACCGCCTTAGATCGTGCCATGAATGAAATTCGAGAAGAATTCTCCAGACTCAGTCAGCAACTGACGGCAGCTTTGAGCATGTTTGCTTGGCAGCCGAATGTCAGTTTACCAACGGATTTTCCCCCAAGGTCAACGTCGGCACCAATCCTGACTGCACCGGTGACTAGATTGCGACCTCAAGAACCAACGGAAGTGGAAGAGGGTGCACATTAGAGGTGTTATGGGGGTATCAATTCAGCTCAACCGAGTTTGAGGATGGAGATTTCGGCCTTCGATCGGGACAGACCGAGGTGGTGGATACGCCGATGTGAACGTGTGTTTTATCAACATCGAATCGCAGAAGGTGATAAGGTATGTATGGCTACTTCCTGCTTAGATGATGTGGCGGATGCGTGGTTCCAAAATTGGAGTCATGGAAGGTTGGATTTGAGTTGGCCGGAGTTTGTTAACCAATTGTGCAGAAGGTTTGGAGAGAAGACCAGATCTGATGTAATTGAGGAGTTTAACAAATTGAAACAGAATGGAACAGTAGAGGAATACCAAACCAGATTTGAAGAATTGAGGTCCTTACTCTCATTGTCTCAACCTTACCTAGATGAGGAGTATTTTGTTTCGAGTTTTATCAGTGGGCTAGAAGAGTTAATTAGACCGACTGTTAAGATGTTGTACCCCACCACGGTGGCACAAGCAGCTGAACAAGCTCGATTACATGAGCTATCGATGGAAACTTTTGCTAGGAGACATAGGTTGTCGTCCAAAAATAGCAGGGAGGATCACACCTACAGGGGGTATCACAGGGGAAATAATTTCCAAGGGCCGAGAGGAGGACCTACCAATAAAGTTCCCCAACCTATGGTACAACCAAGAAACCTAATGGTGGACTAAAAGCGACAATTAGGCCTATGTTTTTGTTGTGGTGAAAAGTATGGACAAGGTCACCAGTGTAAGAAACTCCTCCTTACTATGGAAGGTCAGGAGGAAGTAGAGGAGGAGGAAGCTGGTATTGGCGGAAATGAAGATGTGCCTGAGGAAAACAAAGGGGGTGAGATCTCAATGCATGCCTTGCAGGGCCAAGCAGCGGGAAAGGTCATTAAGGTGAAAGGGGTGGCCCGGAAAAGGAAGATAGTAGTGTTGATAGACAATGGCAACACACATAGTTTCCTAGATGAGACAACAGCCCACAATCTACAGTGCGACCTACAAGAGACTCCCCCTCTGTCAGTCCTAATAGCTGATGGGACCAAAATGGTAAGCCAACTCAGATGTTTGGGTTTCAAGTGGCTAATGAGTGGGCGAGAATTCTTGGCAGATTTGAGAATACTCAAGTTGGGAGGGTGCCATGTTGTGTTGGGGGTAGACTGGATGAAGACAACAAGCCCCTTAGTGTTGATTTTAATACTCTGGAAGTGACCTTTAACTTGGAGGGCCAACAAGTTACTCTACATGGAAGTCAAGAAACGGGGGAGTGTAGGGTTGTTTCAGGGAAACGAATTCAGAAGTTGCTGGAACAGGGAAGTACCACCATGGGACAGTTGCACTCAATTTATGCTATGGACGTGGGGTTAATGACAAGTGGAGAATAGAAGTTTGCTGCACCGAGGAACACTTCCTTGGTAATAAAGGACAGTAAGGTACACCTTCCTTTACCCATTCACAATTTGCCAATGGAATTTGAGGATCTGTTCGCCACCCCCCAAACCCTGCCACCCCATTAAATCCTTGATCATTCCATTCACCTTAAACCCAACAGTGAACCAGTCAATTTAAAGGCCTATCGATATTCTCCTATACAAAAGGCAGAAATAGAAAAACTTATAAGAGAAATGTTGTCCAAAAACTTGATACAACCAAGCCAAAGCCCATATGCCTCACCAGTCCTCCTAGTAAAAAAAAAAGATGGCACTTGGAGGTTTTGTGTGGATTATAGGCAACTCAACTCACTAACCATCAAGAACCAATTCCCTATACCCATTATTAAAGACCTCTTAGATGAATTAACAGGCGCATCCATTTTTTCTAAGCTTGACTTGACCTTCGGATACCATCAAATCCGAATGAACCCAGCCGATTGCCCTAAAACCGCTTTTAGAACCCATCAAGGGCATTATGAATTCTTGGTAATGCCCTTTGGCCTCACCAATGCGCCTGCAACCTTCCAAGTATTGATGAACCACATTTTTGCTCCCTATTTGCACAAATTCGTTTTGGTTTTTTTCAATGACATCCTCATTTATAGTACTACCTTAGACCAGCATTTATCCCACCTCAAACTGGCATTTCAGATCCTTAGATTCCATAAGCTGTATGTGAAAAGGTCTAAATGCTCATTCGCAGAAGGGAAGGTTGAATACTTGGGTCATATCATATCTGGCCAAGGAGTTAGTACTGATCCTCACAAAATTAAAGCTATGAAGGCCTGGCCCCGGCCAAAAACCCTAAAGGAACTAAGAGGCTTTCTAGGCCTTATTGGGTATTATAGGCGCTTCATAAAAGGGTATGGTATGATTAGCAAGCCAATGACCACGCTGCTTAAGAAAAATAATTTCGGTTGGGGACCGGGAGCAGAGGAAGCGTTTGAATCCCTTAAAGCAGCCATGTCGCAAGACCCAACACTGGCTCCACCCGATTTTTCCAAGGAGTTTATTCTGGAAACGGATGCGTGTGACACTGGTATAGGGGCAGTGCTTAGCCAAGAAGGGCGACCAGTGGCCTATCTAAGTCAAACATTGGCCCCCAGACACCTGGGCCTAAGTATATATGACAACGAGTTGTTGGCAATTTTAATGGCTGTGGAGAAATGGAGATATTACTTAGAGGGTAAGAAATTCACCATTAAGACAGACCATGAGAGTCTCAAATTCTTATCCCAACAAAGGGTACATAACCAGTTACAGAGAAAGGGGATTACCAAACTCGTGGGATTTGACTTCATCATTTTATACCGCCAAGGGAAGGAAAACAGGGCAGTCGATGCTCTGTCACGGAGAGATGTGCCAGCCGCTTGTCAGGCCATTTCGGCCTTGGTTTCAGATTGGGTGTAAGACATTACCCACAGCTATGACCAGACTCCTTAGATCGAAGAGCTACTCACCAAGCTTTCTGTACAGGCCACTAATGATCCTAACTACCAATTAAAAGGGGGATTATTGAGGTTCCAAAACAGAGAGGTGATTAGGGAAGACGAACTGTTGAAAAAGAAGATACTTCAAAGCTTGCATGACTCCCCCATCGGTGGGCATTCAGGGCTTAATGTGACCTATCGGCGGGTACAACAACTTTTTTACTGGAAGGGGTTAAAAAAGGATGTAACCAAATTTGTCATGGAATGCACTACCTGTCAAAGGTGCAAACATGAGAAAATTCCTTATCCAAGCCTCCTTCAACCTTTGGAAATACCTTCACAAGCCTGGGAACTGATTTCAATGGACTTTATTGAAGACTTACCAAAATTTGAAGGTGTTGACACTCTTTTGGTGGTAGTAGACAAGTTGACTAAATTCAGCTACTTCCTCATGTTGGCTCACCCGTTCACAGCCACTGAAGTCACGAGGAAACTAATGGATTCAGTATTCAAAATACATGGGTTGCCTAAGGCGGTAATTTCTGATCGTGATAAGGTATTTACAAGCCAGTTTTGGAAGTCATTATTTCAAGGGCTCGGCATTAAGCTTCATCTCTCTTCTGCCTACCATCCTGAGACAGATGGACAGACCAAAAGAGTCAACTAATGTCTCGAGACTTATCTTAGATGCTTGTGTGTTTCCAAACCAAGAAGTTGGAGTCGATGGGTAGCTCTTGCCCAATGGTGGTATAACACCAACTACCATACAGCACATAAAAGAACTCCTTTCGAAGCTTTGTTTGGGTATCTGCCACCCATCATTCTTGCTGTAATGCACTATTCTCCTCAGGAAACATCCGCCAATCAGTACCTAAAGGACAAACAAGAAGCCCTACTAACTATTAAGCAGGAATTGACCCTAGCCAAACAACAGATGAAATAGTTGGCGGATAAGCATCGAACAGAGAGACAATTTGAGGAAGGAACTGAGGTCTACTTAAAGGTAAAACGGTTCCAACAACACCTTTTCCACAAGGGACCAATCTCTAAACTCAGTCCTAAATTCTATGGGCCATTCAAGATTGTGGCAAAGGTGGGTCCTGTCGCCTATCGTCTCCAGTTGCCTGAGGGCGTGGGCCTTCATCCAGTGTTCCACGTTTCCCTTCTGAAGAGATCCATTGGACCAGCTGACAGCTCCAGCAGTACACTGCCCACTCCCCTTGAAGACATCGAGACTGAAAGAAAACCAGTGGCAGTGCTGGACAAACAAGTGGTTTACCATGACAAGGCTCCATTGACTCAAGTCCTAGTGCAATGGTCTCACCTACATCCGGATAACGCCTCATGAGAATATCTCCCTGAACTTCTGCAACGTTTTCCTAGAATGACAAGTCTACTGTAATTTCTTGGGGACAAGAAAGGTTTTAAGGGGAGGGAATTGTCATAGACCAAAGGTATAGCTGTAATTAGAAGGTATAATGGTAGAATTGTAATAATCCGGTAGGGGATAATTCAAATGGTGCGCGCATGGGCTGGTTTCCTAACTGTCACGCCAAGCTGTGTAATCCTTCTATAAATACAGATAAGTTGAGGATGAGGAGGCATGTGAGGATTATTCCACGGTTTCCTTTCCCTCTCATTTCTCCATTCACACTTCTCTCGCCCAATTCTTAATCTCTCCCTCTAAATTCTTCCCGCCTAAACCATTCCCTTCCAGAATTATGGAAGGCAACCCCTCTTCAGATCCGAGCCTGACAGTTGCTTGCCAAGGGATATACACAAGTGTATGGGGTAGACTATTTGGACACATTTGCATCGGTGGCTAAACTAAATACCGTTAGAGTCCTCCTTTTTTTGGCTGCTAACCTAGGTTGGCCATTGCACCAATTTGACAAAAAAAAATGCATTTTTGCATGGTAGCCTAGAGGAAGAGGTATATATGGAAAAGTCATTAAGTTATGGGACAGCCACACAAGGGTCGGTTGTATGCAAACTAAAAAAAGCCCCGTATGGATTGAAATAGTCCCTATGGGCTTGGTTTGGGAGATTTACGAGTGTTATGTTTGGCATGGGGTATAGACAAAGCCAAGGAGACCATACACTTTTTATTCAACACTTGGCCACAGGGGGAGTAACTATATTAATTGTGTATGTAGATGATATTGTTGTTATTGGCAAAAATAAAGAAGGTATGGCTCAATTAAAAGAGTGTCTGTTAAAGGAGTTCGAAATCAAAGATTTGAGGAGATTAAAATATTTCTTGGGAATAGAGGTGGCTCATTCTAAAGAAGGCATATTCATATCCCAGCAAAAATATGTGGTGGATCTCTTAAAAGAAATTGGATTGCTAGGCTGCAAAGTAAGTGACACACCCATTTAACTAAATCATAAATTGGGAGAAGCACTAGAAGAAAATATGGTTGACAAGGCAGCTTATCAGAGGCTGGTTGGGAAGCTAATATATCTAGCCCATACTTTGCCAGATATAGCCCATGTTGTAGGAGTGGTTAGTCAATTTATGCACAACCCAATAGAAGTCCATCTTAAAGTTGTGTATCAGATACTCCATTATCTAAAAGGGGCACCTGGGAGAGGTATTTTGTTCAAAAAGGGAGAAGCTATGACCCTTGAAGCCCATGCAGATGTTGACTATGCAGGCTCTGTTGTAGATAAAAGATCCACTTCTGGCTATTGTACTATGTTGGGAGGCAATTTGGTGACATAGAGGAACAAAAAGCAAAACATTGTGGCTAGGTCAAGTGCCGAGCCATAATTTCGATCCATAGCTCTAAGTGTGTGTGATTTGTTATGGCTAAAAATTCTTCTAAATGATCTCAGGATTGAGTGGACCATGCCTATGAAGCTCTATTGTGACAAGAAGTCAGAAATCAAAATCACTCATAACCCTGTTCAACACAATAGGACAAAGCACATTGAAGTAGATAGGCACTTTATCAAGGAGAAATTGGACAGCGGGCTAATATGCACACTACCATACATCTCATCACAAGATTAGTTAGCAGATATGCTAACTAAGGGCCTGCCTACACTAGTGTTTAACTAGATGATGAGCAAGATTGGGATGCAAGACATACACGCCTAATCTTGAGGGGGAGTGTTGGCAACTAGGATTTCCCTTGGTAACAGGTGATGACAGCTAGGGTTTGGTTCCTAACTTGGGAAAGATGACGGCTGGTATTGATGGAAGGTTTCAATCAGTGTTAATTGATTGACGATTAATTGATTGTATATACTTTCTAAAAGTAGAATTGTATCTTCTAGATTAGTATATGTTTCCTAATTTGGTTGTATCCTAAAATTGTATAGTTCCTAATCTAGATTTAGAATTCTTTCCAAAGCTAATTTTAGTAACTTCCTAATCTTGTAAAGAGTCTTGTATAAATCAAGCTTTACCCATGTATCCTAAAAGGGTTGTAGTATCCCAGGCTTAGCTTAGTTATTTGTTCATCTGTCATGGCCTTAATCTGAGAGGGTCTGAGCTTTAGGTACACTTTTTCTCCCATTGAAAACTCCCTTTCACTCCTTCCCTTGTCCGCCTGTTGCTTCATTTTGTTCTGCTCCATGGCCAGATCTCTTTTTAGTTGTTGGAGAACCTCCTGCCTTTGCTGGAGGTGGTCATCCATTGCTACAACATTAGTAAACTCCTGGGGCACTGGTAGTAGGGGGGTTTTGTATCCAAAGAGGGCCTCAAACAGTGACATCCGGATGGAGCTGTGGTGGTTGGAGTTGTACCACCACTGGGCTAAAGCCAACCACTTATGCCAATTCTTAGGTTGTTGGAAACTTAGGCACCTTAGGTAATTCTCTAGGCATTGGTTAACTCTCTTGGTCTGCCCATCTGTTTAAGGGTGGTAGGCAAACGACATGCTAAGCTTGGTCCTACAGACTTCTGTAATGTCTACCAAAAAAGACTGGTGAATACCTTGTCTCGGTCTAAGATGATAGTTCTAGGAACCCCATGCAGCTTGATCAAGGAACACCCTAGCAACCTCCTGGGTGGTGTAAGGATGAGATAGGCCGAGGAAGTGGGCAAACTTCGTGAACCTATCGACCACCACCAATATGCAGTCTCTACCCTCTAACTTGGGCATCCCTTTAATAAATCCATGGACACACTCTCCCAAGCTTGTCCTGGAATGCCTAAGGGTTGTAATAACCCAGGTGCGACCATAGTTTCAAACTTGCACCTTCTGCAAGTGTCACAAGTCATTACAAATTTGATCACTGCCTCCTTCAATTTGGGCCAAAAGAAGAGTTGCCTTACCTTGTGGTAAGTATTTTGAATCCTCGAGTGTCCTCCCAAGGGAAACCCATGTAGGGCCTGGAGGATCTTCTCCTTAGCCTACGGGCAGTCTCCAATCACTATCCTCCCCTTATACCGTAGCACCCCATTCTATAGTGTGTATCCCCTTTTGCTATTAGGATCTAACACCAACTGCTCCAGAGTCCCTCTGATCTGCTCATCTGAGTCATAACTACTGGCCACCTCTTGGTACCACTCTGGTATTAATGCAGTAATGGATGCTACCTCTCCTTTTCCTGAAACCGAGATAGGGCATCTGCCACCACATTGTCCTTCTCTTTCTTATATTGTATAATGTAATCAAGACCCATCAACTTAGCCATACCTTTCTTTTGTAGTTGTGTTTGGAGTTTCTATTACAGTAGGTACTTTAAACTCTGGTGGTCAGTCTCGATCACGAATTGGCCACCCTCTAGATAGTGTCTCCACTTCTCTACCGCCATTAAGAGTACCACAAACTCCTTCTCATAGATAAAAAATCCCTCATGCCTTGGAGCCAATGCTTGGCTAAGGAAGGTTATGGGCCTACCTTCCTGTGTTAATACACCCCCCACACCATTATCACACGTATCAGTCTCTACCACAAAAGTCTTGTTGAAGTCTGGTTGCCCCAAAACCGAGGCCTCGCTCATGGCTTGCTTCAACTGCCCAAAGGCTACCTCAGCTTCCAGTTCCCATCTAAACCCTTCCTTCTTCAACAACTGTGTTAGTGGCCTACTTATCACTCCATATCCCTTCACAAACCTCATGTAGTACTATGTCAAGCCTAGGAATCCCCTTAAGGCTTTGAGAGTGGTAGGTCTTGGCCATGCCTGCATGGCTGCCACTTTGTTTGGGTCAGTGCTAACCCCTACACTAGAGATAACATATCCTAGGTATTCGACATGCCTTTGAGCAAATGAACACTTTGACTTCTTAATGTACAACTAGTTGACTCTAAGGATCACAAAAGTAGCCTTTAAGTGTGTAAGGTGTTGGTCAAAAGTGCGGCTATACACCAGTATGTCATCAAAAAACACAAGGATAAAGCTTCTTAGGTGCGGTTCAAATATTTGGTTCATTAGGAATTGGAAAGTGGCTGGGGCGTTGGTAAGGCCCAAGGGCATTACTAAGAATTCGTAATGACCTTGGTGGGTTTGAAATGTAGTCTTATGGATGTCTTGTGGGCTCATTCTAATCTGGTGATAGCCTGCTTTGAGATCGAGTTTGGAAAAGATAGTAGCATCCCTTAGTTCATCTAGGAGATCTTCAATGAAGGGAATAGGAAATTTTTCTTTGACAGTCATGGCATTCAACTGTCAGTAATCCACACTGAAGCGCCATGAGCCGTCCTTCTTTTTGACTAATAGCACAAGGGATGCAAAGGGGCTGTGGCTGGGCTGAATTAGAGAGTGTTACAACATTTCTTTGACCATCCTCTCTATTTCTATTTTCTGTGTTGGGGGGTAACAATAGGCTCGGGCATTACAAGGTTCAGATTGAGGCTTTAGGCTAATGGAGTGGTGTGGGATCAGGGTGGAGGTAAGGTTTTAGGCTTTTTAAATAGATCATCATATTCAACCAAGAGTAAATTGAGCAAGTCAAGTTGGTTTACCTCCCATGTCTACTAGGGTGGACTGCTGACAACCAGCATCAGCTCACTCCTTACTCCTCCTCTTCTTCTTCCAATGCTTGGATAGAGAAGAGCTGGGCCACCATGTTCATCTTTTGCTTGAGGATCCTCTATAGCCGTCTCCTGTAATCATCTTACACATTCCCACTTCCTTGTTGCCCACCAATGCCATCCTTCTCCCTTCCTTTCCAAATGTCACCTCCATTCTATTGAAATCAAAGCATATGGGACTCACATGCTTCATCCAATTCATGCCCAAAACTATATCACATCCCCCCAAGTTGAGCAGCTTGAGATTTGCCTTGAAGTTTTCTCCCTGTATTGCCTAACAGCAGGCCGATTTACTCACCACTTTGCTTTTGTTTGCCACAGTCACCGTGAGAGGTTGTGTGTTGATCAGGGGACACTTCAACCTCTTGGCAATCCCTTCATCTAAAAAACTATGGGTGATCCTACTATCTATGAGGATTATCAACTTGTATTCCTCCACTCTCCCTTCCACCTTAATAATCTTATTATTGTCTAACCCTCTCAAAGCATGCAATGAAATCTCACCATTATCTTCCTCTCCTTCTTCAGGTGCCTCAATTATTTCTTCCTCCTCCACATTCTCCTCTTCACATTCCAGTAGAAGTAATTACTTCTTACATTGGTGCCCGGGGAAATACCTATCCCCACATTTGAAGCAAAGGTTAGCCAGCCTCCTATGCTCTATCAACCTATCCCCATGTGTTTTAGGGGCCGGGAGGGGTAAGCTCTTCATCCCCTACACTCCTCTGAAAACCTCCCTTCCTTGATTCTTCCAAATGGGGTCAACACATTGTGTGTTCCTCCTCTGTTCATCAGCCTCTGCTTCTTCATAAGCGCTTCCACTATTAGCTCATGTAACCTTACACTGTCGGTGGCATGCTTGAGGGTCTTTGGTTGTAGGACTTTCACCATAGGCCTTAACTCTTCATTCAGTTCACTTATAAAGCTAGAGATAAAATAAGCCTCCGTGAGGTAAGGATTATGGCTGAGCATCAATGCCTTTAACTCCTCAAACCTTCTCTGATAATCTGCCATTGATCCCCCTTGTCAAATCTTGTTAAACTCTTCCACAACATCGGCCATCCCTCTTTCTCCAAACCTCTCACATAATTCCTCTGCGAACTCAGCCCAATGGCATTCCTCCTTCACCTTGGCCCATCCTTGGTACCAATCATCCCCGACATCATTGAGATAAGCTACAGCTAGAGCCACCGTTTGCTACTCAAGAACCCCATACCACTCAAGGGCTCTCTCACACCTCCTAATCCACCATCTAGGGGTGTTACCATCAAGCATGAGGATATCCAATTTTGGCATAGGAATCCCCGAGTGGCCTTGGCCTCCAATTACCCCCTGCCTCCTTCCTACTGCATTTTCTCCCATTTCCACCGGCTCCTCTTCAATTTTAGAGGCCCTCGGCCTCCTTTGACTCATCCCCTGTCCAGGAAGAATCAGATCCACCCTTTCTCTAGGAGGGAAGTCTAGGGATAGACTTACCGAATGTTACCTAGCAAACATTACCATAAACCCCTGCACCTGCTCCCTAATCTGCACTCCCACTTCATCATGTATGTGAGTAACCTCTTCTCGAATCTAATTGACCGCTCCATCCAACTTGCGATCAATGGAGATGATTGCCTTGTGATTGCGATTGGATCCGAGATCCAATTGATCCACTCTCGCTTGCAGCTCCTACACCATAGAACCAAATTGTTGTAGTTGCATCTCCATGTTCTTCATCCGCGTACCTCCGCTATCTTTCAGAATTCACCATGATCGGAATTGGCCAGGACCAGCTCTGATACCAAATTGTTAGAGCTTAATGATTTGACGTAGGAATTCTCAAGATTTTCTTGAGAGTTATGGGAAATAGAACGGAGAGCAAGAGATAGAATTAGGGGGAAAGAACGAGAGAATTGAGGGGGAGAGATAACAAAGAATTGGAGGGAGAGAATTCCAAATTGGAAGTGATTTCATTCATGCCTCTCATCAGGTGAGATCAGTCTTATTTATACTGATCTCCCCACAATCAAATGGGAAATCTCCCACCCAAATGAACAACTTGCATCCTAACTACCCAGCGCCACTTGCAACAAGCATGTGTGCGTTTCCCTTTTCCCTCCTAATTTCTCAAATTACAATCAATTATTTAGGTAGTACATGACATAAACCTGTAAGGAATTAGATGATGAAGCTTGTAAATGATCAAAACTATAGGTTCTGAATTCACATTAATCTTCTCATAAACTTGATTAAGCAGATGGTTTGAGAAAATGTCCCAACCACTAAATGATGAAGTATCAAAGATTCTTGTTAAAACTAAAGCACTGTCGGTACCCAATAACTCACTCAAATACTCACCGAATCAACCACAATATATACACAAATTAAAAAGTAAAAGAAAGATAGAATTGAAATAAAAAAGATTAAACCACAAGTCTTGCACACCAATTTTACCCTGGTTCATGCCACGAAAATGGCACTACATCCAACAACTCCACAGAGAGAACAATCCCCTAAGAATGAAAGAAATCAGTACAATGAATCACTCGCCCTCTTTTACAACCCGAGTACAATTCTCTCAAAAGACTCCAAGAACTATCCTTCTCACAGCTCTCTCTCTTTATCACAGCACTCGTACAAGAGAATGAAATGATTTCTGATTGATGATCACAACTAATCCCTTGCCCTCATATTTATAAACTATGGGGCGGACCAACCTAGGGACATAATCGACTCTACAAAGTCTAAACTATTCCTAGTATATTTAGTTAATTACAAAAACATCTTGCACATTAATTGCCACTCAATCATCATCATAAACTCCTCTAATTTCTTCCGAGCTTCCAGCACACTTAACTCAAGCAAAACATCAACAAATCTCCACCATTTTGCCTCGAGTAAAACCTGGAACTTTTTCATTCTTGTTTTGCTCTCCCTGGAAACTTGAAAAATGATCAATCAAACAACATAAAATTGTAACAACCTTAAACAATGATACAGTTTGTACATGGGAACAACTTTAGTGAATATGTCAGGTGTATTATCATTACCTGCAACTTTAATCAGATCAATCTCCTTCTTCTCAAGAATTTCTCTTATAAAATGGTACCTAATGTCAATATGTTTAGTCCTCTCATGGTGGCTTTGATTTTTAGCCATGTGTATAGCACTTTGATTGTCACACTTTAGAATAACCTTCACATTATTTCCTAGGAGCTCACTAACTAAACCTTTCAACCACAATGACTCTTTAATAGCCTTGATCACTGCTGTATACTCTGATTCAGTAGTTGAAAGTGCCACAACTGGTTGAAGATTAGTCTTCCAACTAATTGTTGAGTTCTGTGAAACTTAATTAAATTCATTGACTATACACCTATATATATATATATATACAAATACAATGGGCCATGGGCCATGGGCTCTAACATAGGATTAACCCTAGACTATAACCACATAACTCAACACTCCCCCTCAAGCTGGAGCATATATATCATATGCACCAAGTTTGCTACAAATATACTCAATTCAAGGACCCTTGAGAGACTTAGTGAAGACATCTGCTAACTGATCATTGGAATTGACAAAATCTGTGGTAATACAGCCAGATAAAATCTTCTCTCGAATAAAGTGACAATCTATCTCGATATGTTTGGTCCTCTCATGAAAGACTGGATTGGAAGCAATATGTAATGCAGCTTGATTGTTGCAAATTAATCTCATCTGTGATATCTCCCTAAACTTGAGCTCCTGAAGCAATTGTTTTAACCAAATAAATTCACACGTTGCCAAAGCCATAGCACGATATTCTACTTTTGCACTCGACCTAGCAACAACCTCCTGCTTCTTACTTTTCCAAGATACTAGGTTTCTTCCAACCAGAACACAATATCCTGAAGTAGACCGTTTATCAAAAAGAGAAATTACCCAATCAGCATCAGAATATCCGACCACTTGAGTATGACCTTGTCCTCATACAATAGTCCTCTACCTAGAGCTCCCTTAATATACCTGAGAATCCGGACTACCGCATCCCAGTGGCTATCGCAAGGAGACTGTAAAAATTGACTGACAACACTGACTGAGAAAGAAATATCTGGGCGAGTGATAGTGAGATAATTAAGTTTTTCGACTAGCTTGCGGTATCTTCCAGGATCAGCAAGAGGCTCCCCCTGTCCTGGTAAGAGCTTTACATCAGGGTCCATAGGAGAATCTATAGGTTTACAATCAAGCATCCCAGTTTCTTCCAAAATGTCAAACACATACTTTTGTTGAGAGATAACAATACCAGAACTGGACCGAGTAACTTCTATGCCAAGAAAGTATTTAAGTAACCCCAAGTCCTTAGTCTGAAAATGATGGAAAAGATGTTTCTTCAACTAAATAATACCATCCTGATCATCACCTGTAATAACAATATCATCCACATAGACAACCAAGTATATACACCTCCCTTGTGATGTGTGTTTATAAAAAACCGAATGATCAGACTCACAACGAGTCATACCAAAGTCTTGAATGACAGCACTGAAACGACCAAACCAGGCTTGAGGAGACTACTTCAACCCATATAGTGAGCGACAAGTTTACAAAACTGCCCAGACTCCCCCTGAGCAACAAACCCAGGAGGTTGCTCCATATAAATCTCTTCCTGAAGCTCATCATGTAAGAAGGCATTCTTAATGCCCAATTGATACAACGGCTAGTGGCGCATAGCTGCTATAGAGAGAAACAAACGCATAGAGGACATCTTAGCAAGAGGGGAAAAAATGTCACCATAGTCAAGACTATAAACTTGAGTATACCCTTTGGCAACCATACGAGCCTTAAGGCGATTAACCTGCCCATCAGGACCCACCTTGACAGTATAGATCCACCGACATCCGACAAGAGATTTCCCTAGGGGTAAAGGAACCAAATCCCAAATACCATTGGAATGCAAAGAAGTCATCTCATCCACCATTGCTTATCGCCACCCTATATCAGAAAGTGCCTCACTAACAGTCTTAGGTACTGAAACAGATGATAAGGAAGACACAAAAGCACAAACAAGCGACGAGAGACGGTGATAGCTAAGAAAATTATAAATGAAGTGAGGATTGCGAGAAGAACAAGTACCTTTCCGAAGGGCAATAGGAAGCAGATCCTTAGAAGGCAGGATCACAACAGGTGGAGAGACTGGAGCAGGATGTGAGGCAGCAGGAGTCGCTGAAGTAGTAGGAGATATGGGAGAAGGCACAAGAACAACATCTCCACCGGGAGGAGACTGAAGCTGATGACGCCGATGATAAACCTGCAACGGGGTAGAAGAAGGAACAGGGAGAATAGGAGCAGGAGGACTCGCGGGAAGAGGGATTGCCTCAGAAATGGGTTGACACTCGAAATGGGGCGAAGAGTAGAAAGCAGACGACTCAAAGAAGGTAACATTCGCCGAAAGAAAATAGTGGCGGGTGTCGGGAGAATAACACCGATAACCCTTCTGAAGGCGAGAGTAACCACGAAAAATGCACTTGATGGACCGAGCAAACAATTTATCTTGACTAGGAGAGAGGTTATGGACAAAGCAAGTGCAACCAAAGACACGGGGAGGAAGAATATATAATGGTTGATCAGGAAACAAGAGAGAGTGAGGAATTTGATGCTGAAGAACCGATGAGGGCATCCTGTTAATGAGATAGCAAGCAGCAACAAGAGCTTCAGCCCAAAAGCGAAAGGGGACATGATGATGTAAAAAAAGAGTGCGAGCAGTTTCAATCAAATGTCTGTTTTTACGCTCAACAACCCCATTCTACTGTGGTGTATATGTACAAGACGACTGATGCAAGATCCCCTGAGAAGACATAAATGTAGCAAAGGGAATAGAAAAATACTCGGGGACATTGTGATTGCGCAATACTTGGACAGAGATATAAAATTGCGTTTTGATTTCAGCACAAAAGGATTCAAAAATTGAGAATAACTTAGAACGATTATTCATTAAATATAACCATGTGCAACAAGAATAATCGTTGATAAACATTACAAAATATTGAAAACCCAAAACAGACACAATACGACTAGGACCCTAGACATCGGAATGAACTAAAGCAAACGGGGACACAGCCCGATTATTGACACGCTTTGGAAAAGAAATGCGAGACTGTTTTCCAAGTTGACAAGACTCACAATGAAAAGACGACAAACTAGATAAACTGGAGACCATCTTTTGAAACTTAGCCAAACTAGGATGTCCCAAATGATTGTGGAGAAGAGCAGGAGACTCAGTCACCGAGCAAGCAACAGGCGATGTAGGAAGGTTGAGATGATAGAGACCCTGCGACTCACATCCGACGCCAATCATCTGTCCCGTACCGCGATCCTGGATAGTAACAGAATGATCATCAAAGGTGATAGAACAATTTAAGGCACGCGTAAGTTTACTAACAGAGACAAGATTAAAGGAACAATGAGGAAGATAAAGAATAGAATCTAAAGGCAAAGAAAGTAAGGGTTTGGCAGTGCCAACAGCTTGGGCAACTGCTTTGGACCCCATTGGCTAATGTTACAGAAGGTAAAGAAATAGAATTAGTAAAATGAGAGAATAAATTGGGATTACTAGAGATATGGTAAGAAGCATCCGAGTCCAGGACCCATGGTCCCAAAGAGGATGTCTGAGCGAGACAGGCAGTGGAATCACCAGAGTGGGCGACAGAAGCAACTGTGGATGAGGTTTGCTGGGACGTCTTATACTTGAGATACTCATCATAGTAAGCCCTAGTGAGAAGGACAGATTGCGGTGGATGACCATCAAAGGACTTAGATCAAGAACCATCAGCATGAGCAATATTAACACAAGGAGGGCGGCCATGCAACTTATAACATTGTTCCTTAGTATGCCCCCACTTGTGACAATAGTTACACTTGGGGCGTTTGCCCCGATTACCACGATCTCCTCCATGTTCGCCATTACTCTGAACTTGTGAAGCCATGACTGAATGATCACCTGCAGAAGAGGGAGGCATTGTAGGAACAGATGAAACCCGAAGAAAACGAAAATACACTTCATCCATAGTAGGTACAGTAGGACTAGCAAGAATCTGATCACAAACAGGAGCAAGCTCAGGACCAATAGCAGCAAGAGTACACACCATGAAGAACTTATCCCGCTGAGCTAGATCCTCTACAGGAGTCTTACTAGCAGGTAACAAGGAGTTAAATTCAGCTTTAATAGAGGCCATCCGACCAAGAAAATCAGGAAGAGTCAAACCCTGTTGTTGTAAACTGAGCAGATTAGACACCATTGAATACAGGCATTGAATGTCATTAGTGTATAATGCCTTGGCTTGAGCCCACAATTCACAGCACGTGGTATAGTTAGTATAGATCGGATGAAGAGAGGGATCAATTGACTGTCATAGGAGACTGCATAACAGAGCATCAGCTCTCTGCCACTCAGGTTTATTTGTGGTCACATTCTCGGCCTTTGTAGTTAGATGATCCTGTGAACTTTGAGCCATACACCATAGTTCAACCGCCTTGGACCAAGAGATATAATTGGAATTGCACATCAATTTCTCAGGCTGGAGAAGGAGACAAAATACCAAAGAAGGAGCCAGAGAAGGAGACAAAATACCAGAGAAGTAGCAATTTCTCAGTGTACCAGCCATGTTGGACAAAAAAGAGCCCTACAAGATCAACAAATCTGGAACAAAAGGGTTAAATAAGCCAAAAACTAAATGCTAGATGATCCAGCACAGAGAATGAGGTGTGGAGGCGCACTGGAGTGACGGCAGATGGCGGATGCCGATGACCGGCAACCGTGGATGGCGATGAAACCACTGGGGCTGGGATGGACTGAAGGAGGCGAGTCTAATGGTGAAGACGACGTCGCGATCAGAGCACTGGTGAGAGAGATCGGAGCAAAAACGTCTTCGTGAACAATGTGAGAGAGACGGCGCATGGCGGCACTGCGACAGCAATGGTGACGTTCCTCCGGGGATCAACAGATCGGAGGTCGACGAACGCAACGACGGTGGTGGTGTGCATGATCGGTAGCCGGATAGTGAAGACTCGCTGCTAACCAGTAGCGCGAGCGGCGGAAATGCAGTGGGCTGCGACGACGGTGGCACGACAGGCTATGGCAGTCGGTGGCGACACGACCGACGATGGTTGTCGGGGATGTGGGCAGCGACGGCGGCGGCTAGGGTTTGTATTGAAATCTAGGGTTTGTATTTTGGCTCTAATACCATGTGAAACTTAATTAAATTCACTGACTATACACCTATATATATATATATATACAAATACAATGGGCCATGGGTTCTAACATAGGATTAACCCTAAACTATAACCATATAACTCAACAAGTTCCATAATTGAAACACAAGTCGGTGGAAGACCTTCTCCTATCTATGTTTGATGCATAATATGAATCTGTATAACCTATAATATTCAATTCTTCTAATTCCTTAGCTCCACCATAGACTAAGACCTTATTAATTGACCCCTTTAGTTATCTAAACACACACTTTACAACTTTCCAATGTTCCTTCCCTGGATTAGCTATGAATCTACTTACCACACTCATGGCATGGGCTAAGTCCGGCCTAGAACACACCATAGCATACATAAGGTTGCCAACAACATTAGAATAGGGAATTCTTTCCATTTCTCTTAGGCTCTCTTCATCTGTTGGAGATTCGGCATGCGATAACTTAAAATGTTGAGCAAAGGGTACATTTACCACTTTTGAATCCAACATGTGAAATTTCCTTATGATTTTCTCTAGATAGGCTTTTTAGGATAGCTGGAGGATTCGGTTATGTCTATCCCTAGTAATTTCTATCCCTAAAATTTTCTTAGCCTCACCTAACTCTTTCATCTCAAAGGCTGACCTAAGTTTCAGCTTTAAACTTTGGATTTCAGCTGGTGAAATAAGCATGTCATCTGCATATAACAGGAGGCAGATTGCTACTTTAGAGGAAATATGCCTAAGGTAGACACAACAATCAAATGAGCTTCTTTTAAACCTTTGACTTATTATAAAAGAATCAAATTTCTTGTACCACTACCTAGGAGACTGATTTAGTCCAAATAAGGACCTCTTCAACAAGCAAACATTGTCCTCTTTTTCCCTAATTTCAAATCCTCTAGGCCGATCCATTACAATTCCCTCTTCTAACTCGCCATGGAGGAATGTGGTGGTAACATCCATTTGCTCTAGGCATAGGTCTAGATGGGCAGTCATAGCTAGAAAGGTTCTTATGAAAGTGTGTCTCGCAACTGGAGAAAACACTTCGTTGAAATCTACCCCTGCTACTTGGGTAAAACCCCTTGCTACTAGCCTAGCTTTATACCTAGGCTTAAGGCTATCTCCAGCTCCTTCTTTCACTTGAAATAACCACCTACAACCTACAATTCTTTTTCCCAAGGGTCTATCTACCAACACCCAAGTCTCATTCTTTTTCAAGGATTCCATCTCAGCTTTCATGGCAGCCAGCCATTTCTGAGATTCCTTTGAGTTTATAGCCTCTTCATAGGACTAAGGCTCTTCTCCAGCAATCTCATCAGCACTTAGCAGTGCATATGCCACCAAATTAGAAAAACCATATCTCACCGGTGGCCTACTAACTCTTCTTTGCCTATCTTGGCTTACATTATACTTTTCTTCAATTAAATCTCCTATTGTACTTGATGAACCAGCATTGTCCATGTGCTGGTCTTCATCAGAACTCGATGAATCCCTCACATCTATAGATCTGTCAAGGCTATTTCGGCTTGAGGATCCTTCACCGGTATTTGGCTGGTCCTGAATAGGTTCTAAGGGAGTATCATATGCAACAACATCATCCTGTTGTTGTTGTTCAAAATTTACAACTTTTGCCTTCCCTTTCTTATCCTTGTACTCCTTATCTTGATTAATAAAGGAATTCTCATCAAAAGTTACATCTCTACTTACCATGGTTCTAGCATTTATTCTTCTAAGTTCCACAACTTATACCTTTTAACCCTGATGGATAACCAATAAACACACACTTCTTGGCCCTAGGTTCTAATTTACCTTGTTTTATATGAGCATAAGCTATACACCCTAAGAAAATCTAGGTTTGGCTTATAATTATTCCACATTTCATAAGGTGTCTTAAAACCTATGGCTGATGAAGGTGACCGATTTGTCACATAGGCTACTGTAGCAACAATCTCTCCCCAAAATGCTTTTGGAAGCCTAGCATGAAACAACATACATCTCACCCTCTCTAGAAGGGTTCTGTTTATGCGCTCAGCTAACCCACTTTGCCTAGGGTTACCGAGGGCAGTAAAGTGTCCTAGAATGCCATTCTCTTTACATATATGGGTGAATTCCTTATTACAAAATTCTAGGCCATTATCAGTCATAATGACCTTCAATTTTACACCCATTTGGTTTTCAGTCATAGTTTTGCAGGTCTTAAATGCATCAAAGGTATTATCTTTGGATTTCAAAACAAAGACCCAAGCCATTCTAGAGTAGTTATCTATTATAGAAAAGAAATACTTAGCTCCACCATGAGTTAGGGTTTGACTAGAGCCCCATTAGTCCGAATGAACATATTCAAGTGGGCCTTTAGAGGTATGGAGTGCCTTCTTAGGGAACTTTACCTTCACAAATTTTCCACAGATACATGATTCACATGTCTAAATCTGTCACTTTACTGGAGCCTAAAATCCCTTGACTAACTAGTTCTCTAAGCCCTTGGACACTCATATGAGCCATCCTAAAATGCCATAGCTTTGTGTTCTCATAGGTCTTATTTTCCCCTACAGCCACATCCCCACATAATGCGGAAGCTATCACAACAAATATCCCATTTTTCAGGACTACCTTCATACATACAAGTGATCCCTTAGCTACCTTGAGAACATCACCATGGCCACTGTAACTATAGCCACTCTTAGCTAGCTCTCCTAAGGAAATCAGGTTCCTCTTTAAGTCCAGGACATATCTTACTAATGACAGGGTCTTGACTGACCCATCAAACATCTTAAGCTTAATGTCCCCAATTCCCTTTATGCTACACTCTTGGTTATTCCCTAACAAAACCTTCCTCCCATCAATGTCTTTATAATTCAAGAACCATTCTATATGGGGTGACATATGGAATGAACAACCGAAATCTAATACCCACACCTCTCTATCCGAATGACTTGATACCACAAGTGCATTCGAGCTATCATAGTCAAATTCATATGTAGAGTTTGAGAATTCTAGTTTGCCTTCATCTAAAAAATCCTACCTTTTCTTTGGGTAATTTTTCTTTATGTGCCCTTCCTCATGGCAGTGAAAACATCTAAAGTTTTTTCTACCACTTCTTAACTCTGATCGAGCATTCCCCTTTGCCTTAGGGTCTCTCTTTTCAGATCTATATCTAGTTGTAAGGGCATCCCCAGCAGATTTCTTCATTTCTACTTTCCTCTTAAGGATATGGTGTCCCTACCATGCTTTAAAATGTCCACAAAATGCTCATATGACTTAGGTAATGAATGCAACAGAATTAGGGCCTTATCCTCCTCTTCATATGATATATTTAGGTTTTCCAAATCAAGGCATAATTTGTTAAAATCATCAATATGGTTTTGGAGCTTTTGCCCTTCTTGCATTTTGAAAGTAAAGAACTTAGCTTTCAAATATAACCTACTCGAGAGAGACTTAGTCATATATAGATTTTCTAACTTAGATCACAATGCCTTGGCAGTTTCCATCTTGGACACTTCCGTTAGGACTTTGTCCCCTAGACTCAAGATTAGGGTATTAAAGGCATTTTCATAGATTTCTTGCCTGCGACTATTTGCTTTTAATTTATGTTCATTAGTAGCAGTTTCAGGCAATGGTTTTTGGGGTTCTAAGGCTTCTTTTAACCCTAGGTTTCCCATCAAGGCTTTCATCTTTATCCTCTAAAGTCCAAAATCGTTAATGCCATCAAACTTTTCAATATCATACCAAGCAGCAGGGGCCGCAGAAGCCATGGTAGAAAATTATTCTATAGGTTTCTAAGGGTTCTTGGTGGTTCTTAATTAAGTGGTCTGGCTCTGATGCCAAATTGTTAAAACTAAAACACTATCGGTACACAATAACTCACTCAAATACTCACTAAATCAACCACAATACATACACAAATTAGAAAGTAAAAGAAAGACAGAATTGAAATAGAAAAGAAGATCAAACCACAAGTCTTGCATGCCGATTTTACCCTGGTTCATGCCATGGAAATGGCACTACATCCAGCAACTCCACTGAGAGAACAATCCACTAAGAATGAAAGAAATCAGTACAATGAATCACTCGCCATCTCTTACAACCCAAGTACAGTTCTCTCAAAAGACTCCAAGAACTATCCTTCTCACAGCTCTCTCTCTTTATCACTACACTCGTACAAGAGAATGAAATGATTTCTGATTGATAATCACAACTGATCCCATGCCCTCATATTTATAAACTATGGGGCGGACCAACCTAGGGACATAACCAACTCTACAAAGTCTAAACTACCCCTAATATATTTAGTTAATTATAGAAACATCCTGCACTCTAACTGCCACTCAATCATCATCATAGACTCCTCTAATTTCTTCTAAGCTTCCAGCACACTTAACTCGAGCAAAACATCAACAATTCTCATTAATTTCCAAGTTATCTAGTGAACCAGCATCATACCACTTCCATTATTTTTGTACTCTCATTTCTCCACTGTTGAAAAAGTCATAATAACATCAATCCCCATGTTCCCCAAACAAATCAATCTTATTAACATGTATAAAATTCTCTTTAAATGTATATAATGTTATCTAAATGGAAAACAAGCAACATACTATTTAATACATAATTAAAATAACTTAATATAACATTAGAAATGTCACTGGTTAGCGGGTAAAAGTGGAGAAATTTTTTTTTGTTGAGAGCAAAAAGAGTAATATAAAGGATAACGTCAACCCTCTATCTACAAGTTTATACTTTTAGATTAGATAGTAGTTAACAATTTAATATAGTATTAGAGTAGGCAAAGGTACTGAGTTTAAATCTCACTGCTAACCCAATATTTAAATTGTTGCATGTGTTCAGACCAATTTTATAGTGAATCCTGACCACACACAAGAGGGCTTGTTAATAGTAAAAATAGTAATATAAAAGATAAAGTTAACTCTCAATGTACAAGGTTAAGCTTTTAGATTAGATGGTGGTTAACAATTCAATAATTTTGTCTCAATCTCAGCCAAATCGTAAAAACCCAACAATAGTAATTACATATAAATTATACAACAGAAACTAGATTTTGCATGGAGTGCTTTTATAGGAGCTTCAAGTGACAACTAAGAAACCACCAGACCACATCTTAAGTCTTGCCTAGCAAGTAGCAACCTAGAAGGAAAGAAAAATAAATCCTTCCATTTGTACCAAACGCATGGAAGTGTATAATATCTTGAAAACACCAATCCATATGCCAGGGAACTGTACTAAACTATTTGCAGATTGCCTAACACAAAAGTGCCATAGAGTCCATGGTCATTTCAAAAATCACCACAAAGCCTCCACAACATGTAAGGTAGTCCAAAAATACAATGCTAACCCTGACCATCCAGAAGAAATAATTTTACTACACATTGTCATATTAATCAATCAAATTAATCCCCTCCCCTACCAATCACATCAGGAAAAGTTATATTAACAGAACAGATATCCCTCCAACATAAATTTAACAAAGCAAATATTCATGAGTAAATCAAAAACTAAACATAAATGAAAAGCAGTTCTGTGTCTCTAAAGTAAAGGCCAGGAGTTCCAAATGGAAATGAGCATACCCCCTCCTCGCGTTGTTTCCTCAATTCTTGAAAACTTTCATAAGCTTTTTCCCGCTTCCCTGTCAGATCTGTCAGCTCCACTTCTAGGGATTTAGTTTCTTTTTCTATGGCCTCCTTTTCATCAGTAAGTTGTTTAAGCTTGGATTGAACTACCTGGTGTTCCTTTCTGACTCCATCCAGATCGACTCCCATGAGCTACAATGACAAACAAATTTACATTTAACAACAAATAACTACATGGGCACTATTAACAGTAGCAGATATTCATTTAGTAACATATGTAGGGAATCATCTTACTTTAACCTGGTCCTGAATGGCTTCTTTCTCACCCATTGAATCCTGAATCTTTGCCCTCAAAGAATCATTAGCAACTACTCTTTCCCTAGTCCCATCAAGCTGTTTAATTTCCCTCAGGAGTTGCTTCTCCTCAGCAAGTGGGATACTTTCATGTTGTATACGATAATGCAAGCTTTTGATCTATTTTTAGCATTATTCAGAAAGGATAAAATCAATGCTGCTTCATGTATGTAATAGAAAAATTCTAGTTAACATAAGAATAGGCAAGGAGTCCATGCAGCCAGAACTTGCAAATCACATGTTAAGAAGCTTACAAGATTATTTAGCTCTTCCTCAGAAGAACATAGAGCAACATTCTTGTCTCGGTTAACACTGTTTGTGCCACGCAACTTGCCTAGCGCCTGCTGCAGGGGTTCAATCTCTTTTCTCTTCTCATTCACGACTGTCCAGAACTGCTTATTCTCGATGCTTAGAGGCTTCAATTGTGCAATCACCTCAGCTCGATCTGACTGCAGAGATAGAAGTAGAGGATGCAGTAATTCAAACATTTAGCCAGTAAGCATTGTTTGACCAAATTACCTGTCTGATGCTTCAATGAATAGCTTCTTTGCGATCAATAGTTCTTCATTAACTAATTTGCTCATGCTTTGTCAAGTGTCAAAGTAGATATAAATGAAATAATGTAACAATAGATATAGTAAAATCTACTTAAGCTTTACTAAAAGCTCCTTTAGAGTTATTTTATAAAAGAACCAAGTTCAGATTTACTTTGACTAAATTACCCTGGCAAATATTTTTAAATGAAAAAACAAAAATTTATTCTAAAAGCAGAATTAACATGCAAGACATTCAGGGATTTTATGTTTCAGAAAGAAAAATTATTTAACAAGAATAATTTTCCTTTGTGATATCTGGGTATGTGTTTTATTGTAAGACATTCAATATACATAACCTGGTAGTTAGACGATTAGACTACAAAAGGTAAAAGAGCTCTAGTTTGAGCACCTATTCATGAAGATTAGATAGCTTACTCTCACCTAATCATCTATTACAATGATCTCTTTTGTATTAAAAATTCTGAATTATTATTATTTAAATATACTTTAATCATACAGACCAAAATTTGTTTAGTCATGAAATGATGATACTTTTTGAGTTCAGCACATCATTCCAATTAATCCAATGGTAAGTTCAAGAGTTTGTTTAATTGCACAAGTAAAAGGTCATGTTTTTCTACAAACAATTTGATTGTCAATGCAGGCATATGTATCAGAAAAAGAAATATAATTCTTCTTACCCTTTTTGCTCTTAGTTTCTCAATAAGCTGAGACCTTGCTTCAGTTTTCTTTTGAATGTCTTTATCAGCCTGATCCAACTTGGCTTTCAGTTTTGGGTCCTCATATGATCGATACTTGATAAAATAAAAAGAATGGATCTGATTAGGTGCAGGCCATTCATCAGCTGCATCTTTAGGTAAATTTGCCTCAGAAGCATTGTTTCCTTCTTGAGTTTTTTGTTCATCGATACCTTGAGAGCCAACCTTCATTGGTTCACTAGGCCTA
Organism: Diospyros lotus; assembly: GCF_014633365.1. Classification (NCBI taxonomy): domain Eukaryota; kingdom Viridiplantae; phylum Streptophyta; class Magnoliopsida; order Ericales; family Ebenaceae; genus Diospyros; species Diospyros lotus. The sequence continues at coordinate 17,556,031 of NC_068347.1, forward strand.
GATCCCTCATGCACTGTCCCGTTTTCTTTATCATGTGCCAAGGAGTTGCTATCTTCATTCCCAGATTCCAGGGAAACTGGGGCCAACTCTGATTTGACAGTCTCGACATCCATATTTTCCATAGGAAGTTAACAGGAAAACACCCTTACAGGATCCAAATCCTTTGGGAAAACCAAAACATCACAATATCAAATAAACAGGAAAAAGAATCTGAGAAACTAATATCATAAGTCAGAAAAGGCCTTTTTCCCGTGGTCTTGACAACAAACTATAAACTATTAGGAAAATTTGAACTCGGATACTAAGTTCTCTGACTGAATTATTGATCAAGAAATATCCATGGCCATGGTCTTCAAACTAATATAGATCAAGAACAGGTCAATTCTTGTCATCTAATCAAAGATCTTTGATCAAAAGACGAAGTCAAGGCAACTGAAAGGAAAGAAAAAACACCATGGCTTGAACAACTAGAATAAAAAAGATGGTGCTAGTTCAAATCAATAACAAAATCGTTCACAAGATTTGAAGAATCACTGCAATTAGATGTCTATGCAACTGCAACTGCACATGCATTGCATACGTCTCTTAAACATATTACCCAACAAGGTATTTAGCTTATCTGAGTCATTCAACCAAATTAAAATCCAAAACAACCCATCAAAAAGATCAAATTTTCAACAGAAAATTACCAGAATTTCAAATACCCAACACGCATAACTGAATTACAAATTGAAGCTTCCTCAAATAGGATCAAGATCCGGCACCGATCAAACGAACACGAATGCAGCAAATGCAAAAGGCGAAAGGGGGAGAATAATAAAAAAGTGGCAGAGAAACAGCAAAAAGAGAAAAATGGACGAGAATTACGGATGATAAAGGGGGCAGAAGGGCGGAGACTCACGGTTATGGCAAAAACAGAGGCAGAGAGATCTTCACGAGGTCTCCCCTTTTGGCTGATCAGAGGCAACTACAAAGCAAGTTAGATCTTCTGAAAGATCAACAGTTTTACCAATGAAGAAGATACATGGAGAGAGAAAATCAATGTAGAATATACTCTATGTTTGTATTTTGGAGAGAGAGAGAGAAAGAGAGAGAGATCCCGCTACGATTACGAAGAGGAAAACAAACGAAATGCCTAAATAGAGCAGTAAACGGGGACAGTTTTGATCCCGGTTCTCAAAATCGGAATGGGTCGGCCGATCCAATCAGTTAAAAGTTGGAAATTGGTTCGGCTTACTATTTAAAAAAAAAAAAATAGTCGGAACCGATGAATTGGGATGGTCCAACCAACTTAACTGGTAAAGCTTTTGTTTTTTTTATTTTATTTTTATTCTAAAATATAATAATAATTACATATAACATTAATTACCAAAATAATCCCGGTATAACACTTATAAATAGAAATGCCAAATGAGAAGGTGACTCGTGAACCTACTTGACTTTACTCATCATTTATATAGGGTTAGGTCAAATTTAACATTTTTGGGTTTATAATTTAATTTATTGAGTTGGGTCAAATTTTAATTATTAATATTTATTTTAATAATTATAATAATATTTTAAAAATTATATAGGTAATGTCATGTATTCACAATGACATTTGTTATGTCCAAAAAAGTGGCCACAACCCCAAGATAGGCCCAAGAAAAAAAGCCTAAGGAAGGAAGCCAAGAGACTTTCCCAACATAATAGTCTCTAGGAGACACTCCCGAAGGCCACAACCATCTTTTAAGGGCCTTTCTCAAGTACCTTACAAGTCTCTCTTAAGTTCAAAAATATGTTAACTTACTTCTAATATCTTTGTTTAAAAATCTAGAATAAATGATCATGAAAGTTATGGATATTTTTTCACCTGTCAATTTCAATTTCTATAAATAAAAGAGTGATTCATTCAGTCAAGAAATAACTAGAACTTTACTCGAACTATATTTATCTTTTTTTTTTTATACTTTTTCGTAGAAACTAACTAGGAGGATTGTAAAACAAGACATCATCTATATGTTCCATAGTGAGCATTATCTCAAGGTTATGGAACCAATTAGTAAAGTTTGGGCCAGTTAGCCTATTTGTATCTAGAATACGAGACAATAGATTAAAACTTGCCATTTTATATGCAGAAAATAAATATAAATATTAGTATTGTATTGTTGTAAAAACATCATTTAATTAAGGACTTTCAACTAAATGAGTATTCCCACTATTTTTTTTTAAATCCTGCTCTTCCTAAACAAAAAACGTAATCCTTCTAAAAGATCCAATAGCAAGTGGTCGAATTGTCTTTTATATAAATACTCCTCACATTTTAATTTTTGGAATACTTACATAATTGAATAGGCAATACTTGTCACCACATCATATGTGGAGCTCGAACTTTGCCTTCTAATCCACTATAAACCTCACATTTTAGTTATTGGCCTAATGGATAAGTTACATCCCACCCATTATCTAGTTAAGGACAATAAGTTAACATCACCATCCCTTACATTTTAGTTTTTGGTTAGGTGAGACCCGTTGAACACTACCCATCACATGGTAAATAAGAGAAATTAAATAATTTTTTATGAAATGCACCCTCACATTTTAACTATTGGACACATCCAATTAGACTAATGAACCTCTACGACAGTGAAAAGGCACGATGAATCAGATTCACTGCTTAAATCTAATATTGGTTTTGCACATAGGAAGATTTTTGAAGCTTCTATCATATCAGTCTCATCATTAAACATTCATCTCATTATACATCCAATGCATAATAAAATGAACAACATGGATATAAACATAAAAATAAACAATATAAAAATTAGAATGACCATAAGCTTATGCATAGAATAAACTTGAGTCTCTGAGGTTTAAACTATGCCACACATCACATCCAACTTGATATGACAAACTACGTGGCTTCACCGCTTCTTTCTTGAGGAACTGTTAACTCCTTAATGTCAAGACCCAAAATTCGAGGCCGTGACCGACACCATCCCCTAAGAAGCCACAACTACAACAAGGAATAGTAAGCCTTACAAAACACATAATCTTTCAAACACTTAAACACCTCATATACAATACAAAATAATTCCATTGCCTTTAATTGATATTGAAGTGCCCACTGATCTATAAATTCATTACATGCTTACAGTATTCAAAATTTTTCCAATTCATATACAAAAGGAACATTAAACCTCCCTATACTCAACCCGTGAGATGAAATATATGTGTTATAGCCGGAGCGTGACTAGGGTAAATGAATTAGAATCGTTTACCATGACTCCTACCGTCAAAAATGATGCCAACCTACAAAATCTGAAATATTAAAGGGTAAACCTGACACTGGCTTAGTGAGGACTGAAAACATTATAATGGGGGAAAGCATAATCGATGCAACAATTTATAAATCATCTTTCCGTGATATTTCCAAGTAATAATTAATACTGAATAAATATGCACATTGAGAGTAAACAATTTAGAACCAAATTTCACATATTCCATTTTTTTTCTAGGGTGGACCGTACTCTCACTCCCAATATTACTTTGGCAGACCATAGTCTCACCAGATATAAATATGGATGGCGGATCGTACTCTTTCCAACAAAGGGTGGACCGTACTCTCACCCACATGTATACGTGGTGCACCAATGACTAACTCTTACTATGGTTAGCTATACAGGGTTCTAATAGTTACTCCATTTAGAATGCATCCTATGCTATCATTTAGCAATAATATGTGCCACATGCAATATATATTCCATATAAGTATCAACATTCACAGTCCACAATATCATGAGTCATAGTCTTTCCAAATGAAATCTTAAGGGAATGCAATCAACCATACATGTCAATATGCACAAATCGGACAAGATGAACTATACTTTCCCAAATGTAGATAAAGAATGAAATCAGGCATAGTATATAGAATACCAGGATAATGAAAGATATGAATGCACCAATTACCACCATAATACAATTCACCCACTCACCGTGTTATAGAAAATACGGGATTCCCTCAAACGCCTCTCAGTTGGGGTGCGTCAAAATCACCTAACAAAATTATCAAATTACATAAGAATTAAATAAATACAAAATTTAAATCCCCTAGGATTTGGACCGACGCAAGTGTTGCCCCAATGGCCCAAAACCCCAAAATAAACCCAACCTGGGCTAGCCACACTACCGTCGTCACCAACATCCATCGCCAGCTATTGCCGGCGTCCACTTCCGGCCATCACCGATCGAATATTTTGATGATTAGAACCTACCATTAGAAACGCCTAGCTAAGAGCGTTAATATATCCAAAAATAGGCTAAATCTAAAGACTAGATTTTCGTAGATCTAACTTTTAATTTTTGGCCAGATTTACAAAGCATGCTGTCAATCGCCACTAGCCATCGTGGCCGACGTTTTTCAACAATCTGAGGCATCAACTCAACACCCTTAACCCCATTGGCTAACATGTCCAGAAACCATCAAGATCTAACGGTTAGATCTTTGTAGATCTAAATTCAAAGTCTCGGCCAACCCAACCTATGCATATATACATATATATATCATGATTTTTATGCTAAAAATAGGGTTGATGAAGTTAAAGGACTTACCTTCTTGTAGATCGGGGTTGCTTTCATTGTGAGAATGTGATCGGATCTAAGATCGGATGGTTGTGTAACATCCCATCTCCCAAGCTACTTTAATCCTTAGGCAACCTAGAAGAGAGCGCGTCATGAATTCAGAAAAGATCCGACAACCACCAACAACCATATAATATATATACACCACGTGTATGTTACAAGACCTAAAATGTAAAAAGAAAATTTTAGGGGTTACAATCCAATTCTAAGTTAGGTTACATGTTACAAGGTAAAACCTATATAATCTTTAACCACACATTTTCCCAAGACCTTTGATTTGAGAGTAGACCCGCGCACACATCTTACTGCCCATCCATCCTGCTTGACCCCTCGCCAACTATTGCTTTACTTTACTTTACTTGGAATGGTGAAGAGTACAAGGTGAGCTACAAAGCTCAGCAAGTATAAGAAATAGGAAGGAAAAACATAGCAGATAGTAATATGACAGGGGTAAGGTGAGTGGTATCTAAAAAGCATCTAGATGTGGAGGATATATTACAACACATGGACCACACACCCACCCATGATAATAATGTCATGCATAACACACAGGAAAACCGGTAAGCACATAACTGGCCAACGGCCTCACATAACAATATAAAATGTATCAAAATACATACCGGCCTATAACTAATACCTGCAACCAGAGAATCTGTGATAATCTATGGACCATAGGTCCTATCTCATATACTCAACTATAGCCATACATATATATAATCTCGCCCAGGGTCGTCACCTCTGGGTGCGTCCCTCAGTCGTCACCGCAGGAGCGTAACCCCAGTCAGGCTAGTGCTTACTGGTTTTGGGGGATATATCCCGGCGATACACAACCGCAGCGCGCATCATCTGCCCATAGCTTCCATGCAAATGCAATGCAACAACTTGGTGGCCATACTCAATGCTCATGCAACAGTAAATATCTGTGCTTCATGAGAACACATGTAATGAGAAGTTAATGTTCACACATAATAACATGCCCATGATGCACAATTACCACACCTTCAAAGCATGTCATGACAGGGAGTAACATTCTCAATGGCCATTATTCTCATCTCATAATCATGGATATCATAGTGATTGAATAGCACCAGAAGTAAGGAAAATTCACACTCAACTCACAAGAATACGAAAAGTAAAGAAGAATATCTTTGGACGTGCGAAGCAGCAAAAGGGCTACAAATATACAGGCCACAGCTATGAGTAATATTTGAATTTAAACATTATTCCTATTTCATGTCATGATCATTATTGATAGTAAATCACTCTGAGAATATGGAAGACTTTACTCTTAGGCTTCAGGAGTAAAATAGAGTAAATTGTTAAATGTCTGAAGTGTTGGCAGGGCATGGGGAAGGGACAAGCTTCCCATGTAAAATCTTAACAAATTCACCATTCCTTAAGAAAAGTGGAGAAGAACAAGCCCCACATAGCTGTTAAAACATTCCCCCAAGTTATAATCCATTTACCTATAAAAAACAACCGTATGACTTACCCCTCTGTTTATGTAGTTGCTTTTATTTAGTTCCCCTATATTCAACCTCAACAATACCTTTAAGTTCCTAAACCACTCTCATAATTCTCCTCTCATCACTATCAAGTGCTTATATCAAGGTTCTATTAAAATTTCCCAGAACCCAATACCACGTTTACAGTCAGTTATATTTCAAAGAATAAGAAAGAAGAAAGAGAACTTGCCTTCTCAAGCTTGCTATGATGCTCGATGGCAACCAAAAACTCCTTACATGGTGATATTTGGCTTGGGATTGGAGAAGAGGATGAGGGTTTGCAAAGAAGAAGAAACTTTCGAGAGAAGTTTCGGGTTGCTGGTGTGAGACATTAATATTTTTCCCAAATTTTCCCTTTTTTTAAATTTTCTCCAAAAGTGATACTTATCCATCCGATTATTTTCATAATTTCTTTAAAATTTATTTCTTATGTCATAATTCTAGAATTTTCTATGACTTTCTAGAGTTAACGATGACTCAGAATGTATATATATATATATGTATCGCTGTGAGGGATATCTAAATGTGTTATGAGGCATTCGAATGTCAAGGAGTTAAAATTCAAAAGTTGAGAGAGTCATTCAAATGTATCCTAGGACATTCGGATGTCTTTCTTAAAGATATAAGGTTCCATGCAAAGAGATTCAGATGATATGGCTTGTATTCGAATGAATTTGAGAAAGATTTCAAGTTATGAGAGTGACATTAGAATGAGGCAGGGGGACATTCGAATGAATTTTAAATAGTAACTTGAATTATTGAAGGAATTGGAAGCTCATTCGAATGTAACAGTGCCCTCATTCGGATGAATTTTGCAATTTTTGCTGGGCTCATTTGAATGTGAAGGCAGCTCATTCGAATGTGAGGCTTTAATTTACAAAATCGGATTTTGGACAGCTTCGACACCTGTTCGAACTTTTGCCATAACTCTCTTGTCCGAACTCCGATTGAGGTGATTCAAAATGATATAGAATCAAAAAAGAAAGATCTACAACTTTTATGTTTTAAGTTTTGAGAGATTCGAACTTAAACGTGGTTGAAATCAGGTTGCAAAGAGAACACATACACAGGAACATAGGCCATTCGAATTGTTTAGCTCCTCATTCGAATGCTCCACTCCCCATTCGAATGGCTCCCTATAGCATTCGAATCTCTTCACTAAAACTCAAAAAACTCATCTGAATGAAACCCAAGACTCACACATTCGAATGCCTAAGCTCTCATTCGAATATCCTAGTTTACATTTGGATATCTAAGCTACAATTTCACACATATTTAGCTACAACACCAAAAATCTAGCTTAATCACTTAATTTACACACTTAACCCTTATTAAAAACTTAGAAAATTGTCACCAAACAACATATTAAACATCAAGGCTTACCAACGAAATCCTTCGAACATGAAACAAGAATAACTAATTCGGGTCGTTACAGGTTGGATTGCACAAAATAGGTGTTCTTGGAAGAAGAGAGAGAGAGAGAAAGTGAGCTACAATGGGAAGAACAGTAAAAGAAGAGTGAAATGAGTTGGGAACCCTAGGGCTTTTATATGGCCATAAGGGCTTGGTTTTCTCTTCTTGGGCCTTCTCACAATAAGGCCCAAAAGTTAGGCCTTACACTTAAGGTCTTTAGCATCAACTCTTTGATGTTGTCTTTATTTACAACATTTGTAAAACAAAGACTAAAAGAAGTTATTTAAGGTTTATGCCTCAATACATAAATGAATGAATAAATTATTACATATTGACTAAATCAATACGAAGCTCCTGTAACATGCATTCATTCCACTGCATATGTCAAATAATACAACCGAGCATTCATACAATCAAACTTAACACCCATGTGTCGATGTTCAATGCGAATAACCACACAACCATCTTCATCATGGAATGTAGAACATGTTGTCTAGGCGTTACAGTCAGCGAGAGTCGACTGTCGTTGCCTGTATGCAGAGTCAACTATACTCTTTCGGGAGTCGACTCCTTTCATGGGGTAGTTGACTCTCCTAATACGTATAGCTAAAATTAATAACCTTGCAACCATTAAATGCCAAGAAAATCACTATTTTTGACATATACAATCACGTATATGCATTAAATACTAAGCTGAGGCTCTAATACCACTAAATGAATTCACATATGGTTGGTGCGGGTAAAATTAAAAATTTTATGTGCATAAGACATACACAACGGAAGCAATAAATGCACACACCATACACAATTTGGACGTTTAAGCAACACATTATTTCATTATATGAAATACAATAAACGAATACTTGAAATCCGATGTTAGGTTGGATACAGAAATCGTTTCTGTATCGAAACTGAATCCACCTCAAGTCATGGTGGTTCTAGTTTATCCACACCTAGCGTGTAGTCTGGTATTACTCCATGCACCTCTTCCCATGATAGCTCGAGGATTCCGTACCACCAATACCCATGTGTTTTTTAGGTGTGACAATCACGCACCTATAATTTGGAGATAGAAGCAGAAAAGGACAGAAGAAGCAGAGGAAGCAAAAAATAGAACAAAAGAGCCAAGCATAAGCTCTCCTTTTTATTTCCAAAAGCCTCTTACATCCAATTTCAGCTTCACCGTCACCACCACTTGCTTATCCAATTTGTTGCCACATGGACTGTACCAAGAGAGGTTGAGGCTACATCGGGAGTCAACTACCATTCACTGGGTAGGTAGTCGACTCCCAAACATGAGGCAGTTAACTCTTAGTGCTCTAAGACGTTAACAATTATCGCACAGCCACCATTAACACTTAATGACATATCTGAGACACAATGAGAACATAGTGTTGATACCAAATACAACACTATATGGTCTATGACTTTCTAGATTCATTGCCCGTTAGCAAACAAATAGCACAAAACCCATTTGGCACCAGTTAACACCTTGACCCATCACAAGAATCTCTCCATATCCTGGTGATAATCAGAGAGGTCTTAAGAAGCTCTTAGCAATGGTTCAGGATAATATAGAAGACAGTGAAGTCTCACTTCAAGTGAACCTATTACAGTTGACGATTATTGTGTGCTATAATCCTTCCATCACCTAACGTCCCGACTGAGCAAGAGTCATGAAATGATAAACTCATAGACTCAATAGCTATGTGGCAAATCTTATTAAAGTGACTAGATGACACCTCAGAAAACACTTTTTTTGATAATCAATTTGCCCTGGCCAGGGACTGTCATGTCACACTAACAGTTGACCACATAGGACGTTCACCCCATTAATAACAATGAGGGTGACAAATCTTATCCTTGAACACCTAGCTCCATATACCAGCAATACGAAACCATATAAATGAACCTCTCCACCTCGCAATTGGATGGTTAAGCCTATTAGCAAATCTCACACACTAATACTTAAGATAACCGTGTTAATTCAAGTCTAAGGATTAGTTACATTATCGCAATTAGATAACATGGCCAATATCTATAATTCCATGTTGTCATTTATCAATGTCACATTTAATGCATTATTCTCCAACAACCACCCACGAGTTTTCTTGAGACATCCCCATGTCATATGCTATGTGACTTACCACCCTTACAATTAGTAACTCATACTAATCAAGGTAGTAAACTTTGTACCAGTCCATACTTGACTAATCAAAGTCCCCATCCAATTAATCTAAGGACCAGGAATCATTAAAGAAGTCATGTCACTAGAGAATCTCTCACGTAGTCTTAACACTTAAGAGTAAGACTCAAACATGAGATCTAGGGATTCATTCATATATAAAACTAGAGAGTTTATGAATGAAGATAAATTTATCTTTTATTAACATATACAAAGATACAACAAATGTATTTATTACAAGCCCACTAGACGTCATCTAAATCTAGCATTAGGGCATACTACATTAACAACTATTTCTACTTTTCTAGCGATCAGAGAGTCTTGATCAGTAGAGACGTATTCCTACAAAAAATATTTATTTAGGAAGGTGGCGTCTGAAGGAGAATAGAATTGGAATAAGTGTCTTTTGAGCCTCAGGTCACACCTAGTCTGGAGATTAATCTCGATCCCGTTGGTCTTAGTAATCCCATCCCACAAGGTCTTCATAGGTCTGGTAGAGTGTCTTATCCTTTAGAACGATATGGATTGCTTATGGAGGAGATACAAGAAGTGTTCTTATATGGAGATAATGATCAAGTTGTTGATCCTACTATATATGAGGAGATGATATCAAATTCAATTCCAAGAAACGGTAAGAGGCTATGTAGTCGAAAATGAAATTTATGTATGCCAATAATGTTTGGACTCTAGTAGATCCACTTGAAGGCATTGTAGATCCATTTGAAGGAATTGTTTCGATAGGGTGTAAATGGATCTATAAAAGGAAGATCGGGGCTAATGGGAAGGTACAAACCTTCAAGGTGTGACTAGTGGCGAAAGGGTATCATCAGAGGTAAGGTGTTGACTATGAGAAGACTTTTTCATCGTTTGCTATGCTCAAATCTATTAGGTTGATACTAGCTATTGGTGCACACTATGATTATGAGATTTAACAAATGGATGTTAAGGCTGCATTCTTGAATGGTTGTCTTGAGGAAGATATATTCATAAAATAGTTGCGGGACTTTGAATCCTTAGATTATAGTAAGGTGTGCAAGCTTAAGAAATCTATTTATGGTCTTAAGTAGGCTTCTCATTCTTGGAATATCTGGTTTGACAATGAGATCAAAGAGTTTTGTTTCATTAAAAATCTGGACGAGTCTCGTGTGTACAAGAAAGTTAGTGGGAGTGCGCGACCGTTCCTCATCTTATACGTGGATGATATTCTTCTTATGGGGAATGATGTTAGCATGTTGATGTCGACGAAAATTTGGTTGTCCAATAAGTTCTCCATGAAAAATTTGGGAGAGGTGACCTATATCTTGGGAAATTCATGTCTATAGAGATAGAGCGAGGAGATTGATAGGTCTCTCCCAAAGCTTGCACATATAAAAAATGATAAAGAAGTTTAGCATGGAGAATTCCAAGAAGGGCTTCGTGCCCGTTCGACATGGAATTCATCTCTCTAAGATTATGTCTCCCAAGACTCTTGAAGAGAGAGAAAGAGAGAACATGCATAAGATTCCCTATGCTTCAGTAATTGGGAGTCTGATGTACGTTATGCTATGTATGAGGCCTGATATCGCTTATGCAGTTAATGTCACTAGCAGATATCAGTCTGACCCATGTTCAGAACATTGGGTGGCTGTGAAAAATCTCTTAAAGTACTTGAGAAGTGTTGGAAATGTATGCCCTAAAGACACGTTTTGTTTAATTTATGGTAATGATGTTTCTTTTAGTCAGTTTATGGCACATATATTATTTGCATTTAATTGTTGGAAAAGTGTCCATGCTATTAAGTAAGTGATTCATGTGATGGGTCGTTCTTCACAGTTAGGCATGAATCATGGGTACTTAATAAGCAAGAAAATATTACTCTTAATCTTTTGATAGAACTGGGCATTCTATCATGATAAGATCATTGTGCAATAGATCCTAATGGAGGATGGCTTGCCTTAGCCAGTAAACAGTCCGTTTACTCTAATTGTACAAGCGCATTTGGAATGCGTAGAGTGGACCTGTGATAGAAGCTAATGACAAAGTACTAATTATCATGGAGCTAGTCTATCACTGCTACTACGTGGACGAGTACTCTAATACTTGAGTATTAGTTGGTGGTCTAGTGAACCTAGAGCTATATTCTTAGATTCACTGTAGGTGAGGTCTATCAAAGATCAATAACCTTTTGAGTTGGGAGTATGGTTTCTAATTAGCTAAGACAGACTAATACAAGATAGTTTCTGTGATTCACCCCCTTGTGATTGTCCAAGAATAATCAAATAATCCAGGGCCCTAGGAACGTGACTTAAGAGTGTGTGCTTCTGGGTAGCTCCCAGTGAGAAGCAAGTACATTCGAGTAGTCACAGATTATTGGACTAGTGATCTAAGGATGGTAGAAATCATTTAGAGAGGTGTTAGTACATTATTCCTTTCTAAATGATAGGTGTTACGCAGAGGGGTATTTTCGTCATTACACTAGTAGGTCAAAGACATGGCATATGCAAAATTATTCGTGGGGTCAGTATTACCATATGGTGATAGTTGGAACACTTAGAATGACAAAATATAGCTACTAGGTAGCAGGGATATTTTGGTCATTTTGGTGGCCGTGAATAATTTGTCTTTTGGTCCCCGGGGTAGCTCGATATAACTCATGTATTTTTTAATACATTTGGCTTGTTGAGTGAATTACATTGAGAGAGAATTATTTTATTCAGAATGGTCCATAATTAATTGGGCTAGAATAAAATAATAGTTCATTAGTTTTTAATTAATTAATTGGGCTAACCCAATTAGAAAATTAATTAAATGAACTTGGCCCACTAGGGTTTTAACCCTAGGGTTCTCCCTATATATATTCTCTCTTTGATTATTTTTCATCTAAGGTTTTTTTACTCTTCTTCACCAAAAGAGAGGCCACGAGTTTTGAGTCATACCTTGGAAGATCAAGAGAACGTTCAAGTTCTGATGCAAAGGAGCCGAAGGATTGCAGGACAGCCGTCGTCTCCACCACGAGAAGAAGCTCCCGCCCATCCTCCTCCTATCGCTTCATTCCTTCGGGTAATCCGAAGGAAAAGTAAGTTTCCTAGATTCTAATCAATACGAGGAAAGTTTTTTTTTTAAAAACGCTTCCGTTGCATGCTATGTATCCTCGTCATGATCCTTCAAGAAGAACTAAGGATATAATTCTAGTCTATGGAGGAGGTGAACTCCGTGTTGACGGGTTCACAGATTCAGACTTTCAATCTAATGTCGATGATAGAAAGTCTATATTGGGGTTTATTTTTTTTTCCTGCAATGATAGAGCAATTAGCTAGAAGAGTTTCAAACAAGTGATTATTGCTAATTCCACCACATAAGTGGAGTATGTTGCATCATGTGATGCAACAAAAGAGGTTGTTTGGATCACAAAATTCCTTGTTGAACTGAAAGTGGTTCCATCTGTTGAGTCGCTGATGCTGTTGATTCCACCACATAAGCGAAGTACATTGAGACATGTGATGCAACAAAAGAAGTTATTTAGATAAAAAAGTTCCTCGCTAAACTGGAAGTAGTTCTGTCTGTTGAGTTGTTGATACCTCTATATTGCGATAACAATGGTGTAACACCCCACCTTCCCAAGGCGTTTGGTAACGTAAGATTCCGGGGATATATTTTTTTCTTCCAACGGAAACTTAACACAAAAACCGTTCCCCAGAGATCTCGTTACACTTTCTCAGTATATCAACTTAGAATCGTTAATAAACTAAGACAGGTAAATCACCTCAAATGCGAAAACTAGATTGAAACCTCAATAGAACATAACCAGAACCACTTTATTCATAACATAAAGCCGAACCAACGTTTTACATGAAGTCGTCAAAAGGTAAAACATAATTGAAAGCGACATACAATAAACTATCTACCAGTTGTTGTCACTCCTTAACAATCCCTTTTCCTTTCGCACTGCTGTCTTCGCCTGGAATGTTTGAATATTCTAGGGACAAAGTCCATATTAGATGATGAATAATCTAAATGAGAGTTCAAAACACATTTTCATGAATATATGTTTCATATGGAAAAACATATACATAAGAGCATGTCATGTTGTAAAGTATAACATGGGCATGATTGCATGTGATATGAGACGTGGTATGGAAGCATAATGAAAGGGTCATTACATGATGTGATATAAATGGGTATGGGTTTACGATGGGGTATAATATGTCATGGATGAGTCAAAATAATGAGCAAATCATATTATTTCTCTTCTTGTTGCTTCTCTTATGTTAAATGAGTTCTTCGTTATTGCCTTATCATTTTTGATTTTTTCAGTTTTACGAATCTTATTATTTTTGTTTATTGAATATATATACACTTGCTGGATCTTATGGCTCATATTTACTTCACATCATTCCAGGTAAGGGAAAAGTCATGGATGTGAGTGATGTGTGATTTATGCACAATTAATTCGAACAAGTATACCTTAGTCAAATATGTATATAATGATGAAAGGAGTGTCGATCCCACGAGAACTAGATCATAATACCAAAACAATTTTAACTTAGCCTAAGTTGTACTTAATTAATTAATTGGATGAGTAAAAAGAAGAATAAAAAACTAACAATAAGAAATTAATGCAAAACTAAATTGTTTATTGAGAAAAATTAATAAGTGAATGCAACTACGGTTTAGATTTCATTTAATTTTGGTTATATAATTATCTCTGAAGGATCATAAACGAGGATTCATAGCATGCAACGGAAGCGTTTTAATCAAAAAAACGTTCCTCGTATTGATTAGAATCTAGGAGACTTACTTTTTCGGCGGATTACCGGACGGAATGGAGCGATAGGAGCAGGATGAGCGGGAGCTTCTTCGCGTGGTGGAGACAACGGCTGTCCTGCAATCCTTCGGCTCCTTCGCATTAGAACTCAAAGGCACTCTTTCGATCTTCCGGAGTATGACTCGAACTCGTGGCCTCTCTTTCGGTGAAGAAGAGTCAAAAAACGACCTTGGATAAAAAACAACCATAAAGAGATATATATAAAGGGAGAACCCTAGGGTTAAAACCCTAGTGGGCCAAACCCTAATGGGCCAAGTCCATTTAATTAATTTTCTAATTGGGTTAACCCAATTAATTAATTAAACTAATGAACTATTATTTTATTCTAGCCCAATTAATTATGGCCCATCCTGAATAAAATAATTCTCTCTCAATGTAATTCACCCAACAAGCCAAATGTATTAAAAAATACATGAGTTACATCGAGTTACCCCGGGGACCAAAAAACAAATTATTCACGGCTACTAAAATGACCAAAATATCCCTGCTACCTAGTAGCTATATTTTGTCATTCTAAGTGTTCCAACTATCACCATATGGTAACACTGACCCCACGAATAATTTTGCATATGCCATGTCTTTGACCTACTAATGTAATGACGAAAATACCCCTCTGCGTAACACCCATCATTTAGAAAGGAATAATGTACTAACACCTCTCTAAATGATTTCTACCATCCTTAGATCACTAGTCCAATAATCCGTGACTACTCGAATGTACTTGCTTATCACTGGGAGCTACCCAGAAGCACACACTCTTAAGTCACGTTCCCAGGGCCCTGAATTATTTGATTATTCTTGGACAATCACAAGGGGGTGAATCACAGAAACTATCTTGTATTAGTCTGTCTTAGCTAATTAGAAACCATACTCCCAACTCAAAAGGCTATTGATCTTTGATAGACCTCACCTACAATGAATCTAAGAATATAGCTCTAGGTTCACTAGACCACCAACTAATACTCAAGTATTAGAGTACTCGTCCACGTAGTAGCAGTGATAGACTAGCTCCATGATAATTAGTACTTTGTCATTAGCTTCTATCACAGGTCCACTCTACGCATTCCAAATGCGCTTGTACAATTAGAGTAAACGGATTGTTTACTGGCTAAGGCAAGCCATCCTCCATTAGGATCTATTGCACAATGATCTTATCATGATAGAATGCCCAGTTCTATCAAAAGATCAAGAGTAATATTTTTCTTGCTTATTAAGTACTCATGATTCATGCCTAACTGTGAAGAACGACCCATCACATGAATCACTTACTTAATAGCATGGACACTTTTCCAACAATTAAATGCAAATAATATATGTGCCATGAACTGAATAAAAGAAACATCATTACCATAAATTAAACAAAACATGTCTTTAGGGCATACATTTCCAACAATCTCTTCAACCCAATTCAAACCCTAAAATACCTTTACAATATTTTAAAATTTTTTGCATGTGATGGTGAATTTTTCTTAATTAATTAATAAACTTTATCAAGTCATATTAATCCTTTATTAATTCAATTTCACCGTCAAATTTCTAAGCGGATGTCAAAAGAATTAAATAAGCATTAATTTCTTTGGAAACCTCTAATCTCGGAAGGGATTTGACTCACTAACCTTCTTCGATTCCCACACATGAGCTAATCATCTTTAGTTAGTCATGCATAAATTATTAAATCATTAAAAGATAGGTAATCTCTTAAAGTATTAAGCACAACAATATAAATTTCTCATGCAAATAATTGGGAAGACCGCCCTTGCGTGGCCCCCGGTGCTTGTAGCCTCGATTACGCCAGGCGAGCCAAATCGCAGGTTGGGCCTTTGGCCCTTGCGCAGGGCGAAGATCGAACTAGCAACCCACTAGATTGACACCAGCATATTGCTCATCTGACCGCTTGACCTATGCCTTGGGGGCTCTCGTGCAAATAATTAATAATGGCATGAGTGGCATGATGGGCAACCTTTTATTATATTATTTCTACTTTTGTGTCTGTGCGGCTTCTCCATTCCTTCAATTCCCAACCTTATAATATATAAATATACAGGAGGGTCGTACTTTCCACGAACCTTCTTTTCAATTTCTATTTTATAATATTAATGGCATGAGTGGCCTCCTCATTCGCAGCTTCCTTTTTCAATTGCCAAACCTTTATATTATTATATATCTTTTCTCCACTTCCAATTGCTGCTTTCTCTCTGCCTTCATTTTTTTAATGGCCTCTACTCAATTCTTCTTCGCTGCAGCCTCCAATTCTTCTCTTCATTGCGGCTTGAATTTAATATTTTTATTTCATTATATTATAATATTAATTTTTAAATTAACAGTATAAATTAATTTATAATATATGATAGAAAATAAGTACTATGACACACACCAAGAGGAGGGTGAATTGGTCCTTAAAACAAAATTTTTTTTCCTTAAAAATTCTTTTGATAAAAAGAAATGTCGTCTATGAAGACTACGACTTCGTTAAATCTCAAGACCTTGAAATGGCTCGATGAGGTATGAGCCGTATTAAGACAATCTCGTTTTGACAACAAAGAACACAAGATTGAAAAGTATGAAATGTTTTTCAATGAAGGGTTAAAGATGCTTGAAAAGAAAAATCAACAAATAACACAAGCACACAAGGATATATAGTGGTTTGGCTTATTCAAGCCTCGTCCAATACCTTAGCTCATCACTAAGGATTTTTTAACTCAATCCACTAACACCCCCTACTTAAACCAAGTAGGTCCTCTAGTCCAAAGACTAGAAAAGAATACAACCTCCTATCACCTAGATAGGCCCTCAAGCTCTACAAGCTTGGAACAAATGAATACAATAGTAAAATGAGAGTTCTAAGAGTTTAACCTCTTAGTTACAAGTTCTCTCAATGAAAAATACATGGCTAGAATAGAGATAGATACAATGGAAGCACTGCCTTTACAGTTGAAACGAGAGAACAACCGAAATTAAAGCTCAATCACTTCTCAAGCACTTGGTAGTTGAGTAATCAATGATCTAAGAGCTTTCAATGAAGCTTCAACCACCTATTTATAGTTGATGGAGAGATGAGACAAAAATTTGACTGTTTGAGGTAGTTGGGAGCATTAAATGCGTTCAAAAAACTAGCCATTAGGAGAACCTGCAAAATAAACTGTCAATAGAATAGGAAGGTTAGTCAACAGATATAGTATAAACAACAAACACTTAGTCGACAGATGCATATAGACTCCTTGAATAGTCAGGAAATCCCATCAACCAAACTCCTTGAATGTGGCGATGTAAGGGAAATGGATTGATTCTAGAAAATCTATATCAAGATATCAACCTTCCAATACATCTCTAGATTCGAAGTAGTTGAAATACCTCTCTTGTTGATCATCGTTGGCAAACAAACAGATTTGGGGAAGAGAAGGAGGAGTTTAACTAGAACTAGTTTGTTCCTTGCCCATGCTGAGGTTAGGGTTCTTCGTTCTTGCCATTGGAGAAGAAATTGATGAAGAATGGGTGAAAGATCAAGAGAAGGATAGAAAATCAACCAAGGAAGTGAGAGAAATGAGAGAAAATGAGAAAATGAGAAGAAGAAATAGGGCGCGGGAGGCCAACAGTCACCCGATTTTTATAAAGGTCGATCGAAACTGTCGACAGTTTTGGGGAATCTGTCGACAGATTTATAAATTACGCACTGTCAGTCAACAGAGTAATGGCATTCTATTGATAATTTATCCTTGTATCACGATAAATTGTTGGCTTAAAAGCATTTTGTCGACAGTTTTAATGATGTCTGTCGACAGTTAAGCTTGAGCCTATTTAAAAGTAAGCAATAATGATATTCACTTCACCAATTTACTAATAAATATCATACATTATACCATAACCAATCCTAACTCACTCCAAAAAAATTCAAATTTGCTTTTGTCAAGAGGTTTTGTAAATATGTCGGCTATTGGATGATTCGTATCTATGAATTCCAAGTTAATGTCATTCTTTTGAACATTGTCTCTTATGAAATGATGTTTAACTTCTATATGTTTAGTTCTAGCATGAAATACGGGATTCTTGGCTAAGGCTATAGCACTAGTGTTATCGCAACGTATTGGGATGTTTTTGAGTTTTATACCAAAATCTTCAAGTTGATGTTTCATTCATAAGATTTATGCACAACAATTTCTGGCTACTACTTACTCTGCCTCAGTGGAAGATAGTGCTACAGTGTTTTGCTTCCTACTTGACCAAGATACTAAACATTGACCCAAAAATTGACATGATCCACTGGTGCTCTTTCTATCTATTTTGCATCCATCATAGTTAACATCAGTGTAAGCTATGAGATAAAAAATATTTGGCTTAGGATAAAATAATTCTAAGCTTGAAGATCCATTTAGATATCTTAAGATTCTTTTCACAGCTTTTAAATGAGATTCTTTGGGATTAGATTGGAATCTTGCACACAACAAACACTAAACATGATATCAGACCTACTGATTGTTAAATAGAGCAATGATCCAATCATGCTTCTATAAAGCTTATTATCTACAGCTTTGCCTAATTAATCTTTATCTAAGCTTAGAGGACTACTCATAAGTGTATCAATAGGTTTGCAATCTTGAATATCAAATCTCTTAAGAAGATCTCTTATGTATTTTTGTTGAAAGATATATATACCCTCGTCTTCTCGTTTTATTTGCAATCCTAAAAAGTATTTTAGTTCACCCATATGCTTATCTCAAATTCTCCTTACATAAGATTTTCAAATTGATCACATAGAGATTTATTTGTGGATCCAAATATGATATGATCCACATAAATTTGAACTAAGAGTATGTCCTTGTCATGATTTTTTTATGAATAAAGTTGTATCTATTTGACCTCTTTTGAACCCTTTATCTAAGAGAAATTTACTAAGCCTCTGCCCTAAGGGCATGTTTTAGACCATATAAAGCTTTAGACAATTTGAACACTTGGCCTTCATATGTGTGGTTTTCAAAGCCCGGGGGTTGTTCTACATAAACTTCTTCATTAATATATCCATTTAAGAAAGCACTTTTAACATCCATTTCATATAGCTTAAAATTTTTGTGACACGCAAATGCTAAGAGCATCCTTGTGGCTTCTAGTCTAGCAACAGGGGCATAGGTTTCATCATAGTCAATACCCTCTTCTTGGTTATATCTTTGAGCCACTAGCCTAGTTTTATTTCTTATGACTATGCCATTTTCATCCATTTTATTTCTAAACACACATTTTGTACCTATAGTTGGATAATCTTTTGGTCTTGGCACCAATTTCCAAACTCCACTTCTTTCAAATTGATTCAATTCTTCTTGCATAGCAATGATCCAATTTTCATCATCTAAAGCTTCTTTAACGTTTTTAGGTTCAACTTGAGATAGGAAAGTGGCGTATTGACATTAATTTCTAATGCATGATCTAGTTCTAATGCCTTTAGATTGATCTCCTATGATTTCATTTTCTTTGACATATTTACTTTCTCTTGGAAATGTTGTTTCCTTTTCTACTTGATACTCTTGTCCTTTTCCAAAAAGATCATTACTTTGATCATTTGATTAATCTTTATCTAATGAAAGTCTTTCAAGATTTTGATTTATTTCATTGTCACAATCTTCTCTAGGTTTTGGGATTTCAATACTTATATCATCAACTATTACTTGAATTGTTTATTCTACTACTAGAGTTCTTTTGTTGAATACTCTATAACCTCTACTTTGAGATGAGTAACCTAAAAATATACCTTCATCACTTCTGGCATCAAATTTACCTAGAGATTCTTTTTCATTGTTAAGGATATAACAAGTACTACCAAAGATATGGAAATGACCTATATTAGGTTTTCTTCCTTTGTATAATTCATAAGGGGTCTTCTTCAAAATTGGTCTTATAGAGACTCTATTTAGGATGTGATAAGCGGTATTAATGGCCTCCACCCAAAAATATTTAGGTAGGTCTTTATCACAAAGTATTGATCTAGCCATTTCTTGAATAGATCTATTTTTTCTTTCTACAACTCCATTTTGTTGTGGAGTTCTAGCACAAGAGAAATTATGGTCTATATTTTCTTCACAATATAATTTGAAAGATTCATTTTTAAATTCTCCTCCATGATCACTTCTAATTTTTGTGATGCAAAAACCTTTTTCTTTTTGAACTCTTTTGCTAAATATTTCAAAAGATTTAAAGGCTTCATTTTTAGAAGCAAGAAATATTACCAAAGTGAATCTAGAATAATCATCTACTATCACCAAAACATATTGTTTTCCTCCTAAGCTTAAAGTTCTCATTGGACCAAATAGATCTAGGTGAAGTAATGTTAGGGGTCTAGATGTTGAAACTTCATTTGTCGGTTTGAATGAAACACTTATTTGTTTACCTTTCATGCATGTACCACAAATGTGATCTCTTTCAAATTTTAGCTTTGGCAATCCATTGATAAGATCATGTTTCACCAATTTATTTATTAAGTCCATACTAGCATGACCTAATTTATTATGCCACAACCAAGTATTCTGAGAAGAATAAGTTATTAAACAATTTTCTATTTTAGATGATTCTAAGAATGTAAGATACAGATACACATTTCCAACTCTATTTCCTTCTAGTTTCAATTCTTTTGTCCTAGAGCATACAAGTTTGCAAGAATTAGCATCAAAGCAAACTTCATAATTCATATCACATAATTGACTTATACAAATCAAGTTGTGTTTAAGACCATCAACAAGAAACACATTATCTAGCACAAGATGTTCAAAGGAGATAGAACTCTTACCTATGATCTTACCTTGAGAGTTGTCACCATAGAAAACATTACCTCATTCTTTGACAATAACATTGTTGAGAAGCCCTTGATCTCCAGCCATGTGCGTTGAACACCCACTATCAAGGAACCATTTGCTCCTTAAGCCAAGAGAAGCCAACACAACCTATAAAAAGAATACTTCAAGTTGCTCCCTTTGGTACCCAAACCCTTTTGGGTCCATTCATGTTAGTAGACACTACATTCTTTGGAACCCAAATTTGTTTGAATTTATGAGGATTGTTTCTCATGAAGCACTTGTTGATTGAGTGTCCATCTCTACCACAATAATGACACAAAATCCTACCTTTTGAGAATCTTGATTTGTGAAAGGATTTCCTTTGGACATAACTTTGAGTTAATACTCTAATAAAAATAGTTTTACTTGAGCTTGCTTGGAATGGATCAAATCCAATCCCTTGCTTATCTCCAAAACTTCTTTGAGCTCCTAATATCATTCCTAACTTTTTCTTACCTTCAACTAATTTTTCAAAAGCTTTTTTTATGTCTTTGTTTTCATTAAGTAGGCTTTCTTTTTCTCCAATCAACACATTCTTTTCTTTTACCAAGATTTCTTTTTCGAATTTTAAAGTGTTAATCTCACTTTCTAATAGACTTGTTTTCTTTCTTAAATCATTGTTTTTCAAGTTCATTTGTTCACATTCACTCAATAATTCATTGAATGCATCATGAAGTTCTTCAAGAGTAAAATCTGAAACTGAATTAGAGAATTGAGAAGTTACCTCATCTTCAAGATTGGCCATGAAGCAAACATTTGCAATTTCATCATCTTGTGATTCATCACTTGATGATAATTCTCCTTCACTCCATAAGGCTAGAGCCTTCTTCTTCATCTTATTTTCCTTGCGATCCTTCTTTCTCAATTGAGGGCATTCATTCCTCATATGGCCTAGCTTTTTACACTCAAAACATCAAATCTCATTAGAGGGGTTAGCATCATTTTGATCTTTTTCTTTCCTAAATTTTCTTCTTTGATAAAAGCTCCTATTTTTCATGAATTTCCTAAATTTTCTAGCTAACATAGAAAAATCATCATCTTCACTATCTTGTGATTCTCTATCTTCATTGTCAACTTTGAATGCTACATTTTTATCTTTCTTTGATTCAACTACATCATTTCTTTTCATCATAATTTCATGGGCCATCAAAGAACCTAATAAATTATCAAACTCAAGTTTATCTAGATCTTTAGCCTCCGTTGTAGCTATGACTTTTGGATCCCATGACATAGGTAGACTTCTTAAGATCTTTTTAACCTTTTCTCCATTGGTATATGTTTTTCCAAGAGCCTTTAAAGTAGAAACAATATCATTAAATCTAGTATACATATCTTTTATAGATTCATTTTCTTTCATTGAAAATAACTCATATTCATGGACAAGAAGATTAATTTTGGTCTTTTTTACCTGATTTGTGCCTTCATGAGTTACCTCTAGTTTATCCTAAATTTCTTTAGCGGTCTTGCATGTTGATATTCGATTGAATTCCTTAGGGCATAGTGAACAAATCAATGTGTTCATCGCTTTTGCATTTGTCTCCATACTCGTTCTTTCTTCAGCTGCCCACTTGTCCATTTTTTCAATGTTGGCCAAGGTGACTCCTTTCTTAATAGCTTGCATAAGGCTTGAGTCCTGCATAAGATAGATATTCATTCATTCTTTCTAATAATTATAGTTAGTACCATCAAAATAAGGTGGTCATGAAGTGCTCTATCCTTTATGATGAGAGGAGCTAGCAAAGTATGCCATTGTGTGGATCTTGTCCCTAGGTTGTTAAACCTAACTAAAAACAATGGGAACCAAGCTCTGATACCAATTAATATAAAATAAGTACTAGGACACACACCAAGAGGGGGGTGAATTGGTCATTAAAATAAAATTCTTTTTCCTTAAAAATTCTTTTGATAAAAAGAGATGTCATCTATGAAGACTACGACTTCGTTAAACCTCAAGACCTTGAAATGGCACGATGAGGTATCAACCGTATTAAGATAATCTCGTTTTGACAACGAAGAACACAAGATTGAAAAATATGAAATGTTTTTCAATGAAGGGTTAATTATATGAATCAAATAAGGAATGTAAAGATGCTTGAAAAGAAAAATCAACAAAGAACACAAGCATACAAGGATATATAGTGGTTCGGCTTATTTAAGCCTAGTCCATTACCTTAGCTCCTCACTAAAGATTTTTTAACTCAATCCACTAACACCCCCTACTTAAACCAAGTAGGTCCTCTAGTCCAAAGACTAGGAAAGAATACAACCTCTTATCACCTAGATAGGCCCTCAAGCTCTACAAGCTTGGAACAAATGAATACAATAGTAAAATGAGAGTTCTAAGAGTTTAACCTCTTAGTTACAAGTTATCTCAATGAAAAATACAAGGCTAGAATAGAGATAAATATAAGGAAAGCACTGCCTTTACAGTTAAAATGAGAGAACAACCAAAATTAAAGCTCAACCACTTCTTAAGCACTTGGTAATTAAGTAATCAATGATCTAAGAGCTTTGAATGAAGCTACAACCACCTATTTATAGTTGATGGAGAGACGAGACAAAAATTCAACCGTTTGACGTAGTTGGGAGCATTAAATGTATTCAAAAAACTAGCCGTTAAGAGGACTTGCGAAACAAACTATCGACAAAATAGGAAGGCTAGTCGATACATATAGTATAAATAACAAGCACTTAGTCGACAAATTCATATAGGTTGTTAACAGTTTCCTTTGCAAGCATTTTGTCTATCGACAGTTTCATAAAGAGGATAGAACATGCCTTCTGTCTGTCGACAGTTCTCTAGGAGACTGTCGATAGTCTCAAGTTAGTTTCTTTAAAATTATCAACCAATAGCTTAGACCACTTCTCAAAATAATTTCTACAGCCATCAAACGTTTATTTCTTGTAAATTTAATATCCAAAAACAACAGTCTCAACTAACCACATATACTTTGGAATTTATCTGAATGTTAATAAACTAAGAGATTTAATTCCAAAAGTCTTATACACACATATATATACTTTGATAAATGATTTTGATTACTTTTAGCATAGCTTGCTTGGAATGAAATGTTTTCATCATCAAAACCATAATCAATTACAAGAGTAAAAACATCTATCTATCAATATCTTCCTTACACCAAATTCTACAAAATAAATTTCTTTGCATGTTTCCTTTAAAAATGATTTAAATTATGTAAAATCCATAATAACATATGTTTTAAGTAGGAAAAATAGCATAAAGTTAAGATAAAAATTAAATACAAATATGTATAAAATTAAGACGTATCAGTGGGCGTGTCCAATGGAGAGGATTCTTGTGATGTGTACAGGGCTTTCCCAACCAAAAGATTCATGGGGGTGTTTTTGAGGGAAACAAGAAATGAAATGGCTTAGGTTATATTTAGGTTTTTATTGTTCCTTAAAATTGAGTTGTAATGAATGGTGATGTAAATATTTATGTTGATTTCTATTGTTTAATGAAAAGATGTGATGAGTTTTATTTGAGATTATCAATACTTATATATATACTTATGTGAGAAAAAATTTGGGTCATTTAATGATACAAAAGAGAAGATCTAAGAGTAGACACTCTTAGTTACAAGATCTCTCAAAATGAACATAAGATTTGAACAAAATGATATAAATGATAATCAAAGCATTTTGAGAGAAAAATGAAGAAGAAATGAGAATATAAAAGATTGAGCACTTGAATAGTTAGAGGGCCTACATTATTTGTAGGAGGTTTGTATTTCCTAACTAGTGAGCTAGAGGGCCTACTTGTGAAGTAGAAGGTTTTTAATTCCTAGTAAGGTTGCTAGAGGGCCTACCAGGTGTTGTAGGAGGTTTTAGTAAATTGCTTCAAATACTTAGTGATGAGCTATGGTAGTGGATTAGGCTTGGTTTAGTCAAACCACTATAAATCCTTTTGTCCATCTTGCATTTATTTTGGTTGTGTTTCATTGTTTTTATATTTTATTTTCAAAATTGCCTATAAAGTTTTTAAATTTCTCAAACACCCAATTCACCTCCCTCTTGGGTTGTAGTGCCATTGCTATACGATTATAACAGTGAGACTTCACTACCACCTATATTGTCTTGAGCCGTTGGTAGGCGTTTCTCAAGAATTCTCGAATTATCACTAGGATATGAAGAGATTTTGGTAATGGGTCAAAGTGTTAGCTGGTGTCAAAATGGGTTTTGGTGCTATCTAATTGCTAGCAAGTAGTGAACCTAGAAAGTCACACCCCATATAGTGTTGCATTTGATATTGACATTGTGTGCCCAATGTGTCTCGGCGAACAACAAGTTAAATGTTGACTTCCTAGAGTAGAAGAGTGACTCCTTCCTGGTGGAAGTTGACTGTCGTAATAGTCGACTCTTAGTGGTTGGATAGTTGACTCCTGGCCACCGTTTCAGTTACATGTGGTAGCAAATTGAGATAGCTAAAGGTGAGGCGACAAGTGAATTGGATGGATGTATATAAGAAGAAATTACAAAGGCTTTTGACTGCAAGCTTTCTCTATAATTTATGCTTCCTTCATCTTCTTCTACTTTCACAAAAAATTACATCTGCATGATTATCACATGAGAAATTGAGACGCAGGTGTTGGTCATATGGGCAGCCTTTGGTCTAGCATAGAAAAAGGTAACCAAAACGATACTGAATAGGTGTGGACATCTTTGGGCCACCACAACATGAGGTGGAATTTGGTCTCAGTACAAAAAACATTTATGTACCCCAACCTGACATCGGATTTCAAGTATGCATTTATTGTATTTCATGTGATGGAATAACGGATTGATTAAATATTTAAACTGTGTATGGTGTGTATTTATTACTTCCGCTACATGTATTTGATGCATGTAAACATTTTTATTTTATCCATACCGCCATACGTGTTATCCAATAGTAGTATAAGAGCCTTAGCTTGGTATTTAATGTATATACGTGATTATATGTGTCAAATATAGCAAACTAGTTGGTGTTTAATGGTTGTAGAGTGATTTATTTTGGCTATGCGTCTCAAGAGAGTCGACTGTCTCTTGAAGGGAGTCGACAGTCGACTCCTGGAAGAACACAATTGACTCCCTCAAGAACACAATTGACTGTCTCAAGAGAGTCGACAATCAACTCTGGTTGCAGATGTGTTATAGTTAACTCCCGCAAAGTAGCAGTTGACTCCTGCACATTGTGAGGCCTAGATAACATGCTTTACATGCCTAGAGGTTTATGATTGTGTGGTAACTTGCATTGGACATTAACTCGGGGTGTTAAGTATGCGTGTATGAATGCCCGATTATAATATTTGACATATACATGTAATATAAATGTTTTCAAAATTATTTTGAAGCAATGAAAGAAGATGTATGTTCAAGATGAACATGGGCTTGGTGTGAATAAATGAATGTTATAGGGGCTTCAATTAATTTGTTTCAATTTGTAATAACTTATTCATTCGATTATATACTTAGGCATAAGTCTTGAGTAGCTTCTTTTAGTCTTTATTTTACAAATGTTGCAAATGAAGACGGCGTCAAGGAGTTAATGGTTTCAGAATCAAGAAACGGTGAACCAAGCAGTCCATCATATCAAGTTTGATGTGATGTGTGGCATCATTTAAACCTTGGAGGCTCTGGTTTATTATGTGCACAAGCCTATGGTTATTCTGTTTAGTTATTGTTCATTTTATTATACAATGGTTGTATGATGGAATGAATGATGTATGATGAGACCTTAAGATAGAAGCCCCAAAAATCTTCACATGTATAAACCAATATTAGATTTAAGCGGTAATTTTGATTCATCATGGCTTTCCACTATCGTAGGGTTTCATCAATCTGATCGGGTTTATCTAATAACTAAAATGTAAGTGTACATTTCATGAAAGATTGTTTGATTTCTCTTATTAACCATGAGATGGGGCAGTGTTCAATAGGTCTCACCTAACCAAGTAACTAAAATGTGAGAGAGGGTGATGTTCAACTCATTGCACTTAGCCAGACAGTGGGTGGGATTTAACTAGTCCATCTGCCCAAGTAACTAAAATGTGAGGTTTATGGGGGGTTAGAAGCCGAAGGTTGAGCTCCACATATGATATGGTGGCAAGTGTTGCCTACTCAATTATGAGAATACTTCAAGTAACTAAAATGTAAGGATTATTCTTATGAAAGAGAATTTGACCACCTGCTATTGAATCCTGAATAAGGATCACGTTTCTTATCTGGGAAGTGCAAAAGTTAGTGGGAACACCCATTTAATATAAGCCTTTAATTAAATAGAGTTTTACAAAGATATAATACTAATATATCTATTTATTTTTTGGAGATAAAATGACAGGTCTTAATCCGTTATCATGAATTCTAGATACCAATAGACTCACTTGCCCAAACTTTTATGAGTGGTTCTGTAACCTTAAAATAGTTCTCAACATGGAAAAGATAAATGATGTCTTGTATTATAATCCACCTATGGATATCCCTAAAGGAGTGACTTAGGAGGAGAGGGTAACTTGGGAGAATCTAAAAGAACACGAGTTGAGAGCTCAAAATTATATACTCGCATCCATGTCCAATGACCTGCAATGCCAGCATGAGAATTTTTCAAGTGTTGTAAGAATGATCCAAAATCTTAAGGACTTATATGATGAGCATAGCAGAATAGCTCAGTATGAGATATCGAAAAAGCTATTTAAGGCCCAGATAGTTGAGGGGGCTAATGTGGGAGACCACATTATCAACATGATCAATTGGATTGGTCAGTTAGATATCCTAGAATTCCTCATGGATCCTCAACTCCGCATCGACTTGATCTTGCAATCGTTGATGGAGTCTTTTTCTTCCTTCATTACTTATTTCTATATGAATAAGATTGAGTGTACCCTCCTGGAGTTGTTGAACATGCTAATAATAACCCAGTTACAAATAAAGGGTAAGGGCAGAAAAGGGGTTGTCGCTGTTGCCTCGTCTTCTTCCCAGAAGAAACCAAAATCTAGAAAGAGGAAAAGAAGTGTTCTTAGGGAAAGAAGGGATGGAGGACAGATTGAATCTAAGGGGAAAAAGGTGATGGGCAAGGGTACTTGTTACTTTTGTGGCCAAAAGGGACATTGGAAGAGGAACTACCCGAACTATCTGCAGAGATTAAAAGGTAAGTGCCCAAAGGGTCAAGGTATATCATCTTCTTTGTGTTATTGAGATTGATCTTACGATTGGTCGATATCTTTCTTTTTGGACTGTGGATTCTGGTGTTACATCTCATATTTGTTTGTCTGCGTAGGATCTTAGTCAAAGTAAGGCGCTTGGGAAGTGTGAGGTGGTTCTCAAAGTGGGCAATTAGGTGATCGTTGTTACATTAGCCATAGGGACTACTTTTGTATATTTACTTTCTAGGCATGTAATGGATTTATATGACTGTTTACATATTTCGAATGCTGTACGGAATGTTATTTCAATTCCTAAGCTTGCACAGTTGAATCATGAATTCAAGTTTGCTAACAATTGTTGTTACATACATTATAGTAATGTGTGTGTGGGAAGAGCTGTGCTGGTGAATGATCTATATTTCCTGGAAACACATGCATGTGAACATAATTGACAAATGGTTACTAATTCAAATACCACAGTAAAAGAGACACGTTCTCGAGATAATTAAATTAATCCCAAATAATTGTGGCACCTTAGGCTGGGTCATATCGGCGAGAGTTGACTTACAAAGTTAGCTCATCGAGGCTTTATTTTCAATTTAGGTTCTAAACCCAGGCTGACTTGTGAGTCATGTTTTCTCGAGAAAATGACTAAGTCTCCTTTTGTTGGACAAGGGGAAAGGGCTACTGAATTGTTAGGATTAATACATTTAAATGTATGTGGACCCATAAATGTTATGGTCCAATGTGGTTATATCTACTTTGTGACCTTTACCGATGATTTATCACAGTACGGTTACTTGTACCTAATGAAATACAAATCTGAAGTCTTTGAAAAATTTAAAGAATTCAAGGAAAAAGTAGAAAATCAAATAGGAAAAAGTTTCAAGATTCTTCGATCAAATCAAGGAGGTGAATACTCGAGTACTAAGTTTACTAATTATCTTAAGGCTTGTGGTATTGTTTCACAGTTAACACCTTATTATACTCCATAATTGAATGGTATGGATGAACGTAGAAATCGGACACTATTAGACATGGTTCGGTCTATGCTAAGTTACATGGATTTGCCTATTTCATTATGGGGTTATGCTATTCTTTCTATGATTTACTTGTTAAATCGTGCTCCAACTAAAGTTGTTCCAACCACACCATAAGAGATATGGGTTGGGAGACCTCTGAGTCTTAAGCACATTAAGATCTGGGGTTGTCCTGTTCATGTAAAAAGGTTAAGAACAGAAAAATTAGATCCTAGATTTGAGAAGGGTCCCTTTGTGGGGTATCCTAAAGATAGTTTAGGGTATTATATCTATTTTCTAGTTAACCATGTGGTAGCTAGACATGCCATTTTCTTGAAAGAAGAGTTCATTCAGGAGGGTGGTATGGGAAAGAAAATAGATTTGGCTGAAGAAGAGTCTTCTATTCCACAGATACCTACTCAGATTACTGATCCTAGTGAATCAAATTAAACAAATCATCCACAGGTTCCTCATAGGTTTGGTAGAGTATTTTATCCTCCAGATCGATGGTATAATTTATTAATGGAGAAGATGCAGGAATTGTTCTTGTATGGGGATAGTGACAAGTTAGTTGATCCCGGTGCGACTAAGGAATGAGAAGAACCTATATCAAAAAGCGCACACACATCATTGCCACACAAATAAAGAATACCTTGGATGGTCTTATTGCCCTTCTCGGCATCGACTACTGTTAGGGCTAAAACCCTGCCCTAAATATGGGGTCGATCTGAAGCAGCAAGTTGTTGAATAAGCGGCGCAGTCATCTGGGGAGTTGCCCCCTGCATCTTGGGCACTCCTACTCCCTGCTTATGGATAACTCTTTGGCTCTGACTCCCTGACCTTTGGTCTCCATGCTGAGTTGGGCATGGGTAACTATTGGCTTTATGCCCCTTCCTACCACATCTGAAACAAACCACATCACTAGTAGGTGCTATCTCTAGATTCCGAGGAAAGTCCCTCTAAATATGTCTCGCCTAGCCAAACAGGAAGCACACCCTTCTACTTGCATGATAGGGGCTACTATGCTTCTTGCCACATGTATTGCATGATAGAATCTCTTCTGCACTCTTGTCCAGTCTAGTCTCCCATCTTCTCTTTCAATCACCATTGTGGCCCTGTGAAGATCTTAATCCTTTTTGAGTAGCTTGCCCCATCTTCAACTCGAGCCTATCCTGCTAATAACATAAGCTCTCTAAACCATGGTGGGATAGTCTGTGATCCGTGCACTCGTTAATGCATGTCGAATGTCCACATGTAAAACTCTTAGAAATTTGACTGCTTTCTTGGCCTCTGTCAACACCAGGTTTGGAGCAAATCGGTCTAAGGAGATAAACTTTGACTCGTACTATGCCATAGTCTTGTTACCTTGCAGTAGTTCAATAAACTCATAAGTTTTCTATTCTCTAATCTATTCAGGGAAGAAATTCTCATTAAAAGCCTCTTGAAACTCTAACCACAAAGGTTCTCAGCCTGCATACCTTTGCCTAATAGTTTCCCACCACCTTTCTACGTTGCCTTGCAAAAGAAAGGTAGCTAATTGCATCCTCTAGGCATCATCACACCCCATCGATCGAAGATGCTTTTCCACAGATAGCATCCAATTTTTCATCGCCAAAACATCCACACCTCCATAGAACTCAGGTGATCAAAGCTGTATAAAATTCTTGAGCAACTAGCCCCCTGTACTGCCATTCGTCCCCTAAACCATGGGATTAGAAGTCCAACCATCACTACTCCCAACTGGATCCACCTCAACCTCATGAGCTACCTAATCTTATCCCACCTGATTGGCAATAAGCATCAAAACTGCCCTCCGAATCCCTGCTAAGGTCCCTTGGATCTCTTCCATCTCTTGGCGCTAGTCTTCACTAGACTCCCCCGAAGTCTCAGGTGCAGAGGTAGGTCCAAGTGCAGGTACAAGTTGACTATAGCCTCTACTCCTCATCGGTGGCCTTCCTCTTCATGCACTCATCTTCCTACATAACCAACATATTTAGAATTTGAATTCCCATTTAAATTTTCATCAATTGCTAAGTAAATCCCTAACTCTACCCAACATTCCTATGTGTACAGAAACTCATCCCAAACCTGCCTCTGATACCAAACTTGTAAAGACCCTACTCCCAGAGTCCCCGTAGCCAAGGAGTCTAAGAGGGGTGCTAAAGAATGGATACATGGCTAATCTTAAAAGGAAAAACCCTTAACATTACCATGAATAGAAAAAAAAATCCGTTACCGTCCTTTTTGCATTAGTAGCCATTTAAAATTCAATGCAAAATATGTATCATATATTACAACACATTAGGCCTCTTTAAAAGTAAAGTACAACAAGCCTAAAATACAAAATCTAGCCAACATCTTCAGCATTCACAAACGACCCCCAAGGATCTTTCGTTCAGGTGAGCTCTTTACACATCTACCCACAAAGTCAAGTACTACTAGGACCGCCCCCATCTTTAGGCTTGCCCTTACCTAGAATGATGTAAAATAAGACTGAGCCACAAGGCCCAGCAAGTATAATATGAAACAAAAAAGCAAAAGATGAAGGACTACAACAACAACTTAGCTCATAGAAACCAAACCACTAGCCACATAAACTGCACCCATTCCATGCACCACTTCCATATCTTTAATGAATATAGTGCACAAATCTTGAATTCATATAAACTTATGTTTATGTATACATATCAAACGACTCTTGGAGCCCTTTAACTCAACCCAATGTCTATGCCTTCACATCGCATACGCCCATTGGGGCCCATTAGCTCAACCTAAGGTCGTACCATACCATATGCCACGAGGTCTTTGGGGCCCATTAGCTCAACTCAATGCCTATGCCCACACTTCGCACGCGCCCATTGAGGCCCATCAGCTCAACCTAAAGCCTTAGCTCACAAATAACATATACACCATAACATATAAAAACATGCATAAGAAATGCTTCCCATTTCACAAGCCCCATATGGCCCAACATTAGCTCGTTAGTATGCTTATGCATTCTCATTCATCCCCCAAAAATATCCATTCAAAGTGAGGAATAAAAAGGAAAACACATAAGAAGCAACTCAAGTTTCATAGTGGATATCAGTAGCATCAGTTGACAGCCTGAGGTAATCAATCAACAGATTGTCTCATCGGTCAAAATTTTCCTATGCATCTATTAACAGACAAAATGCTTGGAGTGAACAGTTGATAGCCCCAAAGCCTTCTAGCGATCGACAGAAGGTTTTAAGCCCAAAAATAGAGCATTTACATGCAAGTTTCCCAAAAATATTTGCATGATCTAGATCTTACCAAGAAATACATCATTCCCAATGAATTATAGGGTGGAACAAGCCCTACTTGAAGTTCTAAAACATCTCGACTAAAGCCAACAAGAATCAAGGGAGATTTATAATCAAATCTACATAGACATTTTTCCAGAGTTTTTCTTTCAAAATAAGGAATTTTGGTTGATAAAACCCAAAGATTTCTTGCTTCAAGAGTTAAAGGGCTAAAGGAGAGATTAGATCTTACATGAAGAAGAAAAGAAGAAGAGAAACTTTCCTTATTATGCTTCCCTTAGAATCCTAACTTGAAGAAAGTTACCACAAGGATGAAATCTTCCAACCTCCACCAAAACAACAAGAGAGGGAAGAAAAGATGTTGAAACAGCTACTAACATGCACACATACCCCTCATTGGAGTTTTGATAATCAAAGGAGAAGAAGAAGAAGACTTGAAGAACCCTAGCTCTTTTCTCCTAGAATCGGCCACCCCCTCACTCTCTCAATCCTTTTACTTACATGCACTACACACACAACATATTATAAGTGAAATAAAAATCCATATATATATATATAAATGGAATTACCTTGCAACTTTAGCAGCCCCACAACCCCTCACTTACTCAATTTGACATTTCCACTCTTCCTCTTTCTTCCTCTACCTTTGACTTTCTCCCTAACTTTGAATTTTCAACACATAACTCCCTTGCTTTGGCCTCCTTTTAACACCTACATTATCACATAGTTTCCCTCTACAATTGCTATGCATTTCAAATACAAATTCAACTCATACATTAATGTTACCATGAAGGCCTAACACCTCTAACAGGTAGTTACATTCTGTCTATCACAAATCAAATTAAAAACTGACATTAGAGTTAGAGATTAGAGACTTAGAGTTAGAGGGTAGAGCTGTAGAGGGCCAGAGGAAAAGAGAGAGGAGAAGGATCAAGTCATCGAAGGAGGGGGGGAGGGTAATGCGGTAGTGCCTTGCTTATCTAATTCTCTCTCTAATGAAATTAAAAATAACACTATTTTGTCATTCATTGCGGGTCAAAAATGGCATTGTTTTTGGAATATTTTGGTCAGTTTAGTTATTTCATTTTTTTAAATAATGAGATTGAATAGAATCGAATTAACTGAAATACTCAAAAGTTTAATCGAACTAAACTATTCTACAAATTAAACCGAACTAAACAACCAATTTTGGCCAATTCAATTCAATTCAATTAATTTGATTTGACTAAATTTTTGCTTACCCCTAGATGAAGGTGATAGCAACACTACTATATTGATATGTTATATGTGTTTGAAAATTGTAATCGTAACTTTGTCTTTGCCTCCTTAACCTAAATTATTATATTTTTTAAACTAAATTATAATAATTAGTTTCTTAGTTTAAAGTAAGTTAAGTAACTTAAAATATTAGAGTTTGTTTATTTGTGGAGAATGATTTTTATTTTTCATCTTTGTTCCATGTTTTCATTTTTATAGAAAAATAGATAAAAATAGAAAACTTGTTCATTTCTATTAAATATGAAACTAATTTTAGATTTTAGAAAATGAGAGCATGTGTTCAAATTAAATCATGTATAAAAAGAGAGGTGAAAATCAACGACAAGGGGAGAGGTGAATGGTTAGAGCGACCTAATGAAGAGAGGAGTTGTTACCATCGCAATGGCTAAGGGAGGCATTGTAATGCTAGTCGAGGGATGACGATGACAAGAGGAGAGGAAGAGGGCGACAGCGAGGAAGAGGGCATCAATGGTACTCACCATCACAGTGGGACGATAAGAGAAGAGGCTAGTTGAACTCGTCGTCGCAATAGGAAAGGGCGACAGAGAATATGAGAGCAAGGTGTGATAAAAGGGTGGGTAGATGCGAAAGAAACATTAGAAAAAAAAAAAAAGAAGAGAGAAGCAAATGGGAAAAGATCATTGTTGATAAGATTTTAAGTGGGACTTGTTCCTTCCCGCCCAAAGGGATGATCGGATGAAGAGCTTGAGGTAATGGTGATTCGCAAGGTAGAGGGTGGCACTTGCAAACACTCTGACGCTCAAGTAAGTAATAGCTTAAGATGTCAGAGTTTCTATCAGGTTGAAAAGAACATACATTGATCAGTGGTCGACTAGCTTATAAAGGAGAGAAGGGGAGGGCCCCTTACATGTCGTCGGCCGTTGTGGGAGGACAAAGAGCTAAGATTTTTTGTGCTAATAGGGATTGAGGGTTGAGATATTCAAAGTTGATGAGGCATGTTACCAACGCGAGGATCTCGGAAGGCATTGATGAGATGAGGGTGTTGTTAAGCTGGTGTTGGGCCTAGAACAGGTCTGGGGATCGGGCTTGGTGCCGAACCATGGGCTTATTATTGGGGTCGAGCCTAATAGAGTCAGTACGGTCCACAACCCCCAGGTGGGACGTTTGCAAGGGCGAGCATTCAAGCTCAGGATGCGCGACCAAGGTGGTGTTCATGTTTTGGCATGTTTTGAGCTCGGGCTAAGCTTAAGGATTATAGTTGTCATTTCTAATGCCCCAACAAGTATCACGTGTGGTCCCAAAATTTGAAACGCCAAGCCCAAGATATTAGAAGGCGTGTTGTAGGTGGAGAGGCGTCCTTCTACCTTTCGTGCATGGCTGGTGGCATGGTTCTTGTGGGTGATCGAAGATGTTTGATCCCTATCTGTTAAATGTATCGTGTGGTGCTAATTCGCTTTCAGGGATGGACCTAGATCACTACCTTTGGGCATTATGATCGTCATAAGGGAGCTCCCAGTGGAGAATCTAGCACCTAGGTTGGGGGCTAGCTATTGGACCTTGCTAGCTAGGCTCAGGAGAATGATTCGAGGTATATATTGGGGTATTCAGAGCGTAGTTTGGAATAGGCGTGGGGTGCCGACTTCTAATGATTTCATTGTCCTTGGTTCCTCCAAGGCCCGTATAGGTACTACACTTATGACTGGATTGCTTTCATGTCCACCTTCTGGCTTGGGTACCACGTATGACCCGATAAATAAAGTGGTAATCAAGTTTGCCTCAATATTTGATTCTCTTGGGGGATCGCCATGTTGAGAGCACAGATGTCCTTGTCGGCTACCAGAGATGAGTCTATTTGTGTGCCAATTGTGTGAAAAGGGAGAACGAGTCTATATGGTCCTAGACTCGAAGGCAGATGCGAGGTTCGTCTATATGTATGAGACGTATTTACGTGTCTTCAACTGTGACTCTCCCTCACTACTTCCAAGGTTTGGTGCTAGTAATGCTAAACGTTGTCCCAACCTAGCTGCACTCAAACAACTGGGCTTTTGTCCGAGCTTTTGAAGTATTATCCAACTTCCTAGGTATGGAGGCAAGCATCGAGGTGTTTTTTAGCTTCTTCCAGTTGAAAGAAGTCAGCAAAGGTAGTTGGGTTTCTCTGAGCAGCCTTCCGAGAAGACAATTGCTGCCTTTAACAACTCCTATAATGGATTTAAGGCAAACTTCTTTAAGGTGGCCTCTTGGTAGGACAAGCTTTCCTTCTTCCTGGATAAGGATGGCTCAGAAAAATACTCTTTGCACTGGACAAGGGAGTCAAATTTTGTCATGGGGCTGGAATACCAAAGCTTAAACCCGAAGGACCAGGTCATGGTAGACTTGTTCGAGGCTTGTTTGATGCTGGAATCCTCATCTCTAATCAAGTTTGGGGGTAACCGAAAGAGCTTGGCCGAATATATGGGTCGATTTCTTCCTTGTCTACCTTCTTTTTGGTTACTATTTGCTGTTACTCATACTATATGCTTCTTGTTTCAAGCTCGATGACTCCTGAGAGGTAAAGAGACATCTGGAGAAAAAGAGGACTGAAGCGGCTAGCGTTGGGTCATCCAGCAAGGCCACCGAGAAGGCCCCCGCCTCAACTACTGGTCTTACGTTGACTTCTCGGGTTGTCGCCAAAATCTTAAAGACCAAGGTCCTTGGCCTTCTTCGGATTGAGAAGCCAGCTGATGCTGAGGTGGCTCCGTTGGTGTAGAAGAGATCAAGGATTACTCGGGATGAAGAGCTGAGGCTGTTTAACACCTAAAGCTTTGTTGTCGATCAATCATTGGGCTTAAGCCAGCGTGTGTCAGGATCCAGCCTGTGGGGTTGCAAAGACATTAATTCCAACCCAGGGAGCCTCTAGAGCCATGAGTTCCATCCCGAACCATTTGTCGAGGAGCACATGTCCCTCTCATTGGATCGGCAGAGGGTATTAGGGCTCGAGCATATGAGGTTGTGCGGTTGGGCCAAGCTACAAGCACTTCGCCAAGAAAAGGCTGAGCGAGTGAGGGGAGAGTTGGCCGAGGAGTTAGTGGGGCTGTAAAAGTGGGTCGATGATGCTAAGGATGCGACCACTCGGGCGTCTAAGCTTGTCAAAAAGCTATTGGGCCAGCGAGGTGCCCTAACGCAGGAGCTAGGTAAGTTGAGGGAGGAGACCCAAGTGGCCTAAGAGGTAGCCTAGGAGAAGGCAGTGAAGCTTGAGGCCGATCTCTCGACCGTACTGCTCTAGGCTGACCAGGCAAGGCTCGAGGTTGTCAAGATGAAGGTCGAGCCTAACAAAGCTCGGGCTAAGGCTGAGGGATTGTTGGACGATGTCCCCAATCAATTCATGGCGGGCTATAAGAAGGCCTTATCCCATGCTCGGTTGTTTTTCCCTAATGTTGACTTCTCTGCGTTTGACCCTTTCAAGGAGATTAAGGATGGTCAGCTTGAGGATCTAGTTGTAGCAAGCCAAGCTGACCTGGCCAAGGTTTCGCTGGAGGTGTTGAACGTTACAAGGAGCTGGGTTGAGAAATATGTCGGTCAACCTGGTGCATCCACGGTTGTCAACCGGATCTTTAAGGCAGCTACTGATATCACAGTTGGGCATACTTCCGGACCTGCTAGGCCTTAGTAATAGCATAGGTTTGGACTTTGTAATTTTGAACTTTGTAGTGTAGGTCGGCACAAACTTTGTAATTTTGGCTTTAATGTAATAAATAACGTTTCCTCTATTTCCTATGTTGTTCGGTGTTTGTTTGCTTGTTGTGTGCATTTTCTTTGTTACCTCATGTTTTACTTCCAACACTAGGTCAGGTAAGTGTGTTTGCTTCAAGGAGATTAAGGAGATCGAGATTTATCCAAGGTCCACATGCTAAGATTGACCTGGGCTTAGGGTGTGGACTAACCGAGCCTATCTGAATAGTACGTCGGCTGAGGAGACCGAGATTACCCGAGGTCCACAAGCCGGGATTGACCTGGCTTGGAGTGTGAATTAACCAAGCATGACTCGAGATCCAGATGTCAGGATTATCCTGAGCTTAGGGTGTGGATGACTAAGCCTATCTGATCCAGGGCTTAGCTTAGGAAACTAGGATAAGCTCAAAACAATCCTATATTGAAATAAGAAGAAACGAGAAGAATTCTAGAATATCATCTAATTTCATTGCTACTGTATAGTGCGTCGGCGTGTAGGTAGATAATACATAATGCGACAAGGCCATGGTGGCATAATGATGGGAGTAATGAACACGGAAATTAAGTAAAGACACAAAATCGGGTTTGAGCCCTTATCGGCATAAATAACAAATCCTCAAACAAAATGGATGTACAAATCCAATTAATTAATAAACAATACATTAAACAAATTTTGAGATGGTCACTTAGCTGTAGTACTTCCGTAAGCCGGTCACATTTCATGCTCGTGGTAGGGGTTACCCCGGGGGTTCGACCAAGTGGTATGCTCCATTGTCAAGATTGCGAGTGACCCAATAGGGGCCCTCCCAGTTAGTGTCGAGCTTCCCTTCTTCGGGTTGTTGCCTTGCTATTTTGACATTTCTCATAACCAAGTCTCCTTCTCGGAAGCTCCAGGGTATGACCCTTGTGTTGTATTTTTGGGTTGCTCTTTGTTTGGCTGCTTGTTCGTGGATGTGTGCCATGTTCCATACCTCCTAGATAAAATCGAGATCGGTTCTTCTCTCGACTTTGTTCTTATCCTCCTGGAAGTGCTATCTTCAAGGACTCAGCTCTTCGACCTCCACTGGGATCATAGCTTTAGCACAATAGATAAGCCTGAAAGGGGTCTCCATTGTTGAAGACTGTGTCATGGTGTGATACGACCATAACACCATCGACAACTCTCTTTCCCATGCTCTTTTGGCCTGATTAAGCCACTTCTTGAGCCCAATGAGGATGACCTTCTTAGCAGCTTCAACTTGTTCATTTGTTTAGGGTGTTCGACCAAGGTAAAGATCTAGTGGATGTCGAGCTCTTTACAAAATTCTTGAAGTTTCTTGTTGGTGAACTGAGTGTCGTTGTCCAAGATAAGTACTTCATGCAAGCCATATCTGCAAATGATATTCTTCCAAATAAACTTTTTGACTTTTTCAGCAGTGATAGTGGCTAGGGGCACGACTTCAACCCATCTGGTGAAGTAGTAGATGGCCACGATGATGAATCTGAGTTGTCCATGGGGGATCGGAAAGGGCCTGATTAGGTCTATCCCCTACTTGTAGAAAGGCCATTAGGAGCCTAGGTTGTGCAACTCTTCTGGTAGTGAGTGGTGCGCATTTGCAAACTTTTGGCACTTTTCGCATCTTTGCACATACTCCAGGCAATCACTCTTCATGGTCGACCAGTAGTAGTCAGCTCTTAGAATTTTTGTTACTAGGGATCGGCCTCCCAAGTGGTTTCCATAGACTCCTTTGTGTGTCTCGGACACGATATAAGTGGACTGGTCGACATCCACATATTTGAGGAGTAGCATCTCAATGCCTCTTCTATATAGCTAATTCCCGATCATGACATAGAAGCTGGCCGACCTACTCAGTTTCCTGGCCTCCTTGGCGTTGTTGGGTAGTATTCCCTCTTTTAAAAACTGGATGGCAAGGAATCCCTAGAACTCGAGTCCTGTCTTTATGACTTGTATGTCAACCAGGTCGATGGTGGGTGAGTCTAGGGTTTCTTGTATGACAGATCTGTTGTTTTCAGGCCCATTGGTACTGGCAAGTTTGGAAAGTAAGTTTGCTCTCGAATTCTGCTCCCTTGGAATGCACTCGATATCGAAGGATTCGAACGTATTGGCTAGGGTTTTGACTTTGCTAAGATATCGACTGAGCTGGGGGTCCTTTATTTGGAACTTGCCTTTTACTTGATTTGTTACCAACTGGGAATCACTTCTTGCAATCAACCGGGTGGCTCCAATTTCTGATGCCAAGTTTAGGCCAGCTATGAGGGCGTCATACTTGGCCAGATTATTGCTTGCTTTGAAGTTAAAGCAGATGGATTGTTTAATCAGCAACCCATTTGCGCCCTCCAAGATATGCCTGCCCCGCTTCCCTTAATGTTAGACGCTCCATCCACAAATAGGATCCAAGGATTACTATCTGAACTTTGGGCAGGAAAAGATAATTCAACACAGAAGTTGGATAATACTTTGGATTTGATGTTTTTGCGGGGCTGATACTATATGTCAAACTCAGAAAGTTCCATCGACCATGAGATCATTCTGTCGGAGAGTTCTGGATTTTTGAGCACTTGTTGGATCGGCTAGTCAGTTTAAACCATAATCTGGTGGCTCTAGAAGTATAGCCTGAGCTTCCGTGTTGTTGTTACCAAGGTAAGGGCTAACTTCTCTATCTTCTGGTACCGGACTTCAGGCCCCTGCAAGACCCAACCAATGAAGTATATTGTTTGCTGGACCTTGCCCTTCTTTTTTACCAACACGGATCTAAGTGCATTCTCGATCATAGAAAGATAAAGCAGAACCTCTTGGCCTGGCTCTGGTCTTGTCAAGATAGGAGGGGTTTCCAGGAAGCATTTTAGTTCTTGGAAAGCAGTTTCACATTACTCTGTCAATTGGAATTATGTTGGCTTCTTCAAACACCAGGAAAATGGATGAGCTTAGTTTGCTAACTTCGACAAGAATCAGGATAAGGCTATTATTTAGCAGGTTAATCGTTGAACCTCTTTCTCATTATAAGGGAAGCACATATCAAGGATGGCCTTACATTTGTCGAGGTTTGCTTCGATGCCCCAACTTGTTAGGAAAAAGTCAAGGAATTTTTCAGCCTGCATTCTGAATGCGCACTTCTTCGGGTTGAGTCTCATATTGTGTCGTCGGAGTTGTTCGAAGACCTCGGCTAGGTCCGAGCAACGGTTTCCACCTTCCAGTGTCTTGGCCACCATATCGTCCACATACACCTCGATATGTTGGCTTATCTACTCTGCAAACACTTTATTCATCAATCGTTGGTAACTTGCCCCTGCCTTCTTTAACCTGAATGGCATAACTCTGTGCGAAAGTTTGCGTCCTCCGTGATAAAGGTCATTTTCTCTTTGTCGTTAGGATGCATCCGGATCTAGTTGTACTTGGAGTATGCATCCATGAAACTGAGGTATCTGTAGCTGGAGGCTCCATTTATAAGTCAATTAATGTTCAACAAAGGGTAAGAGTTCTTCGGGTATACTTTGTTCAAATTTGTAAAATCGACGCACATTCGCCACTTACCTGAGGATTTCTTCACCATTACCACATTAGCCAACAAACTGGTGTATGGTACTTTCCTAATGAATCTGGCCTTGAGGAGCTTTGTCGTCTCCTCGGCCACTTCTTTCTGTCGTTCTTCCCCTAGATTCTTTTTTCTCTAGGCTACTGGCTTCGTGCCTGGATCTAGCGTCAACTTATAGCATATGAAGGATGGGTTGATCCCGGGCATGTCCACAAGTGTCCAGGCGAAGAGATCAGCATTTTGCTAGAGCAGGGCGACTAATTGTTCCCTTAGGTCGGGTGGGAGTGTTGCTTCGATCTTGGTGACCTTCCTGGTCCCAAGCTCACGAGGTGCAGTTCTT
This sequence comes from Diospyros lotus, assembly GCF_014633365.1. Taxonomy (NCBI): domain Eukaryota; kingdom Viridiplantae; phylum Streptophyta; class Magnoliopsida; order Ericales; family Ebenaceae; genus Diospyros; species Diospyros lotus. Next base: position 17,597,638 of record NC_068347.1, read on the forward strand.
CGATGGGAGCTCGCTTCGAGGGTTCAACTCAGCCATGTTGACGTTGTGAACGAGAGTTCGGCTATCGGTGCTTCTATCAAGCCTGGGGGTTCAGACCTCCTTTTGGTCGACATGGACAACTCTAACCTCTGTGGCTAATATCAAGAACGTCATTGCTAGGTGAGGAGTGGAGACGACTATTCCTAGAGCATTGAGGGATGAGTGACCAAGCATGACGTTGTATGGAGTCTGGCAGTCGACAACCAAATACTTGAAATTGATGGTCCTAAGGAAGGGAGTTGTCCCAAATGTGGTTGGCATCTTGATATATCCCTTGACGTGCACCTGTTCTCCAAAGAAACCGACCAGACTCCAATGGAATGGTTTAAGCACTTCTTCAGGGATTTTCAGCTTTTTTAAGGTCAACAGCTACAATAGGTCGGTCGAACTTCCTTGGTCGACGAGGACCTTCTTAATAATGTAGTTGGCGATCACAATGGATATCACCATGGGATCGTCTAAGTTCTAGTTAATCCCTTCAAAATCCCTATCGGTGAAAGAGATCACTGGGTGTCAGGCTATCTTATTCTACCTTTGCTCAGTACTGCTAACCTAAATTATTACCCTGAGATGTCACTTTCTTACTGAGCTAGAATCTCCTCCTCTTGGGAAGCCTCTGAAAATAGTGTCTACGACTCCCCGTATTTGATCCATGGGAGCCACCCTGGCATCCTACCACTCCTCGGCTCTCAACCTCATTTGTGGGCTACGACTCCTTCTGTAACCTGGTCTTCTCGTGGCTCCCTGTTTTGACTTCTCCTTCTATAGACATACTGGCCGAGGTGGCCTTGTTTGAGCAACTGCTCGATCTGATCTTTCAACGCGACATACTCCTTGATTGTGTGACACTATGACTCCAGTGGTAGTCATAGTGTTTTCTTATATCGACATGGGTGCCAGGGTTCTATTGTCCTCGATTGTTAGGGAGTTGGATGATCCTCGAGTTATAGACCTCCCAGAGGATTCAATCTCTCCTGGTCGTCAGCGGGATATATGTGTTATATCTCAGTTGGGACAATTCAGGCACTCGCTCTTGCTCTCTCCTTTTCCTGATCTGTTCCCTCCAACTTTCTCTTATTCTCCTGGAGTCCATATTAGGTCGGTGTTGACATTCAATCGACAACCCTATTCATTGGCTCGGTTGGGGCGGGCTCTTGACTAAGAGTCACTACGTCTAGCAACTAAGAGCTCCTTTACATTTATATAACCTGTCGCCCATAGTCTTGTTAGAAAAATTATGATCGGATCATACGCAGCGGAAACATAAAATTTGATTTTATTTGGTATGACGTTTTTCAAATCTTACGGTTAAATCGAAGGCATAAAATGAAAAATTACCTTGAAACGAAATTTGATTTCGTAGCCAATAACCTTCTTGATATCTCCCACGCGTGAGATGCTGAGTCAATCCACCCGAAACCACCAAGACTCCAAGAGACTTGAGAGAAAAAGGGACACGAAAATTTTCTCTAAAATTTTCATTTTGTATTTAACTGATTGATCTATTGGATTTTGGGTTTAATTGCCTATTTATAGACAAAACCCTAAATACTATTAGACTGGGCTTTAGATGCTAGCAAAAAGCCCAATCCAACTTGATAATTAAATAAATAATCATATTAATTATTTAATTATCCTTATTTATCTAATAAATGATTGCACTTATAATTTAGTAATTCCATAATTACTAAATTTTCCCTTTTTCTTTTAAAATGATTTCTATCAGGTGGGACTTTCTAGGTTCACAATTAAATTGGTAATGGGAATTAATCAATTATTAATTTCTGTAAATCATGAGTGACATCTAGCAATATGTCATGATTACTCAATTTAATGTGAAGCGGGTAATGTGAACTTTATACTACGGTTCCATGTGATACAATCCCTCTATCATCTTATTTCCCGACGAGATATGAGATCACAGTCGGTAGGTCAAATCTCTCGATCTCGTCATCTGATCAAATCTAATAATCACACTTGACTAATATGACACAACCTTTAAGAAATCCAAATTTTGTCGTCATATTACCTTGGCCAAGGATTTATCATCAAGTGACCACTGGATTGCATAGGATATCTTCCTCGTATATCTCAAGGTGATAGATTCTATGTCTAATGCGCACATACCTCGTGTGTCACTGAACTAGGCACATAGATACGTATGGCTATCCCTGATTAGGACAACCATATAATATTGTTGATATCCTAATCCACCAACACACAGATATCCATGTCATCTCAGGTCTAAGGACTAATGCAAATCCGTAGTTAATATTAAATCATTGACCCATGAGATAAAACCTATGTGATTCAATATTAACAGTCTCGTTCAGTAAACTTGTTCCTATAATGAGCACCCACTCATCTTCCTTCTATATCTCATACAGAGTGGTACGAGACCCATCAATCTTATCTTTTGGTATCTTATACCGAACAAGGCGAAAGACGATGTGCTGGCCTTTGCAAGTTGTTAATTATCTAGGTTAGGAACTCTATAGCCAGGAACATATTTATAGTATAACGTATTATAGATTATCCGTCTCGATTATTCTTAACAATTAAGAATGGTATCCATTATTTGTTATACTAAAGGATATTTGTATGTTCAATTCAAACCATATTGCAATTTAAATTAAACATAAAACTTGCCATTAAATAGATTTTAAAGAATTACAAGATCAAGCCCTATTGTGTCACTAGAACTGGTCTTAAGGGCTTATATCTAACAAGTCTAAGGTCATCGAGGTCGGCGGGAGGTTTCCTTGCTAAGGAGTCGACAAAGGGCCTAGACTTTAACCCTGCCATGTTGGCGTGCAGGGAGACTGTAGGGTTAAGGTCTCAGATCTGGATGACCTCCTAATTGAACTAGTTCATGAATTCTCGTAGCAGCTCGTCTTTACCCTACTTCAGGCTGATGAGGTTAGCTGAGGTCTTGTGATGAGCTCAACTGGTAGAGAAATGGGTAAGGAAGCGGGTAGCGAGCTTAGAGAAGTCATAGATGGAGTTCGGCTTGAGAGTAGAGAACCGTAGTAAGGCAAATTTCTTGAGGGTGCTGGGGAATGCTAGGCACATGATAGGATTAGTGCCTCTATTCAATAGCATCAAGGAGTTAAACATGGTCAGATGCCCTTGGGGATTGGTGGTTCCATCATACAGCTCCAAGGTGTGAGGGAGACGAAAACCATCCAGCAAGGGTATGAACATGATGAATTTTGAAAAAATGGTGATTGTGGGTGTATATGGATGTAAAAGTTGCAGCGATATGGGTTGTTTCAAGTTGGTGGTGGTTGCTAGCTTCTTCTCCATCGTCAACCTGCCCATTGCGCTGGTTACGCTGTTGATTGCGGGTTAGTTCGGCGACTTGGTTCTCGAGTCGTTGGATGCTCTAGAGAAGGATCTCCATAGTTGTGGGGTTTTCTAGTTGGTGAGGGTTGGTGTTTTGGTTCTCTACATGTTGTTCTGGCTTTTAGTTTTGGCCATGGATAATTTTTAGGTATGGCTTGGGATGCTTCAGTGAGTTTATGGGGTAGGTAAGGTTTATCGGGCCCCACAGTGGGAGCCAAATGTTCCTTTCAACCCAAAGGGATGATTGGATGGAGAGCTTAAGACAAAGGTGATCTGCACAGTGGGGGGTGGAACCTGTAAACACTCTAACGCTCAAATAAGTAAGAGCTTAAGATGGCAGAGTTTATGTCAGGCTGAAAAGAATATATCTTGATCAGTGGCCGGCTAGCTTATAAATGAGAGAATGGGAGAGCCTCTTATGTGTCACCAGCTGTTGTGGGAGGATAGAGAGCTAGGATTTTTTGTGCTGATGGGGATCGGGGGTCAAGATATTCGGATTTGATAAGGCATGTTACCGACGAGAGGATCTCAGAGGGTGTTGATGAGATGAGGGTGTTGTTGAGCTGGTGTTGGGCTAAGATCGAGTCTAGGGATTGGGTCCGGTGCCGAGCCATGGGGTTATTGTTGGGCCTGAGCCCAATGGAGTCAGTACAGTCCAGAATTCAAATTAGAAAAGCATATTTTTCCTAGAGAACATCTTTAAGATATTTTCCAAAATCTAGTAAAAATTTAAAAAATAGAAAATTTATTTTCTATTCTCCAATTTAGAAAAAAATATTTTGAACACAATTTTCAATTTTTTATCTCTGTAAATATATTTTCTAAAAAGCTATTCTAACTTTCCAAAAGTAAACAAATCGTTATATTTCTTATTTTATTCCTTTCTTAGTATTTTGAGAATATTATATTTTTTATTTTTAACTTTGATGATAATACTCTCTTAATATAAATAAACATGAAATTTATCAAAATATTCACTTTCAATTCTTATTAATTTTATATAAATATTCTTAAAATTATTTTTAAAACATATAAATTACAAAAATCTAATTTTTACTTTGTTTTAATTTTAATCATAATTTTTAATTTTTCAATAAAAAAACATCCAACTTATGGACTTTTAGCTTCTTAAATGCCACTCTTGTCATCTCATGAACCATCTAATGATTTTTTATTTTTATTAACGAACAACTTTTACAAATGTTTTTTTGTTTTTTCTACTATTGGGAGCAATACTAATTAGTTACTTTTGTAAAAATTCATTCCATAATAATCAAGACATTAGATAGGTCTAAGGATGAAAATGGATTACCAATTAAATACTACCATCATATACTTATTTAGTTAAAAGATATGTAAATAATCCTTATGCCTATTTTCCCCAATTTTGAATTTTTATATTAAAAATAGAAGTAAATCCCGTGTTATATATATATATAAAAATAAAAATATATTTTTAAATCATATTCATATAAATTTTTATTTTTAAAATAAAATAAAATTAATATTTTAAAATTCACTTTATTAAAGATCTTCCAACATCAAGAATAACATACGGACGCATTGTTAATTATTGTCCATTTGTAGGGTTGTAATTGAGCCAACTCGAGATTTGTTCAATTTAAGTTTAACTCGTTAGAATTTTGGTGAGTTCGAACTCGAATCTAGCTCAAAAACATGTTTAAACTCAAGTTTGTTAAGGATTTTTTGAAGTCAAACTCGACTTGAGCTTGGCTAGCCAAAAACTCATTTATAATGTTAAATGAGTTCGAGCTCGAGCTCAAATTAACTTATTTAATATGATAAACAAGCTTCTAGTGAGTCAAGCTCAAGCTTGCTAGAAACTTTTCTAAAATTAAAGTCATTAAAAGTTATTTTTACATAACAAAAAATATAACAAGTATAAATTCTCAAAACAAATAAAATAATATTGTTCAAACATTCAAAAATATATTTATCATAATGATGTTACAGAGTCGATCACCTTCTTCTGTTTTGGTCCAAGTACCTGCAAAATGGGACAGGGACTTGCTACCTTGTGATCACTCCAACGCTCAAATCAGTTCATAGGGTTATGAAAATTGAAATATTTAGTAGAAGCAGAAGGAGAAAATAAAAAATAAAAAAATCCCTCATCTAACCTGGTCGCTTGAATTTATAGGGTGATTCCTCTCTCTTGTTAAGATAAGACCTCTCATTTTGAATTAGAGATCTCCTCAATGCGTCAAATGAATTCTTGCCGCCCTTTCCTCTGTTGGCGAGCTGGAAAATTGTCCTTTGAACTTTCGATATGAGGACTTTGTCCATTGCAGAGCCATGGTCTCGGTGGAATGGATATGGTGATTGGTTTTCGAGAGGCTCGAGATAATCTCTGCCCCCATGAACCTTGGAGTTATAGTTGAAGCTGAAGATGCCAGGAAGTCCTCGTTGAGCAAAGGTTAATATTGTCAATCATTCTGTTGAGACGAGTCTGTCACGTGTTCATCCCAGATTTGGGTTAAATGACGACTTTGGCTTGGTTCTCTGGCAGACACGTATCTTTGCTATCATTGGCTAATTTACAAGGGTATTGGGATAATTACGAGTCCGATGGCATTTCCCTTATCACATAAATACAAGAATAAATAATAATAATAATAATAATAATAATAATAATAATAATAATAATAATAATAATAAATATTTATTTTGCGAGCTAAATTGATTCGAATTTTGTCTTGCTCAAGTTCGATTCATCTATAACACGAGTTAAACAAAAACAAACTCTTACCAAACTAAATGTAAAGTCATTCACGAACAACTCAATTCATTTGTAACCCTATCCTTCTATAATGTTAAAGGCCTAGAGGAGGAATAACAAAGTAGGGAGGAGTTTTCTCTTATGTTTTGGCAGTATTTTTGTCTGTTATGAACCCCTCGGTGTGTCAACATCATTCGCCTTCCATGAAAAACCTGTAAATTCCTTTTTAGAGAATGTCCCTACAAACTGTCTAGACAAGACATATAATTTGATAAAAATAATACTAATAATAAAAATAAAATGTTAAAATTATTAATTACATAATATATTTTTTTAACTAATTGAATAATTTAAAGCTTAACATTTTTTTTTTGTTTATTATAATTTTAGTTATGTTATGTCTATTTATTTACAAAAATATAATACCTTTTGATTTAGACTCGTTTATTTAGATATAGAATATTTTCTTAAAAATTACTTTTATTTTTTAATGTTTGGTTGACAAAAAAGATAAAATATTTTACACAAAGGATATAAAATAATTTACCAATTCAAAATCTCCAAGAAATTTTTTATTTACACTAAAATTAATGAACTATTTTTTCTTTTCATCAAAAAATCTTTACATATATATATGTATATATATAAATAAGTATATATATACACAATAAGTACATGTATACATACAAACATAGATATGCATACACATACACATTACATCTAGGTAACGTTTGTTAAAATAAGTAAGACAAGATTGTATCAAAATAAAGTTGAAATACTTTTTAAATCAATATATGGAATGATCAAAATAAGATTGAGAAGTATTTCAATATTTCTATCAAGTTATTTGTTAATTTTTTTAGAATGCACTGAGAATTGCACTTTTTCTTTTCATATATTTGTTAAAATACATATAATAAGCATCGAGATGAGGATTTTTTTTTTAACAAAATATTCCTATTCCCAAATTCATTCAAGACTATTTGCGATGGAAAGGATAACGGTAGGCAAAGCAGGCCATATCGATGGTGATGATAGTAGAGGAAGTAGGTCACGTCGAAGGCGACGATGTTAGGTGAAGCAAGAAGATTAAAGAAATGAAGATAAACAAGAAAGGTAAGGTTTTTATGAAATAGGGGCATTGTGTCATTTTTTGTATTTATAAAATCTCGAATAAATTTATTTAGAATGAGAGAGATAAATTTATATATAAAGTCTCAGATAAAAAGTTATATGATTTTTTTTAGTGAGTTGACAAATAAATTTGATAAATATAACAAAAATCACTTTTGTTTGAAATATTTTTCATATTCAAATTTTTTAGTCCATATCTTAGTTAACACTACCTTAGTAAGAATGTGACCCTTGTTATGTATGTAGCTACAAGTTAAAAATTACATTTGACAGTTGAAGTTTAGATTTTAATTTTTTTAGACAATATTTAAATGAAGATAAATTTGGATGTAATGGTATGCTTTACGGTAGATATGCGAGATTAGGACTTTAAACTTGTTTAAATGATTAATTTTTATTTTTTAAATAAAATATTTAAAATTTAATATTAAAATTTAACAGAACTTGAAAAAAGGATCACCAAAAGTGTGTTTGTTTTAAATAATAGATTAGATGGATATATATACATGCCCATAGATATATATATACATACATACATACATACATGTAGACATACATATAGACATATATATACATGCAACCATCAAATATTTTTTCTTTTATGATGAAGAACGCGTGACCACTATTTTTGCATATTGATTTAAATTTTAAATATAACTAATCAATTATACACACTAAATAAATTAATTAAAAATTATTATATTTATTTTATAAAAAAAATAATCCCTAATGAGAAATATATATATATGTGCACAACACCCACATTCAAACAGTTTTGCTACTTTGCCAGAGAAAATTATTGAAAGCCTTACAGAGACATGCTCGAGAATGACGAAAATGTCCCTTGCCCAATTTCAAATTTATCTCTTCTACATTTGATCGTCTTCTCTCTCCTCTCTTTCATTCTCATGGTTGTCTTAAGCAAATGTCTTCTTCTCATTGTCTAAAAAGTGTCAATTGCCATTGCATTATCCCTTTTCGCGATAGAAAGAGAAGATATAGCAACGATCGACACACGAGAGGTAAGGTGGCACGAGGTGAGGCGGTGAGAGACAATTGCTAAAAACGACCATTAGAAGAGAAGAGAAAAGAGACGGGCAAAGGCAGAAGAAATGAATTTATAATTAGACAAAGAATATTTTTGTCATTTCAACATATCTGGATAATGCACTTTCGCAAAGTAACCAAACTGAAATTAAAATTAGAGCTTTCCCGTTGAATACCCCCACTTGGACTTAAATATTGGTTACCAACAACTGAAAATGTGGTTGCGCCTAATTAAGCCATTATTATTATTCAACGTTACTCTATGGGTCCCACCCACCACCAGATTTCCACGATCATGATCACCTGCACTTCTTTTTATTTATGACGACGCGTAAACGTGTTTCTGTTTCTGATCCAACGGCCGTAAATGATTGGATCAAACATTGCGCCACTCTCTCTTGGCTGGGGGAACGTATTTTATGACCTGCCAGCACCGACGGGATGTTCGGCGGCTGTTGCATCATGAATGGGAGCATCCTTATAGTTGTAGTCTTGTCTTGTAGACGTGTAGTAACTTATGGCAGATTATTTCAATTCACCACCATATGATACGTTTGGTATTAACTAATGCAATATATATATATATATATATAACTGCTCCTTCTTACCTAAAAAAGGATAGTCGGACGTGAGCTCGCGATGGTAAAAAATGAACTTCGGGAGATAACTGACACTTACAAACACTCCGATACTCAAATAAGTAAAAGAGTAAGTTGACAAAGTATTAGTAGATTAGAAGATAACATACCTTGACTCTGGAGAAAGCTGGTTTATATAGAAAGAGGAAAAATCCTCTTGCATGCATGCGTATGTTTGTAGGGTGATTGGATTAGATATCCAGCGTCGACAGAGCTCCCTAATGGTGGAATGGTGCTGACGAGACCTTCATTAAATGATGATGAAATCTATCATTAATGATGATAGGATCTTAGAACGAGCGTGGAAAAACCCAACGTGTGACCATAATGATATTGTTGCAAACTGGTGCAAACCCAAAATCAGGTCGATGGTTGGGCCGGGATCAAATAGCGGGCCGAGGGCTGCGATTGGGCCAATATGATCCAAAAATATATCATATAAATATAAAAAAAAATCACTACATACTATTTAGGGGGTGTTTGTTAACCAAAATAAGAGGGAGAAAAGGTTAGATATGGGAAGCATTCTAGATATTTGGTATTTCCAACGTGTTTGTTAACCTTATCTGATCATTTCCGAAAAGGCCTCACGTGATCTCTTTTCTCCCCCTTTCAAGATAAATTTATCTTACCTCCTCGCTCGGATAAATTTATCTTACTCTTTCAAGATAAGGTTGAATTACTTATCTGCCCCTTATAAGATAATTAATGCCATTTAGTGTATTTTAAAGATTTAAATTTATTAAAAAATCTTATTTATTTAACTCTTATAATTAATATTTTTTAATATATTTTTAAATTATTATATGTTTTGACAATTTTTAAAATTTAAATGACATTATTCATTTCATTGATTTTTAAAATTTAAATTTCTCTCTCTATATATATTTTATTTAACTCTTTTCAACTCTTTTTAAATTTATTTTTGGACATGAATTTGAAAAATAAAATATTATTTTTAATTTTAATCTTAATTTTTTTGACAATTCATATTAATCATAAAATACTATTTTAATCATAAATTTGATAATAGAGATATTTTGGTAAAAAAACCCTTATCTTGGTGCTTATCATATGTATTAACAAACACATGGAAAGAAAAAATACAATTATCAGTGGATTCTAAAAAATTTAACAAACAGTCTGATAGAAATCTTGGAATGCTTCCCGACCTTATCTTGATCATTCCATATCTTGATCCGAAAAGTATCACAATCTTATCTTGATACCATCTTATCTTGCTCATTTTAACAAACGCCCCCTTAGATAATATATTATTGTGTGTAATTTATTTTTTATTTTATATATCACTCTATTTATATTACATATGATCCCGATAATCATAAATACTATCAAATTTTGTTAAATTTGAGTGTAAGCTTATTTTCACATAGATTTTTTAAGTTATAGAAACAAAAAGAGATTAATATGGAAAACTTTTTATTACAGGATAAATTTAATTTAATTTTAATTGTCTAACTGGTTATTACGTTTATATTGAATTTCTACATTTTAAATAAAACCCTTTTGGTGGATAATTATAATTGGACCCTTTTGTGATTTTTAATTATTTTTCTATAGAGTTATGTGATTTGGATCTTATTGCATCACATGTGACTCAAGTCATGAAGTCAGCTAGAAAATAAAATAAAACCATAAAATATAAATTTAAAGCAGATGGAGTCTAAGTGATGCCCTTCAAATAATATACTCCTAATACTTAAGTTGAATGCATATCGACTTCAACTGTGATTTGAATTGTTTGGGTGAATTTTTCTCATACAGTAATTTATATATATTTTTTAGAAATTTATATAATTTATTTGTTTATTTGCTCAAATAATTTTTCTCTAAAGGATTCTTAATTCGGGTTAATTTAATTTAATATACTAATTAGAGTTAATTAATGTTATTCGTAATATATAAAATGTCTCAAAAAATCACAAGAACTTTTAAAGATATTTTTAAATCATAAAAAATCTTTGTGTAAATAGCCAAAACCGCAAAAAGTCATTGCAATTTCCCTTGAAGTTGTTTTCATAACTTAAAAGAATTTTAACAAAAAAAAAAAATTAAAGCCCATTGCCACATAAATTCGATACATTAAAGCTCCGTTTGTTTGGAAATATGACATTTACATTCGAAAATATTTTTCAATGGAAAATGTTTTTATACTAAAAATTATTTTATATTTTATTTTTTAGCGTTTGTTTGCATTCTAAAATATTTTTCAAAAATTAGTTATATGTATATGTAAATATATTGATAATGAAAAAATCGACCATTGAAATTTAAATATGACTAAGACAGGGGGTTGAGTCTACAAGCCTGTTAGCCTTCTAAGACAAAGGGATGTTAATTCTATGGTATGTGAGCCCAAAAGCCAGACAACGTATCACTTGATGTCCTAAAGACACATAGCCATTGCCAGGAGACGAGGCGTGGAAGAGAAGTTAATAGAAGGAATTTAAAGTAGTGGTAAAGCGAGCTAATAAGTTGTAAGAGATTTATTGTTTCAAATCAATCGTTGTAAATGCCAGAGGCGAAGGTCAATACTTAACAGAAATGCGACGGTGATCTTCAAGAAGCAAGGTGGAAAGGCTTCAAAATAGTCGGCAATGGGGTCTTGAAGTCAAAAGGAAGAAGAATAGCGTAGGAGTAGGAGTCATTTCAAAATGATACGGTGAGAGGGAAAAGAATTTCCACACTTATATAGGTTGGGTTGTTCCACCGTTGGATGGAGAGACTGACGAGCTGCCCTAGATCTAACGGTGACACGTAGAGTCATGGGGCCCACGGACATAATGATTAAGTGGTTTCGGGGAACGTGTGCATTAAATGCGTCTCAAACAAGACATGCGACATGAAATGGCGTGATTTGAAATGATTGGGCAGAAGTCAGAAAGGTGGATTTACAGCTCGGGTAGCCCACTTCAATCAGCATACATCAACTCCCAATCCAAGGATCGCACTGCGAGCTGGAGGGCTAGTGTTACGGGTATTTTCTAAACCACTTTTTATGAGCTGGAAACAGTTTAGTGGATCAGCCCAATCTCTTCCAAAGCCCAGTAAGTCTCGGGTTAAAGAACATCATGACAAGGTCGCAAGTCACTTCAACTGGGTCAGATCGCGGGAAGTCTTAAGTTGTGAGACACGCCGCCAGGCCACTCAGCTTGCATCACAAAGAAATGGCAAATTTATCAAAAACGATTAGAGAAAAAGTCAATCGACACTAATATATGGCAAACTAGATCCCTGATAATGCGAAATCCATTCCCGATTTTGTGGAGCTAATAAGGAAATATTATCTTCATGATATTATCCTTTTTTTTTTGGATTTTATTCAAATTGTAAACACCCCACACTATAAATAAGGGTCGAAAACTATTGTATAGACATAAGCAATAATATACTGTTACTCTGCTGGAATAACCAGAGAATAGTCATGGACTAGGCATCATTTTGGCCGAACTACGTAAAACTTTCTTGTGTACAACTTGTTATTTGTTCTATTTGTTTCTTATCTTTGCATTTATGTTTATTCTCTCAGTGTGGTCTAACGAATCACGGTCAACCAATTTCGAACGTCGACAAGAGTTAATTAATGTTATTTGTAATATATAAAATGTCTCAAAAAATCACAAGAACTTTTAAAGAAATTTTTAAATCATAATTTTTTTTTTTGTGTAAATGGCCAAAACCGCAAAAAGTCATTGCAATTTCCCTTGAAGTTGTTTTCATAACTTTAAAAGAATTTTAATAAAAAATAAATTGAAGCCCATTGCCACATAAATTGAATACATTAAGGCTCCGTTTGTTTGGAAATATGACATTTACATTGGAAAATATTTTTATTCTAAAAATTATTTTATATTTTATTTTTTAATGTTTGTTTGCATTCTAAAATATTTTTCAAAAATTAGTTATATGTATATGTAAATATATTGATAATGAAAAAATTGACCATCGAAATTTAATAAGAAGGAAGCATACCAAATAATGAAAACCACAATCTAACTTAAAAAAGCCAAAAATAAAAAGTATTGAGATTGGTTCAAGGCTAGTCAACAAAATCCTTTTGATATTTTAGTGTTTGTTTGCATTCTAAAATATTTTTCAAAAATTAGTTATATGTATTTGTTTCGATTATCAATGATGACGGGTTGTAATAGAATTTGAACTAGTGGAGCTTGGCAATAGGCTATGTGAGTTTTTTTTTTTTTTTTTTAGGATTTTGGGTTTTAGCCATTGGGCTAATTATATGGATAACCTTTGGTTCTCATAGATTGAGGATTTCGTCATCTTGTAGCTTTTCAAGGATGTTGGAAGGATTTCGTCATCTTGTAACTATAAAACTGTCTCAAGATTGGTTAGAAAGTCACTCTAATACTTAATTCAAAGATGAAACAATAGAAAGGAGGTTTAAGAGTTAGAGATAACTTAAAATCGAGATTAAGAATGAATTGAGTGCTTGCTTATCGTAGAGGAGAGATCCTTTTTTTTCATAACCATGTGGAGATCAATTAAGAAAATCAAGATTATCCTTATAAACACACTCCTAAAATTTAGGAGAAGAGACTTCTTCCAAGTTTATCAAAATTTTGATTGATCACTAGGTTACAAAAGTCAAATCCCAAACAAAATTGGCTTGTCAGCAAATTTGTGAAAGTCCTAGCTAGCATTCAAACCATAGAAAAGATAACCCCTCGTAAGGTATCAAAGCAAGGCCTATGGGTTGAGGTCGATGAAGGCCTTAATTATCACATAAGCTAATTCTCAAGTATCCTTACACACACACACACGCATGCATATACATATATATATATATTTATGTATGTACTAATCATGAAGATATATATTTTATGAAGAGAAATTCACAATAAAAAAAAAATACATTTTTTATGATTATAATCTATTTGGATAAAACGGCAAATCAGTTTATTTTTTGACAATTCATTCATTCAATCAAACTATAATACCTTATCCATAATTTGACATATATACTAAACATGAAATTGATATAGACTCTAGCTAGGTTGTAGTGCCCTCTTTGAACAACATTATTTAATTTTAATTCCATTACTACTTTTTCTCATCACTATTGAATTTTGAGGGTAAAATTGCACCCATACCCCCCCCCTTGTGGTTTGAAAATGCTTATAGTACTTCTTCTTGTTTGTTTTTGGCAAAAACACCCCTTTCTTCACCAACTTTGATAATTAGATCGAGATTAACATAAAGTAAGTGAATAAGAATAAAAATTCAAAGAAGAAAAAGGTAACCCTATAACCAATTAGTTGAAAGATAGGTTCTAGCTAGCGATTGGAATCTTACACTAGGAAGATGGGTTTCGGTGACTAAAACCCATCTTCGGTCACGTCAAATTAATCTGAAGAGAAGCAAAATTTGGGTTTTTATATTGGTTCATTGCAATTCCCCCCATCTAGATGGGTTCATATTTCATTCCAGATGGGTTCATTTAAGCGATGGAGAGAGTGGTAGTAGAATTAGTCGACAGTGGTGGTACGTGCTGCAATGAGTTTTACATTATGGGTTTCGTCTTCTTGGCTATTATTCTTGTCTTCTTCTTCTTCTTCTTCTCTCTCTCTCTCTCTCTCTCTCTCTCTCTCTCTCTCTCTCTCTCTCTCTCAGTTTGATTTTTGGTTTCAAAACCCATTGTTTCTCTAGCAATGGCACCTGAAAACAATGGGTTTTCCGAGATCGATTTTATCTGGAACAAATTAGTTCCAAATTAAGGAGATCGACCTAGAAAATTGAAAATCCCAAAAAATTGATGGGTTTGATTTTGTTCTAGAATAAGCTCAATCCATCCCAGAAAAATAGATACAAAACTAGAACCAATTGAACCCATCGATGGTTGTTTCTAGTAATGGCACCGGAAAAACATTAGTTTTCTGGCCATCTTTGCTCTTTTTTAATCTTTAAGTTTTTATTATTTAGTTTTAATTTAACTTATTTATTATTTAATTAATTTAATTACTATTTTTAAGTTAATTAGAGTTTAAGTAACCAACTTAGTAACGGAAGGTGTCTTCACCAAAAAGTTAAATCACATGAATTGTTAGAAGTGTTTCGTTTCCAAACCATAGGAGAACATACCCTCTTAATTACCCAACCAATGACATTAATTACTTGTATGGTTAAGGCACAACCACTTAAGGCAATTTAATTGGGTAGTTTTCCTATTTATATGCTCCGTCTCTCTCCACTCTACTCACTCCTTAATACTTATTATTTTGGCAAAATTAATTATATTTATCATTTTGGTGGGGCAGGTTTAGTAGGCCTTTCTCTATCAATTTATTTTGACGCATGTCTATGTTTTGGGATTACTGTCTTTGTGCGATTTTTTGTCGTTCATGTCTTCGATTTTGGTAGAAAAGATAAATCAGATGCAAAGACTTTATCTCATTACGCAGGGTAAAGAACCGAACTCACGACCTGCTAATGCGAATCCCAACTTATCGTGACTTAATTACTAGACATGTGTCACGAGAGCGGCCCATGTCTATGTCTTTCATAGATGTCTTGTAGATTATGATCAAAGTGTAACCCATACCATATAACTAGAAATAGCAATGAGTGAGCTTGAAAGAGAGTTTGTGTCCATTATAGTCATTAATCCTTTTTCCAAGACAAAATTACTTTGTTTGGGAGGTTGGTTAACAGAGATTTAAATTATTTTAGGAATGTAGCCCATTAATTTTTTTTATTTTTTTTTATGTGCGACCATTGTGACCAATTAAAATTTATCTAATACGCAATTAATATATAACGAGTAGGAGTTCATCATCGTGAAAGAACTACATTATAAATATTTACAATCCCTTTTGGTTTGTTTCTTTTTACGAGAATTTATATTATATCATTTAGTATATTAAATCCAAGTAATATAAGCTTTTGTTATTTATGCGGGAGAAAGGTTTTTATCTGATGCAACAACTATTTTTTTCTTTTTCTTTTTTTTGTTTGGATTTTGAGGAGAAAAAGAAATTTGAAGATTTATTTTTATTGAGAAAAGGGGGAAAATAAAATTATTTTTTATTTTTATTCAAGAATATTTTAAATTAATAAAAATTATATAAAATTACACTCAACACTCTTGAGATTCAATAAAAAGACACACCCCTAATATTTGAAAAATAATGGTAGCTTTCTATGACTTTACAACTTTAGTTATACTTTCTCATTAACATTGTTAAAATTATTAATATAATAAAAATACTCTTGCATTTTATCTTCCCATCCTTTTATCCTTCTTATTTGTTTGATAAACTGATCAAAATCTGCCACATTAGCTCGAGATCATACCTCTAGCTAGTGCCACATTTTCTCGACCACATTAACTCAAGATCGTACCTTTAGCTAATGCCACATTTTCTCGACCACATTAACTCAAGATCATACCTGGACCTCGTCTTTATCGATCCCCACCCCCATCTAAACTAGAGTGATAAGACACAATCACATGAGTATGTTCTTCAGTAGCAACAGGTCTTGAAGTTTTATCGTATATCTCAAGTAAGTTTGGTAATGGCCCTAGTGTTGCACCTCCCCAGCAAAACGACCCCTAGCTCTCTATCATTTGATTGATAACATACTACAATTGTACGTCCATCTGTCTAGGTATTGTAACACTTCACTTTCTCAATCGTGTTATAACTTAAGACAATTATGAAATAATAAATTTGTTTCTTAAAAACTATTGCTAAACCATATCATTTCTCATATCTATTCCAAAATTTTCATACATCTATCTTGAAAGAAAATTATCATAAATATCAAATGAGAAAGCTAGAATCAAACCTAACATCTTTACATTAATCATAAATCAATTCTTACATCCTTATTAACTATAATTAAGATTATAAATCATCATTTCTCAAAACGTTCAGAATTCAAAGTAGTAGAGTTTAAATACATGGGCTACATAACATACATTTAACTCATTATGCACTTTGCTAAGTTCCATTTCATGGATCATTTATCCTCGTTTTTGCTACAATCTCAATCTGGAACGTTTGAATATTCCAGGGGTAAAGCCCAAGTTAGATGATGAATCATCTAAGTAAGGGAACAAAATATTTAATGCTCATGTATGTATGTAATGCACATAACATCGTAACTCTCTGTTTGGATCGACCGCACCTTAAGATTATCCGTCATTTTTATAGTCTTCTTGCCAGACTGAGGTGTATGGGTGCACCCTTGGCAAAACAATAGCGTCAGTACCTAATCCCAAACCCATATAACGTATGACCGTGAATCTTATCATGCTCATATGCATATTTCATCATCAATACATGTAAATGCAATACACATGACATACTCACATCAAGGTATGACAACATGACAAAATTATTTACATAAAATCGGATTTTGGGTCGAACCACTTACAAACCAAGCATTTTCATAAAACTAAATCCAGTAATACCATTTACCTTTAGCACAAAGTTTGGGATATCTCAAAAAATGCGTACCATCTCGATTTGCGTGCTCGACCTCAATTTTCATGCCAAACCTCAAAAGTTGCACAAATCACTAATCCTTGAGCACAACAATCCTATAAAACATATTTATCACGAAAAATATCAATACTCTAATTTATCCACATTTTCCTTCATTTTTCTCCCATTTTCACTTCTAAAATTCTAAATAAATACCTCCTTAACTATTTTCTCCAATTTTTTTCCACAACAAATCATAATAACCTAAGAACTTTAAGAGAAAATTACTGAACTTACCTCATTGCTTCGATTTCACGCAAAACAAGGCTGGTCAGTGCAAAAATTGAGACATCAGGAAGATGAATTCCAAAACTTTTTGCACAGTCTTTAAGATCTCATTTTTCTCAATTTTTGGACATTTTTCTCACATTTTTTAAAGCTCTCATGCGACCTCACGTGCTGGCGTATGGGCTGCGCTTGGTGACCAGCGCGTGTGGCCCACGCGCCGGTCGTCTTCCCCAGCGCCAGCACACCAGCTGTAACACCCTGTTTCCCAAGCGCGTTATAACTCAGGATAATTATGGGATAATTTTTTTTTATATACTACTAAAACTAAGACTAAACCATATCATTGCTCTTATACATCCAAAAATTTCCATTCATTTATCTCCAAGGAGAATTATCATAAACATTAAATGCGGAAGATAGAATCGAACCTAATATCATAACATTAATAAAAAATAAGCTCTTACATCACGAGAACATAAATTTCTCAACATGACTTAATCATAAGTTCTCAACTAACATTAACCCTAATTAGGGTTTTACATCATCATTTCCCAAACATTTAGAATTCGAAGTAGCAGAACTTAAATACATGAGCAACATAACATACATTCAACTAATCATACAACTCATCATGCACTTTGCTAAGTGTTATTACATGTCCCATTCATCCTCGTTTCTACTACTATCTTCATCTGGAGCGTTTAAATATTCCAGGGGCAAAACCCAAGTTAGATGATGAATCATCTAAGTAAGGATACAAAACATTTAATGCTCATGTATGTATGTAATGCACATAACATCATAACTCTCATGTTTGGGTCGACTGCACCTTAAGATTACCCGTCATTTTTTCAGTCTCCCTGCCAGACCGAGGTGTATGGGTGCACCCTTGGAAAAGTAACGGAGCTAGTACCTAATCCCAAACCCATGCAACGTATGACCGTGAATCTCATTATGCTCATTTGCATATTTTATAAATCAAACATGTAAATGCAATCTACATAACGTGCTCACATCAATGCATGACAACATGATAAAGTCATTTATGTAAAATCAGGTTTTGGATCGAACCACTTACAAACCAAGTATTTTCATAAAACTAAATTCAGCTAGGAAATACCACTTACCTTGCAAAAAGATAATTTTGCCTCTAGCATAATTTTATCTCAAAATTCGCGTCGGACTTCCAATCATACTCAATTATGAACCTTGGCGTACCCTGAGCATCATAATTATTTAAGAAAATCAAATTTCTAATTTTTTCTAATTTTCCTAATTTCTCTCATTTCCTCATATTATTTCCTCAAGATTATGAAATAAATACTTCCTTATAAAATGTTCTCAATTTCTCTTCTCAATAATTCCTAAAGCAATATTCCTAAGCCCATAAATTTCCTCATAATTTTCAGAATTCATGTTCTATTTATTTCTTATTTTCTCTTTGATTTTCAAGCATCTATTGCCTAAAAAAAATCCATAATAAATACTAATCATGCATTTCTCTTCCAATTTCATCATCAAAAATTCTAAAATATCATTCTTATATTTTTGAAATTTTTGAAGATAACTTACCTTTCAGCGAAGCAATTCGGTATTCTTCAATATTGCGATGAAACCTCGATTTGCGTATCCAACAACGCCTTTTGTCACAAATTTTCACACAAACTACTAAATCCAACCTATAAGATTTTTCTAGAAATTTTTGGTATTTTTTTTTCTCTATATTCTTTCTTTCTCTTTCTCAAATCTCTCTCTTACTCTCAAATCCTTTTTTCTTACAACCTTTCTCTTTCTAATTCAAGTTCTCCAACCTTTCAAGTTTCCTCTATTTATAGAGGTTGAATTAAGTTTAGTATAATTTTAGTGATCCACTACCTTTCATTTTTTTAAATTATTTTTCTCTAAATCTCACTCATAATCTCTAATTATTTGTCCATACACTACTTTATCTTCCACATTTCTCCATTAATTCACCCATTATCTTTGATTATTTGGCCACACTTTACTTTGTCTCCCACATTTCTCCATTAATTCATCATTTATCTTTGATTATTTGTCCACACCATATTTTGTCTCCCACATTTCTCCATTAATTCACCCATTATTTTTGATTATTTGTTCACACCATATTTTGTCTCCCACATTTTTTCATTAATTCACCAATTATCTTTGATTATTTATCCATACTCTATTTTGTCTCCACATTTCTCCATTATTTCACCCACTATCTTTAATTATTTTTCAACTAAATCTTATTTTGAATAGACTATTCTTTCATTTAATCCATAAATTTAAGGTCACTTTCTTAGCCTACTAACTCTAAGTCCATTTACTTAGCCTTTCATTTCTCAACTTAGCCCACTAACTATAAGCCCATTTACTTAGCCTTTTTTTTCAATTTAGCCCACTAATTCTAAGCTCATTTACTTAACATTTCTTTTTTTTTTTTTTAACTTAACCTACTAACTCTAAGCCCATTTACTTAACATTTCATTTTTCAAGTTAGTCCGCTAACTCTAAGCCTATTAGTTTTCTCAATTATAATTTCTAATGATGTCAAAAAATATTTTAAATATAAAATTAATTATTATTATTCTCAAAATACTAGGATATTACACCAGCAAATATGGTTTTCTCCACCAGATTCCTCTCATTCTTCAGTCGATCAGAATGGCCCATCTTGAGGCCTGAAAAGACCTCCGGAAGGCCGTCAACCGGCCGCTTGTAGGATCAACCAGGCGATCCACCTCCATTTTTAGGTGAGGCCTTGAACACCTTTTAAAACATCATAAAAATGCCTAAAAATTTTTAGTTTTTCTCCTCATCTCATGGGTAACAAAAGCCCTTTATTTTCGCCTATCAATTTGTTCAAAAACGGCCTCGATTTGAAGCTCCATTTCCTCCAATTTTTGGCCACCATGAACGCCTATGTATAGGCAAATCCGAAGCTTGAAACCCCTTTGGCCGTCTAATATCATGCCTTAGGAGTCTATACCTTCCCTAGATCGGCCAGGAAGCAACCCTAGCCGACCAAAAATGCAACTTGCAAGCATGACAAAATTAGCCAACTATTTGGTTAATTTTTTCTCGAAATTCGGCCATCCCGGTGGCCGTTGTCGGCCATGACTTAACCCAAAGGCGTCCCCAAACAACCCTCGTGGGTTCCCTGTGGTCGAATTCGGCGATGGGATGGGTTGGTCGGCCATGGCTGTTTACATGTTTTCTTGAAATTGCACTTTGGCCTCTCAAACTTTGGCTTTCTCACTTTGGCCCATTTTTACAAAGCCTCTCAACTTTTCATAATTGCATTTAAGACTCTAATGTCCTAAAACATTCATTTCATTACCAAGGATTCTAGAAAAACATCATTTCGACCTTCTTCTAGTAATTTTAGAAAACTGCACTTAGGCCCGAATCTTTGTTTTGATCGCAAACCCTTTCGTTTTTTCCTAAAACCACTAAACCCCCTCTTCGAACTAAGACTGACTTAAACTCTAATTCCTCTTTAGGCCTAAATTGACTTAAGCATCGAAGGGTTTGTAGTTACAAGTTTTGGGGTCACTTGGAACTTTCTCGGTCATTAGACACCTTCTTGATGATCAGACAACTCTCATATCACTTTAGGACTCTCTTTGCCAAAGAGGACTCATGTCACTAAAAGAGACTCTTTTCACCTTTCAAGTCATTTGTCACTTTGGGACTCTCTCTATTATTTTGCTCTTGTTTTGGTTTTGATAATGAAAAACATTATTTTCTTGTTTCTTCTAATCTTTATACCCTAAATCATTTTATAAGATAATTTGGCTTCAAAATGAAAATCAATTTCAATTATTGTCAATCCACTACAAAAAATTTGATTTTTAGCGACAGTTTGTTTGGCATTTAGCAGCGATTTTTAATCGCCACAAAGTGATTTAGCGACGGTTTTGAAAACCACTACTGATACAGCCGTCGCGCAGCATTTAGCGGCGATTTTTATCAACCACTAGTATAACTGTCGTTAAGTAATATTTTTAACCGCTGCAATTAACGGTGGTTTTTTAAATTTAGCGGGGGTTTTAAAACCGCAGCTAAATTTAATTGAATTTAATATTAAATTATTTAATTTAATATTAAATTTAATTATAAAAATAATTTAACGGCGATTTTTTTTTAATTTTTTGTGGCGGTTTTGAAACCGCCGCTATTTACCACGTGCAAACCAAAATCAAGCGCGCGCCAGGCCCCACCCTTGCGCGCAATGCGCGCGCCCACCTGTGCATCTGCTTGCCCACCGCACCTGCTGGAATCATGTGATTCCCAAGTTTCGATCCCGTGACCACCCTTATGCGCGCGAAGCCAGCTAATCTGCAAAGCCACCTTGTAATACATTCGCGCATATTAATTATAAAGTAATCGAACCACTATTTTTTAAAATTCATTTTGCACCCACAAACTCAAGTTTTAGAAATTACACTTAGCCCCAAATTAAATAAAATAAAAAAATAATTTTATTTTTAATTGAATTGAATTGAATTAAATTAAATTAATTAATTAAACTCTCAAAACACCTAAAAAAGAGTTAACATATTAACTTAATTAATTGAACATAAAATGTTTTAAACCAATTAATTAAATTAAATTAATTAATTGATTAATTAATTTAAAATAAATTAATTGATTGATAAATTTAAAATAAATAAATTATTTAATTTAATTAAATTAAATTAAATAAATTAATTGATATAAATAAATTAATTGATTAAAAAATAAAAAAATTAGATTAATTTTTAAAATTTAATTTAATTTAATTTTTAAATTATTAATTTTTTTAAATTAAATTTTTATTTTTTTATTACTGAATTTGGCAGCGGTTTTTTAAAACCGCAGCAAAATTTTATTTTTGATTTTTTTTATTATTGAATTTTGTGGCGATTTTTTAAAACCGCTGCAAAATTTAATTTTTGATTTTTTTTTATTATTTAATTTTACGACGGTTTCGACAAAATCATCGCTAAATTTAATTTTTTTGATTTATTTTATTATTGAATTTTGTAGCGGTTTCGACAAAACCACCGCTAAATTCAATTTTTGATTTTTTATTATTGAATTTTGCGACGGTTTCGACAAAACGACCACTAAATTTAATTTTTTTAAATTTTTTTATTAATGAATTTGGCAGCGATTTTGAGAAAATCGCCACTAAATTTAATTTTTTATTTTTTATTAGTGAGTTTAGCGGCGATTTTTTAAAACTGTCGCTAAATTTAATTTTATAATTTTAATTAATTAATTTTGTGCGATTTTTCAAAATCGCCGCAAAATATTGGACAAACCGCCGTAAAAAATATATTTTGCGGCGGTTGAAAAACTGTCGCAAAATACCATGTTTTACGGTGGTTTTCAAAATCGCCGCAAAAACCCGTTTTTTTGTAGTGATCCTTTGTTAAACATCTTGAGGGCACTTGAAAAATCAAGTTTTGATGTCATGAGATTCAATCAAATTTATTTTATAAAAATTGGTTTTAAAATGTTGGAGAAAATTGAGCAAAATCTTCTAAAAAGTAAAGGACAAGTTGTCGACCAGTTCTAAGGAACAATCAAAAGTTTTGGTTTTTGTTGTCGACCAGCTTTCATAGGCTGTCAACTAATCAAATGTTGGCTCTCGACGAAGTGCAGTTGATAGCTACTACATAAAAATTGGTCGATCGTTTTCAGCATGTCGACCGTTTTTATTTCCAATGTCTATCGATTTTCAAATTTTTGAACTAACTCATCGACCAATTCTTAGAATTTGTCGACCATTTTTCTCACAGACTTCTCCAACGGCTAGTTCGGTAATTCATTAATTACCCCCAACTACCACTAACGACCATACTTTTGGAAACACTCATCAAGCACTATAAATAGAGAGTTGATGGATCATTTAAATAGCTTAGAGAATTTATTACAAGCATTCATTGTCTCATCTACTCTCAAGTGCTAAAAAGTGTTCAATTTTTTTTCTCTCTTTAAGGTTTTGATCCTTCATTATATTTATTGTTTTCAAGCCTTGTAATTTCTAAGAGAATTTTGTAATTGAGAGATTCATCTCTCAGATCCTTTCTTATTGATTTCTAGTTGCATTTTCCTAGCAAGTGCTCTAGGACCTACTTTGATAGTATAAGGTTGTATTTCCTAGTCTTGGAGACTAGAAAGCCCTCTTGTGATCAAGTAGGAGGATTTAGTGAAGTGTTTTAAATCCTTAGTGAGGAGGTAAGGGAGTGAATTAAGTCATTTGGCTAAACCACTATAAATCTTACGTGTGCCTCTATTTCTTATGATATGCCCGACAAATATCAAAAAAGAAATATGAGTCCAATACAGGAAAGAGACAAAAGTGAAGCAAGAAATAAGAGAGCAAGTGGAGGCTGAGAGACTTTCAGTTGAGAACCGAGAGCCTCTCAATTTAGAACTGAGAGGCTCTCGGTTCAAATGTGGCCACCATTGGGTGGCCACAACCAAGAGTCTCTCGATTTAGAACTCAACCAATGGAGAGGTAATAGGTGGAGCCTAAAGGGTGAAAGACAACCAGAAGTCGTGACAAGCACACCCACAGGTGGAAAAAAAAGCCCACTAGGAAATCGACACCAAGAAATATAGGAGCTGACAATAACACTGTAATGAGTATGTGAAATAACATGAAAAGAGTAATAGAAGAAGTATTAGAATAGAAAAAAATGGTCCCGACTATTGAAGAGTAGCCCAGAAAGAAGTCTCTATTCACCCAAAACATATTGGGGAAGCCATTGCCAAAAAAATTCAAGATGCTACAAATTACCCCATATATTGGTAAGGATGACCCGAATTATCATGTTGAGAATTATGAATCGCTGATGGTATTTCATGGGTGGGATGACAAAATTATGTGTCGAGCGTTTTCGCTAACTCTATCAGGGCATGCCCGAACCTAGTTTAAGGGATTACCTAAAGCATCCATTTCATCATTTGCATAACTTAGAACATAATTTGTTAAAGCCTTTGTAATTAATAGTCGAAAAAAGAAAGATGCGACCCATCTTCTTAGCATTCAACAAGGAGCTAAAGAAACCCTACGGTAATATGTGGATAGATTTCGGAATGCCACTCTTGAAATTCAAGACCTACCACTCAAAATGGTAATACCTGCTATGATACAAGGGGCACAATTAACATCCTTTTAGGAATCGCTATCCTTGGATCCCCCAAAATCTTTGGTGAACTTATTTGCTAGGTCAAATAGGTACAACCTCCACACTAAAGTTATGAGAATAGTGGTAGGAGGTGAAGATAGAGAATGAAAAAGAAAAGAGCGAGAAGGTGAAGAGAACTCTACCAGATAGCAAGAAAAGGTGCGGAGATCAAACGTACTCGGATTATAATTTAATCACTATGCTTAACTCACTCAACCTCAATCGGTTATATTAGCAACCGTGAAAGGTTCAAGTCTTATCAAACTCTCGAAGAAAGCTCACCATCACATGAGAAGAAATCAAGGAGAATATTGTAGATATCATAGAACTCGAGGGCATTCCACTGATAGATGTTAAGAGATTAAAAATCAAATTGAAATCCTCATACGAGATGGGCATTTGCAAAGATACATAAGGGAAGAAAAGAGAAATAATAAGGAGCCCCAGAGAATAGAAGAAATACTTGAGAGGTAAGAAATACTAAACCCACAATAGAACTAGAGGATAAGGGATAACAAATCAATTGTCCCCTTGGATAATGTGCCTACACACCAAGAAATACATGTTATCTCTAGTGGTGAAACTTTGGCTGGAGCTACTTCTTCTTCTTGAAAGGCTTATGCTTGTTAAGCCTACCAGGTGAATTCGATAATGGAAGTGCAAGACGATGAAGAACCAATCTTCTTCACCCTCCCTGATAAGGGAGATGTAATTGTCCCCCATGATGATCCCATGGTAATTTTAGTTGTCATTGCAAAACACCCTATTAGAAGAATTTTGGTTGATAATAGCATCTTAGTCAACCTCATTTACTAGAATTGCTTTGAGCAGATGCATATCTCCCATGATTGGTTGAAAATAGTCTCCTTCCCATTATACAGTTTCATGGGAGAAGCAGTGCAGGTTGCTGGTGATACCTATTTGACCTAGCAAAAAATTTATGGTGGCAAAAACTTCATCAGCTACCTACAATATAATCTTGGGACATCCCTTACTCAACGACATGGGAGTAGTGGTCTTGTCGTGTTACTTGTTGATGAAATTCCTAACACCTTAAGAGGCAGGACAAGTTTAGGGAGATCAAAGGAAGGCTCATGCCTGTTATGTCTCTTCCATGAAGGGGAAGAGGAAGGATGAGACTTTATCAATCACTGGGCAGGCTATGCATAATTCTATCACTAGCCAGGCCATATACAAACCTAGTCGGTTGAAAAACTATAAGTTATACAATTAAGTGATGATGAACCAGAAAAACAAGCACACATCGTCTCACAGCTACTTGATAAGTTGAAACTGAAGATAGTGGTATGCTTGAAAGAAAACATGGACATCTTCGCTTGGACACTAACTAACATGCTCAGGATTAATCCAGAAGTAATTTGTCACCATTTAAATGTGGATTCGCAATTCAAGCCTGTGAGCCAAAAGAAGTGGAATATCACTCTTGACAAATTGCTAGCATTGGAGGAGAAGGTTGATAAATTACTAGAAGTCGGATTCATTCGAGAAGTATTATATCCAGATTGGTTAGCAAATGTGGTGACGAGCAAAAAACCCAATGGGAAATGCCAAGTGTGCATGGATTTCACAAATCTCAACAAAGCTTGTCTGAAGGACTCGTATCCACTTCTGCGAATTGATCGATTGGTGGACGAGACATCAGGGTACTAGTTACGTATTGAGCTTCCCGGATGCATTCTCAGGATATCACCAGATAATGACGTATCTCCCAGATCAAGAAAAGACTTCCTTTATTACAAAAAAGGAACCTACTACTATAAAGTTATGCCCTTTGGGCTCAAGAATGCTGGGGCCACCTATTAACGCATGGAAAACAAGGTTTTAAAAGATTTGTTGGGCAATACAATTGAGGCTTACATAGGCAAACAAGGTTTTAAAAGATTTGTTAGAGCAAGAGTCACATGTAGAAAAGTTGTCTCAAGTATTTGAAATATTTCAGTGATATAACATGTGACTAAATCCTTTGAAGTGTGCCTTTGGAGTTCAATCAGGAAAATTTCTGGAATACATGATCATGCAAAGGGGAATAGAAGTAAATCTTGAGAAAATCCAAGCTATAATAGACATGACTCCTGCAGCATCTATTAAAGAGGTACAACGGTTGACAGCTAGGGTGGTAGCCCTAAATCAATTTTTGTCGAAGTCAACTAAGAAGAGCCTCTTGTTCTAGACATTAAGAGCTAGGAAAGGCTTTGAATGGACCAAGCAATTTAAATAACAACAGTTACTTTTATGAAATACCCACAAATCTCTCCATTGTAATCATACAAAAAAAAAAAGAAAGAAGTAGTAGATCAATGGGTTCTTTAGGAGAACCCAACCTATCATATTCGACCTAACAATAGGTTCTTCTAGAGAACCCATATTAGTGATGGGTTCTCTAAAAGACCCTATGTCGATTGGGTTTCTTCTTTTGGACAAAGAAAAAGGGACACATCAACTGATGATTTTTAAAGAATGAAATTTGAGTTTTAAACAAATAGGATTGAAGAAACCCTTCAAAGGCTTCAAATTTGGGTTCGAAGCCAAGAAATAGAACCTAGATCTCAAAGGCTTCAAACCCAAAATGTTAAAAGAAATCAAACCCAAATTTGGTTCCAAGTTTAAAAGCAAAAGAGAGTTCTAGTGATTGAGTTGGGTTTTCAATGAAACCCGACCTCGCATGATGGGGTTTCTAGTGGGGATAGAGAGAAAGAGATAGAGACTTGTAAATCGATCACCAACCCTATTGGGATGGGTTTCGTATATTTATCAAAATAAATCAACTCAATAGAAAGACTAAAATAAGAAAAAAAAAATGTTGATTCAATTGAAGTTGGTGCCCAATTTTGCCATCTGTCAGGAGGACAAACATGGAAGTAGAGTTGGCAAAATGGCTCGAACTTGCAGAGACCTAACCTTGCCCACACTGATTGGGTAAAGTCAAAGGCTATTTCACCACACTATAGTCGAGTCAAGTTCAAGAAATCCCTTATTTTATTTTTTTTTCAATTGGGGTCAAGGCAAGGATGATATTTAGAATCCTTGACCTAACCTAGTTTATGCCTTGCCTAATCGTACCCCACTATGCCCTCATCTTTTTAATCTAATCCTTCTGACTTGGTTGTGAACAAGCATTAGGCTTCCATATGTTTGATTTCAATTTGTTTATTTCCTTTCATAATTTGTGATGTTCACTTAATCCTGAAAATTATGGCATGAGATTTGTTAAAATATTGTTGTTTCTTTTCATATGTTTTCTTTGTTGAATTCCAATGATAGTGTACATGTGTTGTGTTAGTTTCTCATGCTACGAATTTTGGAACAAGAAATATCGAGACAATCAATTTGATCAAGTTAATTAGTTTAATTATGCTGTTGATAAGTGATTTTTCTCAAGTTTAGGGTGTTTCGACCCCTCTACAAGCCCTAGGGCAAGGGATGGGTGAAAATCCCTGTCCTGGGGTTTGGGTTCGGGTTCGGGGACATAGTATGCCCACCCTACCTCATTGCCAACACTACGGAAAAAGTGTTTGAGTTGTTAAAAAAAGAAAAAAACAAACAAAAAGAGGAGAGAGAAAGCAATATAAGAAAGAAAGAATGAATGAATGAATTGTTTATATAGAAGAACAAATATAGAAATAATATGGGACATTTAGCTTAATATTTTATGTGACGGTTGGGGGCCTGAGCACTACCGCAGTTGGCGGAAAAGTTAGCTATAAAGTTTGACTTTGCCTCTATTATTTCTTCCTTCCGAATTAAATTCCAATCATTCTCTAATAAGTCTCGATAATCCTAATAAAAGCTCCCATTCTCCTCAATTACCTAATCTACCGTTGTCGGATTCCTTTCCTCTGGTTGTCCACGTGCACAGATACACCATTTTCCCACCTTTTACCACTATCTTCAATTAGTCAGTCAAACCCTTACTTATTTCGATTAAAAGTTATAAATGAATACTTTTGATGATATCGCTATTGAAAATAAATGATTTATTTGAAGGTAGAAATTGAGTAGAATTTAGAATTATCATATTGATTAGAAGAAATATGAGATTTAAACTAATAAAATATAAGGATAATTGACATAACGATAGTGTTTGTTAAATACGGGTTAAAAGAAATGAAATATAAAAAATATTACTGATACAATTATTTTCTATTGTATTTGTTAAATTTATCTGATAACTCATTGAGAAGAAGTCACGTAATTTTTTTTTATCTAAAATTGTTAAAATAAATTTATTTTTTTCATCTTCACATAAATTGTAACATCCTGCATCGAGCGATAGGAAGGACCGAAACAATTTACCCTGGTGGGTCTACGTGAACTTCTCAAAAGGTCATCCATCCTTGAGCTTCCCCAGCTCAATCATGTTTTATCTGAGAGTTCTTTGCCTACATTCAGTTCAAAAGGTATTCAGTTGGTATTGTTTCCTTTCTTACTTATTCTCGATATATACTACCCTTATTTGGACTCTTAGGGTATTACATAAATTTATCTAGTACTTTACAGATAAGAAAAAATGACCCATATGCACCCCAATACATTTCAAAAAATTTAACAATTTATAAATCAAACTTAGTATAGTTCCAATTTTATTTTTTCCTAATCTCAACAATTTATATCCAATTAAATCAAATTTAGTATAATTCAAATTTCATTTTATCCTTATTTGAATTTGAATATCAGATGATGACATTATTAGTCATATTTAAACTTAACCATCATTTATGTTCCTCTTCTTCTAAATTTGTTCTCCATCCATTGAATTTTATTGTTATTATTATTATTATCATCCTCCTTGCTGCTATGAGTATGAATGTTATTTTTACTAGAATATGAATATTAACTAATTATAGAGTAAATTATACCAATTTTTTTTATTAATTGGAGTATCCAATTTTTTATTTATCTTTTTTTACTCTACACTATTATTTATTCTTTTTATACTTTACCATTAATTATTGACGTGACATATGATGTGATAAGTCATCTAAAGGAATTCGTCACGTTAATAATTAATAATAAAATAAAATGTCAATAAATGATAATTTAAAATTAAAATTAAATGAATATAATTTGCATAGGACTAATAAGCAAACATGTGATAAAAGGACATGACCACATTTTTGTATCTCGAATACGAAAGATTCATATACAAAGCAAAATATATATAACACGTAAGTCAGATTTATAACTTGATCACATTAAAAGTTAAATTGATACGAGGGTGAATCACATAGTTATAGCCAAATTAAAGTTAGAATATTTTTTAGATTAAAATGATTATTTTTAGATATTAATATTATTTGATAAGACAATAGATTTTTGCTAATGTCAAATAAGATAGACATTTAAATTGTGCTAGTGAAGTCATTGGTATATATCATTCTATTATATAAGCAAATGAGTTTTTAAGGGTATATTTATTTAAAAAAAATAATATTACGATTTATGATTGATAACGGTATTATCAATTATGTAACGCCTTTTCATTAGAAGAGATTAAGGGAACCATATATCATTATCTTTTTTACCTAACATTTTCTCTAATAAAAATGTGACACACGTCATCAGTTATGACTTCTAGCATTATTCACTTTAAAACGTTTTTATTTAAATTTCAAAATTTAAACATAAATAAATTTACTACTTATATGTTGGCATAAATAGATAGATAATAGATATAAAAAATATTCAAAATAAAAAAATTACATTGGAGCGTTACGAAAAGTGAAAAAGAGCTTTGAATTACATGGCAAGAGGTGTGTGCTTGCCTAACAAAATAAAATAAAATAAAGGTAAGGAAAATTCGGGTACAGGCGTGTTCGTGAAAAGAAAGTGCAGCTTCGTAGGTCGTATGATTTCAATGATGTGATTGATGATGCCATGTACGTTCCCTTTCCCTGAAAAACTGTAGCAGGAGAACAGAAGTCCCCAGACTTATATATATATATATATATAGAGAGAGAGAGAGATTAATAAATAATAATAATAATCAGCGACAAACAGACACACGAAGGACGAAGCACATACCGTATCTTTCTCTTTCTCTCTCTTCAAGGGAGTGTTTCCCTCACAAGCTCTCTTTCTCTGTCTCACAATTTTTCTCCCTCGATCTCTCTCTCTCTCTCTGACCTGAATCTGCATCCCCGCGCAAGGCTTCTTCTCCTTCTCTCATCAGAATCTCTGTTTACGCCCGTATGCGCATGTAATCATTACGGATCACTGTTTGTAGGAGATTGTAATTCTTCGATTTCATTGACTGGTGCCTGATTTTTCGTTGTTTTTGAGCTTTGATCTCGTAATCATTACAGGAACTCATTATGCAATCGCTGTTTCGGAATAATTATCTGGTTAAATCCACGTTAACTCTTGTTTATGATTTAAGGCTTTGATTTGTATCTGAATTTTTTTCCCTTTAATTGTGTGAGTGCGTGTGTGTGCCTGTGTTCCTTTTGTTTGGGCAGTCGGTTTGGTTTGTATGTTTGATGGAATTGGCTGGTAAATGGTCTGATTCGGTGGTTGAATTTGTTGCACATTAGGGTTTCCAATATCGTAATTCATCTGTCATTTCCTCAGATTTGGCTCTGCTTTGCTGCAAATCTATTATTTTGAGGAGAGACAAATGCCTAGTAGATGAATCTTAGCTCCTCGAGGTTGAACATTAATCTAGCTGTTTAGCTTGTTTCATCCCATCTGGGCCTTGTTTTCGATTTCCTTGATGCAACATTCTTGGCTCCTCCTAATTGTTGGTTTCTCTCTCTCTCTCTCTCGTGCGTGTGTGTGTGTGTGTGTGTGTGTATAAATATATGTACGCGCATACACACATGCACGCGCGCGCACGTATGTTTTTATAATTTATTTTGTCGTATTTTATCTTAATTTGAATACTTTAGCTGGCAGTTTACAAACCTTGATTTCTTCACAGTTGTTTATTGATTTTTTATAATATGAATGAATTCTTATTCTTTGATATATTCAAACCATGCGCAGAGTACTAATTGTGGAATCCATTTGAAGAATGTGTTTGATCTGTGCTTGAAAGATTAGTGACTACCGATACCAATACCAATTTATAGGGTGATGAACTGAGGATTGTGGAAAACTGGATGTGATTATATTGGTGTAATCCAGAAAAGGGTTTGGCTATGGGATCTATGAACATAGAGAAGAAGAAATGGGTTCTTCCTCTCGCTATAAGCTCCCTTTTTTGTGTTTTCCTTATGGTAACCTCATTCAACATGGGCCTTATTTCATCATTACGGAGAATCAATTCGATCATCTCTATTTTCCCACCTAATAGTTTGCGGAATCAAACAAGCCCAGTTTTTGCTGAGACCAAGGTTGTCAATAGTCCAACTCCTGCTCCAAAGCCATCTATTGCTCGCTTCGGTTACCTGGTTTCTGGGTCAAAAGGTGATTTGGACAAGCTTTGGAGGACTCTTCGAGCACTTTATCATCCATTGAATCAATATGTTTTGCATCTGGACCTGGAATCATCTATAGAGGAGAGACTGGAGCTTGCAGATCGAGTTGAGAAAGACCCAGTTTTTGCCAAGGTTGGGAATGTTTACATGGTTACGAAAGCTAATATGGTTACTTATAGAGGACCCACCATGGTGGCCAATACTCTTCATGCTTGTGCCATTCTTCTGAAGAGAAGTAAGGATTGGGATTGGTTTATTAACCTCAGTGCTTCAGATTATCCTCTGGTTACGCAAGATGGTGAGTCTCTCAATTCTAAAGTGTGTTTCTATTATAAACGTAATTAGTTGAGAGGTCTTTTATTTTCCTCTGAAGCTGTTTGATACATTTTGGTCGTTTTGTTCAGATCTTCTTTACACTTTTTCCGAATTAGATCGAAACTGGAATTTCATTGAGCACACAAACAATCTAGGTTGGAAGGAGTAAGCTTGCCCTCCCCTTATTTATGCCTTCTCTCTACTTATGTTATAAAACTGTCAAGATTTTATACTGATGTATTTCATTCTATTTTCAGGAACCTGAGAGCAATGCCTTTGATTGTAGATCCCGGACTTTACCATTCAAAAAAGCAAGATTTATTTTGGGTCACACCAGATAGAACTTTACCAACATCTTTTAAATTGTTCACTGGTTGGTATATTTACTTCTACTTATTTTATGCTGCTTCTTATTTAATAGCCATAGGAATTGAATTTTGTGCTTCTTTAGTGATGTAATGTAGAACAACCGCTATATCAAAATGGATTGAACTTTGAAATTTGCATCGCTATGTATATGTTAGCGTAATTTTCAATAAATCATGTAAGTTGATTTTTGTGCTAGAATTATGTGAATATTGCAAGCATCTGTGTGTGTTCCTCAAACTTCTACATAGCTCTTTTTGGCTTTTCTGGACAAATCAGACATATTGTTGACACTTCTGGGAGTCGCATATGAATCTAGGAAACCACAATATCATAATGGAATGAATCTTGAAACTCCACATCTAATGCCTGTCTGCTTAATTTTCAATTATTAGTGCAAGTTGATTTTGTCCCAAAATTAATGTGGAGATTGAAAGTGTCTTATGTGTGTGCTTCCTTCAAAACATTCTGCGTACCCCGTTTACAGTGAAATCAGATCTACCTGACACTTCTGGGAATCACATTGAGCAAAGTTGGCTCGAGTCAATGTGTGACTTCACAAGGCTGTTTCAAAGTTCTTGCTGGCAGCCTTTCTCTATCCTACCTGCCAGTTGGAAATATTGATTTGTAGCAATGCACTTGGTCATAATTTTACTCTTGGCATTTCATTCATTCAATGCCTGAAGATGTTATGGTGTATGGACTTCTTTAAGTTAATTAATTCCACATATCGTAGTCCTAATTCATAGTGTTTCTATTGCAACTCTAATTCTGTTTGAACAGAGTAAATTTTAGATCTTCAGGTTTCTGTCACTTTTATAGTTAAAACATGAAACATGTTAATGGGACCATGATATGTAAGACATTGGATCTTCAGCCAACCTAAATTGGAATAAGACCTTAGAGTAGATATAAATTAAACAAACAGTACATATATCTAGTGTATGAGTGAAAACAGAGCAATTGACAGCCAAAAAAAAAAAAAAAGGAATAAAAGAAAAAACTGAACAATTGGAATTACACACATCGCCTGCTTTCATTTCCCTGCCGCCTGCACCTGAATCTAATCTATTTCTGAAATTCTGTCATTATAAAATGCTACCATCTATATGTGTTTCAGGTTCAGCATGGATGATTCTGTCGCGATCATTTGTGGAATATATGATATGGGGTTGGGATAACCTTCCTAGAACCCTACTTATGTACTACACAAATTTCTTGTCGTCTCCTGAAGGATACTTTCAGACAGTCGTATGCAATGTCCCGGAGTATGTGCGCACTGCAGTCAACCATGATATGCACTACATCGCTTGGGATAACCCCCCAAAACAGCACCCGCTCTCCCTCACTGTTAACGACACTGCCAACATGATTTCTAGTGGCGCTGCCTTTGCACGTAAGTTTAAGAAAGACGATCCTGTGCTGGATAAGATTGACAGGGAATACCTCCGTCGGAGAAATGGAAGCTTTACACCTGGTGGTTGGTGTGCTGGTAAGCCCCGGTGTTCGAGAGTTCGGGATCCTGAAAACCTTAAACCAGGTGTTGGAGCTCGAAGGCTTCGTAATCTCATAGATAAATTACTTACTGCAGCCAAGTCTGGTCAAAACCAGTGCAATAGTTAGTTAAAACCATTGTAATTAGACTTTGTTGGACCATTGCTGCCGGGGGGGTGGAGAAAGGCTAATGCACAATAGCAAGTGCAATCACAAGCTGAAGAGTTGATAGGAACTATTAGATATTTTTTTGTTTGTTTGTTTTCTTTTTTTTTTTTTTTTTAAATATACAGATTTGAGCGGGGTGGGGATAATGGTACCATTATTTTCTCTGATCTAGTCTATCAAATTAATAAGGCTTCTGTAGTTTCTTCTTGTTATGATCCATACATACGGTTCAGATAATTCTTTGGCTTGGTTCTCTCTGTGTTATGCAAATTTATATCTTAACATTGGCTTCTTGCAAGTTCATAAGACTGATTCTGGTGAAATGTAATTTTCAATTGGGACAGTATTCAAGGCAATATATTTACTTTCTAAATCAAGGTTTCTTCACATAGAGGCACAAGGTGTAGTAGTCAGGATGAACTTTTAAAGAATTTAGTTTTTGTTAGAGTTTATGGTTAGATTGTAATTTTATAGGGATGGAGTTGGTGAATATTATATTAGTATTTTTAAAGTTGAGGGTTGAGGGTATAGTGTTTTAGCGAATATTATATTAGTGATTTCAAGGGACATATCTTTTGGCTTAAATTTAAAAGACATGTTTTGTTAAATTTAAAGAGACATTTACTTTAGATTTAAAAGATTTGTTGTTTTTAAAATATATTTATTGTATTTATATTTCTTGAAGGCATGTTTATCCTAAAAGATATGATCTTTCTAATGGGTGTGTCGTTCTTCAAAGAGAGACACAATCTTTTCTAAAGCACGTGTTCTTTCTCAAAGACATGTTTCAAAGAGGTGTTCTTTTGGAATAGTTATGTTTTGTAACTCTTGAACCTTATAAATAAAATTTGGCATCATTTACAAAGTAATTTTTTTCTTTTTACTCTTCTTCTGTCCATCTATTCAAATACTTAGTTTTCAAGAGAAATTCTGAAGAAGAACTTTCAATTCTGTTGGTTGCAAGCTCTTAAGATTTTGTCATTTCCTAGAAGCCATTTGTTATTAGCCTTGGAGCAAAGTTGAGGCAAATTTCACCTTAAAGAAATGAATATACGTCTCAAAATCACATCAAGTTTGACACTTACCCATTGTTCCAACAATTTTAAGGAGTGAGATTTCTTTTCAATGGAGTCAAGTTGTGAGGCTGTATTCAAAGTCTTAAATCAAGATGCCAAGTTGAATTGATTCATGGCACAAAGTATTCTCGTTGGAAATATGAGATTATGTTATTGCTTACCACATCGAAGAGTTCCTACATTCTTGATTCAAGTATCCAAGATCAAATAATGAAAGTGAAGAAGTTTGGAAAATGCACATGAAAAAGAGAAAAAGATGAAGTGCTTTGTCGAGGACAACATTATTGGATAATCTTTATGTGTCCAAGAGAGAATTGAGGAACATTGAAAACCAAGTATAATGTAGAAAAGCATGACACAAATAAGTTCTTGATCATGTAATTTTTTGAATTTATTATGATTAATACCAAATGTATTTTGTTTGAAGTGCATGAATTACAAGTTCTTGTATCAAAATTGTCGGAATTTAATGAGGGCTTAACGAGTGACATTGAGAGACAAATCCAAGAACCCAAAGTGAAAGTGGATCTTGTTGCTTGACAATCCTAAATGATCATGAACATTAGAGGAAGGCTATTAGAGTCCCCCTTGAAGTCTATGTCTAAAGTTACAGGATCCTTCGTGGTGATTGGTCTTAGAGAGACAACGAGAGAGAATATCTATTTTTGTATATTTTTGTGTGTTTTATATGACACGCCTCAATGTGTATTTATAGGGAAAAACCCACCTTTTAATAAAAGTTTTTCTATGATTGAGAAACAAGTATTTATCACTTTTGATATACATGACTTTGAATCTAGTCACAAATAGGTTCGGATTCTTTATAGGAGAAATTCATAAATAACTTAAAAGAAATTTAAAAAATTATTTTTAACCATTTTTTTAGTAAAAAAACGTTTTTGACAAATCAAACAAACTAATTGCACTCTATAGTCACTTTTATGTGAGATGCCTAAAATACTCTTAATGAGGTTTTAAATTGGAAAGCCCACATTATCCTTATCTTCATTTACCAAAATACTCGTCTTTTTCATATTGTCTTTCTCTTATCTCTTATCTTCCAACATTCACGTTACTCTCTTTCTCTCCATTGTCAAACCATCCAAACTTAGTCATTCATCATACATTCAATTTTTTTGCTTGTTGAGTCATTTAACAATCTTCACCAATCACGACGACCTCATTGAAATTCCATTCAACAAGATTCTTTCTCTCCAACAAACAATTTCATTGACTGAATCTCTAAGGATTGATTTCATTTCTATTTGTTTTGTTTTGTGATCACATTGCTTATAAAAGCTGTGTAGTATGATTGTGGTTGTGAATATAACATATTTTGATAGATATCATTCCAAATCTATATTGATTTTCATGAAAAAATAATTTTTTCAAAACTGTACAACGTCATCGAGTATTGTGGGGCCACATAACCCGGCTCTGGGTTTCGTGGCCCACAAAACTTGATTTTTTTAATAAAAATGGATTTTTTGATTTTTTTTTTTTTTTTTGCCATGGGATTTTCAAAGTTACCCAATAGAAAATGATATCTTTTTACATTTTTTGACTTAATTAAATTTATAATTCATAATAAACAACAATGGAATGATAATAAAACACAACCAATACATAATTAAGTGTTCTAACTACTAACAACATTGGATTAAATTGATGTAATGATTATAAAATTTATCCAAAAATAAAAGTATAATTTTTAAACAATAATTTATTTTTGGGACTATTGGATAACTTGGAAAAATCCCATGGCCAAAAAAAGAAAAAAAAGGATACAAAAAACCATTTTAATAAAAAAAATCTGGTTTTGTGGGGCCATAAAACCCAGCTCCGGGTTTTGTGGCTCACAAAACCTGATTTTTTAATAAAAATAGATTTTTTGATCTTTTTTTTGGGCCATTGGATTTTTCAAAGTTACCCAATAAAAAATGATGTCTTTTTACATTTTTTTGGCTTAATTGAGTTTATAATTCACAATAAACAACAATGCAATGATAATAAAACACAACTAATACATGATTAAATGTTCTAACTACTAACAACATTTGATTAAATTGATGTAATGATTATAAAATTTATCCAAAAATAAAATTATAATTTTTAAACAATAATTTATTGTTGGGACTATTGGATAACTTGGAAAAATCCCATGGACAAGAAAAGAAGAAAAAAGGATCAAAAAAACCATTTTAATAAAAAAATTGGGTTTTGTGGCCCACAAAACCTGATTTTTTAATAAAAATAAATATTTTGATCCTTTTTTTTTGAGCCATTGGATTTTTCAAAATTACCCAATAGAAAATGATGTCTTTTTACATTTTTTTGGCTTAATTGAATTTATAATTCACAATAAACAACAATGGAATGATAATAAAACACAACCAATACATGATTAAGTGTTCTAACTACTAACAACATTGGATTAAATTGATGTAATGATTATAAAATTTACCCAAAAATACAAGTATAATTTTTAAACAATAATTTATTTTTGGAACTATTGGATAACTTGAAAAAATCCCATGGCTAAGAAAATAAAAAAAAAAGATCAAAAAAATAATTTTAATAAAAAAATCGGGTTTTGTTTGGCCACACCCACGAAACCTGATTTTTTAATAAAAATAGATTTTTTGATCTCTTTTTTTTTTTAGAGGGGGGGGCATGAAATTTTTTAAAGTTACCCAATAGAAAATGATGTCTTTTTACATTTTTTGGCTTAATTGAATTTATAATTCATAATAAACAACAATGGAATGATAATAAAACACAACCAATACATGATTAATCGTTCTAACTACTAACAACATTGTATTAAATTGATGTAATGATTATAAAATTTATCCAAAAATATAAGTATAATTTTTAAACAATAATTTATTTTTGGGACTATTGGATAATTTGAAAAAATCCCATGGCCAAGAAAAGAAAAAAAAAAAGATCAAAAAAACTATTTTAATAAACAAATCGGATTTTGTGGGGCCACAAAACCTGGCTCTGGGTTTTGTGGCCTACAAAACCTGATTTTTTAATAAAAATAAAATTTTTTATTTTTTATTTTTTATTTTGGGCCATTGGATTTTTCAAAGTTACCCAATAAAAACTAATGTCTTTTTACATTTTTTGACTTAATTGAATTTATAATTCACAATAAACAACAATTGAATTATAATAAAACACAACCAATACATGATTAAGTGTTCTAACTACTAACAACATTGGATTAAATTGATATAATGATTATAAAATTTACCCAAAAATAAAAGTATAATTTTTAAACAATAATTTATTTTTGAGACTATTGGATAACTTGGAAAAATCCCATGGCCAAAAAAAGAAAAAAAAAGATTAAAAAAATTATTTTCATAAAAAATCGGGTTTTGTGGGCAAACAAACCCGGTTATCTAGTTATTAAATTATAAAAAATAATAATTATTATTGAAACATAATAATAATTTAATAGTTCAACAATTATTATTATAATTATGATTTACAATTATTATTATAATTGAAAAATAAAATAATAATAATTGAATAAAAAAATTTCAATTATTTAATAATACATATATATTTCAATTTTTTAATTATTTTTATTTAATCCATTTTATTTATTATATATGTAATATTATTATATATATATTTAATAATAAAAAAATGAAGGGAGGAACCGAGCGTGGGTTCGAGACCCAACTAGTTATTAAATTATTAAAAAAATAATTATTAAAAATAATAGTATTTATTAGAAAATAGTAATAATTTAATTGTTGAAAATTTATTATTATAATTATGATTTGCATACAATTGAAAAATAAAATAATAATCATTGAATAACAATTTTTCAGTTATTTATTTAATAATACATATATATTTAAAATTTTTAATTATTATTATTTAATTAATTTTATTTATATGTAATAATACATATATATTTAATAATAAAAAAGAGATGGGTGACCTACCGTGGGTTCAAGACTCACCCAGTTATTAAATTATTAAAAAATAAGAATTAGTATTGAGAAATAATAATAATATTTTAATAATTAAAAATTTATTATTATAATTATGAGAGGTTTCTCAGGTTTGCCTGTGGAATAAAATAGAAATTCAACCCTTTTGTTTGTTTTGTATTAAGGGTAGTTTGGTAATTTATTGTCTTTATTTTTATTCTTAATTTTCAATTAAAGTGGGGAGTTGAAAAGTTAAAGATTGGGGTCAAAAGTGGTAAAGTGACTATTTTTTGTAACTATTTGTTTATAGGGGATAAAAACATTTTTTTTGTCAAAAGGGGGATAAAAACGAATTTTGTATTTATGGGGGGTTATTTTTTGCAATTTCCACTTCTTTATAACCCATGTTCCACAACATATATCTTATTCTATGGGAATGCAATTTGGTACATAACCAAATGTTATCATCTCACACTTGTACACATGGGACAAATAAATCTCTCTACTCAATCTGCATATAAAGGAAATGAGGCGTGCAACATTGACAATATATAATGGAATGAAGTACTATATCAAATAACTACCTAAAAACGTACAACTTGCAAGAAGGATAATTATCTTTTATGTCTTAGATACTCTTTGTCACATCAATCAAATGCTTTCAAACCCGCAAGAGACTAACTGTAAACAATATTTGATCACCACTCCAAACTTTTATACTTATGATTATCACATAAAAGGATAATCACCTAGGTAATGAGCTACAAAATTCACATGATGTGAATTTAGATAAGTTTTTCTAAAATCCAAATTAATCCATCTATCGGCTTGACCACTTCCCTAGACATTGCCCACATAGCCATGTATCTTTGGCTATTGGATGACATACTAAAGTAGTGAAATCAAGCCTTAATTTAAAGTAGGCAAAAGGCATATGGTTTTATGGTCTCGTATAGTGATAAAGAGGGAACTCTCTTATCACTTCCCCAAGTCTGTTGACAAGAAGCACATGTTGTATCTATACATGCTACAACAAAGCTCCCACTAATCAAGAGATATCACTCTCAACATCATACAAATGCTAGTCTAGTTGCCATAAAATGCCAATTAACTCAACACATGAGCATTCAAATCTAGCTATAAATAGGCTTGGTATGAATCTTG